>NC_079203.1:55042140-55673806 GCF_026745355.1 Beta vulgaris subsp. vulgaris
AGGTTAACTTTTTCTTAACATAACATATGCGATAAAAATTAAAAATAATTAAAGAGCAAGCCACGATCTTCTCTTGGTGTATGGTTACCAAAGTTACAAGGAACCAGGTATCAGATGCAAATTACATAGCGAAGCGTTGCATGAAGTCGTCCGTGACCACTTTCACTTGCTAATTTGCTTTTGGTGTTTTCTTCGTTCGTCCTTACGATAAGTTTTTTTTGGTACTAAAAGAGTGAAAGGTGCTCTACCATATCGGAATCTCGCACAAAGGTCAACATAACTTAACAACAACCAACAAGCAAGGCCTTTTGAGGTCAGATCAAGGGGAAGAGTAGTCTACACTATGCACGACCACACCCCAAAGCTAAGTAACTCTCTAATTAAGTTTGATCCATCCCCAACCTGAATAATATGGAGGCCTGTTGTGCGTATTTTGAAAAATAGGCTCTATATAAAAAAAATTCAAATAAACCACCAAAATATGCAAGTAAATCAAATAACAAACATGCATCAAACTAAGCTTTTCTCTTAAAAATCTTTTGATACATTCCAAGAGGAGATGAATTCAAGAAACTCGCTCATATTTGACTATCACCTTCAAGTCTTTTATGTTTTTTTTTTTTTCAATTTGGGGCCCCTTTGAAAGTGAGGTACTGTTTTATGTCCCACTTTGGACATGTTAAGGGTCGGGTCTGATTTGATCTTACGATCTCGAAACTATGAAATACAAATATATATATATATATATATATATATATATATATATATATATATATATATATATATATATATATATATATTATATATATATATATATATATATATATATATATATATATATATATATATATATATATAGGGCCGTCTTGAAGATTTTGGGGCCCCGGTTCTAACATGAAAATTGGGCCCTTAAATTTATAGAAAATAAAGATGGAAGGCTAAAATTCTGAAGATGAAAAGTTGAAAATCTAAAGATAAATGATTGACAAATTTATTAAAGGTGGGAAACAAGGCTGATTTCTTCGAATATGAAGTAAAATGTTCAAAATAATATACTTTGGGGCCTTTATAATTTTGAGGGTCCTGTGCTGCTGGGCTCCTTGCACACCCTCATCTACCCCTCTGTATATATATATAAAAGTGAGTTCATATGAGAATGCATACTTACATGAGAAATGAGAATTAATTTTATCCGTTATAACTCTTATGAATAAGTGATGTAACTCTAATGAAAAAGTGACGTAACTCCAAAAAAAGAGTATTAGAAAAAAAAATTCAAAATTTGAACTTTTTTTATGGGCTCAATTTTTCTTTAGGTGGGTATAACTCTAATGAACAAGTGTTGTAATTCTAATTCAATCTTGTGGTTGAGATTCATTCTCATTTCTCAGGTAAGAAGCATTCTCATGTGATCTTGCCCCTATATATATATATATATATATATATATATATATATATATATATATGTATGTATCTTTCCCTCCCTCCACATAATCAAATGAGACATATTGAATACTACATCCGTTTCTTTTTAATTGTTACACTTACACTTTTCACGCATGCCGATGCGCTACTTTGAGCCTTTATATCTCTAATTTTGTATTTGCAAAAAATATAAAAACTACATATTAATAAAATACATACTAATACGAATCTAACAAAGACCCACATGACTATGTTTTTATTCACGTATAAATCACAAACGAGGGTCAAAGTGCAATTTGTGAATAGTGTAAAATGTCAAAGTGTAACAATTAAAAAGAAACGGAGGTAGTAATAAAAATGTACGTTTTAAGACTTGACCCATAACCTCTATAATTTGAGATACAAATGCACGAACCAACTACTCTACAATCTCATGTTGGTCTCCGTGATAAATTTTTTTATTCAAAGATAAGATAATATATGTAATATTAAAATAATTAAATATAAATGTATATATATGTATAGTAATACTCATTAAACTAATGCTAATAATAGTGTGTACGTCCTACGTTTCAGATTTCTTATATTTAAAAAGAATCTTCAAATTTTTATAATATGCGTAATTAACAATACCATACCATTTAATTTTATCGGTTATGTTCTTACACATTAACCTAAATTTCAAAAACAAGATTGTATTATATTATTTGTAAGTAATTATATATTTATATATATACTCTTTTGAAACCAATGATTATATGGATGAATAATTCATATTATAATTTACTATGTAGAAAAATTAAAAGAAATTGAGAGATCATTTCCTAAGCACAATCCAATGCCTATAACCCCTTTTTTCCACTTTATTTAAGTGTTTAATTTAAGAATTCAAATTCACATTGATAAATAATCCGAGATATCGCACGAACCAACTACTAATCTTAACTAAAAATGGAGTATTAAAGTGATAAAGATCTCTGAACCGTTACATCCCATACATAAATATACCCCATATTCTCCATTACATTTAAAAACCTAAGATTAATTATAGTGGTTTCCATCATAATCTATTAAGCTAAACATTCGTTGCGTGCAAGAGTCGATTAAAATTAGAGAGTGGAGATGAATAAACAAATTGAAGGAGCAGTCACGTCATAAAATGATGTAATCTAAGTTGGGGAACAAAATCTTCAAACTTTGGATTTCACACTTTCTTCTGCTCACAATATGGCTGGCTGGCGCAATACATAAGAATTCATACAAGTTTTAATTAGGAATCAGAATTTCTCAACTTTTAACTTGGATTTCGTACACTACTATATATTTTTAAAACCCCTTCTTTACTGTGTTTACTTATTATATCTTTTAATAATTTTAACAGCTTATACTTCCTCCGATTTATAATACTCGTTATATTTTTTTCATTGTAGTAAGTTTCACATTACTTGCTACACTTTCTTTTTAAACAATAAACTCTCTCTATCTCTCCTCTCACATGAGTCCCTTTTCTTTTTACTTTCTTTATTTTTTTTTCTTCAAAAATTGTCTAAAAGTCTGTAAATTGAAAAAATATAGCGAATAGTATGAAATGAAGAAAGTAAGTTATAAGTTATAACCCTCCACTCTTGTAACAAACACGCCTTCATTTCGTGAGATGAAGCCTAGAGATAGTAGAGGCTTATTTCTCCTCGGTTCAAGATTCGATTTTAAAAACATATGACAGTCAGAATGTGCATGAATCATGATTCAGAAAATATACGAGCTTGAACCTTTTTTTTCCTTCTTGTTTACGTGTTTTAATTTGAAGGTGCTATTTTGGGCCATGCAGTTACTAATACACAGTTCTTACCATCTTAAAACCCTAATTTTTTTATAAGAAATTTTTTTCGAAAATGATAAAGAGAGTGCTAGAACTACACTAGTAAATTACAAGAAAATTAACCAAGGATGTCTTGACCTAGTGGTTAAAATTGAGGTGCTGTGAACGATAAGTTACAGGTTCGAATCCCCCCTTCCCCTTCTTTGTACGGGTGGCTCATATGGATAAAAAAAATTGCAAGGAAAATGATAGAAAGAAAAATGAAAATACATGAAGGAGAAGTGATCAAAGAAAAAACACAATATAGGCAGGACTTGAAAGACGAAAAGCGTGAGAAATCTTCCACAAATCACTGAGAAAAGCAACTTGAAAGGCACAAGTAAAGCAAAGTCATGAATGTAGAATGTATAGCTCTCCTTAAATTTCTCCATCAAAAAATAGCTACAAATAAATTGAAAAAAAAATACAGAAAACATACCTGCTTACAAATTTAAGCACCCTTTCGGTATTACTGTTTGGTTTTTTTATTTTCAAAATCATATGATATATGTCCTAAATGAATAAAAAATTAGCCAAATTTATTGGGAATATGATGATTTTAAAACTGACAACTGAAATGTGAAAATCAATTTTTTCGGTTTCGAATTTTTGATTTTTAGTTTTAAGAAACGGAAAAGTAAAAACAAAAAATGATAACAAACGAAAAGTAATTTATTCTTGAATTTCATTGGCTAAAATGGTTCGATAATTAAATACCTAACGCTAATTTATAATATTAAATTTAAAAAGTTCAAGTTTAATTTATCCGTCTTTTATGGAGTAACCTAATACGAGTATATGATAAGTTAACCTTTTAGAATATTTGTAATTAGTTTTAGTTTTAAATATGTAACTTGGTGATAAGGTAACTAAAGGTAAGATAAGCATGTGCAAATTTAATCATGCATCTTTCATACTTTTGGGTTGATTATGACTTAGGAAAAAGAACTCCATCCTCCTTCTTTATTTTTGCCCTTGCTTTATAATTCATGATTAGTGGGTATATCTTTATTTTTGCTTTCTTGAAAAGAAGTATTGTGGAGCACAGAAATAGGAACAGATTAGGTCATACTGAATTTTTAATCTGTCTCAACTGTCACTGTTACTTTAACCCATATTTTCACTGGTCAAACAGGATCTTACCTTATTTGTTTTTAATCTAATTTGGAGATAATTCAATTAGTATTGATTTCTTTAAGCGTGGAAAAGTCAAACAATATTAATTTCTGCTTATGTATGTATGACACGAACCATTGGAGTATGAATTGAACTAGTAGTACTTCAGCCGCGGGTTGTTTAGTTTCGTTTGGATCAGTCGACATTTATAATTTCATTTGGGTTAAACCTTCCCCTCCCATCAAGTAACGTACAAAATCCTTTACTTAGGCTCCGTTTGGTAGGACGTAAAACATTTTCAGTATAAAATGATTTTCATGGAAAACAATTTACAATGGAAAACACAATTCCAAAATTAGTTTTCCGTTGTTTGGTTCGATGTAAGAAAAATGATGAAATGAAAGGAAAATGAAAGGGAAAGTAAGGAGGTAGTGAGAGAAGTGTACAAGAGAGATAAGGAAAATAGTTTTCCCTTCATTTTGAAAGGAAAATGGTTTTCCATCATTGGGAGAGTAATTTTACCCCAAGGGAAAATCGTTTTACACTCTTTTGCCAACCAAACAATGTAAAACTGAAAATAGAGGAAAACAGTTTTCCGGGAAAATGTTTTACACCCTACCAAACGGAGCCTTAGTGATAATGGTGACCGTTCATTTATATTTCTTGACTTGAATCAAATTAAACACTCAATAAAGATAATCATTTTTGTTATTATTTCCTTCATCTATTTATGTCCATTCCATTTTCATTTCGTATTTTGAACCCAATGACCAGGAATTAGTTATATATTAACTGTGCCGTAGCTTATTATAAGTAGGGCACTTACGATACTTGGTGGCAAAATGCTATGTAATGTGATGTTTATGAGAGTTATACAAGCTTTAGGATTAAATATGTGACTCTTTGAGATTATAGCCAGAGATCTGAAGAGCATTGTTTCAGTCACATATACATAGTTATAATTTATGTTTTTGGTGCATTCTTGTAGTTTTTCTCCGGGCTTTCCCATATGTCATCTTTAATTCTTTATACATGTAACCAAACTTGTTTGGTGGAGGTGGTGGGAAATTCAGTCTGTTACTTTAACGTTACAAGTTCGAACCCCACTACCTAGTTGTGTTTGAGGGATTCCCTTATATTTCCCCAAAGCTGGTCTGACTGATTTATGAAAGATACTGATCCAGTATGGTTCTTCTTCATACCAAAGGATTCCCTCACGGGGACCAAAAAATAGATCTTTATATATATGCTGAAATATACGCTACTAAATTTTTATACTCTCTTGAATTACTATCATTGAAGACCTGCTTCACCATCACGATTCTTCTCATTAACCACCACAAAATTATACTGATGTAAAACATGTGTATGGCATAAGTCGATAGAGTAGTACCATTATTATTCTCAAACTAATACAATAAAAGTGTCCTTTTTGCTACAAAATAAAATACAAAACATGTGTATGACATAAGCTAGTTTTACTATCGCTAATTGATTTTAGTATAAAACCTCTTTTAAGCTTGGAAGTGGAACGAACTCTCCTCCTCAATATACCACATTATTATAAGTACAAAGAGCTAGTCCATGTAAACAGTTATATATTTATGAAGAGTATCTCAAATATATTTTTGAAATATAAAAATCTAGAGTGAAAATTCTCTATTATCTATACTAGTTGTTGACATATGCATTTCTTGACAAAAATCTGGAACAACTCACATATGATGTCCCAAATATTGATGCTACTACAATATATAGCCACAAATAAATTATGGCCACATAAAGATGAACAATCGATAATGCTCAATCTAGTCAATATACTTTATTTGTGAAAATATATATACAAGATGCTTTGTTAAAAAAAAAAAGTGGAGACTTTATTTGATAGCGCTAATTAAAGATAGGAATTAGGAGTATAACAATTCCATATGTGAAAAGACATATTCCAAGGTTGTGGTGGAAAGGGGAAAAACTTATCCCGTCATATCTCTATTATCTCTATTATGTAAGGGAAGAGGGAGGAAGATGGTATCCCCCCTTGGAAATACTAAAAATGATCTAATGGAATGAAAAGAGTTAAAAAAGAAAACAATTTAAGTCCTTTATTCTCATTATATTTCTTATATTTCAATCAAAAAATTAAATGAACAAAATATCTTGACCTTTTTTTTTTATATAAGAGAATATGGTATACATGAGTACATGACTAACATGAGTACATGACATCCATCCGGAAAGTCTGAAACACTCACTACCTTTCATTATACTCTCTAATACGGTCAAATCAACTCATTATATCTATTATTTTTGTTCAAAACTCATTCAGAAAAAAATAGATATTATAAATGACTTACTACCTTTGTTAGTTTTTTACATTAGTGAATTAACATATCTAAAATCATTTAATTATTAATCTTTCACATTTTAAATGTATTCGTAACTATAATACGAGTATATAATAAAATAAAAAGTTTTGAAATTAACGCACATATCACGTGCATACAAGACTAGCTAGTTGATATAGCTAGAGACTAGAGTATTCAAGATAATCATAAGAGTCTTAATGGCGCGAGACGAATTGAGTTCTTGAGGTTGTGCTGCTCAACTCAATCATAAACACTTGCATTGTGTTCAAGCCAAGCCTTGCTCTTTTCTAAGCTTTAACTTTAAAGTTTAACTTATCTCAACCACAACTTAATTTGAGTTTCATAATTATGCTATAACATATTTACGATTACTTTTTTGCTACTTCTTTTGAGTCTAACATAAGTATTGTACACATTATTACTATTGAATTCTGCTTGATTAAATTTCACATCACATTAAATATAGTTGCTAGAAATGTATTTTGATCATGTTCATCACGAATTTATCGAGTTGAATTTAGTTATGCGTGTTCATTAAAGTTCGAGTTCTATTCAGATATCTAACAAGCCAATGAACATTATTAACACGCATAGTCACATACTACCACATATATGCATCATGCATAAAGACTACACATACACCGGGCGCATGTGGACCACACATACACTAGGTGTATGTGTTAGTGTTACTAGTAAAATTTATACCTTGTATATGTGTTACTACTAAAATGTATGATATTACTAGAAATATTACAAACTTACAATGTTTCGACAAATAATTTTGTTTTTAATGATTTAATTTGTTCTTTATCTTTGTTTAAAAAATTTATTTTATGATATTTTCTTTGTTTAGATTTGTATGAATCCTTTGTTTAAAACAAAAAAAGAAATGTAAATTTTTTTCTTCAGATTATTCATATATTAGCTTCATCTTATTCATCTTTACTATTTTTCTGCTATTGATTTCTACTAAATTTTCCTGTCGATTTCAATTATTAAATTTGTTTGTAGAAAAATAATGTTTTATTTTCATCCCTACCATATAATAAAATTCAATTCAAAATATAATCACTAGGGGAAAAAAAAGGAAGGGCTGCGCCTGCGGAGGAAGGGCTGCGCTTTTTCTAAAAGCGCAGCCCTACACAACAGAAGGCCTGCACTTTTTTATAAAAGCACAACTCTTCACTTAGTAGGGCTGCGCTTTTAGAAAAAGCGCAACCCTTCTTACTTCAGAAGGGCTACGCTTTTATAAAAGGCGCAGCCCTTCTGACTAAGTAGGGTTGCGCTTTTGAAGAAAAGCGCAGCCCTTCTTAAAAAAAATTGAAAAATTCATCTTCGCGGGCTTCAAATATTAAGCGAGATTCATCAAATATATTATCCCTCATTCTCTCTCCTCTCTCACGTCCCTCATTATTCCTTTCCTCCTTCTCTCTCATCCTCTCTTCTCTCTCAAAAACTCCCATAAACGTTTACGACAAAAACCCTGAAATGATTTGCACTAAACATGCCGACGGAGTCCGATTGCCTATTGTGATACCTTTTCGGAAGCGGAACGGGCCAACGAGTCAAACTCACCGCTATGCCGTGATGTTTAGGCTTTTTAAGCCATCCGAGTTCGTTTAAGCCTCCAAATAGGCATTTTAAGTTTTTCTGAATTTTTTTTTCCCTTAAATTATGTATTAGGGTTTTGTTTTATGTATTTAAACATTATTAGGTTAATGTTTGGAGGTAGTTCTTGTATTTTCAGATCTATAATGTTCTTGTATACTTCTCTTTGTTTTGATTAATGTTCTTGTATACTTCTCTTTGTTTTGATTAATGTTCTTGTATTTTCATCTTTGTTTTGATTAATGTTCTTGTATTTCCAGATATATAATTTCTTCTCTTCTGTATATTAGTTTTTGTTTCTTTTTTTCATTTTCGTTTCATTCTTTTTTTTGTTTTGGGTTTAGTATTTTCGTTTCTCTTCTCTTCTGTTTAATTTCAGAAAATGTGAGATTATGAGTAAAAAAATGTCAAAAAAAAATTTTTTTTTTAATTTTTTTTTGGGTAGGAAGGGCTGCGCTAGTTAGGAAAAAGCGCAGCCCTTCTAGCTCAGAAGGGCTGCGCTTTTTCCTAACTAGCGCAGCCCTTCTAGCTTAAGGGCTGCGCTTTTCTAGCGCAGCCCTGCTTAAAAAGTGAAGGTCTACTGAAAGGGCTGCTGTCAAAAAGCGCAGCCCTACAGGCCTTTTTCAGCGCAGCCCTTCTTCATTTTTCCACTAGTGAATATTTCAATCGTCTATGTGTTATGTAAATTCAAATATCGTTGAACAACAAAACAAGTTCAAATGATTGTAAGTGTATAATGTTTTTAGTAACAATATATATTTTAGTAGTAACACATACAAAAAGTATATATTTTTTTACTAGTAACACATACATCCAGTGTATGTGTGACCCACATACATCCAGTATATGTGTAACCCACATACACCGAAAGTATATGTATCATCTCTCATGCATCATCATGTATGAATAAAATCTAAACTTTTTTGGTTCTTTCGTACACGGAAAAACATACTAATATCCATACAACATATGCCACCATTATCAAAACCCTAACTATTTACTTTAAGAATCCATCATGAATGTCGTGAAATAATATATTTCATATGTTTAGGCTCGGGCATAGGGTAGGTAATTCTTGCAGAATATCATGCATGTTTCCACTTTCCTTCTCCTTGCTAAGTTTCTTAATGTCTCTTATGAACCCCTCCCATCTCCAGTGACTTGTTTGGATGTTTTCTTATAGGTCATGATGCGAGATATCTTTAAAGAGAAAAACGATCTGAATAGTGGCGGTCAATTAACCATACTTTAGACCAAGGACCCTTGGGTTAAATGGTATCGCTTCTTATCTCCTACATGGGAGATCAAGGTTCGAATTTTGGTGGAAGCAAATTTCGATATTGTTGGGGAGGGGGGAGGGGGTTGGGGCTTGTTGGGCCTCTGGATGAGTGGCCCTGTGCGAAGGTAGCCCAGAGGTAATTCATCTTACCACGGGTCCCCGAATGGGGGCAAAAAAAAAAACAACCATACTCAGAAATTGTTCATAGTATTATACATTTCATTCAATTAAGTGATGATATTTTCCCCTTGTTTAATCAAGTTGTTCAAATAGAAACCGAATAAATGAAAAATGTTGCATTATCTTTTGGCAAATAAAACAACAAATTGGAAGAATAAATTCTAAATATTTAATCGAATACGATATTGAAATTTAGGCTTTAATTTCTTCATCTAATTTTTGCGGAATTGAAGATCAAAACAAACTTTCACATGTTAAGGGGTCGTTTTGCATACTGTCAGTTTAAAATCTTTGGTTTTTGGATTTTTGAAAGCATATGATATAGGCTGTGTAATGAATTTTAAATTAGTCATACTTATATCTAGGCTATGTTTAGTTCACCTGAAATTTTCTGATCTGAACTTATCTGATCTGATCTGAACTTATTTTTTCTGATTTGATTTGATCTGAACTTATTTTTTCTGATTAGAAGATCTTATCTTTTAGATTTTTCTCAATATATATGAAAAAATATAGTCATGTGGGGTCTTGTTTGATTCGTCTCAATGAGTATTTTATTAATATTCAATTATTATAATTTTTACTAATATGTAATGAAAGTTATAATGATTTTTAAATATAAGCATGATCTGAACTTATTTTTTCTGATCTGATCGGATCTGATCTGATTAGATCTGAAATAAGCAAAAATAAGGTGAACTGAACATAGCCTTACTATGTTTATCCTAAAATCGACAACAAAAAGCTAGAAACAACTATAATTTTCATAAGTGACACAGAGAGAAAGTGAGGGAATATCAAGGAGCTTATTAGAGAAAGAAAGTTGGAACCACTTATATAACCAATCAAATTTGAGTATTGGATAAAGTGGTTATGTGGAACAATTAAATGATGGCAAAGATGTAATAAAAGATAAGTATTTTTTACTACTTTGAGCTACGTGTCACTTATTATGACATTTTTTTTAAGAAGGAAATGTGTCACTTATTAAAAACGGAGGAAATATAAGATAAGATCAGATAAGATAACTGTTTAATTTATCTTCACTCATTTCAGAAAAGTTAAATAAAATAAGATAAGATAAGATCATTAAATCAAACACACCCTTAATCCAACCACATGCAATATGCATAATTAGTTATAATCTGCCTCTTAATTTTTGTTGTTTGACTCATTCGTGGATTTTCCCTCTTAATAGTTATCACCGAGCATCTAATAAGTAATAACAAAATGCACAAGATGAAAATCTCAAAACACACACATTAGTATCGTATATAGTAAACTCAAGGCAAAGTACATCCTGATCGAGAAGCCACTATAGATAGCATTCATACTTGTCGTCAAGGCTTTCATCCTTTTTTCGCTTGATTACAAGCATTATCATTTTTCGTCTGTTCACCCCTTGATCGTCGGACATAATTATTAATTCCCGTTCTCCGCTTTTTATTGATGATAAATAAAATATGAAGACGTAAATCATTTAATCTATTTAGCGTCAAGTTTAAATCGCAGTTATGCAAAGACTAAAGATGGTACATATATGTATGAAAAACTTTAATATTTAGTATCATGTATATGTGAGCGATTGTCTTAAAAACTAAAGAAAAGATTTCCTCCAAATTGGATAAATAAATTTAAATGGTAGTTTTTTTTTTATCAATTATTACTCATTTTGTTTATAGCTTTTATCATACATAGGGGTGTACATGAGTTTTAAAGCATGGTACATATAAGGACTTATTACTCATTGTTCATTTGAAAAGCTAAAATTGAACAATAATTATAAAATGGTGAAAGCTACGCATGAGTAAATGAGAAAAAAATTGTCTTGGATGTACCATACACATAATACACCAGGACATTTGCGATCTTTTGTCTCAAATAATGCCAATTTCACTTTAATTTTATCAATTTAAAACTATAATTACTAATAAAATTGATATTTAGTTTCAAAGACTCATTTTTATTGGTTGAGACTGGTTTTTGCCGATACCATACCTCTAAGCAATTTATTTAAAACAAAAAGAGTAAAAGTTAGATAATAGACATAAATAAATTAAAATTGAGAACAGAAGTTTCTAAAAGGGAAAATGGGAAATTGAAAAATGTCAATGTTAAAAGTTAGGGGAAAAGTTATGCTTCATCTAGAAAGTAAAAAAATTTACGTTGTATGAGTAACCTTTTTATAAATTTCCAAACAAGAGACATAATTTGATTTGGCTTAAGTTAATTGGACAAAGAGTATAAGCATCTCCACCTAAGAAGGAGTATTATTATTTAACAAACATTATTGAACATGTATGGATATTTTTTTTTCTTATGAACAAGTGATCGCAACTACAAAGAATTTTATTGTCATGTCAAAATCAGCAAAAGAAAGTTATATACTATAATCATTTAAATGCTTCTTAGAGGATAGGTTTTACAAAATTTGGAAAGTTCCCCCACTCTTTTTCCCACCAAATTAGTAGTTCATCGGAGGAAAAAGAGCAATACAATTGCTTTTGTATATAAGAAGGTTCGAATTTTAAAGTGTAGAATCCCTTTTTTATAAATTTTTAGAAAGAGAAATTTTGGCAAAGAAAGAAAAAAAAAAGTAAGCATTATTTGTCCAAGTTGGTCATTAGGAAAAGCACACGTCCTTCCTAGTGCAGTGGATCGGATGGACATTGTTATATATACCCATCGTGTAGACAACGCCCACTACTAATAAAGAATTAAAAAAATATTAATTATGTTGAGTTGGATTACATTATCACAATCCTCAACAAGTCTTTATTAATGGTGGGTAGTCTACCCGCTGGGAAGACAAAGTTTTTTCCACGGATGTGAGCAAACGACATTACGCTAATGTCAAACAGTCAAATGGCCACTCCCATTTTCTGATTCTGTTGCATGGTTCAACTCGATCTCTACGAAATAAGTAGCACAAATAAAGATGTGTATGTAGACTATAGTAACATACTTTATTCGTGTTGTTCAATATTCCATCCGTGACAAAAGTGGTTAAATATCTCCTTTAGCTTGAGTTTTCAAAACTTTTTGCAAATTTATGTGGTATTAAGAACAAGTGATGCTCTTTAAGATAGATATAAAGTAAAAGTGTATCGCTGAGTAAGGGTGTCAATGGTGTGAGTCGAGTTTGAGTTTGAGTTTGAGCTAGCTTGACTCGACTTGTTAGTATTTCGAGTCGAGGTTGAGTTGAGTCGAGTTCACTCGAGTCGAGTTTTGACCGAGTAAATTTCAAGTACCTTGTAAGTGTCTCCTGTTAAAAGCAACCCTAAGGTAGAATTTAAATATTTTGTTATTGATAATTGGGTATTTGAGTTTGTCACGAGTTTTCGAGTCGAGTATCGATCGAGTTGCTCAACTCGACTAACATTTTGAGTCGATCTCGATCTCACTCAAATCGAGCTTTGACCGAGTCAATCTCGAGTTGTCTCGTCTCATTTACACCCCTACTCGTGAGATAGGAGAGATGAAGACGGTAAACTTATTAGACTAGTTACAAGTCTAACTAACAAGTGTTAAGATCAATATGAAATGTTATTGAGAAACTAATAAGCATTATACTTTGTTTGAATGATGACCATCTTTTGATTGATTCAATTAGCAAATAGATATTTTTCGTCGATAAATTATAAAATCGAAAAGGAAAACTTATCATCATATATCTAAAATTTGCGGTATTTTTCCATATTAATTTCAAATTGATTTGTTTATAAATGATACTAATTTTGTGATACTCTTGAATGATCCCAAATTGAAATAGAAAATACTGAATAGATTGTTTTTGAAATAGATTTAATCCTGAATACATCATACTTTTTTATCTGCATCTTATAATAAAACGTAGGATCTTGAATGAAGTAGAACTTGCCTTGTAAATTGAATAATTTTGATTTTTCTTTTTTATCAAAAGTTTTGGATTTTTGAGTTGATTTTGGACCAATTAACCAAAGATATTAATCTAGATACTATATTATGGACTTGTGGTCAGAAATGGAATTTGAAGAGGTTTTGAAAAGGAATTTTAAGGCTCTTGTTTTGTTCATCTTTTGGTCCACATCAAGTAGACAACGACAATTTATCAACTGATTTGCAGACAGCAGAATTGAATTGTACTGAATTGAACTAAACTGAATTGAAATGAAATGAATAGTGATATGTGAAAGTAAAAGTATTGTCCAGAGCTGAATTGAACTGAATTGAATTGAATTGAATTGAACTGAAAATAAATTAGGGATAACATGTTTAAGTAGTAATACTGCTATTTTATGTAAATTAGTTTGATATCCTATGTAAGTCCATATCAAACTGGCTTCTATAGAAATAAGTCTATATATATATAGGTTAATTATTCAACCTATAATTAGGCCATACTGGTACTAAGTTCAATCATCTCACACATGACAAAAAATTATTCTTAAGATTTCAAGCTTATCTAAAGCAAAAGTTTGCATTCGAAAAGAAAAATTATGCTTGCTATCTTTAGCAACTGATATTCTAGTTAATGTTCATGTAACACATGATATATTTTTAAAATTAGGTGATGAAAAAGGAATATTTATATTGCCACTTGCCACAATTTTGAGTGCAATAATGAGAAGAAAAAAAAAAAAGGATCTTAAAGCACAATGAATTTGAATGCACTCTGTATAAGCTAAGGAAAACATCTAAACTATCTATCTATACTAATATATTAAAAGGCGTTCCTAAGAACGTATATGTGCCACGTGTCACCCTCCCTCATCAAAAAAAAAAAAAATTGTTTACGTAAAGATTCAAACCCATAGCCTCAAGTATGAAAGTAAGAAATCCAACCATTACTCCACCATACTATTATTGATTTTGTAATCAAAATTAATGATGACATATGAATGGAAAACGTTTGAAATACATATAATGAATAAGATGAATTTTCTAAATGAGTATGAGAATACTTATTTAGCTACTAATAAATTGTACAAAGAGAAAATCCGGGGGATCGCCCGGGCCTAAATACTAGTTATAGGGCTAAATGAAGCAGCATGGTGATGGTATTATGGTATGTAACTATTGTATGCTAGGATATTCTGTGAAAATCTTTTGTCATTATAAATCTTACTATCTTAGACAATTACTAATTAGCCACACTGGTATTAAAAATTGCACATCTCTTGGATATTTGGCTATTCAAAATATAACAGGTGACATATATGAAATAACCATTTTTCTTCCAGACTATAATTTATAAAAATGAGTCAACAAATTATTCACTATATGTTTACTTTTTTCTCATATTTTCACTAACTTTTTTTATTTACCATTAAAGCTGATTTTAGGACAGACTAACAAATTAGGACTCAAATTTTATCCAAGAGTGAATGATAAAATGAACAAAATGCGCCTCAATTATGTATAACCTTTGCGAAAATGTTGTTGACTTCCTTAATTATATAACAATATGACTGTGCTATTGAATAGAAATTACATCAAATTTCTTAACAAAATATAATTTTGATTGTCTAAAAAATGACTCGACTTGATGGTTTGGCTTTGTAAATGTACGACTTAATCTTAGTAAAAAAAAGAACTTAATATCTAAATGTACGACTTAATCTTAGTAATATTTATTTACTATAATGCCACTGGATATACATGACGATTACATATTTAACCCCTATAACTTGATATTAATTATATTTATATACGATAATACCTCTTGATCAATGTACAAACTTTGTACGTGAAGGAGATTGATTTAAAATTTCCCCTAAAGAACTAGTGGCATCACTCATACCATTCACTAGTATTTTTATACACTAAGGGTCCGTTTGGTTGGAAATATTTTAGGCTTGGAAACGGATTGAGGTAACACACTCCCTTATTTTATGTTTGGTTGGGTTATCCATTTTTTTCACTCCCTTACTAGCCCAATTTTGATTCTCCCATCTTGAAACCCTCCTCACACACATGAAACAAAAAGTAAGGGAGTCATTAGGCCAATGATTCAATTCCTACATCAAAACAAACAAGTGTCTAAAGTAACACATTCCATTTCCATTCCATCCTTTCATCCCATTCCATTCCCTTTCCATTCCTTATTTTGAACCAAACGACCCCTAAATGCCTAAATGGTCTTAACTCCTAATACTTGAACGAAGAATCTCCAAGTGGTATGGTATATGCCTATATTATGGACATATGCATGGACATGTTCTCACGATAATTGAATAGGCTTTTTAATAATTTGCGGTATGGGAGTTGATTTATACTACTATTTAGTATTTATAGTACTACTATAAAAATACGGTGCAACGATCATTGAAGGAAAACAAAAACAAAAAAACTCAAATCATGAAAGAACATTTGCTTTTGTGTGGAAAAGACTCAATGGCATCACCTAGCCGTACTCAAAAGGTTATGCAACTTTTTCATTAATAGAACTTAATTACTTTTACTTTGGCCAACTTGTGTCATATCAACTTAAGAAATGTTGTCATTTGTACTTATACTTTACTAATCTTACTATGACAGTATTTTTGCAAAGATTAAGTGCTGGAGAAATTTAATTTTATGGAATGTTAAAGTCCAAATACAAATATGGAATGTAGAATTTGTATTAAGTAGTAAATATGTAGAAATCAAATAGATTAAACCTGGATTATAAGAATGAGTTGCGCCGTGGTATGATGGTCATTGCATTAAAAACGAATTTCGTCACCACCGGTGTGTATTCACGAGGACGTTCGTCCCCCAAGGTTCACACAACTATCTCTGACTCTGTGCATCCATATCAAGCATTGATATTTCTCAAGAACTGCTCAAATCTTAGCTAGAGAGAAAATAGTGTAGGCTTGTATAGAGTTTATTAGAAAATAATAATAGATCTCGGTGTTTGGGGAGTAGTATTTATATATATAAAAGAATAGAAAAGAAATCCCACAAGATTGTGCTCGCCCGCTCAGGCCCGAGAACGAACAGCGATAGCAGGCCAAAATCGAGGAAAAAAGGAGCCCGCCCGATCGAACCCGAGACCAAAACCTCGCATAAAAAAGAAAAGACTGTCTGGCCCGGTCGGGCGCGAAGCTACAACTCTCGCATTGATTTGGACGTTCTCCAACATAATTCTCAAGAATTAGAAATTAACACAATACTTCCAATAACAAACCACTAGCACAAATTAGTAAATACTCTTAGTAGGAGGACGAGATTAGATAGAGAGAAAATCAGCGAGGCCGACTCAAACTATACGGAAGCCTTATACGGGTTGGGCTAATTATTAATAATTGGGCCCTCCAAAGAAATTTAAATGAAAAAATTATAAATGGTATTAATTAAATTAAATAATCATTTTTTTGTTTTAGTGTAGTATCTAATATTACCTCTGTTTTTTTAGTTGCAACGATTAGACATTTTTCTACTCACACTTTATGTCTAATCGTTGCAACTAAACAAACAGAGGTAGTAGTTAGAGGTGATCATTTTGGCCCGACCTGTTTTTGGGCAGATTTTTTCGGCCCGCGGTCGGTCCGGCCCGATTTTTTTGGCTTTGGGCAAGCTAAAAACGATTTTTTAGTCTATTTTTTTGCCCGACCCGTTTTTGGCCCGCAAAAGCCCGCTACTTTAGGCCCGAAATAGCGGGATTTGGGTACTAAAATTCGGCCCGAATTTTTGCCCGGCCCGGCCAATGGGCAAATGTATTTTGCCGCCGCCCGGCCCATGATCACCTCTACTAATAGTATGTGGTAGTCTTTTATAAATTGAATAATCAAGAGGCAAAGAACAATTAACTCATGGTACACCCGGGTGTACCATGAGGATGGTACACCCAGGGATATTTTTGTAATAAATTAAAACTTCATGTGCTCATTTGACACCAAATTTGCTCATATGGGCATTATGCTCATTTACTCAATTTACTCATTTTGCTCATTTTGTAATAAAAGTGTTTGCTCATTTTCTTAAATGAGTAGAAATGTTTGCTCATTTGTTCATTTTAATCATTTGCTCATTCGCTCATTTTGCTCATTTGGAGAAAATAATCTTGGGTGTACCATGCTCATGGTACATCCAGGTGTACTATAAATATTCTCGGCAAAGAATTAACACATACTCTCACTATTTCTTTTTTAATTTGCATACTTTTTTTTAATTTCTTTTTAATCTACATACTCTTATTTTTTCTATTCAGGGTTACATGTTTCGTCTAATTCAATGTAATGATAAACTTTAAGTCTTTAATGGAAATTGCTGATTCATCAAAGAAACATATCGGTCTAGTCCTCCTCTTTTCCGCTCATGTCATCTTCTTTTTAATATTCTAACCCATTTTTCTCTACCTTCTTAATTTATCTCTCATATTTTTATACTATATTCTTGAGGCCATAGTGAAAGTAAGTAAACTTAAAAAAAAGGTAGGAGGAATGTATAGTAGATCATGTCTTTTATTCAAATGAAGCCATTATTATTAAGTAATTGGGATATATATTATTGTAATTACCGGATCACGCCTTTTTCTATTCCACAAAAAAAATAAAAAAAATCCCCTTTGTTACGCATTAATTATTTTAGTTTCTTTTTGTACATTTTTCACGTTGTCAAAAAAAAATTTCAACGTAAGATAGTTATGGTTAAAAGTGTATGTGGTGATCAAGATAATCTTTTGGCAGATCATGGGAGTAGAAAAATCCACTTGTCTCCAAACTTGCTCACCCAAAAAATTGCTCCATCCAAAAATAAAATGCTGAGCAAAATAAAAATCCTTGAACTGATATACTAAAATCGTGGAAGATCACCTCCCCTAATATTTTGACATAATCCCTAGCATAAATAAAACACGTTTTATTTTATAAAGAATACAACTGAAATTGTTCCTAAATTATCTCTATTATATAAGCCAGAGCTATGTTGTCCCAATAAAATGTCTTTTTTATTCGTAGCTAAATATAAATACTTAATTGGATATTCAGATATCCTACAATTATATCCTTTCCTAATTTAAAGATGGGTCAAAAATTCCAATAATAAATTAAATAACCTTAAAAAAAAGTAACTTGAAATAATGAGAAAAATAGTTACTCAATAAAAAAAATTACAATGTTAATTTGACTACAAACTTTACATCTAAATGTTTATCTCAATTTCTAAAAACTTTATAGATTACCGTAGTTTGTATAACAATAATTATAAATCACACTTATGTAATTATATTTTGATGAAATTCATTAAGAATCGATCCAAATAATCGACTCAAGCATTGCGTTTGCATAGAAGACTACCAACTACTCCCTCCGTCCCATAATATAAGTCCTGATTCTATTTTTACGCGGGAATTAAGGTAAAGTGGAATCTTGTTTTATTTTGGATAAAAATATTCATTTTTATTGGGAAACACTTACATTATTATATCTTTGTAACAAAAAATAAAAACTGAACATTAATGTTGCATGGTTTAATGTGTAGTGGAGTTTAATAGGGTAGAAGATTCCAATTTGTCATTAATTATAGTGCATTGGAAGCTGAAATTATGAGGGCATTTTGAGAATAAAATTATTTTCATGAGGGTATTTTGGGCATAATTATTGATTGAAAATAGAAATAGGACTTATATTTTGGGACACCTTATAAGGAAACCGGACTTATATTATGGGACGGAGGGAGTAATACTTATCTACAATAGGTGGGTAGCTATTCAAATTCAAAATCGGATCATGCTAATCTTAAAATTAACTGTTGATATATTGACTTCAAAATCAATTTTAGCTTAAAATTAAATTATAACAGTGTTGAAATCACAGTTGGATTTGAAGTAATCAATGTATATATGGAAATAAGCACATCATATCAAAACTGGATTTATAAACCACAATAGGAAATAAAATCCTAAGTAGTTGGCCATATCAAATGTGTAGTCACTAATGCTAATTTCATGTAATACAGACAATTTCCAATTTATTGAGAGACGTAGTAGTCAACAAGATGAACTTCATTTGGAATTTCAACTCAATAATTGAGAAAAAAAGAAGAAGAAAACTTTAACAAAAAGGTAAGTAAATACCTTTTTTATCTAAACTGATTTTCTTTTTTTATTCTTCTTTTGTTTCTTTTCACATTCTAAATCTTAATAGTCCATCAGATTGAATATCTCCTCAATTCTAGGATGATTTCTATTATTCTAGGGTCAATTTTTGGCATCTTTATTTTAACTCTCTTGCTTGTTTAAGAGATTAGCTTTGCATCTGATTTTTAATATATGTCCATCCATACTTGACCCTATAGGTAATTTCACATGCTTTATGCAAAATGGAGAAAATCCGAACAACAAATCGAAACAGAGCGAGTAAATATGAACGAGGGATAATAGATCAATGATCATTACTAATAATAGATACTATACTATAGTTTAACAATTGTTCTTTTAATAAAAAAAAATTGGTGCTTCACAGGAAATTTGGATATCCATCCCACTTTGTTAAGGACAACAATCGAACCCCCTATCACTACATCAGATGGGTGAAATCGTGAAAGACAAAGAGAGGGGCTTCAGGGGAAAGTTTAATCGTGTAAACTATTGAATAATCCTATTAGTTATGTACTTCCCGTTTAAACGTTGAGGAATATCTTCAACTATTTAGATCAACCTTGATTCTTAAAGAGTAGAAAACATGAAATTGAATACCATAACGACATGGCAATGCCATACTATACTTCTATACAACCAAACTTGCTTGGTGGAGGTACCAATGATGTCTTGGTATAGTGGTTAATAAGATTAAAGTACTGTGAACGACAGGTCACAGATTCAAATTCTCCCTCCCCTTCTTTGTACTGCCTTATTGGCTCAAATGGATAAAAAAAAACTTGCTTGGTGGAGGTGGTGGGAAACTTATCTTGTGACTTTAAGGTTACAAGTTCGAACCCATTACCTACTTGAACTTGCGAGTATAGATTCACTTCTATCCTCTAAAATCTCAAGCGTTTACCCTATATAGCTAGAGTAACTGACCTGCGAAAGGTGCAGTCCGATAACGTTCTTCTCCTTACTAATGATTCCCTAGGTTGGGCCAAATTGAAATACTATACGTCTATACGCCTATACGGCTATACCTATGGTTATATACCACTATACCAGTATATCAAGCAATCAATATCAGCAAGGGATATTTTTTTTCTTCTGGATAGAACAGGGGACCAAAATTAGCATCAGCACGTTGATCATACCCACGTGATAAGACTACAAACTTGATCCGACAGACAACAACTGTAGTCCGTAGGCATACTGAATAGTGAATAGATGGAGGCTATGTTTAGTTCACCTGAAATTTTCTGATCAGAACTTATCTGATCTGATCTGAACTTATTTTTCTGATCTGATCTGAACTGATCTGATTACAAGATATTATCTTTTAGATTTTTCTCAATATATAAGAAAAAATATAGTCATGTGGGGTCTTGTTTGATTCGTCTCAATGAATACTTTATTAATATTCAATTATTATAATTTTTACTAATATGTTATGAAAGATATAATGATTTTTAAATATAAGCAAAATCTGAACTGATCTGATCTGAACTTATTTTTTCTGATCTGATCTGAAATAAGCAAAAATAAGGTGAACTGAACATAGCCGGAGTCTTCCCCACATAACTAGAAATTGACCTCCAATCATATGCTCTAAATTTTAGATTAGTGTAAATGTAGTAGTGTTTCTTATAGGTTGGGTGAAGTCATATTGGGCTACACCTAACATATGTTGGCCCATCTTCTAAATTGGATAAAAAAAATGGTGATCAACCACAATTAGATAATTTTACCAAAAAAAAAAACAATTAGGTAAAGCAAAGTTACACTATAATTGAAAATGTAAATAGATTCGTTGATAATTTTCTAATTTGGACTGATCTGAGATAATAGCAATAATTTAATAATATTAATAATTTGAAATTTGCCCGATCCGTTAACTTATGGGAGACCTACGCCATATAGAAACGGTCTACCTGAAATTGTCCCTTGGCCCGTAGGTCATGACACAAGGTTAGAATTCTAGCTCTGGAAAATAAACGAGACAAATACTGACAAACGAATTTTCTATCCCAATTTTACATCCACATTTCACCATTAAAATTAAGTAAACAACTTTGAGTTTATCATGTGTCAAAATTTAGGTAAAACTAGACATAAGATGGAAGAAAGTCAGCATACAATGAGACATATAATCTCATTTCCAAATGTTCATTACAAATATTAATCTTGGTGAACACATCCTAAGTTAAAATTGTTTTAGTTTGCATCTTTTTGACTTATGTTCTCATAATCACCCCAAAGTGTCATGAGTAAATGATGTCTTAGGCTCTAATTCTTGTGTTACGTGTTAGTGATGTTTTGGTTTGTATAACTTCCAAAGTTCATATGATTATTGTTACTATTGCTTTCCATTTTAAAATATTAATTCCCAATCCTCTTTATAAAATTATAATTTCACTTTGACATCTTTATTTTCCATATGGATTATATATATCATCAAATCATCAATGCCTTGCACTTTTTATCCAGGCCAAGAAAGTGAAGTTTCTTTCTATATTTGAAGCAAATAAAATTTCAAGATAAGATAGTAGATTAAAAATAACTACCTAAAATTTGAGATATGTTTCTAAAATGAACTTTTTCGAATATAAGTAGAGTAAATTCATCGTAGTTTTTAACATAGACTCTAAAAAAGTATATACTTTGTACCATTTGATGAAACAAAATGCAAAACATTTATTACAATACACAATCCATTTATAATATACTTAAATTTTACAAAATATTTGCTCAATTTTTTATTTATTTTTTTTACAAAATATAACCAACTAAGTTATTTATCTTCATGAATTATGAAATAATAAAATCATTATGATACTTTTTGATCAACTAACTAAAAAAAGAGCTACATATGACCATGAATCATGATGCTTATATTTTCAAAAGATTACAACATTTTGATACTACAAATAACATTAATATACTTTACTAACAATACAATAAATTAAAAACATTTACATGTTTACTAATAATACAATACTACAATACTACAAAAATTTACTAATAATTTTACTAAAAATTTACATAATACAATACTACAAAAATTTACTATAATTTTTTTTACAATATACAATAATTTACTATGTAAATTTATATTATAATATAAAAATTTACTACAAAAATTTTACTATAAATTTTTTTACAATATACAATAATGTAAAAATTTACTTCACATGTTTAATAATAATATTGAAATTAATATACAAAAATTTCATTTACATAAATTTTAGTATAAAAAACCAATCTTTTTGTCTTATACAGAATCATATCCAAAAAAAAAAAAATCTTACTATACAAAAACATAATTCAAGTTTCATTTTTCTTAATTTGAGCTAGATATAGAAAACTTTAGTTAATTACTAAAATCTCCCTATAGAAAAAAGAGTGAGCCCCACATTCCACTAAGTAAGAAAAAGCCCAAAGAAAGTCTTCCTCCTCTCTAACCACAAAATCATTTCCTTTCCAAATTCACAACCTCCATTTTCCTTTTTTTCTCCCCCAAAAAAAATAAAATTATATCTAAAATATAATTTTATTATAATTTTTTTTTACCTCCCTTCACACCTCTCCCTCTATATCTCTTTAAAATAATATTTTTACCTTTTTAAGGAAAAATATAATCTTTTTTTTTGGAAAGTAGAGAAAAAGGAGGATCAAAGAAAATAGGGAAGATGGGGTGGTATATAAAAGTGGCCATCCCCAAACAATCGGATGAAGAAATAACATCTGCTTTCTTATGTTCTCAAGATCATCATATTATTCATCATCATAATAATAATCATCATCATAATAACAATAATAATAGTAACGTTTTATCTTCATCTTCTTCTTCTTCTTCACCTTCTTCTTCTTCTTCAATAACCTCAAAGTTAATGTCTTCTTCAGACCCAGAAAATGCTTCACGCCCTACTAATGGCGCTTCTCTCAATGATAATTCTTCTAACCAATCACAAACCGTTGTTGTTCCCCAAACTGCCCATCAGATTAGCACTGGTATTTTTCTCTCTCCTCTATTATTATTATTGTTTCCTCATTATGTCACTTGTTGTTTCCTTTCTTTTCTTCTAACTATTCCGTTTTAAATGCGACAAAGAGGTATTATTTGTGATATATAAACGAAATGGAGGAAGTATGGAAATTTAATTTTTGTCTGTTGAAATGTCATTTTCTTTCGTGTTTCATTTAAGTTGGGTCGTTTTTTTAATTTGTTTATGCGTGTCCTTTGGTTTAGTAAGTTGTTTGATGTTTGCGTGTTTGTAAGTTATCAAGTGTACTCGTAATTTTATCATACATTCGGGTGTAATTTCATGTACATCGTATGCACCTGTGTAAAATGGTGAGATTTGATATGACAAAGAATTCAAAATTTAGATGTTTTTAATTCTTTTTTGATCTATATAAGCTACGAAGATAGTACAAAGTACAAATAAGGAGAACGGAAATTCGAACCTATAACTCTTTAGATTGTAAAATACATATCTTTTTGATATAGTCATCAATCTTCATGCATAGCTAATCTCAGAGTTGGTTGCTCTTTTCCCGCTTTTTTTGTTAACAAATGTTTGTTTGTATTGGTCTTTCACGGGTGCAATTCTAACTTCGAAAGGTCAAAGTGGTAACTTTTAAATTTATAAATGTTACTTTATTTTTCTTTTTGGGTAATATTTTATTAATTTTTTAAGTGTAAAATTGGACCCATATGCAAATTGGAGTACCTTATGGCTTATGTCACTCCTAGAACTCTAGTTGCCACAAATTTCATGTAAAGAAGAATTTTCTATTCACGAGGGATGATATCATGGATTCATGATACTAAATGATACTTCCTCTGTTTTTTAAGTTATATTACGACTAATATGTTTCAATTGAAATACTTTTTTTTTCTAGTTCCTACACTTCTTGTTTTCACCTTATCCATCACTTTGATCGGTGATTATCTTGAAGACTTAAACTATGCATAGCAAAAAAAATTTTAAAAAAATTGATATTATGAAAATATGCATTGATATATATCAAATAAAATCTCATTTGACTATGTTATTTCTTATACATAAGGAATAGCTAATCTATCAAGGTTAGTTAGTGAATAATAATTATTATGCAAGCATAGCATCTTAAAAAAATATGAAGTACTTCTATGAAACCAACATTCTTTTATACTTGTATGAGGTTATTGAAGATTGCACCCAAAAAAGCAAGGTTATTGATTTCATGGTGATATATATTTTCAAAAAGTTAAATCTTGTTCCTCTATTAATAACTTCTCCAAGTAAAAATATTAATGATCAAAGTTGTTCATTAGCCAGGCCTACAACACAATAGTAAAGTGTATATGATTCAATAAATTTGAGAGTATTTTTTTTAAATAAATTGATAAGAAGAAATCTTCTTGACGGTCTCGCACAAGGTTCCCACCCAAAGGCCCATTATAACAAGCCAGACACCCCAACCCCCTCCCCCCTCCCCCTCCCCCCTTAAATCCCAAGCAACACTCGGGGTAGGAATTGAACCCTAACCTTTTCTAGAAAATATAGAAAAGCTTACCACTTACGCCAAACCCAATTCCTAAATTTGAGAAGTATTTATATACTAATAACTGTCTAGAATTAATTGTTACACTGATGGTAGAATATCTGTGATTAGTATTTCTTTGTCTTAGTTTAGTATTACTGATATATATTTCTGTAAATGTTTAGTATGTTAAATCTACTTCTAGTCTTCTAAACTAGTAAACTACTGATATCTTCTGTAATGTTTTTTTTTTTTTTTACTGTGGGATAGATTCATGGCTGCAAGCTGGATTTGTTCTGACAACTGGAATAAACAGTGCATATGTACTTGGATATTCTGGGGCCATCATGGTGCCTCTTGGATGGATTCCTGCAGTACTTGGTTTAATGGCTGCTACTGGAATTTCTCTCTATGCAAATTCCCTTGTTGCTAAACTTCATGAATTTGGTGGAAAAAGACATATTAGATACAGAGATCTTGCAGGATTTATTTATGGTAGGACAAAAAATCATGACTAATTACTTTGTTAAAGAATTGTTTCTTTTAATGCATAACTTTATCAAACTAATTATTGATCTAATACTACAAAATATGTATATTATGCAGGTCCTAGAGCTTATAAACTGACATGGGCTTTGCAATATATTAATCTTTTCATGATCAACACTGGTTTTATCATATTGGCTGGTTCTTCTATAAAGGTAAATCTGAAAAGATCGCAACATTTTGACTTTCACGGTCTTTAATGCAATATTTTCACTGTAGATGGTCAAAATTTACGAACTTTGATATCAGTAGTCAAAGTGGTGCGACTTTTATATAACTGGAATTGATTTGGGATTATAGTATGGTTAAAGTATATTGGTTATTATAGTAGATATTGAGACAGAAACTATGTTTTTGTAGGCTGCATATACTCTGTTCAAGGATGATGATGCGTTGAAGCTACCATATTGCATAATCATTGCTGGGTTTGTATGTGCACTATTTGCCATAGGGATACCTCATTTGTCTGCTTTGAGAATTTGGCTTGGAGTTTCGACGTTCTTCGGTCTGATTTACATTATAATAGCTATTGCTCTTTCACTTAAAGATGGTAATATGCTTAGTTCTATTTCGAGTTTTTACCCATCTTTTTTCATTTCTACAGAACACTTAAACTTGAACAGTTGAACACTTGAACTATTATTCCTCAATCCTCATGTGTGGGTGTGTTATACTCCATGTTAGGAAGTACTATTGAACTGATTTTCACCATTCATAATAAGTTGTATGTAGTTAATTCAGACATCAAATGAGGAAATGTAGTGAAACATGTGAATTATATTTCGATCTATGATAAAAATCATATACCATATTCATGAATGCCGAAACTCATTGTGTATAAGAGACATGATCATTCTGATGTTCTTGTTAGAGTTGCAGGAGTGGTTGCTGAAACCTTCCCGGTGGTAAGATTTTATTATATGTAATCTTTTTATTGTATATGGAAACTCTGCTACTATAGCTGCCTTATGTTGCTGCATTTTAAGCTCACCTTGCATCTATGCAAAAGCTATATTTAGTTCATCCTGTATTACTTATATAAATGGTTGCATACATCTTTGAACAACCAAAGTTACAGCTTGCATATATAAAAAGAGGTCATGTTAGAATTCCGAAATGGAGTCACTTTCTATAGGATAAGGATCATTCTAAGTTTTGATGTGTGAAATTTATTACTGATTTGCAAGAAATTAACATCAACAGGCATGCTTAAACTTGCTTTACTTTATTTTACATGATCTGTCATATATCGAGAATTTGGAACCTGTTTGTCCATGGCATAGACTGAAAACTATTCTTTCATATCAAATATGTATATATGTCATATGTAGTCGCTTAGGTTCTGTTTTCCACATGATATAAAGATTTGTGCTCTCAGTTATAAGATCTAGTCTATTTTGGTCTAGTCTGGTGTCGGACTAATCTGATCTGATATAATATGATTTCAACATGAATGAGTAACAAGTTCCTTATATAAGTTGAAGAGAACATAAACTTAATGATCTGGCACTATGGTTATAGTTCAGCTATGAACTAACCATGCTTTGTCTTGCTTCTGATGTGATAAACTAAAATCGGGTATGTGGTGAATGGTGATTTTACAGGACTCCAATCCCCGCCAAGAGACTACACCCCTCCGACAAAAAGAAACCAAGTATTCACAACTATTGGAGCAGCTGCTAATTTGGTGTTTGCATTTAACACAGGAATGCTTCCTGAGATTCAGGTCTTCGTCTCCCCCTTAACATCGATTCACAAATCTATTTTAGCACTTCAGTCCTGATCTATGTTACTCGGACTTTAAATAACTTCTGGTACTCGTGTTAGACCTCAACACCTTCCAGATCCGAGTAAACATAGATGTCACACTCTTAATTTTCATTTCTGACATGTTTTCGGGTGATTGAACTTTGGAAAACAGGCAACAGTGAGGAAGCCTGTCGTTGAAAACATGATGAAAGCCCTGTATTTTCAGTTCACAGTTGGAGTTGTACCCATGTATGCTATTGTATTTATAGGTTATTGGGCATACGGCAACAAAACCTCATCTTATCTCCTGAGCAGTGTCCATGGTCCCGTTTGGTTGAAGGCCTTGGCTAATATTTCCGCCTTCCTTCAAACTGTCATCGCTTTACATGTATGTTTACATCGCTTCACCAATTTTAAATACTGTCTGATAAAACTGAAAACTGAAAACTGACAGTAATACTGAACGGTTAATACTTTTGTTCCATGTTATTCTCAGATATTCGCGAGTCCAATGTATGAATACTTAGATACAAGATTTGGGATCTCAGGAAATGCATTAAATCCCAAAAACCTTGGATTTCGAGTGATTATAAGGGGAGGTTACTTAGCACTAAACACATTTGTTTCGGCCCTGCTTCCGTTCCTAGGCGATTTCATGAGTCTAACAGGAGCTATCAGTACATTCCCACTCACATTCATCCTAGCAAATCACATGTATTTCAGGGCTAAGAGAAACAAGTTGAGCTTAGCAATGAAGATATGGCTTTGGGTGAATATTGTTTTCTTCTCATGTATGGCTCTAGCTTCCTTCATTGCTGCTTTGAGACTAATTGCTACTGACTCCAAAGAATATCACCTCTTTGCTGATTTGTGAACAATTAATTAAAGTATGATTAACACATATTCAAATGTTTTTAAGTAATTAATTAGATTAAGTTTTCAGCATTTTAGTAGAATTTTCTTTTTCTTTCTTTTTTTTTTTCCTTTAACTGTAGTGTACACATCCTATTATTGGCTTATATTGTCCATATGGGATTTTCCTATGATTCTTCATAGTGGTAAAATTGTACTGCATTGTATTGGAGAGAAGGATAAAGAAATGAAATAAGAAAAAGAAATGGAAGAATATAATTTTTTTCCAAACTTGCTTTTTCTCTTTTGTTGCTTTTCACCAACATCATGCATTTTTATGCTTTATAATTTGCTTATTTTCATCTTTATGCCCAAGTCATACTCCATATTGCCTTTATTGAATATATTAGGCTCCTACGACTCAATTATAAAATGCACAAGTTTATTCTTCTTAATGCAAAAGAGAGAATGGAGCGTCCAATAATCAGTACATGAGGTTTGGTAATACAAATAGTCAAATGCTTCTGGTACACCCTAGATGGCATATTCATTCAATGTCCAATATACTCCCTCCGTCCCAAAATATAGTTCTCATTTCCATTTTGGGTGTCCCAAAATATAGTTCCCATTTTCATATTTAGTTCCACATTTTTCCGTAATTTGTCTAGAAAAATCGTGTCCCATCATTTATTTGCTTCTTAAATTCTGTTTTTTCCTTTGTTTATTCAACCAAAATGTTACAATTAATGCTCTTTCACCAATTATCTCCATTCTCTCTCCTAAAATCATTTTTTCCCATACAACATTAATTTAAATAAACAAAAAATCTTTACTATCCCAACTTGCATAAATTACCGTGAAAAAAGGGAAATGGAAACTATATTTTGGAACGGAGGGAGTACTAGATTCAACTATCAAGCTAAACTTCGCCAAGTGGTTCGAGTTGCGTCATTTAACTTTGAGGTTAGGGGTTTTCCTTTACCCCCTATTCATCTTACCAAACAAAAAAAGTAATATATATATAATTCAATCCTTGGTTGTATACTTGTAGATTTTCTACACTTATCTTTGTTGTGGATACTCTCAATTTATCTTCCTTCGTTTTAGCTACTGATATCTTTTATTGTTATTATTTTTTATCTTAGTCGTGTAAACCTAGGTCAGTAGGTTGAATTTACTATAAATACCTACTATCATTATACTCATATTGTCTCATGTTAATTATCTTAGAGGAAGGGAAATGATATATGCAACTCAATGTTATATAAAAACTTATTATATTTGCTAAGGGCTTGTTCTCCCCATCTTATTTTCAGTTCAGTTCAGTTCAGCTCCAATCAGTTCATTTCAGTTCAGTTAAGCTCTAATCAGTTCAGTTCAGCTCCATTCTTTTATAATCATTTTGTTAAATATTATAATTATGTTAGTATAATTTATTTTACTAATTACTCTTATTATTATTATTATTATTATTATTATTATCATTATCATTATTATTAAAATATATATCATTACTATTAAGTATTATTATTATTATTGTTGTTTCTATATATTATTGTTGTTTATTATAGCTTTACTCATTATTATTACTATTATTATTAGGAGGAACATGGTTTAGGTCAAAGCACAAATAAATCCACTTTTTTTAGCCCATAAAGCAATCAAATCGCGTCAAGACGGTTTATGATGTAATTTTGGCGGTCCAACCCAATCATTATTTTTATTACTAAATATTTTTATATTATTAAATCTAACTATTAAAATAGTAATATTAATTTACTTCTTAGATATTATTGTTATTATGTATCATCATCGAGTATTAATATATTAATACAAATAATATAAAATAATTATTATTAATTATCATTAATTATTATTATTAATATTATTTATTTATAACTATCATTTAAAAATATCCAAAATACTATTATTATTATTCATTATTATTACTTATCATCATAATTATTATTTAATATTCATATTATTATTATTTAAAATATTATTTATATATTTATTACATTCAATTTAATTCAATTCAGTTCAGTTCCAATAAGTTCAATTCAGTTCAGTTGTTTTATGTCGAAGAGCAGGCCCTAAATTGGTATTAAATTACGAATGCATGACATCGATTGGTCTAATTAATGTTTGATTTAGCTTAATATTTCTACAGGGTTGTATATTCACAATTTCTTTTTATATTTATTCATATTATCTTTGCTTTTTAATATTCTATATTAAGAAACGCCTTATACTCTTATACGGTTCAAGAGATGAGCAATCAACAAAACGTAAGAATCTAACCATACGTGTAACCTCGTTGAACATATCATTTGGGAATTAATATTCTGATCAAGATTGATGTTAGTGGTGTGATTGACCCCACTTAAATTTAAAATAGTTAAAAATCTCCATAATAAAGTTGTGTTTTTCAAGTATTCTTTATAAATTTACAACGTGGTCCCAATTCAAATTTGATGATTTTTTTTAACCCCAACACCATTTTTTTTTTTCAAAATCCGCCACTACCCACAACCACAAGGCCAAAAATATGCACTATATTGATTAATGATTACATCCAATAAACACCCTCTAATAATCTGTTTTAACTAACCCTACCATATCAATCTAGTCGACTACCTGCCCATTAACAAAGTCTAATAGCCAGTCATGCTTCATAGACTTTCATTACAACATTTGAGGAAAAAAACAATGTAACAACACGACAACGTGAAATCAAAGAAAATCTGAACTGTCAAATAGCTGCAAATGTTCGATCACAACAGTTATTTTGAATAAATAAAGTTAAGATACTGTTTTCTTATTTGGTCATTCTTCTTGTACAGAGTAATCAATAAGTTGTTTTTATTCTAATGAGGCAAAAAATACTATATTATTATGAACAGCTACCTCGTAACTAGTAAATCAGGGTAGAAATTGTATTTATTCAACAAGCAAATGAAGCACGTAAGTTACTTGTATTGGCAAAATTTGTCACGAAAGCTTGTGAAAGCTATACATATGCTTTCTTGCATATGTGCTCCGAATATTATTGGATAAAATCTCAACTTTAAGGAAACAAATCACAACTTAGCTTGAGATCGATTGAATATATTCCCTCCTATTAAAAATAGTATTTATTTATACCATATTAGGTTGTACCAAAAAAAAAATAACATTTCTTAAAAGTTACTCCTACTTATGGTTGGGGAAATAATTATACCATAAAAATAGTGTTAAATTTTTCAAGATCTCAGATCGAGTCGGTATATCAGGTAATATATGCTAAACAAATCAAGAATTAAGGTTAGGCAAGTGATTGTGATGTCTTCTTTTCATACCTAAAGGAAGATTCTCAATTTATTAACTCTTTTTGCAAGAGAATTTTTCTTACTAAAAAATTATTAAACCAGTATTTACTGACACAATATTCTGGAAATGTCTCGATTTGCTGCTTTATCGAGAAAAAAAAGAAGTTAATTCTATGTATAACTTTTAAGTTACATAAGTGAGAACACTTCATTGGCGATTTGCTTTTTATTTTAACTTTTAAGTGAAGTGACAAGTGCATTAATTAGGAGATATGTTAATATGGGAGATCTTAAAAGAACAATGATTCTTCCGACTTATGTTTGTTTTATTTACGATCAACCTCATTTTGTATTAGTTTACTTTTTTCAAACTTTAATAAATAAATCAATATAAAAGTAGCATATTGCACTAATTAAAAACTAATATACTTAAGGCTGGTATACTTCGACAGTGAACATTTTTCATGGAAAATATTTTCTAGTGGGGAAAATAAATGAATTTTAGTTTTTCTTTAATTTGTTTGATTTGACTGAAAAATATTAAAATAAGAATTAAGGAGAAAATAGAGTTATCGAGAATGAAAAAATAGAGGAAAATTTTCTTTCAAATTTTGAAAATTGACGAAAAAACTATTTTCAACATTAATTTTCCTTTTTAACCTCTTATCTGACTAAACAACGAAAAATCTGAAAAATGTTTTCCTTCAAAACAAATGAAACATCAATTACGACATATTGGAACAGTATAAGTATAATTTCTGAGCGAAACTTAATACTTCCTCGATCCTATTTGTTCTTTCTACTTAGACTTCTTTTTCTCTCTTAAAAATATTGTAAATAAAAAGAAGTAAATAAAAAATAAAAGGAGTAATAATTTTTATTTTAAAAAAATTGAGTTTCAAAGGCTTACATTCATACCACTTTTTCTATTTATTGCTTGGGTACATTATGGAAGTATGGATGCTAGTTGCCATGTGATCAAGTGGATCCAATTTTGACTAATCACATCTACAAACTTGCCCTATTGGGCTAGGCCTACCAGTGTATTTATGGATAAGTTTTATCTCAGACCCATTATTATATGGATCCGCCAACCTATAAATTTATCTTTATATAGATCGGAAATGTAGCTGTTGGACTCACTTACAACAGTTTGGTGAGGGGGACCGTGGACTGGACACAAAAGCCAAAAGTTGTGTTGGGCTCACCTAATATAAATCCATTATTGTGGATAATTACTCCCTTTACCTAATTTATCCATGAAGGGTTTTTTAATAGGTTAGTTGAAGTGTTGAACCATAAATTTGTGAATGTGAATCAAAATTTTGACTATACTATACCTATATTAGCTAATGCCTAATAGCCTATACTTATAGAGTGATTGACAAATGCATAGGTTTTACATGTGCATAAATCATAATAGGTTAAGGAATACATTAACTTTATGATTTGATTAAAAGTTATTTATTACGACCAATTATGATTTTAAAAAAATCTTGAGTGATACCGTCTCAAATTCGGACAGTTCAATCCGTATTTTTCTTTCTTCCACCTTCATCTTCGTCCTTCTCGTTTTGTCCCTCCTCTATATGCTTTTCTCCTCCTACATCACCTTCATCTTTGTCACGCTAGTGCTCGGTTTTCTCTCGCTATACGTATGATGCTCATTCTGATCTTTTCGATTTCTTTTATATAGAATGACATGTTTTAGTCAGTATGCTTTATCTGTATATTATTTGTATTAAAGTACCAAGTGTATAATCTTCTAGTGGAAGTGTAGTGCATACACGTAGCTAACTTTGTCCAAGATCATTACCATTACACTTTAATATTGAGCATTGGTTAGTACATATGTCGTCTATTTCATGAAATAAACTGTTCCTCTTTTCGAGTCATTTCATAAAAAAGTACTAACTATTTATACTAGGGGTGAAAGATATATAATGTTTTTATTACATTTTACCCCTATTTTTTCTCTTTAACATTTTCTATCTCCTTCAAATGTAATAGGTACATGCACTCTCTGTTTTCACTACTCCTAAATTAATTAAAGAAATCAAATGCACCTAACTTTTTACTTACTCTATCAAATTCGACTTAAAGTATGTATATACATTCATGAGGTACTTCTACGTGGAAAGAATGATGTATATATATCTACCAAAATAAATATTCTTGCTTTTTTATTGTGATTTTTATTTCCCCAAAACCAATTAAGAGAAGTGAGTCAGTGACTGGTTACATAAGTCCCATTATGAGTAACCAATTTTCTCAATTCACATCCATCCTCGATAATAAAACTTAATTACATTTATAATGCCTTGTGTCGTCCTTTTGAACTACCCCACTACAAACTTGAAAAAGTTGGAAAAGGGACCTATATAAATGATTTCAAATCTTTTATTATGTACTGTACTTATATAAACAAGAATTAGTGTCTAATTCAAGCTTAGCCTGGATTTATTATATACAGTAGTGGATTAAATTGTGTGTCTAACTTCTCGTAATCAGTCGAAAATCTTAACAGACCTAGTTTATGAAAAAAAAATTATACAAAATACTTAAGATTTTGTGTTTTAATTAATACTGTATCATTTTTCTTATATAAGGTCTTACTTGCTTACAAAAATACTTTACATACTATTTAGGCAAAAAAAGTATTTAAGTACAAGTTGACTTGTGTGTCATGGTTAATTTTTATTTATAGTAGAAAATAAAGAAAAAGTTTAATTTACCTAAAAAATGAATCAATTTTCAATAGTCTTCCATTCTATTAACACTAGTCATTTATGCACGTGATCGCCGTGATGCATGTCTCACTTTTTTAGAACATTATTTATAACTCTTTTGGGCATAAATAAAGGTAGATTTTGAACATTAGACATATTTTTTGGGCTCGCTAATTTTGTTGATTAAGCCTTTATCACTTAACCAAACTCGACTTTTATTATTTATGTTATTTATACTTTCTTTAAGATTTTTAAAATTAAACTGATGAGCGTTAAAAGATTGTTACGCAGATTTATTAAGGATTTCTTATATTTTTATCAACAAAGTATTTTGTTTTAATTAAATCATTCACTTTGTTAAGGCCCCATTCGTTATCGTTTTTTGTTTTTAGTTTTCAGTTTTTTTTTTTGAAAAATAAAAACCAAAAACTGGAAACCAAAAAAGTGGTTTTCACTTTTCAGTTGCCAGTTTTCAAAATCATCATGTTCCCAATAAATTTGACTGTTTTTTAATGCATTATAGAACATATATCATATGACTTTGAAAAATCAAAAAACCAAAAAACAGAAAACCACAGTAATATCGAACGGGCCCTAATTGATTGTATTTTCCGTTTTGATTTACTACTTGATTGTGTATTAATTGATCAAATATTTGATTAATATAATTTCCTTTGTTATTTTTTTTATGCTATATTTGAGTTCGATTTTTTCATATTTTTTTAGTAGAGTAGTTGATTTACTGAGGATAATTAGTAAATTTATTGGGGACACCATAACTCTGCTTTCATTATATAATAGAGATAAGTAAGTTTGAATTGAAACAAAAATCGATTTCAAATAGTAACAAGTCAATTTCAATAAATTTTTTTATTTCAATCAGCAAAACATAACGAAATTACATAAGAGTAATAAAATCAATAAAATCATCAATGATAAATTTTGATTTATATAAAAAATCAAAATAATAAAATACGAAAAAATAAGAGTCACTCTCATTAGTAAAAATTATAAAAAGTTATTAATATATTTAGGAAATATTGAATCAAGCATTTATTACCTCAATTGATGTGAAAATGCGTCTTAAATTCTTAAACTGTTTTCATTTAAAGAAATGTATTTAATGCTTATCATTACCCATATATTTAATAGAGTTTATTAAAAAAATTGCAATGTTGTGAAAAAAACGAAAAAAAAGAAAATAACGATGTAGAGTAGAAGAAAACACAAAGACGTGCTAAGATCCAATTCTCCCCTGCTCAAGCAGGTACCACGGCGATCTGCAGCGGCGCGCACGCCGGAAACTCACTTTCTCTCTCCTAAATTTCTTCCGTCTCTCTCCTAAATTTCTTCCGTCTCTCTTCATTTCTTTATATCAGTTACTTGAAACTTTTGCGATATTTTGCAGAAATCTCTGCAAATTCAGTTCTTCTTCGCTTAATTTATAGTTCAATTTATAGAATTTCATATCGGATCATTTTTATTTCAATTGCACCTTGTATATGATCCATTAATGGCGAAAATTAGGGATAGGACTGAGGATTTTAAGGATGCTGTTCGCCGTGAAGCCGTTTCTTTGGAGTACGATGAGGTATTTTCTCTCTCATCCTTTTTTTTTTTTTGATGAAATTGATAATTCTCTGGAATTCGGTGGTGTTTAATTAACCTAGATATAAGTTTGATTCCTTTTATTTTGATGTGTATATTGGAGTAACTTGAATTTGTATAAATGTAGAAACTAGAAAGTAGTTGTTTATGAAGTTTTTTAATTTTTGATGTGTTAGTCTAAAGTGGCTGCTATAATGGCATCATTCATCATACACAAGCCTCGAGAAAGGACTCAATTCATGAAAGCTTCACTTAAAACAGTAAGTGAATCGTTTTTACCTCCATTGTATTGGAGTAAATTTGATTAGATGAAGATTTGGAGCTTATTAATGCTATTGTGTGCTGATTTTTTGTGGAATGATGGATTTGTGGCTTTTCTAGCTTGAGAGTATTGGAGAGTTGGATCAGTTTTTGATGAAACATAAGCGCGATTATGTGGATTTGCATCGGACAACGGAGCAAGAGAGAGATAGTATTGAGCAGGAAGTAAGTTCAAACCTAACTGCAATTAGGAATTTCGTTAATTTTTGAATTCAATGACTTTGATTAGAGTGTTGATCTTGATGTTAACCTCATTCTTTAGCACAATAACTTAAGATATGTTTGATTTTCTTTGAGAAGTAACTTATTGGCAATGCTTTGGCTACTTGCATTCTAGAGCAAAGAATAAATTTTTTGTGATGTGTTGAATTTGTTCACTCTAGTAGGATATGCTGGAAGCTTGAATGAGGTGCACTAAGATTTTTGAAATTCATTAGTTTCTTTTATTTTTGAATTTTGTTTGCATCTGTTCTGCCTCTTTCTTATTTTCCTCCTGATTCGCATACAGTTTGTGACGGTAAGCAATTGGGCTGGTTACTGATTCAGCTTAAGAAAGAAACTTTTGTTTCTAGAATATTGTTGTAATTGTGGCAAATTCTGAACTGGAGAGGACATTAGAAGCCTCCTTCTTTCTTAGATAGGTATAGATAGAGAAGGACTTATTGACTTTTCAATGTTGTCAAAGAGCTGACCTATGATTTTTTCGTGTTGTCGAATAATTATTTCTATGTAAAAGATGACTAGTGGTTGATTAATTTTGTTATGGACTGTATTCTTTTTAATTGTCTCTTTCTTTCAACATGGGATTGAATCATCCCCTGAGATGCTAAATGATTTTTCTATGCTAATAACCTACATATGATATGGAAGATCCAGTGCCAATCAGTGTTATTTATGTTATGATTAGTCTGTATAATGGCTTATTAGTTAATCATTCAAGACGCAAAACTCAACAAATTAATTGAGAAGAAATTTTAATTGATTATGAATTCTCTGACAAGTGGAAGTTATTTCTATGCAGGTTACTTCTTTTGTTAAACTATGTCAAAAGCAGATAGACGTTCTAAAAGCTAGTATAAATGATGAAGAAGCCAACTCGAAGGGTTGGCTTGGTATACGAATGGCTTCCAATGCTGATACAATTGCGCATAAACATGGAGTGGTATGTATGAATTTCCAGGATAGTTTAGCTGTCTTTTAGCTAAGTATAGTCTTTCTTTACTCCGTTGCGTCTCTTTTATTGGGGATGGGTGCTTAGATTGGCGCCACGACTCCGTTCCTCTATGAGACTTGAAATGCATATTTGTATTCTTTTTCTAGTACGTGATTTGAGCTTTCTTGTCTGTGTTTGGTTAAAGATGTGTTGGTCATGTTACCTGTAAGTGTAATCCGACAAGTAGAGAGATGATCAAAATATTTGAAGCTTGATGAAAATGAGAATGGGATGTTCATTTCAATTTAGTGTGCACCTGCTTGAAAAATGAGTTACCCCTATAACTATGATGCATACACTCTGACCTTATATGTGGACCTTTGGAGATACTCCTTTACACACCAGCTCTTTACTTCCTTACTGTGGCTGCCCAGTTTCCTTCTATCTGTGCTGTATGCCCAGATTTCCTGTTTATATCCTGTGCATTATGGGTTCACATCTTTGGTGTGTATCAGATCTAAAACTACCTATGCTAAAGCAATTGCCATTCAAATCCTGTATGGTTGAGATTTTTCTTTCATTCACCAGTTCTCTACCTCCTTACCCTGGGTGCCCAGTTACATACAAAGAATTCCTTGATTATCAGTGTAGTATGTAGCTTTCTTGTTTATGTCTTGTGCATCAAGGGTTCATTTCCTTGGTGTGTATCATATCTAAAATCTACCTATCCTAGCTCAACTGCCATTCAAACGCTGTATTGTTGATCCACTGGATATCCTATTGCCAGTGAACCGTGTTCCTCCCTGCTGTCGGGTATGGTTTGATGTGAAATTGAAGATCAAAATTACTAGTTTTTCAATTCATGAACATACCACTCTATGGCAGTTGTTTTTTTTAGTTTGACGAAACTTACATAGTGGCAAGGTAAGATTTCCTATGGTAAATTTTGCTCTGAACTCTAATCGCAATGGTTCCATATGTAACTTTTATGTTTGCATTTTACTTTCCAAAGCAGAAATGCTTTTGTTTTCTGCACATTTCAATTGAAGCTTAAACAATCCTACAGGTTTTGATATTAAGTGAAAAGCTTCATTCAGTTACATCAGAATTTGACCGGCTGAGAGCTATACGGTTCCAAGATGTTCTGAATAGAGCAACGCCCAGAAGAAAACGAAACCGTATCCCTGAGTCAAGTGCAACAGACCACTTGAAATCAAAGCATCTAGAGAATAAGGAACCTGATGAAGTGGAACCCAGTCCCCAAAGAGTCCAAGAGCAGCTTTTGGATGATGATACTCGTGCACTTCAGGTTATTAGTTGCATATGCATTCTGATGTATTGGAAAGTATCAATGCACATTGTTTCTTAGTATATGTCTGTTGGTTGTCTTACACTTACATAGATTCCTGTGTAATGTAGGTGGAGCTGAGTAATCTTCTAGATGCAGCTCAACAAACTGAAACCAAAATGGTGGAGATGTCTGCACTGAATCACCTCATGTCTACACATGTTCTCCAGCAAGCCCAACAGATCGAGCATTTGTACGAACAGGTTTGGTTTTTTGATCGACAGACCTTAGACATTTTAAGTGCCTTTGGTTAACCTGAACAGTGAATGCAAAAAAACTCTATTAACCCATTGGGTAATCATGATACGGAATTTAATACTTAGTGGATTACAACTCAGGAATTACAGCAAATACAATTAATTTCTATTTTTATCTTATGTGGGTAATCCAGCTAGGTGTAGCTTTGTCCTTGGTGATTATGTATTGATCTACAGTTGAATTGAAACTACAAATGTACACAAACTTTCATCCTTCTAAAACTCTCTTGTACTCCCTCGGTAATTCTTTCTGTATTTCTTAAGTGCCATTTAATCATTATGATAGCCATCCTTATTTCAGTATAGTGTTAATACGATTATCAGACAGAAACCTTGGATCTACATATAACCTGCCATGATTTGTGCTTGTAGGCAGTTGAAGCAACGCAAAATGTGGAGCTTGGCAACAAAGAGCTGTCTCAGGCCATACAGAGGAATAGTGGTAGCAGAACATTTCTTTTGCTATTTCTGATTGTACTTACTTTCTCTGTCTTATTTCTTGACTGGTATAACTAGTGTATGTAAATATCTGGTCCAACATTTGCAAGCTTATCATCAGTCATCATCACTCTAGAAGGTAGTCCTTGTTAATTTTTTCATGGAACTGGGACAGCCAAGATCTGTGCATGGTCATGACCAATGGTACCGGGGGTGTGAGACTAACAAATTCGACCAATATGACTTCAAATTGAGATTATTTTTCAGTCTGATCTTTTTGGTGTGTAATCATAATACATTAGCATGATAGAAATTAAATCCCATAAATGGAGTTTTTCTGTGTGCTGACGCTAACATTTGGAATCTCTTTAGACTCCTTTGCATGTTTGCTCATCATTGAAAGTTGTAAGTTAAGATGTTGAAGTTTATTCGTGTTGTGAAGGAAGTTCCTCATTCAGCTTATTACATCAAGGATACACCACTTCTTTTAGAAGACGCTGTTGGCTTCCCTTTGACTGCTTGTCTACTTTTAAGGTACCTACAGGCTACATATCTCCGAAATCCCTTGCCCATGATGGGAAGATGTGGCATGTTTGTTCTCCTATCAAGCATACATAGGCTAAAGGTCAAAGCATTCGACTTTTGGAAGACATTTGTTAATCATTGAGTTTAGGAAGACATTCATCAACAATTGTAGTACTACTTGAGATAGGAAATGTTATACCTAAATGATTATTCTAATTGATTTGTTCATGCCACAAGTCGTGTCCCATGTACACAACGTCCAGGCCACACATCTTGCCTCATGGAATTTGTTAAAAAAAATTTCCTCGTCGGAATTTTGTGCTGGTTGAAATTTTGGATTTGTCGGTATTGATAGGCGGTGGTGATGGCGAAGATGAGAGAGAATATGAATCCGATGAGGAGTTAAGTTGGAGTAAAAAAACAAAAAAAAAATATTGTAAGAGTATAATAGTACTTTTAGAGGGGAGTTTGGACTATTTTAAGTAATTTGGGAGCAATGTTTAACAATCACCCTATATATCTCATTGGCCCTTTCACTTATCCTCGAGTTCCGTTAATTGAAGCTTTTAGATTAACCAAAGTCCAAAGAGATAGCAACAGAAGTCATGGCGTAAAGCAACAAGTGTTTGTTGAGATTCGTTCCCAAGTACTCGTCTTGAAGAGATGCCAAGCTTTTGTAGAGAACTTCAAAGAACCCTATCGTGTCTTTGGTTTAGTTTCATCAAGGAGTATGACAACATTTGCAAGCAATATGATAGAAGGTGGAAGATAAAATACACAAGTTCTTTTAGATTAGCTAATTGTGTTCGTTTACCTTGTATATTAAGGTGTCAAAACATACACTTCTAAGTTCTAATTCCTAAGATGACAGTATTAGCTTCAGCAAAACATCATAAACATAACAGTACCAAAGGTCCAAAATACAACTTATAGATTAGCTAATTAAGGTAGGAAACATCTGGATTTTAGAACAACACACTTAGATCTGAGTTCCGATAAGGAAGACAGAAGTCAGCACAGCTTTCGTCTCCAATGACGCTTTCAGTATTGCCAATCCCTGCATAAACATAGTAGTAGTTTGCATTAACATAAAATCAAGCTAAAAAAGATTAAAAAGAACAAAAGACCACCAATTTATTACCTCCTTAAAACCAACTCGAACCTCTTTTTCCTCCAAGCAAGAGACATCCTTAACATTAAACTTATTGATTAGAGTAATCCCTGAAGTGGACATAGGTTTCACCTCCAAGTTATCCATCAACATATAAGTCACCATCCCCTTCACATATCCTCCACTCGATCCGCTGCTCGACAACGTCGTATTTGTCGAACTTGTTGTTGGCTTGACAAACTGTATTGGGGAGTTCATGATTCCATTTCTATAGGCACTCTGACACTTGGGACACTTCATCTCTAACCCTTCATCGTCAGTGAAGTAGTTCCTACATCCACTTGAAAACCTATAGAATTGTTTTGGAGCATCAGTAGTTTTTGGAGCCTCATTAAGTGACAACAAAGAACATTAACAGCTGTTTTAGGATTCAGAACTGAATCTTTGTTGAGAATTGAGTTGAAGTAGTGAGAGTTGAGAGATTTAGCACTTTCGTAGAGGTCTCCAAGACAATCCACCGTGTTTTTCTGAGTTAGGAGTTTGACAACAGTTCCAAGAGGCAATGACATCAACAGCCAGCGTGACAAAAAGGTCACGGGTTCGAATCTCATCCACCCCTCCTTTCTCAGTGGAATATTTCACGCCAGGTATGAGGGAGGCCTGTGCTACATCCACACTTCAAGCCCAAAAGGCTCTTGCGTGAGGGGGAGTGATAGAGTATAGATATATTCCTGGGGCCTCAACCATCAGCTTAAGCTTTTGGTTGAGTTGGTCCTTTAACATGGTATCAGAGCCAGACCCACAGAGGGTCCGTTAATTTATTCTAGGCCAATTGAAAAAGGGACCTCACATGTGAGGGGGAGTGTTGAAGCTATGATGTATAGCACACACCACATGTGAGTGTCCCACATTGATTAAATAAAAGAGATGGGTTCACTTTATAATGCAAAGGGGTTACTCCCCTTATTGCATATGGTTTTAAGGTGGAACCTCCTTTGTATTGTGAAGTGGACTCTCTCTCCTTGTAATGGGTGCGGCCCAGGCCCATATTTAACAGGGATCACATTATCTTTCTCTTCCTTACTTTTAAAGTGCCTAGCACTCTAACCCAAATTAGGTTGACCTAATAAAGGTATGCATTTGACAGAGCTTTTCATCTTATCTATCAATATATTATAGCGATATAATTAGATACAAATTACAATATTAAGCATGCCGATTTTGCAATAATCATTCTTAAAACACTTCTATTACCAGTCCTTACAAAAAAAGGTAATTTAATCCATTCCCTAAACATAGAAGTGTAGAACTACAGAACAATCGGACAATGAGAAGATGAAAACTAAGCTCACGTACAGCGCACAGTTGGAACTTTGCATGGAAAACAAAATACAAAAGCTTTTTCTTCAGATGAAAGAAGTAGAAAAGCTCTTAGCAAAATATCCAATAACAGCATGCATGCCAGTAACTAGAAAGAGCCTACTTCTTGTTCCAAAGGAAGACAGTACTCAGCACAGTCTGGCTCTCCAAAGACGCTTTCAGTAAATTTAGTCCCTGCAAAAACAAACACCATACTAATACTATGACTATCGTCGAAGAGCGTAAGATCATCTCATCATCAAAGAGATATAGTACCCCAGCTACTATATATAATACTACCTCTGTTTTTTTTAGTTGCAACGATTAGACATTTTCCCTCTCTACTTTATGTCAAACCGTTACAACTAAAAAAAACAGAGGTAGTATATACTTCCTCCGTTCCATAACAACCGAACATAAGAATTGGGTATAAGATTTAATAAACATTACTTTCAAATGTCAAAAAGTCATAAAATATTCTTGTCATTTTGTCATTTTTTTTCCATTTAAAATATGTTTCACTTATTATAAAACGCAAGAAGGAATAGACTATAGAGTGGCGTTATATTACCTCGTTACAACCAACTTGAACCTCTTGTTCAGTCAAGATATCAAAATCAATAACGATGGACTTAATGAGAGTTGCAGACATAGGCTTGACCTCCAAATTATCCATCACAATAAAAGATATTGCTTCTTTGACAAATTTTCGTCCATAACTGGGATAATTAGTAGGTTGCAGACTTGCTTGCTGTCCACTTCGACCTTCATAACATGATAACAAAGGAATAACAACATTAGTTCTTGGCTTTAACGCCATACCTTTGTGGCTATCGGACTCGAAGCAACTAGGACTGAGAGCTTCAATGCTGTGGTACAGTGCTCCAATGCAACCAACCTTGCTTTCATTATGCTCTTTTAGGAGTTTTGCAACGATTGAAAGCGGTAATGATAGCATGTCGAGGATGAAATCTATAAATTCTTTGCCTGCTTCAGCAAATACAACCTTTTTATTCTTTGTGTCTACAAATATCTTCAAACTCACCATATTTTCTTGAAAATTTATTAGCAGTTTTACAATTCTGAATGAATATTGTAAAGCTTGTGTTTTCCTTTTATAGAGTGATTGGTATGATATAATTGGTCAGATACACGGTAGGAATTTATTGGGTTAGATACACGGTAGGAATTTATTGGGTCAGCATATTGTTGATGGGTTCCCTATGCAGAATGCAATCTAGTATGCAGTATTCTAGAACTTGCCTCTTCACTTTTTTGTTCTTTAAGAACATTTCAAACGTTGGTCCAGGAACTGTTTTCCAATATACCAGAAGAGAAAATCCTAATTCCTGACCCTGTCGACAATACAAGATTCTATTTGGGGATAATATATAGAGACGATAGGAAAATAGAGGAAATCGTGTAATTTTTTTGATTTGATTGAATTTTGAAGTGGAAATTTTTTATATAATAATTATGAATTTTGATACTTTTAACTTATATCTAGTGTTATACTTATAAAAACCCATTTTCAATATATCCTAGATGGGATAATCAATTATGTGTCAACATTCTCAACAAGTTCATCATAAATCAAACAAATCCAAAATCAAAATCAAAATCAAAATCTTCTTGTGAGCATTGTGTTGGATGTTACTCCATCACAGGCACACGTACTTGTGCCAAATACGTGATGCAGTCCAAAACATAGCTATTTTCTCTGAAAATTTTCCTTGATTTTTGGCTAATAAAAGGTGTCTAATATAGCTCACACAATACTCAAACACATAAGGTGTATCAAAAAAAATCTAGAGTTCGGGTGAAGAGTAAATATCAGTAGAAATTTTCTAATATGAAAAATCAAAAATAATGATTGAGGTTATTACTAAAGAGTACAGACTTAATTAGGTTTTTGTATTTATTGAAAATATAGAAGGTTAAAGTTCCATAACAAAACAAATACTATACTATGAAACGGAGGGGTAGTGCTGAGATAGATTATCTAAAAAACTAATTGAGTACCAGTTATGACAAACGACTCATTAAAAAGATTGTGCAAAATTACATCATAGAAGTACGAAAGGCATAGAAGAACAAAAACAATGAGAAATCAAAAGATTATGCAAGATTACACCATGAAATGATGAAAGCCATAATAAAACATAGAACCTAAAACACCCAAAATTAAAAATACGAACTGTGAGCAAGATAATATCATCAATTCATCATCCAACCGCAGCATGCCAGGAATCTGTAGGAGACAATTACTTCGTTTCTTCCTTTCCAAGGAAGACAGTAGTGAGCACAGCTTGATTCTCCAAAGAGGCCTTCAGTATTGCTAGTCCCTGTCAAGTGTATGTCAACACCATTGTGATCACATCTTCTTATCTTTACAAATTACAATATATATATATATATATATATACCTTTACAAATCAATTATGCTTCAATTTCTATTAGAGTTTCGTATCAAGTCGAAACTCGAAACTTCAAGCTATGAAGCAAATCAGGTATTTAGTCATTCAAAGCGTCTTTTAAATATTTTATTTTAGAATAGCGAATAAATTTCATTGTCATAGACTTAGGCCTCCGTATTTTTGAATTGAGAGTTGAATCTATTTGAACTAAAATTAACTGAACTGAGTGAAACTGAATTGCAAAGAAAAACTAAACTGAATTGAAATTAACTAAAAATAAATCCAAAAAAACAGGAATTTTTTCCTTGGATAATGCAAAATTGGGTTTTAATTCCCAAAATATGTCTCAAAAAACTAAAATTCCCTGCGTACCGTCCACGTAGCATGGCACGCGAGATTTTTTTTTTTTAGTAAAACCGCTACTTGCAGTAGCGGTTTACAAGTGTCGAGAATTTATTTTTTTTCAACTTAGGTAAAACCGCTACTCGGAGTAGCGGTTTACAAAAAAAAAAAAAAAAAAAATTATGAAAACTGATATCTGCTTACCATATTTTGCACAGGTAAACCGCTACTACGAGTAGCGGTTTTCGTGGGTTAAAACAAAAAAAAAATAATTTTCTCGCGTGCCGTCCTATGTGGACGGTACGCAGGGAATTTTAATTTTTTTGGGCATATTTTGGGAATTAAAACCCACTTTTGCATTATTTAAGGAAAAAATTCAAAAAAACAGGGGCTTACAAAAGAAAAATGCAATGTTTAAAACGAATAAGGTACATAGTTACCTCTTTGCAACCAAGCGTAACATATTTCTCAACCAAGAAATTGAAATCCCCACCAAAGGACCTTATGAGGGAGATGGACATCGGTTTGACCTCCAAATTATCCATCACCATATAAGTTCCCCCTCCTTTCACAAATCCAGGATCCGAAAATGTCCATGATGATTGTGGGCTCAATTGACTTGGAGGAACATATTTTAAGCTAAACTCAGACGTCATTGAGCCAGTCTTGCAAAAGGGACAAACTGTCCCTCGGCGATCACTAACACGGTCAGGATGCTTATCACACTTGTAATATGTTACTAGATAAGGGACATCATCGAGTGACAATAAAGGAACTTTAATAGCAGTTGGCTTCAGCACATAATCTGTGCTGATATCTGGCTGTAAGTGTTGATTATTGTAGATACTTTCAGGGCCGTTTTGGAGATTTTGGGGCCCCGGTTCTAACATGAAAATTGGGCCCCTAAATTTATAGAAAATAAAGATCGAAGGTTAGAGTTCTAAAGATAGGAAATTGAAAATCTAAAGATAAATCTTTGACAAATTTATTAAGGGTGGGAAACAAGGGTGATTTCTTCAAATATGAAGTAAAATTTTCAAAATAATATAATTTGGGCCTTTATAATTTTGGGGGCCCTGTGCTGTTGGGCTCCTTGCACACCCTCATCTACCCCTCTGGATACTTTTATAGAGTGTTCCAAGGCTACCCACCATGCCTAATTCCTGAGTGAGCAATTTTGTGACAGTTGAAAGGCGCAACGACATTATGGAGAAGATGAAATCTACAAATTCTTTCTCTGCTTCAGCAAACGCCACTTTGTTTGTCTTTTCGTTTACTAGGATCTTCAAATTCATTTTGGTCTCACTAGCCATATTGAGATAGAACAACTACACTGATTAATGGTTATTAGCAGTTTTATGAACTCTGCTATAAACTAGCAAGGCGTAGATGTTAGAAAGATTGTCTTGGTATTTATAGAGAAATTATGTTGTTCATTAGTCAGTTTTGGCAGTTATTAAATATCGCCATTGCGCGATTGAGTTTCCTTAGGCGCTCTAGTTTATTTTGAAACTCAACAGCCAATGTAATTGAAGTACGTTTTTCTATAATCATTAATCAATGTTGTACATTGCATAGAAATCGGAAGATGTTGAGATAGATATCCAAGGGTCTACAAAGGACATTGATTGAGTGACCCTAAGGGTTGTCAACCCTTTTATTATTGAATTCTCATTGGTTAGGAATACATCAAAATATTACTCCCTCCGTCCCATAATATAGTGCTTGTTTCTTTTTTCACGGTCTCCAAAACGTAACTTTGACCTTTAATATCTCCAATTCCTTATTAATAAAAAATATAAAAAGTTGATATTATGAAACTACACATTGAGACGAATCTAACAAGATCCTACATGAATATGTTTTTTTATATATATAAATGAGAATATTCGGTCAAAGATTTTAAAGTTTGACCACCAAAAATGAAATAGGCACTATATTATGGGACGGAGGGAGTATTTTTATATCTCTTCTCTCCTCATTTATTACATACATATTAATATTTTATTCTAATGTGTCTAAGAGAGTTGGCAACCCTAAGGATTACTCAAACATTTTCCGTCTACAAAAATGAATCGATGTTAACCGCACTGGGAATGAGAAGATAATGTACTAAATTTACGCTTAATTAATATACGAGGTTCAGCGAGGGCAATAAATCATAAAAGAATTTCAAGAGGCAATACACAAGACTAAAAAGAGCAGTAGATTTGATCATAGATTCATGATGCATCAGTTCACAGGTATAAAGTTACGATTTTATGTATACAGCCATAAATAATACTATTGGGGAAGGGGGTTGCCGTGTTGGGGTGCTTGTTGGGCTTTTGAGTGAGCGTCCTGTACAAGCACTGCACAGTCCAAGGATAAATTACTTACCATAGAATTCTTGAAAAGGGGACTCCAAAAAGAAAAATATATAATACTCCTATTTCCTTGTTTTTTTTTTTAGTAATTTAAAAGTCTATTTTCATTGATTTAGAAGTAGAGTACACATGAAAATCACGTGGGAGCCCAATGGTTGGAACTCTCACCTCCCAAACTCATGGTCGGGAGTTCGACTCTCATTAACCCCCAAATCTGGAGGTGTTTGTGTGGATATTTGCGTGTGGGTATAAATCCTACTTTCCAGTCTCTGGAAGTTTCCTTATGGGTTTAGACGATGCTCAAAATCCAAACTACAATTCGCACACAAGTCTTATTGATGTGAATCTAAAAACACCTTTCAAAGAGTTGGATGATGATTAGGATAATGATCAAATCACAAGACAAACTCAATGATTTGGGATCTTAGGCCAAATACAAGACTCACTCGATCTCCCCTAATCTTATCACTCAAGAGACACTCAAAGCAATAAGGGTTAGTTTCAAATTTGAGATAAACTCAAAGCACAAAACTATAGACACGAAGGTTCTTTTTTTTTTTAATCAACTCAAAAACTAAGCTTCTCCTACCATAAGCACTCCTTATACTACATCCGTTTCTTTTTAATTGTTACACTTTGACATTTTACACTATTCACAAATTGCACTTTGACCCTCTTTTGTGATTTATACGTGAATAAAAACATAGTCATGTGGGATCTTGTTAGATTCGTATTAGTATGTATTTTATTAATATGTAGTTTTTATATTTTTTACAAATACAAAATTAGAGATATAAAGGCTCAAAGTAGTGCATCGGCATGCGTGAAAAGTGTAAGTGTAACAATTAAAAAGAAACGGAGGTAGTATAACATATAGGAGCAGAAAAATAAAGCCTAAAAACCCTTGAAAATTGTCCATCTTTAGACAGGTTTTAGGAGTTACAAAACTCCTTGATTCAAGCCTCTTGAGAAGCTCATTTAAGGAGTTGTTACAAGGGTTACAATCGGCAACTAAGGAGCCTAAATAACTCCTAATTACATGCCTAACATAAGCCTAATTAGTATCAACCACACATGCCTAATCATGGATCACTTTACGAGTAATCTCATGGTTATTACAACCCCAAAACAAAACCAAATAGAAATCCATACATCACTTGGGCTTTCTTTACAGCCATACTTGAAACCCATACAAAACTTGAGCCCTTCAATATTGCATGTCACTTTCAATCCGTCATCCAAGTTAAGTAAATAAAAACATCCACAAAAAAAGCTAAACACGTCCAACTTCAAGCAGCAACTCCTTGGGCTTTTAATCGACATCCCATGTAATGCAACACTTGAATTCGACCTAAAATGTGTCCAAATTAAGTGTTTGACCACTTTTTCCTAAAGTTCAAAATGTGAACTTATTGATGGACCTATCAAGAGTTAACTACCCAATAAGGACCTAAACTATGAGAATTTTTTCTAACAAGGACTTCAACAATTTTTTTGATCTACTAAGGACCTCAAATTAACCATGGTTACATTTTCCATCCAATAGGTTACGTTTTCCATCCAATAGGTTACATTTTTCATCCAATTTTATTAACTTTGTTTATTTTTTGTTTAAAAAATTGAAAAGGACTCACCAACTCAATTATTCTTTATCGCTCTCCATCTTCCTTCTAATTTGACGTTAACTCTTTTTTCATAAAACTATGAGTATTTTTGTCAAATTGGTACTTTAAGATACATTATTTGATCATATGATCATTTTTAAAAAAAATCACCACATGTGTTTATTTTTAAAGATTTTCTTTAATCATATGAGTATTTCTTAAAATTTCGCCTACATATAAGACGTTGTAGAAATTTATTAAAAACAGATATACCGTAGTAATTTCTTTAAATACTTGTATGGTAAGTTCTTAACATATGTTGGCGTCCACCTTTAATCATACTAGATTGCAAATACATGTTCTTATTTTTCTTTAATTTCTGTATTTTTTTCTTTCTTTTCCCCTATTTTTTGCCCTTTATCCTGCTTTTGTGAATAGTTTGGCATGAATTCATTAACTACTGACCCGAGACTTTTTATTAGTGTCCGAGAGAGAAAAGAGAAAAAAGGTAAAGAATTGATAGAGATATAATTATCGATTCTTTAGAGTTCTTCTGAGACAATTACTCTAAGAATATATAAGATGTAAATAGAGGTGAATATATAACATTAGCTAAAGGGCTTATATGGTCAATGAAGATTTATTAAATACTTATAAGTAGTCCAAATTTTAAGAATACTCATATGATTAAAGAAAATCTTTGAAAATACACACCTGTGATAATTTTTTAAAATATGTTCATGTGATCAAATAATGTATCTTAAAGTATCAATTTGATAAAATAACTCATAGTTTTATGGAAAAAAAAGTTAAAAGTCAAATTAAGAGGAATATGGAAAGAGATAAAGAATAATTGAGTTGGTGGAGCCATTTCAATTTTTTAAAACAAAAAGAAACAAAGTTAATAATATTGGATGGAAAATGTAACCATAGTAGATATGAGGTCCTTAGTAGATCAAAAAAATTGTTGAGGTCCTTGTTGGAAAAAACTCTCATACTTTAGGTCCTTACTAGGTAGTTAACTCGACCTATCAAAGTCTACGAAATGAGCCAAATTGACCAAATTATGATTGTTAGGAATATAAATATCAACACTAATAGTTCTAATTCCTCATATAATTCATGAGCTTTTCTTTTGAACCTTGGACTTGCATCACTTATGCCAGCTGATAGGCCCAAAAAACTAGAAGCCATCTTACATTGATTCACATTTGGACATTCACAAATACTTCTCGACCTTACAAAACTGCATGGCAGCAGATGGAGATACTAATATTTTTGCACCAAGCAATAGTAATAATTCATCAATTCTTCTCGCGCTTTGTTTAGCCAAATCATCAGCAACCATATTCGATAAAGTCCCTAATTCTTCTTTTTTCTTCAAGTTTTTATTGTTTTTATTATTAATAATCTTTCGTTCTCTCTCTTTTTTTTTCCAGAGTTTTCTACCCAAATTTTGGATTTTTTCTCTCTTTTCATGAGAGTTTGATTTTATTCTTTTCCCACGTGGAAAATTAGAAATTAGTTTGAGAAATTGTTTCTTTTGGTTGAAGTTGAAGTCCAAGACCATGGGGCTGTGTTGTATTGCTCGACTTGTTTCGTTGTACTTTTCTTCAAAGAAGAATTTGATATGATCTTGTCTAATTATATCTAGTTTTTCTTTAATAGTTATGTAGATGTCGTTTGGCCTTTAATCAATGAAATTTCTCTTAAAAGAAAAGAAGGTAACAACTGAAAAGTGAAAGTGTAACAATCTTTTAAAAATAAAGGAAATATTAGCTAATAACAACACCAAAGTGTGAGTTTGTTTAAGTTTTTAAACTAATAGAATCGTTTAACAAAATGTACACCTAGAGGAGCATGCCAATTTAATTGGTAACGATTATTGAGTAGAGATATTGTTTGTTTGGTAATTATACTCTCATACTTGGAAATGGAATATGTGAATATATTTTGTAAATATTTTTTAGTTATTGTTAGAGGCGACAAAATGGACTTTTCTATATCCGATCTAAGACGTTTAATTTCATCCGAAAAAACCCGTAATAGAATTGAAACCCAAAATAATTAATATCTCAACCAGCAACTAGACCCGAATACATATGACTCGTACGTTAAAAAAATGAACTTATACTTTCTTTGGAATAAAGTTCAACAACCAAATAGAAATTTATAAATAAACATAAAAGCTTTTAATCTAGAATAAAGTCTCTAGATTAATGTATAATTACCATCCTTGATGGTCAGGTTGTATTTTGGATAGAGTTAGGTGTCTCCCCTCTACCGGGTGTGCTAGCACTATAAAAATTTCTGTCTACTGAGACGGAATACCTAGTATTGGGTCGAGTCGCCTCTCTCTTGAGATATGAATAAAGTACAACGAACAATTATCAAAAAAAAGTCTAAATATCAAATGACATTGTGACACCATGAATCCAAAATATTACGTCAGATAAAAGAACATACAGTATGTTACTCCAAAACTATGTACTAATACAAACACTAGAAATATAAACGAAAACAAATAAACAATAAAACAAGATTCTTGATCATGAATCTTGACTAAAATCTATAAAAGTATATAAATGAGAATAATTGGGGATGAAATAACTTGTTCCATATTTGCTATTGGAACTATTCAAGTTACTTGAGTTAAATTAAAGTTCACGGTCCGAACTCAAATGGACCCAACCCAACCCAAACGGTAAGTCTAGTCGAATATGATCCAACATGGATGACCCATTTGCTACCTCTGGTTAGAGATGGCAATGGGTCCATGCCATTTTTCAGGATAATCCGGGTCCGAAAATCGGGTCGAGTCTAGGTCCACTTATATTAGACCCAGACCCGATCCATTTACATATTAGATTTTTTTTTTACTTAAACTCTAAGGTTTTGCGAGTTCTAATTTTGTATATTTGTGAGTGTTGTAACTCCATCTATAAAATTTGTAACTCTGTAAGTTGTAAGTCTTGTAACATTTTAAAATTTTTATTATTTTTAAAATTTTGTTTAGATACTGTTTTAACCATGAATCTGACCTAAATATATCATGGCGAAATTTTTTAATTACATATATTCAAAAATGTGATGAAATCTTAAACTTAAGAAAGACCCAGTTTGGCTGAGTTAGGAACCGTAGACCCTTAGACCCAGCGAATCTGGATTTGAAAATTCTAAATCCAACAAATCTAGGGTGGGTTTGGTCTGTAAAAAATAAAAAGGGTCTTGGTCGAGGTGGACCCAACCCAAACCCACCCCATTGCCATCCCTACATCTTGTTGTCAATGATAGTGAAGTGAAATTTGTAACTCTGTAAGTTGTAAGTCTTGTAGCATTTTAAAATTTTTATTATTTTTAAAATTTAGTTTAGATACTGTTTTAACCATGGATGCGATGACCTATATATATCAGCACGAAATTTTTTAATTACATATATTCAAAAAATGTGATGAAATCTTAAAATTAAGAAAGACCCAGTTTGGCTGAGTTAGGAACCGTAGACCCTTTAGACCTAGCGAATCTGGATTTGAAAATTCTAGATCCAAAAAATCTAGGGCGGGTCTGGTCTGTAAAAAATATAAAGGGTCTTGGTCGAGGTAGACCCGACCCAAACCCACCCCATTGCTATCCCTACATCTTGTTGTCAATGATAGTGAAGTGGACTAGTGAAGAAGATAGGGCAAATTTGATTGGGTTAACTAAAATTTCAAAAATAAAAACATAAACTTTTAAACTGTTTGAATTCGAATTTTGATCATCCCTTTTTGTGATGAAATGAATTGTTAATTTACGTACTAACATATTTTGTGGATTGAAATTGATCTATTACATCGAATATTCTGGCAAGCAGTATCCAGTTTTCCATTTTCCGGTGGAAAGTTTACAATACAATGTATCTTCAAATCTAAGTTCCAATTTTCCAAATCACTAAATCAAATATATAACAGACCCGATCTACTCAAACCTAAGTCACGCCATGGATCGATTAGATGAGCTGACAAGGTACTCGTAATATTTGTGTTGAAATGACACCATGAATACTTAAACCAGTGATGAGAGTAACCTTAGATTTGAAATCACAAAAACACACATTAAGATAACAGAACATAGGATAAAAGTAAAAACACAAGTAAATACTAATACAGTACTAGAACTAAAAAGCAGTACTAATGAAAATTAGATGGAAGTTTCAGCAAGACATCAATATATAAGATATTAAATCTTCTTTCCTAGGAAAACAGTAGTCAGCACATCTTGTTTCTCCAGAGATGCTTTCAGCAGTGTTAGTCCCTGTCAAAACAAACCACGCAACAAAATCAAACATTTTATACTCCTATAGTCCTATCTACTTAATTTCATTAAGTATACTATGCAATTCATAGAAAAAAAAAACTGGGTTGCAAAATACCTCTTCGATACCAAATTCAACTTCTTTCTCCTCCAAATGATCAGAATCCCTGACAATAAGCTCTCTGACGAGGGGGATACCCAGGAGAGACATGTCCATGGGTTTAACATGCAAATTATCCTTAACCATATAACTCACCTCCCCTTTCACATATCCTGGTGTTGACGATGTTGATGTTGTTGGTAAAACATGTGTAAAGTTCGATTCGAAAACCATAGCATTTTTGCAACTGGGACAACTCACTTGTGGGAAATAACTAACATAATTCATGTGATTTTGACACCTATAGATTTTGATTATAGTTGGGGCATCATTGAATGACAAGAAAGGAACAACAACTGGAACTCTTGGGTTCAGCACTGAATCTTTGTTGAGATTGGACTCGTAGTACTGACTACTCAGAGATTCAATACTTTTATAGAGTGTTCCAAGCGAACCCACCATGCCAGATTTCTCATTCAGCAGTTTTGTGATGGAAGAAAGGGGTAATGACATTATTTGAAAGATGAAATCCACAAAGTCTTTCCCTACGTAGGCAAACAGCACTTTCTGGGCTTTTACATTTATTAAGATCGTCAAACTCAGCTTCTTCTCCGTCACTTGCGCAGCCATATTGAGATGGTTCTAAACCTAAGAGACTAAGACACTATATTGATTTGAAGTTTTCTAAATTGTACTAGGAGGTATGTATGTTGAAGTGGTTGTTGGTTATATTTATAGATATATTTCATTGTTCAGAGTCTACAATAATTTTGCATGTATTAAATCACCATAATGCTACTCAGTTCTCTATGCATTCTATTCGTTTCACGTTTATTCAATTTGTTGGGGGTATTTCAATAGCCACTTAGGAGTAAAACCACACCGGGAATAAGCAAGATAATAACTGCTGGCTTTACAGGTCAAGGGAGCTTCAGCATTGGGAATATGGGATAACACTCGAACGAATAACAACAAATTTAATAGCCCTCTATGGCTGTTCAGTTCACCTTATTTTTGCTTATTTCAAATCTAATCAGATCAGATCAGTTCAGATCATGCTTATATTTAAAAATCACTATATCTTTCATTACATATTAGTAAAAATTATAATAATTGAATATTAATAAAGTACTCATTGAGACGAATCAAACAAGACCCCACATGACTATATTTTTTCTTATATATTGAGAACAATCTAAAGGATAAGATCTTGTTATTAGATCAGTTCAGATCAGATCAGATCAGATCAGATCAGATCAGAAAAAATAAGTTCAGATCAAATCAGATAAGTTCAGATCAGAAAATTTCAGGTGAACTAATATAGAAATCACCTTCCAAGGTTAACAAAAACATATTTCTAGAGTATTGACTATGATCATACTCTCCAAAGTATAATTCCGCCTTTAATTGTACGGTTATCGATGATCCAATGTTTATTTGCGATATAAATATATATATAGTATTCTAGTTTAATTTGAGTAACTAGTATTTGGACCCGGGCGTTCCGAGTTTGGTATTGTGTTTTTGAACTTGATATATTAAAAGGTACAAATATGATAATGTGGATGCTTAAAGCATGACTAAGAGTTGGTTGAGATGGTAATTATGTCATGTATATGATAGTAAGAGGTCATGGGTGCAAATTTTGTTGCAAGCTAATTTTACTTTTGTTAATTGACCTGACTTATATACACATTGGACAATTCTAGTGGAGTATCAGAGGTGCCATGTGACATGTATACATTATCACATGCACCTTTTAATATATTTGTATAGATATCTAGGGCTTGAGATCAAATCTCGTCTACATTATTTATCTTTGCAATTATGGCGATGTTTTCTTCACTTTATTTTTTACTAATTTAATCTAAACTTATTTTCTTCTGATTTGAATTTTCTTTTATAAAACGTATTATTACTAATATTGCTATTGCTTTATATTTCATTAGTATTAATAATAGCATAGCTTGTTTTTTTTTTAAAAAGAACACATAATATATGAATATACAATTAAAAAAAAAGAACATATATTTTACATAAAATTAACATATAGATCTTTCATGGTAAAAAAAAAACATATTGTTCACGTCTAAGGTCCGTTTATAATTGACGTATACCCCTAGGCCGACAATGAAAACTGGGTTTTTTTTAGAAAGGAAGAGGGAAAACGAACAACTTAGGGATCATAAATTTCCATTATAATTGTGTCTAAAGGGTACGACGATAAAAACATTAGGAAGCACTCTACGCGACCGGAATACGTAATGCATCGGATATAAAGAGATGTAAGATAAAATAGAACTATTATAAGGATTAATATATCAAAGGCAGAAGTAACTAAATGCCTCTCATTAGCAATTCAATCAGCAGCATTAGTTGCCTCGCGGATGAGAAACTTGCCACGAGTCGAAATGAAGCAAGAGAAGACTATAATCTTCAATAATAATATTGGCTATTAGCCAAGGAGAGCTCCAATGCTTAATGGCGTTAACAACCAGTAGATTATCCCCTTCAATGGTAATATGTTTGATACCCAATTGAGAAGCGATCTCAATACCACGATGTAGGGTAGTAGCCTCTGCTATGAAGACGTTAATGTGGCCCAAGTTGAAAGCAGTGGCATGAACAAGGTTGCCTAAGTGATCCCGAATGATGATGCCGGCTGCAACAGATGAGTCACGAATCAGGCCGTCAAATTTTAACTTGATGTTTGGAGGAGTAGTTACCCAGGCTACCAAGATAGTGAAGGACCAGGGAAAGGGAAGGGGGTGGTGCTCCTTGTAAGCCAGAGGCAGTAGAACGAGAAGAGTCAATGTGAAATCGAGTTTGCCACTCATGGTGAGCAAATTGTGCTCAATGGAGCACTTGAAAGTGAACATAGGGCTGGTAAAAATTGACACAATCCGAGAATCCGACTCAAACCTAATCCGATATAAGCGGATTCGGGTTGAAGTTTTCGACCCATTTAAATATGTCATCATGTAGAATTCTCTCCGGTGTCGAAGGATGGGGGTTAAAGAAGGTTTGTGTTAAACCCCATGTATGTTGTGCACATGTGAGTAGACCCACATTGGAGAAAAAGGAGAGAAAGTACCACAATATAAGCTAGAGAAGCTACTCCTACTATTGCCAATTGGTTTTAGTATGGAACTTTCTTTGGGCTTGTATGTGGACCGAACTCTCCTCCTTCGTACTGGGTTGCCCGGGCCCATTTTCAGTCATATCAAATTTATCAATTTGCTTGAAGAATTATAGTGGTTCATTCACATTCATGTTTGAAGTCATGGGTTCAAGGCAGCTTGTAATGACCACGTTCTCTAAAAATAGTGTGGAGAAATACTCACTAACCAAAGAATTATTAAATAATATGAATGAAATGATTAATCTTTCTTGTCTTTTACTACTCATTTAATCACTATCCCTTAGCTTATACTCCCTCTATTTCAAAATATAAGACATTCACGCTTTACAAAAATTTGTTTTGACCATAAATATCTCTCAAATACGATAAAGAAAAATTATAAAAATTATATTGTTGGATTCGTCTTGAAAAATACTATAATAATATTATTTTTTAAAATTTTCTATTAACATAAATTGAGAGTAATTGATGGTCAAAGTTCGACCTCGAATATCGTGCATGCCTTATATTGTGAAACGGAGGGAGTAGTTATATTTTATTTGACAAGAGGATTAGACAGTTAGTTCGTATTCTTTTGTTACGATTCAACTTAGTTCAATTTAGTTAAGTTCGCCTTAACGCAACTATTTTCCTCTAGATCACAATTTTACTTCAATTCATCCCAAAAGAACAGGATTTTAGTGTCCAGACGATTATTCTAAGTGGTTGTACATCCTTTAGTTCGTCATTGATGAATGGCGAATTGATCTCAATTCTCACACAAGCTCAAGACATGATAACATTAACCTTGGCCATGATCTTCAGTTCTATTCTTAGTTTCTCGAACTTCTCCATTTAGAAATAGTTCCACCAGGCTACAAAGCTCATTTTATTAAACTATTTTCTAGGTAGCTTTGAACCACAGCTACAAAGCTCATTTTATTTGATCTTAGCTTGGAAGCACCAGGCAAACCTCATACAAATTCAAAAACAAAACAGAAACGAAATATTTCTAATAAATACGCTTATAAAGTACTATATATCATGTATCAATTGTCTATAGAACTAGTGTTTTCCCAGGAGAAAGACAGTAGTCAGCACAGCTTGTGTTTCCAAGGCCGCTTTCAGGATTGCTACTCCCTACAAAACATGTAACAACAACATCCAACAAATTGTTATGCAATCAAATAGAAGACTAATACAGAGAATTTACAAACCAAACAAAAGAAATTATTACCTCATTAAGAGTAAGTTGAACCTCTTTCTCAACCAGAGATGCAATATCACTGACATTGAAGTTGTTAAGAAGAGTGATACTAGCAATGGTGGACATGGGTTTGATTTCCAAATTATCCATCACCATATAAGTCACCACTCCCTTAACATATCCATCAATTTTACTATTCCAACTCACTGATTTCGATGGACTTTTCGAGGCGACAAAGCTCATCTCAGTACACATTTTTTTACCACAACGTGGACATTCTGCGTCTGGGTTGTCAGTTACATAGTCACGACACTTCTTCGGACCTTCATCATCATATTCATCACCATAATGATGATGAAACGGTGAAGAATGATTAGCAGGTGAGTTGCATCTATAGTACTCCATTGAATAGGTTTGTGGAGCATCATTAAGCGACAATAAGGGGACACTAGCAGCAGTTGTTGGGTTCAGAACTGATTTTTTAGCAAATTTAGCCTGCATGTAATCAGTACTCAAAGAACTGATGCTGTTGTAAAGTATACCTAGGGAACCAACCATGTCTTTAACACCGAGGAGTTTGATTACGGTTGCTACAGGTAATGACAATATGTGGAAGAGGAAATCCACAAGTTCCTTATTGGCTTCCGCAAATAAAACCTTGTTCGCCTTTGCATCTATCAAGAGCTTCATACTCACCTTCATTGTTGTCGTCATTCTGAATCTAATATACTACTGCTGGATGGAAATAGAGTTTTGAGTTCATATATATATAGACACATTATCACATTTACATGCTCCGTTCATGTACCCTTCTTAAATTTTAAACTTCTGAAATACGAAAAGGCTGTTCCAAAATGCATAACCATGATTAGTTCATTTATCAGGACTTCTCTCTAGTAGCTTAGTTCGACTGTTTTTTTACTACATTCGAGAATTTAGATATTCTGTACAATTCGTAACTGAAGTTAGTAATTGTCTGAATGACCTCATAAACAAACAAAATAAAGTTAATTGTTGGAGTTATTCACTTCGTAATTACTTTGTATATGTCTATCTTTAGATATTTTCAGAGTTTCTTTTTCTAATTTGATTGTTCATATTCCGGAAGCACCTAGAAGGCTCGAACATTGTGCTCCCAAGTAGGGGGTAAATTATGGGAGTAGAGTTCGAGTTTGGACTAGCTTTACTCAACTAGTTAGCATTTTAATTCGAGCTCAAGTTGAGTTGAGCTTAATCGAGTCAATTTTTGACCGAGTCGAGTTTTTGCTGAGTCGATTTTTGACCGAGTAGATCTCTAGTGGTTTGCAAGTTTCTCGAGTTAAAACCAGTCATTAAGTAGATATATATGTCGAATTTAGTATTTCGCTATAAATAATTTGATATTCGAGCTTCTCATGAGTTTTCAAGTCAATTATCGAGTTGCTCAACTCGAGTCGACGAGTGGATCCCATGCACTTTTTTTTTTCACATTTGTACATAAATGAGCAAAATGTAAAATTTACAAATATAAAATGTGCAAAAAGATTTGCAAAGTTTTCTTTTTAGTTTGATTATTCATATATATTCTAGAAGCACTATGGAGTCTTTGTTATATCAGAGCTGCTAGATTTATCTCACCATTTGGAAGGGATAAATGTTTGTGAAATTTATTCTTAAGAAAAAGGTAAAGGTTTTGATAATTAGATTCATGTTTTTTTGAAGGTATATGCAACCATGTTTACCTTAACATTCATCTACAACTAGCCTAATTAAGTGAAAATCAATTTTAAGAAATCAATCTTCACGTGGCAAGATTGCAACTTTTCTATCTCTCATCTTTATGTTCATATAAAGATGATGAGTGATGACTCACACTCAATCAAGCACTTTGTTGCCAGCATGTAATTGATCGAGTACGGTTCATTCCAACTTGATGCATGCAAGTTTGAATGCCTTGGCCCTTGATTGGATCATTTTGAAGTATTTCTATTTTTAAACCACTTTTATTTTCAGTTTGATTTACCAAACTTGCCACGAATAATAATGGCTTTATGCCTTTCTCCAAGGACCATGCTACATTTACCCGGTGGGTAGTTAATCTACTAAAAATAGAGCATTAAAAAATATTAAAATTGATGAGTTGGATTCCATTATTTATTTATTTCTATTAGTAGTGAGTTATTGACCCACTGGGTAGATACTGGGTAGATAAAGTTTTTTCTTTTCTCCAATATGTTGAACAAAATTTTTAAACAAAACATAAAATAAATCCAAGACATTGTTACATTTAAAAAGCAAAAGGATATTGCTAGTAAACTTGTTAGGTTAAACATACTAAGAATCTATTTTCTTCGGCATAAAATGATTGAACTAAACTAAACTGATTGCAACTGAATTGAACTAAATTGATTGCAACTGAATTGAACTAAACTGATTGCAATTGAACTGAACTAAACTGATTGCAACTTTGTTACATTTAAAAAGCAAAAAGATATTGCTATTAAACTTGTTAGGTTAAACTCTTACTAAGAATCTATTTTGTTCGGCATAAAATGATTGAACTAAACTAAACTGATTGCAACTGAATTGAACTAAATTGATTGCAACTGAATTGAACTAAACTGATTGCAATTGAACAGAACTAAACTGATTGCAACTGAACTGAATTAAATTATAACTAATAGTAATGATAATAAGTAAGGGTCTGTTCTCCCCAGCTTATTTTCAGTTCAGTTTAGTTCAATTTAGTTCAACTCTTGACAATACTTTTACTCTCACATATCACTATTCAGTTCAGTTCAGTCCAGCTGTTTTATGCTGAAGAGAACAATCCCTAAATTAGGAACTAAATTGATCGGAACGGAATTGAACTGATCTGATTGCAATTGAACTGAAAATAAGCCGGGCACAAATTATTATAATAAACGGCCTAATTTTAATATAAAATTAGACAATGCAAACCTACGTTCTCCTAAGAAGCCCATTCAATTTCTCTCTAACCTAACACTATTTTTAGGTATCTTGCACCATCCTAGTCGTCCATTCTCTTCTCCTTCTTTTATTTCCCTTCTAAATTTCGAATTAGAACAAACAATTTTTAAAAATAGTCCGTCAGTCTTACAAAATGGATTAAGCTAGTCACTAAATGGATTAAATCAGTCACTAAATGAATTAAAGAATGTTATTAATGAATAGATTAAACTGGTCACTAAATAGATTAAAATGGTCACTAAATAGATTAAAGTAGTCACTATATTAAGAAATATGATCTATTCTCTTCTTAATATTGGGCTTGGGCCGCGCCTATTTTTAAATTAAAAGTAGACGGTCTCTTACAAGACCAACTATAAGCTGGGAAAATCAGATACTAAAGCACCTAAAAGAGACACTGATCTTATGTGACGTATAATAGGAAATTCGATGTAAATCTCCAACAAGGAATACTCCTAAACAAGATAGGACATATCATTGGAGATTTATCTAGTTTCCTATTAGAGGATCGATAAATGTAACCAAAACAGACGAACACCAAAAAAGGGTCAATTACTACGGATATTGTACTCTCATAACAAGAAAAACATAAATGAACTTCTAAAGTTAACCATCTATAAAGAACAACTTCTTAAGCAAACTATAAACTATCTAGATAAGCAAAATAATTCTCTCAAAGATGATTAAGCAAAACAATTCAGCTTCGAATTACGGATAAGTAAGGGCCTAGCTAGATCTTCATCTTTTCAAGAAAGACAGAAGTCAGCACGGTGTTGGTCTCCAAACACGCTTTCAGCATCGCCAATCCCTGGAAAACCACAAACCATCATGCCAAAATATACACTCTTTTAAGTCTCAACGAAAAATAAATTATACTACCTCTGTTCTTTTAGATGCAACATTTAATTAATTTTCAATCCACGGTCCACCCACTAAAAACACAAATGTTGCATCTAAAAAAGCCGAGGAACTATAAGATTGATTACCTCCTTAAGTCCAACTTTAACCTCCTTCTCCTGCAAGGCAGAAACATCCTTAACACGAAACCTATTCATCGCAGTAATCCCAGCAATTGTCGATAATGGCTTAACAGTCAAATCATCCATAACCATATAAGTAACCAAACTCTTCACATACCCACCACTTCCACTTCCAGTAGTACTACTGCTTGATGATGCTACATTTTCTAAACCTGTTGGCCTGAACTAGGGGGATTTAGGGGTGGATTTTGATGAGATAAAATTGGGGATTTTGGAGGAGCTTCGTCGACAGCGATAACAAAGGAAAATCAATCGGTGCAGTTGTCTTAAGCACAACATCTTTGTTTATGCCTACATTTAAGTAGTCAGTGCTCAATGACTCGATGCTTTTGTAAAGAGATCCTAGACAACCAACCATGTCTTTCACATTCAGTAGTTTGATAATTGTACCAATTGGTAATGACATTATGTGGAAAAGAAAATCAACAAATTCTTTCTCTGCTTCTGCAAATACAACTTTGTTTGATTTTGTATCTACTAAAAGTTTCAATCTTATTTTGCTCGTGTTACTCTCGTCGACTATATCACTCTCGTTATCATTGCTCGTAACTCCTCTCTTTCTCTTTGATGTTCTCATTTCTACCAAGTTATGCACACATATATGGAATGAGATTCTGTTGATAATTTATGGGGAGAGATTATGAGAGCATTTGGTTCATATAGTGGTATGAGGTTAGATACTAAATATTGGTGCTTTTAAGAAAAATAGCGCAAGTGACTGTTTGATTGCTTGTGTGCAAGTTGAGTAGATTATCGAGGTTGGTTTATGCTTATGAAATGGCTCATTCATTTTTCATTGGAAAGCAATGCATTTTTTTTTTTGGTGAAAAGGGTATTGCATTAATAAAGCTTATAAATCAGTCCTGGCTATGGAATAGCCTCATACAATCAAGTTCCACAAGTGTTTCACAAAAACTAGGCATGATAGGAATAATGTCTCTAGTTTCATTAAGCATACAAGCATTCTTCCTACAATCTTTAGCCATTTCATCTGCCACCCCATTATGCTCCCGCCTCACGAATACGAACTGGGAAGTTTGAAACCTCTTTTGCCACTCCCTGCATTCATTTACAACATGACAATAAAAATCTCGACTAGTATAGTCCATGTTCATCAAAGTAATTGCCTGCTTATTATCAGAGATAATGGTGATATTGTTGAGGTACTCCTTATGCGCAAACCGTAGCCCCTCCAGGATAGCTAAGAGCTCAGCCATTAGTACATCTTTAGCATATATAGATTTTTGAAATCCCCCTAGCCATTCTCCCTTATGATTACGCAACACACCTGCAATACCCGTTAAATAGCTCTTGGCAAGAAAAGAGGCGTCAACATGTATGTAGAAACAAGTAGGATCATTAAAGATAATGTTTCCAGGTTGTGTTGGTTCCAAGTTAACAATTTTATAAGATGTAAGGAAATCTCGAGCTGCATAGATAGCTTTTCTAAGAGTACAGAGCGGTTGCGGCACATTTTGTTTTTCGAAAATGAACAAATTACGGTTTTTCCAAATCTCATAACAAATAAAGGGGAATAAGGTTGCCCACTCAATATTCTGACTTTCTTTATAGCACAATACATTCTCTCTTACCCATACATGATCATTGTCTTTCCACACAATTGGGGGTGCAGCACACTCCCAGACACACTGAGCATGGTCACAATCCTTGATGGCATGATACGAGGACTCCTCTTGCCTATTACACAAGGGACAAACCGGGAAGGGAACAATCTTTCTACTCCACAACATCTTATTTGTTGGCAACCTATCTTTCCACAAAAGCCATAGAAAGAATCTTAGCTTTGGTGGGGAAGGGTTCCTCCAAACATTCATATGCTCGGTTGTGGAATAGTCAAACAAGGCCAAGTACGCTTTTTTTAACGAGAATTGATTATCACTCACAAAAGAGGAGCAAGGGTAGTCAGGTTCCTCAGTCTCAACCCACACCAACCCTACAATTTTGTCTCTTATCTCTACCGGGAGCTGAAAGGACAAAATGTCAAAGTTCCAATCATTTAAAACGCGACATTGGCTAACCGTGATCTTATCTTCGTTTTTATTCAAGGGGCCATACAACTGTGATCTCAAACTCCCCAAGCCCAGCCAATTATCCTCCCAAAACAACGTATCTTTTCCATTCCCAAGGACCCAAGTACAGTGACGTGAAAGTAACTCCCAACCCCTTCCAATATCTTGCCAAATGTGTGACCCTTTTGTGAATTTTGTAATATAGGATGAGTGAACATACTTAGATTGAATACATTGCTGGGCAAGATTAGGGTTTCCATGGCACATTTTCCATCCCAGCTTAGACATTAGGATTGTATTTAAATTCCTGTGACTTCTAATACCAAGCCCCCCCAACGTTTTAGGGGAAAAGGAGACCTCCTTAGACACAAGATGTAACTTTGATTTACCTTCAACTTCTCCCCACAAAAAATTATTACATATCCGATCAAGGTCATTAAGAGTAGCAATAGGAAGAAAGTTTGCTTGCATATAATAATTGGGGATGGTATTCAACGTAGATTGAATTAGCACTAACCTTCCCGCTCTAGAGAGAAATTTTGACTTCCAATTTGCAAGTTTTTTCCTCACTTTCTCTACAATGAACTGCACTTCACCCTTCCTAGGCCTCTTATGAGAGATGGGCATCCCAAGGTAAGTTCCTAGATTCTCATTTTCCTTCACACTAATCTTCTCTTGGAACAACTCTTTTGTGTCATTAGGGGTATTAGGAGAGAAGATTAAACGACTCTTTTCTTCATTAATTTTTTGCCCCGATTCCCCACAGAACGTGTCAAGGATCTCTCTAACCTTAAAGGCGGTTTGTTCATCCACTCTACCAAACAGGAGGAGGTCATCAGCAAATAACAAATGTGATATAGGCACTTTTTTCCTTCCCACCCAAAACGGAGTCCATTGCTTAGTCTCACAGGCTATGTTCACCAAAGTGGTAAGGTACTCTAGACACAAGTTAAAAATATAAGGTGACATGGGGTCTCCTTGACGCAGCCCTCGAGAGTGTGTAAAGGAGACAGATTTTCTGCCATTAACAAGGATAGAAGAGGAAGCTTGAGACACACAACTCATAATAAAGGATACAGACCCCTCATCTAAGTTAAACGACTCAAGACATCTTTTAATGAATTGCCATTCCATCCTATCATAAGCCTTTTCTAAATCAACTTTTAGCGCAAACCAGCCCCATTTTCCTTTTTTCTTATGCATAGAGTGTAAAATTTCGGCTGCCACAACCATGTTCACCTCCGGACCCCTCCCTTTTATAAAACTATTCTGATTATGTGAAATCCAATTAGGGATAAGGGGTTTAAGCCTGTTAACAATGATTTTAGTCACCAACTTATACATCGTATTACACAAACTGATGGGTCTCAGATGCTTGACAACTTCAGGGCAAGGTTGTTTAGGTATAAGACATACTAGTGCTTGACAAAGGGTTTCCGGGACTCTTTTTTCCTCAAACCACTTCCCCAGGTTCTTACATACCTCCTCCCCCACCACATTCCACTTTTCCTGGAAAAAAATAGGGTGGAAACCATCCGGGCCCGGGGCCTTGAATGGTTTCATACCTACGAGGGCCCTATAAATCTCTTCATCATCTGGTCTCATGCTAATTTTTATTTCCTGATTAGACATTGATTGATTATTTTTAGCGTAGACAAACTCCGAGGTATACAAATCGCGGAAGAAGGTAGTGATAAGATTAACAATTTGTGCAGGTTCATGAAGCTCCTCCCCACTGTTATTTCTCAAGGTTAGGATTCTATTAGCATGTCTACTAATGATGACACTTTTGTGAAAATAGGAAGTATTTCTTTCCCCTTCTGCTAACCATTTAGTCCTACTCTTCATTTTCCAGAGCCATTCTTCTTGATTAAGTATATTTATCATCTCATTTTGAAGCTCATTTTCCAGATTATGGTAGAAATCTGAGGTGGGGTTATCATGTAATGCATTTTGTACACCTTTTAAACGCGCAAGTACTCTTCTTTTTCTCTTATAAACATTACCAAAATTTGTCTCGTTCCACTCTTGTAGCTCAATCCCCACATTATACAGTTTTAATTCAATTTCCTCCCTCTCTTTACCCCAGGCTTTTGTAACAACATCATTAAAGGACGGATCACTTAACCACATAGGCTCGAATCTAAAGGGCTTGCTCCCATGCACTTTAGGCGAAGGGTTTAACGTAACATGTATGGGACAATGATCAGACGTAATACGGGGTAAGTGAGTGACAGATGCATTAGGAAAACAAGACAACCATTCCGCATTCGCCCAACCCCTATCAAGTCTTTCCAGAACTGGATTTCTACGTCTTTTATTAGTCCATGTAAATTTAGAGCCAACATAACCTAAATCCACCAACTTACAAAGATCCATTGTTTCAACATACATTTCAACACGTTTTTTGATTATCGGTCTTCCCCCAAACTTTTCACTCTGACATGTTACCTCATTAAAATCACCAGCAATAATCCATGGATAATTCATGTTAGCAGCAAACATTATTAACTCATCCCATAACTGATTTCTAACTTTGTATTTTGGACTTGCATAAATAGCTGAGAAAACAAAAGGGGTTTTATGAGAGCTTACCTCCACCAAGGTGTGCACTCCCTGCTTGCTTTCCCCTAGAATGTGGATTTTAATCCTCTGAGAATTCCATGCTAGGAGAATTCCACCCGCGAATCCAGTAGGCTCAACCAGATGCCACGAATCAAAGTTTAAGCTTTTGACAATGGTTTCAGTATTTTTTCTGCTCACCCATGTTTCAACAATCACAACAAGGTCAGGGTAATGGTTACTGATTAAATGGCGCATGTTAGGCTTGAAAGTGGACCTCCCTATCCCCCTAGCATTCCAAACAATGATAGACATATTATAGGGAAGGTAGGGGGTGTTCTTCAGGCGGCGCACCACCTCGGTTTCGTCGGCTACCCACGGGATCACTGCTTCGCGAGTTGTGGGGCAAATCCAATAGCTTCTCTTTGGATTGAGAGTAACTTCGGCTACCCTTGGCCCATTTTGTTCGCTGCCCTCTCCCCAATTTGCCGATATTGTTGCTTGTTTCAGCATTGGTAGGACTTTTACAAGAGTGAGGGCATTTGAGTTGCTGGTCATCTTCACTCTCACGGTATTGTTTCGAAGTTGCAGCTGCTGTCTCCAATGGGGGAGTAGTGTTTTGGGGTCCAACCACGGCCCGAGATTGTGAAGAAATTGCCTTTCGTCGGCATCGACTCCGTCCTCTTTCCTTAAGAGCCATTTCAAAACTATTATGGCCACTTCCGGGAGATGTGTGACGTTTTGTAGTTGAGGGAGGTGAGCGGGAAATAGACCGGACCCGGACACATACATTTGGAGGTTTAGAAACTCCTCTGGTACAAGACTTGGGTTGAGAATCAATTTTTTCACTTCGTTGAGATGGAGTTCTATCATCTCCTCTCCCACCACTAGATACTCCACAAATATTGGAGATGTTTCCGGCTTGAGGGGTAAGGCTGGTTTGTTGAACAAAATTAGTCCCTCCGCTCGGACTTTTACAACCCGAGGTGGAGATTCCGGTGATGATGGTGGTGTTGATCTTGGCGAGAATGGGGGAGATGACAGGGGGGATGATGGTGGTGGAGAGGAGACTACAATTTCCTGGGGATATTCCATGATTTTGGGTAGTAGAAACTACTTTGCAGTCCTCGAGCCTCACTTCTCTGAGAATGATGAGACTTTGCCTCTGCAAAGCCTGGAAATGGCGAAGATTACCTTCCCACCCAAAAATATTAGGCCTTTCATGCCTTGTTTAAATGTATCACTTTTCAAAGATCCTTCTTCATTTATGTAAAAAATAACGCTCAAAGTTATCTTTACCTAGTTTCTATAATTGTATGTACATAACCTAAAGTTGTTTTATCCCCATTATGTACATAACCTAATGACATAAGCTCATTATAATTATTATTTAATATTCATATTATTATTGTTTAAATATTATTATATATATTACATTCAATTTAATTCAATAGTTTAATTTAATTCAGTTTAATTCAATTTAGTTTAACTCAATTCAATTCAGTTCAATTCAGTTCAATTCAGTTCAGCTCAGATCAGTTCAATTCAGCTAGGCTGTTTTATGCCGAAGAGAATAGACCCTAATGTGCAAAATAATAATTTAGAAGCACATATTCTAGCCTTTTAGGTACTTCAGGCCTCCAGGGTCCAGAGACACCTAATAGGTGACTAATAGCTTTGCTAAAAACTAGTATGTATTACCCTGGACCAACATTTAATCACATTAGAGGAGTCCGACTCAATGGTGATTTGATGTGCCATTATTGTTAAAGTATAAATAGAACATTTGTAACCTAAATTTAGCCCTTCTAGCTCACATCGACTCCTTGTACTTCAAAGTCATCACTTTCTCCCTCTTTTTCCATCCTTACTCCATTAGAAGTTCACTAAGAACTCTTGCATCCTCACGGTTGTATTGACGGCAACATTATCATAGTAGATTGGTAATCAAGAGTAACACCCGAAATTTTTCCAACACTTGGGTTTTTCCGTCAACAATTGTTTGTCTTCTAATTCCTTTATTTATTGTTTTTCTTGCTATTATTTTTTTCGTGTTCATGTAAGTATATAACGGGAAGAACTTTGTCTACCCACTTGGTAATCTACCAACAATCTCCGTATTTAGTACAAAATCGACATAAACAGTAATCAAAAGAGTCCTTTCGAGAAAGATAGTGAAGCTATAATTCAGATACTCCACAACCATAAGTACCATAGAAAGTCTCATGCTGGTTACAAAAACAAACACATCCAAAACGACAATAACAGCCACACTAGTGGCCTATTAAAATCAAACAACATAAACACTAAAAGATAAACCAAAGACAACTTAGACAAAACAACCCAAAACGAAAACCATGCATGCTACTTGAAACGCCACAGTTAATGAGACCCTAGATCTTCTTTCCAAGAAACACCGAGGTTAACACAGCTCTAGTCTCCAAAGACGCTTTCAGCATTGCTATTCCCTGGACAAAACATATATAATACCATGTCAAATAATTACTTCAAACTTTTCGCTTATAATAATAACTTCGGCTATTTAGAGAATTGTTCTCCGTCAATCTAAATCTATATAAACCAATCAGACAACTTAAAATATACTTCCTCTATTTAGAGATAGTTGTATCGTTTCATATTTTCACATTTGTCGATGCATGATTTCAAACGTTAATATCTTCAATTATCCATAAGTAAAAATTATAAAAAAATAATATTAAAAAATATACATTATTAAGACGAATCTAACAAGATCTCATATAAGTATGTTTTTCCTAAAATATAAATCACCAAATTAATCAAAGTGTAGGATGTGAATAATTAATTAAAGTGGAGGATGACAGTCTACTAGTATTTACTATTTCTAAACGGAGTAAGTAAAAGCGAATACCTCATTAAGGCCAAGCTGAACCTCTTTCTCCTCTAAGACAGATACATCCTTGACATGAAACTTACTCATAAGAGTAATACCAGAAATAGTAGACATAGGTTTCACCTCCAAATTATCCATCACCATATAAGTCACAACACCCTTCACATACCCACCACTACTTCCACTTCCAGTGCATGCTGAAGTTGCACCATCCTCCGAATCTATCGAACCGACATAGCTCAATTGAGTGGTCATTTGACGATTACAACTACGACAAGCTGCCCCATAATTATCAGTATAAAAGATACAATTGCTACTATTATAGTAGTTGCATTTGTAAAGTTGCTTATTACTTAAGGTTGGTGCATCATTAAGAGACAACAAAGGAACAGTAACATGTGCTTTAGGTTTGAGCACTGAATCTTTGGTTAGATTTGGCTGAAAATAGTCAGTATTAAGTGAATCTATGCTCTTGTAAAGAGAACCAAGAGAACCCACCATGCCATTAACATTCAAGAGCTTGATAATGGTTCCAACTGGTAATGACATAATATGGAACAGAAAATCAACAAATTCTTTTCCTACTTCAGCAAAAAGAACTTTGTTTGCCTTTGTGTCTACTAAAAGCTTTAGCTTTACATTGCTCTCACTCGCACCTGCCATTGTATACTCTCTCTTTCAATGTAGTTGTTGCTATGGTTGCAATGCTGTGTCGATATTTATAAGGAGAGATTTGTATATATAGAGGAGTACAACAGCATGCTGCTGCATGGCAATTGATTTGCATGCGTAGTGGATTATTGGAGTTCCCTATGAAAATATATGTAGGTGTATGTATTTGGTTTTCAACTTCTTGAAACTCTGCTTTCTTAGAGAAGTTCAAGTGTCGAGTGTAACAATAATCTAGACTAGTAGACTGTCAACTCAGTGATTAATACAGATTGCTGTTTTCCAAAAAATTTTAATTAATTTGCCAAAAGAAGTTTATTACTCCTAATTAATTTATTATTTTTCTTCCCTTTACTAGAAATTAAACAATGGGCATGGTTACAACTTATAACTTGTCGTTAGACCTGGTTATTGGACTGGTCAAGGGCGGTGCGAGTTAAAAGTGGGTCGGACCGTTAAAGGGTTGTTAACTTGTGGTAGGACGGGTCAATGCGGCTTATGGCTCATATCCGACCTGTGATGGGCTGATCGGCAGACGGGTAAGAAAAATAGTAAATGGAGAGAGACAAGATTGAGTAATTGAATATGATACATATAATTTCTTTATACAATGTCTTTTTTAATTTTCAAAAAAAAAAATTGAGATGATTTATTGGCCTATAATGACCTTATCTGATAATGACCTATTATTAAAGACCTATCCAATAAATTAAAAGTCCTATCAAATTGACCCTGACTTTTTAGCCATTAAGCTAATATGTCCAATAATAACCACGTCAATTTGTAGTAGCTTAAATTGACGATAATAGTCTTAACAACCGTCGTATTTGTAAACATATTCTTAAAAACAGATAGGTTGAGATTTGAAACTATGCAATTTCAACGGAATCCACATGATAATTTATTAGGGGGCGTTTGGTTGGAGGGTTTCAAGAAAGGGAAAGGGAATTGAGTTCCTTGTTTCCCTTTGTGAGTGTTTGGTTAGTGTATTTTTTCAAACCCTTTACCCATTTTTCTTATTAGGATTACCCTCCTTTCCCTTAGATTGATTCTCCACCACCCCCCAAGGTTTGGGATTACCCCATATCCCTCTACCATGAAATTATTATTATTATTATTATTATTATTATTATTATTATTATTTTTATTTTTATTTTTATTTTTATTTTTATTTTTATTTTTATTTTTATTTTATTATTATTATTATTAATATTTATTATTATTATTAATATTATTATTTATTATTTATTATTATATATTATTATTTAATAATAATAATTATTATTATTTATTATTATTAATATTAATATTACTATTTATTATTATTATTTATTTATTTTCATATTTATGATTATTATTTAATAATAATAGTTATTATTATTTGTTATTATTTATTATTATTATTATTTATTATTATCTATTATTATTTATTATTATTATTTTAATAATAATAATAATTTTCCAATTTCTTTGATGTTCGTAACCAAACAACATTTTTAATCAAAGGGAAACCCTTTCCATTCCTCTTGTAACCCTTTCTCAAACCCTTTCCCTTTCCTCTCAACGAACCAAACGCCCCCTTATTTGACAGCCACATGATAAATTTTAATAGTGCAGAGGAATATATTAGCACCAAAAAAGGAAGGATTACATGATTAAACAAGCAACACTTTGTGCTATTTGTTCTAATAGAGAGCCAATTAATCCAACTGGTGCAATGTTTATTGTTGCTCTGACGCTAGTCCGTTTGAATAATCTACATAAAACATCCATATGAGTACTTGACAGTATCTGTCTTTTATTGAGTAAATTGCTTTAGATAAAGTTAGTGAAGCTGGAATTTAGATACTACTACACAAGACCACAACCATAAATACCATAGATAGTGTCCTGCTGATATGCAAAACACACACATTCAACATTTCTACTACAATTAACAACGAAACTACGAGCTTATTATCGAAATCGATTAACACGAACACCAGGAAACATAAAACCAAAAGACCAACTTCTTAGACAAAATAACCTAAACCACAACCATGCATGCTGCTTCAAATGCCAGAGTGTTTGAGACACTAGATCTTCTTTCCAAGAAACACCGACGTTAACACACTTCTGGTCTCAAAAGATGCTTTCAACATTGCTACTCCCTGGACCAAACATAATTCCATGTCAAAAAAATCATGTCAAACCTTTCATTTATAAGTTCCGCTATTTGGAAAACTGTTCTCCATCAATTTAGCGATATTTCTTCAATTATCAGAGTGATCACAAACCACAGATATAATAAACCAATAAACCATTGATTAATTAATATAAGTACCTGTTTGAGGCCTAGTTGAACCTCTTTCTCTTCTAAGGCAGAGACATCCTTCACATGGAACTTGTTCATAAGAGTAATACCGGAAATGGTTGACATCGGCTTCACCTCCAAGTTGTCCATCACCATGTAGGTCACCACCCCCTTCACATACCCACCAACGCTTCCAGTTCCACTGCTTGATGAAGTTGCATTATTCTGCGAAGCTGTCGGAGCAACATAGCTCAATTGAATGGTCATTTCGCGGCTACAGCTACGACAAGCTGTCCCACGACAATCAGTATAATAGATACAATTACTACCGTTATAGTAGCTGCATCGATAGAATTGCTTGTTAGTTGAGGTTGGGGCATCATTCAAAGACAACAGAGGAACACTAACAGGTGCTTTGGGCTTGAGCACTGAATCCTTGGTGAGATTTGGCTGAAAGTAGTCAGTATTCAGTGACTCTATGCTCTTGTAAAGCGAGCCGAGACAACCCACCATGCCATTGACACTCAAGAGCTTGATAATGGTTCCAACTGGTAATGACATGATGTGGAACAGAAAATCCACAAATTCTTTGCCTCCTTCAGCAAACAGAACTTTGTTTGCCTTTGTGTCTATTAAGAGCTTTAGCTTTACATTGCTCTCACTCTCACTTGCCATTTCTGTAGTTGTAGCTTTGATTGCATTACTATGTCAATATTTATAAGGATAGATTTGTACAGATGCTGCAGGGCAATTGATTTGCATAGTGGATGATTGGAGTTCCGATCCCTATGAAAACATTTAGGAGTATTTATTATTTGCTTTTCAACTTCTTGACTTATTAGACAAGTTCAATAGCCCCATTTACTACATTGAACTTATATTTAGACTTTAGAGTATATCAATCGACTAATTACCTACTGTGTTCTCAAATAATACGGATTACAGTTTCCAATTTTATTTGCCAAAATCATTTCAGTACTCCTAACAAGTAACAACACTATTACTACATGTGAAAAAACATTTCTGGGAAAATATATGACTTCTACATTGAAATACTTAAAGGCCCCGTTCTTTTAGACAGGGAGAAAGTGAATGGAACTGTGAGAAACTGAACTGAATTGAATTGCGAGAAAGTTGAACATGAGATAGTGTATGAGCTGATAATAAGTCCACAAGAATAGGAACATGAGAGAGTGTATGAGCTGATAATAAGTCCACAAGCACATGATCTTATTGTATCTTGCACTGAAAGTGATATCTTAGCATATGATCCATATTGAATATGACTTCCCCTCAAAAAACTTGATTCACCAGACAAACACTTGATCATTGTCCTTATATTCACTCGAACACAAATTATCAATTTATGTAGACAAACTTTTTTCGAACATTTCAAAATAGTAATTCTGTAAGTATCGTCTCTTCTAGGAGGAGAAAGTATCCTTGCATAACAGTTATGGGGCGGCAGTTGCCCATAACCATGGTAAAGATGCTATTACAGCCTAAACTAAGGGTAAAAGCGTAAAAAGTTTGGCTGATATAACGCCCATTGAACCAACGTCTGGCCAGGACGTTGGACCCATGGGTCCAACGTATGGCCAGAACGGTCGCCCCATGGACCCAACGTCTGGCCAGGACGTGAGGTCCATAGGGCGAACGTATGGCCAGGACGTGAGGTCCATGGACCTCACGTCCTGGGCAGACGTTGGGCCCCAAAATTACAAAAATGTCGTGGTTATGGGCAACTGCTGCCCCATACCTGTTATGTGTATATCAACCCTCCTTCTAGGAGTAACACATATCCATGACAATCTTTAGATATTTACTCTCAAACTAAAAAACGCAACTAGAGTTTGAAATTAGCATTTGGAACCATACACCAACATAAACTAATCTCATATAGAAAAGTAAGCCTAAGTGACATTAATCATGGATAAGCAAAGAAAATGAACAGTGTTCCAGAGAAGATAACCCGAAGTTCATAATAAAATCTCTTAGCATGAAATTCAGAACCATATGATAGCTCTAGCTAGATTTGAAGCCATAAACCTTCTTTCCAAAGAAGACAGTAGTCAACACAGCTCGGGTCTCCAGAGACGCCTTCAGAATTGCTATACCCTGCATGTTTAGAAGAGTTATAAAATCAGTGTAATTTTTCAGCAAAATTGCTCTTAAAAACTACACATACTGATGAATTCAAGTATGATTAGAAGTAGAATTGCTACCTCCTCAAGACCAAGTTCAACCTCTTTCTCCACCAAGGAAGTGAAATCTTTGACATGGAACTTGTTCAAAAGACTGATAGCAGAAATGTTTGACATGGGTTTCACCTCCAAATTATCCATCACCATATAAATCGAAACCTCTTTCACATAACCCCCACTTCCACTGCTCGATGTTGCATCAGTTGTACTAACGTTTGAGCTATTTGTTGGCCCGGCAACAAAGGTTACCGGAGTGGCCATTGCGGAGCGACAAGTGGGACAAGCTGCATTAAGGTAATCAGATATATATCTAGTATGATCGGAGCACCTATAGAATGATTTTACCTTAGGGGTATCATTAGTAAGCGAAAGCAGAGGAACATCAACTAAGGCTTTTGGGTTAAGAACCTCATCTTTGTTGGCATTGCTTGTAAGTAGTCACCTTTCAGAGACTTAATGCTCTTGTAGAGATCGCCGAGACAACCCACCATGTTATCACAAACTTTGAGGAGTTTCACGACGGCTCCAACTGGCAAAGTCATTATATGAAACAGAAAATCCACAAAGTCTTTGCTAGCTTCAGCAAACAGAACCCTTTTTCCCTCTGTGTCTACTAACAGCTTCAAACTCACCTTCGTCTCTCCTTCCATAGTTCCTAGCTACATATGCACATGTAAGATCAATAACTAATAATAATATGATGCATCATGTCATCTCTAGGTATAACTAATTATGCATTTCTACATAATGTATATAATCAATCAACAAAATGTGCAGATCAATAAGGCGTAAACCACTAACTAATATAATGTGACCGTAAATCAAGAAACATGATATTTTTTTGATGTACCTAGAATTTGGTTTCATCCGAATAAGAAGCTTTGCTAGATTGATCAAGGAAGTTCTTATCAGTACAAATATATTAAAAGTTGTGTTTAATGAAGTTTATTTGTCACATGGCACTCTACTCAAACTTCTAATGCAAATGCTTTATGTCCATGTGTACTCGTCAATAGAAAAAATATAAATGTCATCTGTGTCTACTAACAGCTTCAAATTAAACTCACCTTTGTCTCTCCTTCCATGGTTCCTAGCTATATATGCACATATAAGATCAATAACTAATAATAATATAATGCACCATGTCATCTCGAGGCATAACTAATCGTGCCATGACCAATATATGATATCGATCCATAACAAATCGTGCAGATTAATGAAGGGGTAAACCAATAACAATGTAGAGTGAAAATCAAGAAACGTGAAGCTTTTTAATGTAAATCTGGAACTTGGTTTCCTCCTAATAAGAAGCTTTGCCAGATTGATCAAGCAAGTTCTTATTACGACTTTAATATATGCAAGTCGAAGACATCCTTAGTCATCCGACATAAATGATGATTTAGGTCTATACATCAAATCTAAATTACAGCAAACTTAGGTGATAATCATGATTAGCTAGCAAATATAGGGTTGAAGTTTTGAGAAGTAGTGATCCTGAATTATCGCTATAATTTACGATTGCGGAAACAACACAAACTGACTAGATGGGTTATTCAATCAATCACGCTACGAATAATGCTCAATTAAAACATATTGGTATTCACAATAGAATAATCAACGTATACTAGCAAATTATAAGTACATAATTACGGGAAAATGTCAACTTTATTAATACTAAAAATCAACCAACTATACTAAAGAATTTAGGAGGATTAATTAAACTTCAAATTAAATACTGATTCAATTTAATTAACTTACTTGAGTAATGGAGAAATAAGCGATGAAACTTACCGTCAAAAAGAAGCTATTTCAGTATGAGAAGTTGGTTTTTTTGTGGTCTACTAAAACCCTAGAAGGATCTACGTAAAGGCAGCAATAAATTGGCGGGAACAATATGAGTGCTAACTGCTCAGGTTAGGCGTATGGAAGCAACTCGCAAGCCTAATGTTCGCGTGACTTGAAATGGGCCTAGTTTCTCGATTGTTTTATAATCTCTATTCTATATGAGAAGAGGGGTAGGACACCAAAATATTAGAAACCCCATTTTACCCTCATAATATCTCTATTATAACTACTTCCTTTAATGAAAAAATAAAAAAGAAAACTACCTAATTAATTTTAAAAATATAAAATATTACAAAAAGAAAACCATCAAGAATTCAAATATTACTAATTTATTCGAAATAATTAATAATTAATTTAATTTTTTTCATCTCCTAAAAAAATTATTTTGTACATATGTTCGCACGCATCGCGTGCATATAAAAACTAGTACTTACAAGTTGCAACTATTTTTGGAGAGTTCTCTATTACTATTAATTTAATACTTGCAATGCTATATTTGACAAAATATTATCTCTTTCTTTACATGGGAATTTTTACTTTTTTTTCATCTCTCTCTTTTCTCCTTGATTCTTTCATATATTTAAACGGAGGAAGTATATGTATGTTTTTTTAAAGCGTCCTATAATATTTTTACTAGTGGTTTCAGTAGTTGTTAGTTGTTTGTTGTTTTAGTAGCGTTTAGCTGTTGAGGCAGCTATCAACAGTCAACTAGTAGTTGTTAGCAATTATGGTCAATCTAAGTAGTAGTTTCAAATTTAAGTGTTTGGCAAAAGTAGCCGTCAGAATTGCAAAAAAAAAGGACATTTATTTACCTACAAAATTAAATATAAAAATTAAATTAATTAGTTTAATAATTAAACTCGATGATTAATTTACAATGGAACTTACATATAATGAGTATACAACTTTTACTACTAAAACAAAAGTACAAGTTTAAGACAGTCCTTCACCCTTGCAAACTGGTCATCATTTATAAAACATGCTCCCTCTGTTCTTTTAGTTGTTACATATTGACTTTTTACACTATTCATCTTATGTAGTTTGACTATCTTTGGTTATATTTTTTCAAGATAAAACATAATCAAGTGGGATATTGTTGGATTCGTCTTAATATATATACTTTTCAAATATCAACTTTTTATAGTTTTTACTTATGTACAATTAGATATATTAAAGGTATAAATTGTTCATTGATAAACGTGTTGATGAGAAATGAAACAAATAAAAAAAATCAAGAGAAGTATATACACAAATTCGAATGTATGTATGATGTAAAAAGAGTATATATAATATTCTATGCATATTTTGTAATAATATACTTATTTTGTACGCCTATATATTCTCTATCAAAAAGCACAACATAAATGAATTTTTGAAATATATATGTAAACTAAACGTTTTAATGATACTAATAATCATAAAAAGGCACATGTATTGTTTATAATAGCTAGATTAACTCAGATACTTGTGAAATTTGGATCATAAAATATTATGAAACTTTAGCTTTATTGATTAATACAACTAAAAGCATTTTACACAATACTATTATAGATTTATTGATTAATAGAAAAAAAAAAGAGTTGATCAAAAGAATAATGAATGTAATAACAGCGACGCTAGCTTATGTGCTTCAAACGCTACCTATTGTAACATTTTACAAAAGCTATCCATAATCTATCCTAATTTCTACCTGTTATCATAATCGCTACCTTATTAAAAACTCTTAATTTTCCTTAAATAGCTTTTTAACTTGTCCAACTTCTACCTTCTACCTAAAATTTCAATGACCATAAGTTCTCAATCGAAATTCTGAAAGAGCAAATGCTAAAAACTCTGCCCTAAACCCATGGCCCAACACATGTAACAAAATAAAAGCCCAAAAACCCTAAACGAACCCTAGCCAAATATCAAAGCCCTCACAAAAATCCCTACTATAAATTATCCTTTCTCCTTATAATCACATTCCTTCGGATTAGGGTTTTAGTTTTGCAGTCATCTTCTCACATTTCAGCCCCCTTTCCCCCAAAAACTCAAAAACACTCAAAAATGGTGAAAGGTCGTCAAGGAGAACGCGTCAGGTAATTTTCTCTCTCCTCTTCCTCATCCTTCTTTTTCTCTCTCCTCAAATCTCCATTTTTTCTCAATCTCACATTCTTTCTAAATTTCATTTTTAGGCTCTACGTCAGAGGTTCGATCCTTGGGTACAAGAGGTAAAAACCCAGATTTAATTTTGAATTTAATCAACTGGGTATTGTTTTGTTTTCTCAAATCGTGGAAATTTGATGTGGGTTGTTTATGTGATTAATTAGGTCGAAATCGAACCAGTACCCAAACACATCTTTGGTTCAGATCGAAGGAGTTAACACACAAGAAGAAGTTGCATGGTATTTGGGAAAGAAATTGGCTTACATTTACAAGGCTGAAACTAAGAAGAATGGGTCCCACTATCGCTGCATTTGGGGAAAGGTTTGTAGACCTCATGGTAACAGTGGTGTTGTTCGTGCTAAGTTCACTTCCAATCTCCCCCCTAAATCCATGGTATGATTTGCTTGTACCTTTTTTTTTTATGTTTGCTTTAATTTTGTGTTGTTTTGATTTGATTTTTTTGTTGGTGGAATGTTTATGTTGATTGTTTACTTGCAGGGTGACAAGATTAGGGTTTTCATGTACCCCAGCAACATCTAAGGTATATGTTTATTATTAGTTGTTTTTATGTAGCGAAATTTTGTTCTTTTTTTTTTTTTAATTTTTGGTCTAGGGTGAAATTGATTTTGTAGGTGTTTAAATGTTACTATTTAATGTGATTTAGTATCGAAACACTTGATGTGATTTAGTTCGGTTATGTGCTCGGAAGTGAAATTATTGGCTTATCTAGGATGTGATAACCGAATGCTTCAAATTTTGACTCTAATAGTAGTGGTAAATGCTTGAGCCGTAATATTTTTCGTGTGAAGGTGGGAGTTTGGAGAGGAGATTTTTGTTGATATTGTTGATGATGATCAAATCCTTATTAGTTTACTCATTGTTTGTGCCAATTATGGTTGAATACTTCGGATTATGGAGGTTTTGGAAATGTTGAAATTAAGTGAAATTTGTTGTTTTGCTGTTGATGTTTTTCTAATTATAATTGAAAGTATGCTGGATGAGCCAATAAGTAGTAGTCCGAAGTAGAGCTTAATATGTTTGTGTCTATGTTAAGTTATGAAGCTTCCTTTTCTTAGATGATAGAACACTAATATGATCCATTTCAGATTCTTGTAGATATAAGAGCTGTTTAGCCAGTATATTGGTTGTGTGACGCTCTGATTAGTGTATAGTAGTTTGTTCACTGATACTCAGCTTTTTTTGTTGATTGTAATGTATCTTGCCTTACTACAATGTAGAACTTGTAGTCATACGTTCAATAAGTTCATTGTTTCTTGGACAAGTATTTTAGCTGCTTGTGTTGAACTTCTGGATTTCTAATTTTTTTCTCCTTGGTTTATCGGAATATCACCTAAATTCTTTTTTGAGCTGTTGGCATGAATTCTTCCAAGTCTTCCCTGCAGAACTGGAACAATACAAGAATATAATGAATAGAGCCTTTAGGATGTCGATTGTGGCTGTAATTGGCTTTACTAGAATATAAAAAATGTAATTGCCTCTCTAAAATTGTGTGGTGAACTCTAATTGCTTTGTATCCTTCCCCACATCAGCAATGATTCTGTACTCTGTAGATAGTCTAAGGGGGTTCCATAACTTCCATGTCTGTTTTAATGGATTTGATGACGCTTAAATTCTTGAATGCAATCCTATATTGGTTTGGAGTCTCATTGTTTGGGTATGTTAAGACAGACATACTGCACTTATTAAAATGATATGTTGTTACGATTGGAGCATTGTGCTTTGCCCGTTTTTTATGTGGTTGGTAAATTTATAGAAGTATTACAAATATTTCGTCTAACAACTGTTGGTAATACTTGTCCTGCAGAAGCTAGACATTGAAGTGAAAGATCATTCGAGGAGTGCTATTCATTGGAGTAGCAAGAAGAGCACTTTTTCTTTTTACCCTTGTAGCTTCTTGTGTTAAGATAGTATTGTGTTTTGCTACCATTTTTGCATTAGGATGTTAAAAGATGATTTTCTACCTGGTTCTGAAACCTGAAGTTTTGGATCTAATTTTTATATCTCAAGAGTATACTTCTCGTTTTGTCTAATGTTAAAAGAGTTTTACCCAAGTTAATGATCGTTTTTATTCGTTATTTCATAATGATAACTTATGTTGTGAAATTTTATGCTATTTATGAGTGAATCATGTGAAATGATGTTTGTGAAACAGTTAATTTTATTAGCAGCTGAGAATCTCATGAATATGAAATTCATTAGAAACCTGAGTTTGTGGTGTTGATTAATCTGTGATAACAGTAATTATCCCGTAGGGTTTAATTTACACTGATCTAGAATTGAATAAGGCTATGTTCAGTTCATCTTATTTTTGCTTATTTCAGATCTAATCAGATCAGATCAGAAAAAATAAGTTCAGATCAGATCAGATCAGAAAAAATAAGTTCAGATCAGACCAGATCAGATCAGTTCAGATCAGATCATATCATGCTTATTTTTAAAAACTTATTATTATTAAATATCTTTCACTACATATTAATAAAAATTATAATAATTGAATATTAATAAAGTACTCATTGAGACGAATCAAACAAGACCCCACATGACTATATTTTTTCTTATATATTAAGAAAAATCTAAAAGATTATCTCAAATTGTGAATAGTGTCAAGATTCTAAGTGACAAAGATAAAAAAATCTTATATATTAAGAAAAATCTAAAAGATTATCTCAAATTGTGAATAGTGTCAAGATTCTAAGTGACAAAGATAAAAAAATACAAAGGGGGTATTATTATTTACTAGTACATTTGTTCAAAAGAATTATTATTGTTGTTGTTGTTGTACTTATTAATTATTAATATTGGTAATTATTATTAATCTTGTTGTTACCATTATAAATGTCATTGCTATTATTATATTAAGTTATTTTGTTGTTATTAAATAATAGAAAATTAAAAGCCACATGTTAAGAACATAAGATTGACGCAAAAATAAGAAATATATAAAATATGATATCTCAAATTCATGACAACGAAACTACTAATTTCGGATTACATTTCAAAATAAGCTAAGTGTGACATACAAATTATAAATTTAGATTCGGTATACCTCTTTACCGAATTCCAAATCTCTCTAGCTATTTGAAGTTGCACGATATTTATTTATTTTTTGCTCAAGTCATAGTTGTTTGTATATCTTGTTCTATTTTATATGGAAAAAAAAGAGTTCAGTTTGCCGACTTCTCAAGTGTGAAACTTTTTTTTAAGGGAAAGTGTGAAACATTGTATAAGTGCTCTTATAAAATAATGACTTGAGTTATATAATTATTTTTAGTAATAATAATAATTATGATTGTTGTTCTTATAATAATGATAATAATAATTATTATTATTAATAATAAAAGTTGTATAAAAGTTGTAATAGAAATAAAATGATAATAATAGTAACACTATAAAGAAGATCTTATAATGTATTGCATAATAATGATTTACAAAGTAATAATATAATAGTAATAATATATTTTATAAAAGATAAGATCTTGTTGAAAAAATAAGTTCAGATCAGATCAGATCAGATCAGAAAAAATAAGTTCAGATCAGATCAGATCAGAAAAAATAAGTTCAGATCAGATAAGTTCAGATCAGAAAATTTCAGGTGAACTGAACATAGCCTAATTTATGTTAGTTTGTTTGGGAAGGATTCTGAACTGTAATACTGTGTTAAAGTATTTCCATTTTGAAGGACAACACTTTTTAGCTTTGAAAATTTATTAAAAAGCCAGTTTTTAAGATTACTATTAAATCAATAACAGAAAATCAAAATTGGTTGTTTATGTTTTTTCTATCTAATGGTAATGAATGATTTTTTCCTATTCTTTCTTGCACTTCTCAAATTTATGTTTCTATCTAATTTGTTGGAACAGAGAATGGTATCAGATTTATAACAAATATGCTACGTAACATTTTTGAGACGTGTTATTATAAATTTATACTATGTTAGGTATTTTTTCTGTTTTGTTTTAAATGCAACAAAGAGGTATTATTTATGAGATATAAAATATTCTTTTGTTGCATTTAAAACGAAACGGATGAAGTACTACATATGCATGTATGTGCATCGTTGCATGGATCTCAAGGTGAGATGCATTGTGAATTCATGAGAAAACTAGTGTTTAACACTGTATGTGCGTGGGTTTGAAAATCTCAATGTTCTTAGTGGCCAGTTGGAGGCCCTGTGTTTGATCTTATTTTGGATCGTGTTGTTTCTTTGCGAAGATACATTGGATTTGGGCTTCTTCTGGGCTAGAAGCTCACTAGGCACTAGGGTTTCAATACAGAGTTACAGACCAACTACATTACCAAATACCAAGATAGTAATTTATCATGACACATTAGCTGACCTCTACGTCTTAACTATCTCATATTTCTTTCATTTCCATTTAATGGTAATGCTTTCAAGCTCACGCTTACTAATGCATAATTAACCGGATTAATATTTTCAGTTATGTTTTGATAACATTTTGATATTAATAAAGTACACATGAGTGATGAGACGAATCAATAAAATTCCACATGAATATATTTTTCCAAATATATGAAACACTAAAGATAGTTATATGATTTATTGTGAGCAATGTTGTTAAAATCCCGATCCGGATCTTACGCTTCTACGATCCGGAAGGACCTCACCGATCCTATCCTACGTAGGATCTTAAGTTGTAGGATCTTTCGATCCTACCCTACGATTCTAAGGCCCTAAAACTCTACGAGTCTACGATATGATTCTATTGTAGAAAAATCATAAAGTAATTATACATATTATATTTATCCTATTAGATTTTGGTTGCATGTTACTTCAATCTTATAGTATTGGCAAAATATCAACATTAGCTAATGAAATAAGTCATTATTAATTTCTATAAAAATTTTAACATGAGTTTCTCGCCACATTCTAACACAATTATCTCTATTTTACAGAATTGTAGGATCTTATGATCCTATTATCCGATTCCACCGATTCGATCCTACTAACCCCTACGATCTAAAGTAGGATCCCGATCCTGATAACATTAATTGTGAGTAATATTATAATAGTGTTAAAAGTGAATGTTACACAACTAAATTGAAGCGGAGGAAGTACAAAACTTGTGGTGTAACCAACATAAAATTTGCATACAAGTAACTAGTCTCTCCTTTTAGTAAGTTAGTACAATAACTTTAGTTATAGGTGTGACTTGTGAGTATGACGTTGTGTTATGATGATAGAGCAATGGTAAGTAGTAAGTACTTACAATTTGCATGAACATAATGCCTAGCTGCGTAAATTGGTATTATTTGTTACCTTCCTCAGTCACAGTTCTAAATGTATCATGTGCTTCTATATCTTATGGAAAGCATGAGTTTATGGCTTCATGCATCATCGGCGTGTGTGTATATACTATATCATGCCTCTTTTAATCGTCTTCACGTCATTAATGGCATGAATATGTCTATTTAGCACAACAGCATAGAAACACAACATTAATTTTCTTTTTGGAATGTCATCAAAGGACTGAAAGAAACGCATAGGTGACAATATTACGTACATAAAGTTGTGCAGATACTTTTTTTTTTTGAGGGGAAAGTTGTGTAGTTACTTCAATTAGAGAGATGACAACCGAAAGTGAGAAAGAAAGCATGTGGGTTATGTTGTTTTCCCTTGGATTAAGATAGGTCTAAGTTGATACAAGAAATCGAACCTATCATATTTCTAATAAAGACAGATTGATAGTCAAACTGTAATTACTACTTTTGTTTTTTTAGTTACTACATTTTATTTAAATGGTGCTTTTTTTTTACTTGTTACATTATTTCAAATATCTTTATTAGGAGATTTGACCCATCAAAAAGTAATAATATATTTATTTTTCTCTTTTTCCACCAAAAATTACTACTTTTTCACATTTTTCCACATCATTTAATGTTAAAGGGGTCAAAAAATAGACCAAAAAAGAATAAAAGGGACATTTCCTAAAAACTAGTGAAAACAACAATATAGCAAATAAAAAAAAAAGTAGAGGGGATATGTAACTAGTAAATAAAAAGAGGTAGATATTTAAATCTTCAAGAGGTAAGCCGTTACAAAAAGAATGTGTAGCGATGTCCGCATGTCGTTTGATCAAAGTGAAAGTATTGAGTCAGACCGTCTGACCCAATATTCTCGTCAGACGGGCTGAGCCCAGTACTATAATATACAGCAACGACGGCGGTCGAAGGATTCTCCACCATTCCCACATAATACCCACCACCACCACCACCACCACAACCACCACCATCACCACCATCGGAAACACCGGAAACAGAAGCTTCTCCATCATCAAAGTAACTAACAGAAGGATAGTAGTACGGCAATGCAGGATAATTAGTTGGTGTAATTGAAGAATAAGCAATCCCATTTCCACACCCGTATCTGTATCCGTATCCATAATCACTCATCTGGAGAGAGTTGTTGGTGTTGGTGGTGGTGGTGGTGTTGTGGTTGTGGTTGTTGGTGGTTTTGATGGCGGAGGAGGAGGAGGAGGAGAGATGGAGGCGGCGAGCAGCAGATCTTTCACGTTTATGAGCGTTTTGATGACCACCAAGAGCTTGAGAAGAGGTGAAGTTACGATAACAATAAGTGCAGCTGAAGATTTTGTTGTCATTATTAATACAACATCTCTTCTGCAATTTAGGGGTAGTGTCTCACAATTTTGTTAAGCTGGCAGAAGAGGAATGAAGAAGAAGGAGAAAGTGAGAGAAAGCAGAGGTTAGTGTTTTGTTTTCTTTTCAGTTGGACTTTGTTTTCTTTCAGTTGGACTTTGTTTTCTTTCAATTGGACTTTGTTTTGTTTCAGTTGGACTTTGTTTCGTAATATGTATACCAACTGAAACAAATAATAGACCAACTGAAACAAAAAATGGACCAACTGAAAGAAATAATGGGCCAACTGAAAGAAATAATGGACGAACTGAAAAAAAATGAAGACTACCTGAAAAAAAATGAAGACTACCTGAAAAAAAATTAAGACTAACTGAAAAAAAATTGGAACCACCTAAAAGTCGTCCGACCAAAGATTATGATCGGACGAGTCCGACACAATACGTTCTCTTGATCAAGTACCATCTCATTGAACATAATTGTTGTGTACAAAACCTGCCTGGAACTATAAGGTAACTATAAAACATCTCGTTTTCCTTGGGTGAGATTTTTTTTTTTTTGTTACAAAATTAGGCTCTCTCTATCTTAAATAAGTATACGTTGAGTAAATTGACAATATTTATCAATTAAATTGACAATATTCAACAACTAAATTTGAGTAAATTGACAATAAGTAGTAGTGTTTTTATTACCATTTTGGTGTCCTAAAAAATTGTTCTTCTTTTAATATTTATACTTTTAAGGTTGTAATTCTATTGGTTGTCAGAAATATTTGAGTAATTTTATTGGTTTAATTTGGTGCGTTTGAATACATCTTTGTCTATCAAACGTACCCTCATGAAAACATGTTGTGTAACTTACCCATCAAAATCAGAATTGTTCCTTAATTGTCTTTTTTTACCTACTTTGTGTTTTCATGGTTGATGATAGAATATGACAGACAGCTTAATATTCACAGAGAAGAGAGATAAATTATCAATCAAAAAGTAAACTACAATTCATTTTCACGTAATTTGTGGTAACAAAAACATTCTGAATTACTGAATAAGACTAGTACTATAGTCTATACTCTATACCAGACATAGCTAGCGCTTGGCCCAGTACCAACCCAAAATGACCTAAATTGAAATTCAACTATACACGTTAAGTTATAAAAATATGGGTTAATGACTTGAAATGAAATTTTGGTGATCCAAGAAATGGGCTCGGCCCAATACGAATAAGAATAACAAAAGATAGGTTGTATAAATTATGAAAGTCTGGGTTCATTTCAAGTTGACCCGGCCTGAAATAATCTGACTTCTAAATCAGGTTATTCGAGTTATTTTCAGGTTCAAAAAAGTCAATCCAAACCTAACCCATTATATTTTCAAGTTGGATTGGGTCGACCCCTTTTTTTTTATTTCAGGTCGTAAATCTCAACCCAAACTCGGAATTTTCAAATCAGTTTCAGGTCGGGCTGTCAGGTTGTGTCAACTTTTACTAGGCCTAGACATTGCACATTTGTTGAAGTTGTCTTTGTCATTTCTATGCACATTATCAATCATAACAAAAATCATATATAGATGCAGCTTAATAATCACTCGCAATAAGATATTTTAATCTCCATTGCCTACATTTTAATATAGTATATGATACACAATTAGATACCATGTAAGCTGAAAATGGTGTGTTAGAGATAATAATGATAGTCTAAGGTAATTATTTCGAGCCAAAAGCTCAATATTTGTTATTTCCATATTTCTTATTAAATATTAAGAGACATGAAAATTTTATAATACTTCTTCTATCATTTGAAACACAACTCATTTATTATCGGCACATAACGATGAAAATTTGGATAAATATATTACTCCCTTCATTTTAACATAAGGCACACACGATGTTTGAGGTCGAACTTTGATCGTTAATACTCTCAATTTATGTTGATAGAAAATTTTAAAAAATAATGTTATTGTAGTATTTTTCAAGTCGAATCCAACGGTATAATTTTTATAATTTTTACTTATCGCATTTGAGAGATATTTGTGGTCAAAATAAATTTCATAAAGTGTGAATGTCTTATATTCTGAAACAAAAAGAGTATAAGGATATGAAGATACAGAGTACGAAAGAGGGTGAAAGTGTGTGTGCGAGAAAAGAATGAGTATAATGCTTACTCTTGTATTTTCTACTAAAATAACTGTAAATTAAAATAATAAAATAAATATTTATTTTCATGAAATGAACGAAAACGAAAAATGAGTAATTTTTTAAAATAATGGTGGAAGTATACATCATCTTTTTAATTATTTTCATCTCCTAGACTTCTATAAAGTACTTGCCCCATAAATTCATAATCATGTAATATGTTTAGGAATTTTGGTTTTTGGACGTTTGCTATGCTAAAAAATATAACAAACATAGAGTTGTTATCAAACTTTTTACTCTGGGCTATTATTACATAGGACCCTTATCTAGAGTCCAACAAGCATCCTAACTTCGTACTTACCCCATAAATTCATAATCATGTAATAGGTTTAGAAATTTTGATTTTCCTATGAACCTTTGCTGCGCAAAAAAAATATATAATAAACATAGAGTTGTTATCAAATTATTTACTCTGGGCTATCATCGCACATGACCTTCATCCAAAGGTCCAACAAACATCTCAATTCCCTCCCAAATCTCACCCCAATAATAAAATTATATTTCCATTAAGATTTGAATTTTAATTTGTCATGTATGAGATATCAAACGATATTATTGGACTCAAGGGTTCCTGGTAGTACATGCATGATATGAGCCAACTATGTTCTACTTAAACAACTTCAAATATTCTAAAATCATGAAAGCGTAGATTAGTATTGGTCAATGAGGCATAAATGTTTCGAAGTATTCAAAGCTGGTTTTCTTTTTATAGCAGTAAAGTGAATATAACATTGAGTGGATCTTCATCTTCACTCACATGATTTTAGTACTAAACAATAAGGTAAAAAATCACAAAAGCTAAAATTTAGTTGTACACTCACATAGTCACATGGTTGTAGACCCACGTAAGATAGTGGACGACGAATATCAAGCAAAGCTTGATCTAGTGTTAAAGATTTAGCCTCATGATTTAAAGGTCATGTGATCAAATCTTATTAGGAGCTCTTTAGTGGGTAAGGTTTTCCTTACCATCCTCTTTCCTTCGAAGGAATCTATTCTGCAAACCTGACTAGTTGTACCTGTACGAAGTGTCAATTCAATAGAATTCTTTTATCTTACTTATTTATATATATATAAAAAGATAGTGGACGAAGAATAGTTGAATATATAAATATTGGCCGACTAACTTTTAGATATGGTACTTGTTTAATACTCCTAAGTCCTAACTCATAAAGACCCAATTTTTTTGGCCTTCCTTGATTCGTTCGTTGGGTTATAAATCACTCAAATATTAAAATGTTAAGGTTTGACAAATGATGAGTGATGCCTAAATGCCTGTATATTTGAATGTGTTTACAACTAACATTTGAAAACAAATTAGACCATATGTCTTCGAAATGTTGACATGTTTATTAATATTCAAGATAAAAGACACAGTCAAAATATATTTGGCAGATGTCTATAATTGATAAGTAGAATTTTCGATTTGTGTTGTACAAATTAGGGTAGAATTTTCAATGTGTTGCACCAATTAGGGTAGAATTTTCGATAAGTGTTGTATAAATTAGGGTAGAGATTTCCCACACCAATCCATCCTGTAACATATATTGTTGGCTTTCCTTTTATAATTAACTGTTTTATGAAATTTGACATACATATAAAAAATCAATTTTTAATAGATTTGTCAGTGAAAAAGTTTAATCTATCTATTAGAGAAGTAGAGATGGACCTTAGTAATTAGTTCAATGCAATTCATCAATTAAAATTGTCTTTGGTTTTATATTCTCCTGGTTGGTAGATATATCATTGCTCATATGTCAAATAAAATTAAAAGTGGTTAACAAGAACATATAATTTATAAAAATATAATTTTGACTTTGCAGCAAAAATGATCACATTTAGTCCATTAGCTGATCCTTCCTTTGTTTTTTTTTTTCGTTTTCACTTAGAATCTTGACATTATTCATACTTGGAGAAAAATTTCTCAATTTTTTTCAATTCATAAGAAAAAATATAATCATGTGAGGTCTTGTTTAATTTTGACTTTTTTTTATAGTGACCCAATTCAATTCAGTGGGATCTTTCATTCACATTTTTTTTCCACCAAGAACGTTTTTTAAAACTCTTTGACCTACGAATTTGGAGTATCCTACTTTCATGTAATTCACAGCAGGGTTCAACAAGCAATCGATTCCATTGATACAGAGCCAATTCCAATAGACTTATCGGAGGGTCCCATTGGCGTGCATCCAGTAGGAATTGAACCTACGAATTGGCCAATTATGAGTTGGGCGCTTTAACCATTCAACCATGAATGCTGAGCGGGGATCCTCGTACATGGTGAATAACCAAATATCAATTGAAATGAAGACATTAATATATTATGAAAAATACGATAGCGCATAAATTCTACTAAGTTTTCCAAAATCTTGGTTAGGTGTGCTCTTAGGATGAAAATTACATCCCTCAAAGATTGAGCTAAAAAACACTAAATAGATTTACCATGCAAACTCATTGCAAAAAGTATTGTAATAGTTCTCTCGTCCTTTTCTTTACGTGAAACTTTTTTAACGAAACATTTTATTTATTTCAGAATCAAGAAGTATTCAATTTCCGTACCCTAATAGTATATGGCTATTGGGTATATGAGACAACGACTAAAAACTAAAAATACCCAAGATAAACATTAAAATTAAAAACAGACAACAATTGCACAAATTAAAAAAATCAAGTCCTAATAAAAACGGCCGACGACCCATCCGCCATTGCTAATCTGTAAATCGGACCCAACGCGTTTTCACCTCCACATTTTCTCTCTCCTTTCTTCTTCTTCTTCTCATACATTCCAATTTCACAGAACCTAAAAACGTCATCGTTTTCCAACCACTAAAAAAACCCACATCCTCCATTATCAAAATTCCTTCATTTTCTCTCTCCTCTTCTTTTTGCTCATGATTGATTATGAGATCCATACAATCACATCTTCCTCAATTACACCTTTCTCCTCTTTAATCTCATCTTCAATTCCTTAGAAAAATGTCAGATCTCTAGCAAAAATTGAAGATCCACAAAAGCAAATTTCTAGGGTTTTGGAATTTTTGTTCGTCGTTTTTTCCAGCCCTAATTCATCGGTTTCAAATTAGGGCAAAAAATTATGAAAACGACGAACAGATTCTTCACGATTGGGCTGGTAACAGCATGGTATTCATCAAACATTGGGGTTTTACTGCTAAACAAGTATTTGTTAAGCAATTATGGGTTTAAGTACCCGATCTTTCTAACGATGTGTCATATGACTGCTTGTTCATTGTTGAGTTACATTGCTATAGCTTGGATGAAGATGGTTCCTATGCAAACTATAAGATCTCGAGTTCAATTCTTCAAAATTGCAGCACTTAGTCTTATTTTTTGTGCTTCTGTTGTTAGTGGGAATATTTCATTGAAATATCTTCCTGTTTCGTTTAATCAAGCAATTGGTGCTACCACGCCTTTTTTCACTGCTGTTTTTGCTTATATTATGACGTTTAAGAGGGAAGCTTGGCTTACTTATTTCACTCTTCTTCCTGTTGTTACTGGTGTTGTTATTGCTAGTGGGGTAATTACTTCTTTAACCCTTAATTTTCTCTTGTTTTTCATTTGTTTACATTGTAGATTGGTGATTTTTTTCTGGCAATTGGGTGTTTTTGGTAATTGGTGTTATTTGTTTTTGGCAATTGGGTGTTTTTGGTAATTGGGTGTTATTTGTTTTTGGCAATTGGGTGTTATTTGTTTTTGGCAATTGGGTGTTATGTGGGTGTGATTTTGATTTGTATGTATTGGTGTTAAAATTGTGGAGATGTTTTGGAATTTGTGATGTAAAAGATTGTGGCTTTTGGTTTTGTGGCGAATTTCGACGAAAATGATGTTTAAGGTCTTGTTTTAAACTTCATTGAAGCAGTTTTTTATTTGGGGTAAATCCTTTTTACTAAGATCATATTGTATTGTGTTCTGCTGAAGTTTAAGGGAGGAACTGGTTTTAGGTTTAGTATTGATTTACCTTAATCTTGTAGATACTTGGTGAATTTTTTTGAAGCAATTTATGGTTGTTGGAGTCTCTTTTAATGTTTAGAAGTCGTAATTGTTGTTAACGAATGCTGATTTTGATTTGTATAGGGGTGTGTTAGGTTCTAATGTATCTTTGTTGTCAATTATCATTGCAGGGTGAACCGAGTTTCCATCTTTTCGGGTTTATAATGTGTGTAGGTGCAACGGCTGCTAGGGCTCTTAAATCAGTGGTTCAGGGTATTTTGCTGTCTTCTGAAGGGTAATGAGCATTTTTTTTATTCATTCTCTTGTAATGTCTTATCTCTTTTGAACTGTAGTCGATGTGTTGCTCATTTGCTCTACATTTGTAATTATACGTTCGGTTGATGCGAGACTAATTAGAACTTAAAAACACTTGCTCAGGGAGAAGCTCAATTCTATGAACCTTCTACTTTATATGGCTCCAATAGCTGTTGTTTTCCTTCTTCCTGCAACACTATTCATGGAAGAAAATGTGGTTGGTATTGCTCTGGCTCTTGCAAGGGAAGATGTCAAGATAGTGTGGTACTTGATTTTTAATTCATCACTGGCGTACTTTGTGAATCTGACTAACTTCCTGGTCACCAAGCACACCAGTGCTTTGACTCTCCAGGTATGCAAATGAACTTTTTGTGCACTTGCTTAGTAGGATGTTTTTATAGCTGGATATCCATGTACCACAAATATGGTTCCTTTCCTTCTTGTTTATTACTTTGTGGAGTGATGAATTTTTATGACCAATTTCTGGTTTGAGATTACATCGTTTATGATTTGGTGATATTCCCCTGTTTCTCTTTCTGAACATGATTCCTAAGAGATCTGAAGCATAAATATTTAATCATTGGTCCTGATTCTAAAATATAGAGTATGAGATCTGGGATTATATATCATGCACTGTTTCTTTTTAGTTCTCTATACATGCTTTTGTTTTGTTTTATTGTATTGGAGCTGCAAAACACTTGTGTCAGTGGAAATGATGATGCTTATTTTACTCTAGAACTATCGATTTGTTTTTCTTCATCAATTATAGAGTGTCCACATTGAGTTTTTTGTGTCGAACCTTACAGTTTTGCAATGTATGAAGTTTATATTGTTCCCTCGATTTTTAATAAATGCAATAGCTTGACTGTTATGCTCCCCAACACACATACGTTGGTCATCTATATCTTTAATAATTAGTAACTAAAAATTATAAAAAAGTCAATGTTAAGCTAATACTTGCACCATGTGGGTTGGATGCAATCTAAGTAAGAGATTAGAGAAAATAAAAGGCCAATTGTTTTTATTAAAATTAATCTCAATAACCCAAGCACTCCCTCTTACTGGTCTTATAGTTGTTTAAATTAATTTGTCCATCTACCTTTCTAATCTTTCCATAAGCTACACATGATACAATTATACAAGTAATACAAAAGAGTGCAAGTATTATCAAACCCACGCAAACAGAATGTTAATTCTACAATCCGTTGTTAGAATCAATAGGTCTCAAATCGGTCATTTCCAAAAAAAAAAAAAAAACGAAATTGGAATAGTGCACAACTGCATTTTTTCTAAGTGTTCCTTCAAAATGAGAGAAGTAGCCTGTGCTGCCATTCTTTTTTATCTTGCCTTTTCTTGTTTCCTTTCTCATTTTGTACTTGGTGTTTCCAAGCAGTAAAGTAAAGGAAGGAATAATTGGTTATTGGTGGGGATCACTTGTTTGCAAATTCACAAATCAGAGACTGGTAGTTTGGTCATGCTTCTTTGTCCACTTTGGCGTAACTAAAATCGTTATATACTAGTGCATACTGATCTGTTTCTCTTTGAGTCACTTGGTGTGGGCCACTTCAACTGTTATCTGTGGTTTAGTCATGTAATTTTTCCTCCATATGTGAGGGCCATAAATTATCTCTTCCTTTTTAGGGGAACGTATGCTTTTCTGAGAAAAAGGAATATATGTTTAGAGCTATGTTTTAAGCAGCTAAAAGGCTATTAGCGTCGACCTTGACCATTAGGTTAGTGCCTATGATTAAAAAGAGGGTCAAAGCCGAAGCTTCCTCGACTTAGGGTTTTCATTTGGTGATTTTATGTGTGAGGCTCCTAGTATAGTGTACTAGGATTTAGTAGTTGTTGAGATGGGGTTGAGGAGCCAAGAAATTATTCTGGTGTATGAAAAGTAACTCACTGGTTAATCTGTTGACGTAATGGATTCGTGTTTTCTAAACTAGAAAGTTTTGATTTAGAAGGCTGGTCATTATTTATATTGAACATATCGATATGACCAATGAATGAACTGTAATCAAGTGAAAATCCCATAGGGTGCTTGTATGCCCTTCGCTCAATTAGTTATTTGATTAACTTTACAAAAATATTTATTGATGATCATTGTATATGAATGTCACTTGGTCTGATCAGTTGGTTTCATGCGTTGGATGAATTTTGTTGTTATATTCCCTGGTATAATTATGTGAAACTTGTGGAATAATTTGTGAGTTTACTTGCACTCAGCCTTCAAATTAACCATCCATTTTTATTTTTTTTAGTAAATTGACTGTCAATGTCTACAATGAATTCATTTGTAGTAAATGTATTTTGTTTATTATGCCAGGTCCTTGGAAATGCAAAGGGTGCGGTTGCTGTTGTCATCTCAATTTTGATCTTTAAAAACCCCGTCTCAGTTACCGGGATGCTTGGTTATTCACTCACAGTCCTCGGAGTCATCCTCTACAGCGAAGCCAAGAAAAGAAGCAAATCAACAAGTTGAGAAAAACGATAGGAAACAGTTTTACTCATATTCTTCCTTCCTCTGTGGAAACAGCATCGATTTGCCTTGCCGTGGACAAAAGGGTTAACAATACACTTTTAATTTGGAGCCCAGAGGTTCTGCAATTTGTATCTCAGATTCTCCCCTGTAAGTCTTGGGGATGGGTTTTTGCTTGTACCATCAACACCAGAAATGATTTAGTAAACTAAATATGTAGGAGTTGAAAAGAAAAAAAAAACAATAAGCAACTGCTCTTTCTTTATTCTTGTTAAATTGGGTTTATATTGGGAAGGGGGGTTGATATTTTGTATTCTTTTAGCAAAAAGGTTGTAGAATTGCAATTTCTATACAGTATGTCCTGTTAACAATTCAAAATTCAGTAATTAATGAAAGACATTCATCAATTAAGATTTCCGCTTCAGGTTGCAGTTTATCCTCCCTCTTTCTTTTTTTTTGTTAAGAGTCCAGCTAACTAATGGCCTTGCAGTTGACGCGGCGATTAATATGGGGGAAAAAGGAAAAATGTCACTGAACTGAAATGAATAGATATATGTGAGAGTAAAAGTATTGTCCAGAGCTGAATTGAAAATAAGTTGGGGAGAACAGACTCTTATCTTAGGCAATCTAGTAATCTACCCACTATAAATAGAGAATAAATATTATTTTACTATGCCGAGTTCGATTCCGCTGCGTTCGATTTCAATCTGTCTGGTGTAAATTATCCACTGGATAGTTTTTCCCGTGTTCGATTTCAATCTGTCTGCTGTAAATTATCCACTGGACAGTTTTTCCGGGGAAAATGTGAACAGTACATATTTATTAGTCTAATTACAGTTTCAAAGTTCCTCGTTGCAAGAATTTAGAATGTATAAGGTTTAGCTTGCATTGTTTATCCAGAATTAAGGGTATTTGTAACGGCTTTTCTGTGGAAACGTTTTCTGCCACTTCCCTTGAGCTTTTGCATTGCTTATTTCGGTTCATGTGACTGGTATTTGTTTCGGGTCATGTGACTGGTATTTGTTTCGGTTCATGATTGATGAAGTTTAACTTCCGTAACAATTTTATTTCACTCTTCAGCATGTTTATAATGTTCAAGGAGGAAGTGTTTCTCTTGCTCATTTAGTCATTTGTTTAAGAACTTAGAGCACACAAATGAGTCAAAACTTTATTTAAGCTCTGCTAGAATCCTAAATAAATAAAGGGGATATTTGGCAATGAAGTTTTCATGTGATTGAGTAGCCAACAAACTTGTTTAGTATTGGCTTCTGGTTGCCTGAAAAGTTGCTTATTAAGCTTTGCCTTGTGCAAGTTGCATCTTTATTTCTTTGGAAAGGTACAAGGAGTTTTTCAAGCCAACTTGAAAAAGTTGGTCCTACTAACTATTTGGAATGTTTTTACCAAAACTATGGTACATGATTATTATTATCTCTAATAATAATCATAACAATACATTATTAATACTCCCTCTGTTTTCTTTTACTATTCTCACTTTCCTGTACGCGTCTCCCACTGCACTATTTTAATCTTAAATATCTTTCATTATTTATTTACAAAAATTATGACGATTGGATATTAATAATGTACTAATTGAGACGAATTAAATAAGACACCACATGGCTATATTTTTTCTTATACATTGAAAAAATTCCAGGTGAGAAAGATAAAAAAAAAACAAAGGGAATAATTTTTATAACATAATAAACTATTAATATCAAAATTATCAATAAATAATAATATTTAATATTCCAATCTTATAAATAATATTAAGATTATATAAGATTAAGATCATTGTTTATAATAATACTTCTACTAGAATTAATACAAAGTATTTGAAAACAAAATCCCAATAAAATGTTACATGTATCATCTTTTTATTTTGAGGTGCTCATTTACTCATTGAAAGCAAGCAACAATTGAAGGAGTTAGTGATCAAGATTCAAGTTAGCAATTGAGGGTTATGCACAAACCTGGCTCCGAGGCTATAACTGTAAACCTAAAATATTATATTTTGTTCATCAAACAAAGAAATCAGAATTAGGAGAAAAAAAATATAGAGAAAAAATATATTGAAGTTCACTGAAGCTAGAACACCCTCCTGCACCAATTTCTTGCATGTTTTGCATTGAGCAACTACAAAAGTGAAAGAAACTCTTGGAAGAAAGCCCTGAATTACTGCTACCCAATTACTGATTTACATCAAATTGAATTCAGGACCGAAAATAATCAAATGCCAAAATGGTCCTGAATCTACCCAACCAGATTAAAGTGCTGCTCAAATCTCAACTAATACTACTATGAACATGCTTCATGAAATCAAGAAATAGTTGATGATTGTTAGTTCAAAAGAGACTACTCTACTTCCATAACTTCAACTTCAGCCTTAGGTTGCGTTGTCTCTGCCGTAGGCTTGATCTCAGCTTCAGAATCGGTTTCCATCTTGAAGTCAGGCTCCAAAGCGTGTAGTTCTGCTTTCACCGGCTTTTCCTCCTTTTCAGGTTTAACATCTGCTGCACTTTCAGTTTCCATTTTAACCCGAGAATCCTCTACAATGTCAGCTTCAGCTCCATTCTCTTCCTTTGTCCCCATTATCGCTAGAGGCACAGCTCGCTCAGGCTCAGGCTCAGGCTCAGGGACAGGCTCAGGCTCAGCCTCAGGCACAGGCACAGGTTTAGCATGGTTTTCTTCTCGCGGCTCTGTTCTAGGCCTGGTTGAGGGTTGAGGGTTGGTCTCTAACTCCTCTTCTTCAATCTTGGGAGCTAGGTAGTACCTGATGTAGCCTATTTCCGCAATCTTGTATTCCACGACCACAGGCATATCTGAGGATAAGCTGATGGTAACTTGACTAGATAGCGAGGTTGCTTTGGTGAAGGTAGTCATATACTTGAGGGCAAAGGTCAACACAACTGGCTCTTTCATCTCAACAATGGTGGCCTCCTCTGGCTGCCATATTACCAATCAAACAATGAATATCATCACATAAGCAAGAGCTGCTAGGCGTTGTTGATCATAGTAATAAAGTATACTCCATCTGTCTTTATTTACTTATGACGAACCAAATGGGTTATGAAATTGAAGACAGGGATTATACCTTCTCTCGTTATTTTAAACATAATTTAGTAACTTCTTGAGAAAGAGCTAACCTTCTCTGTTGATGAATTCTGTCTGCAGGTAATGTTTCCAGATCCAATGTCACCTTTGGTAGAGAAAGTTACGCCTTGCTTTGAAACAGCAATAGTAACTGCCAAATTGAGTTGCTTCAAGTTAGCTAAACCACAACTCTTTATGTCCACCAGTATCACACTAACAGAAGTTTTGATCGAGCATCTTACCAGTATCACCAATTGAGGACAGACTCGTACATATATTAGCAAACTCCGTTGATGGCATTCGAACAATTGCATCATATTCAGCATCCGGGATCCCAAGGTGATCGCTATCAATGTCCATCAGCTTCATCTCAATGTCCGATATCTTATCTTGTGCTTCATATCAAACATAATAACAAAGACTTACTATTAGTTTTAGAGTAAATCACAGATAAGAGCCCAAACTATTGCACTAGCTACTGCGAGTCTAGCACTGTTTTACCCAGTACTCCACCAGAGATCAGCAAGTAGACAGACAATCTTGATCACAGTACAACATCAATAATACATATAAACTTGAACATCCATCACATTGCCATCAAATGCTTATTTGCAGTACAAATTATTATGATATGAACGACCAGGACCAGCAAAAGGTATATCCGACATGAATTCCAACACAATGAAGTACACCAAACCATCATATATTGGGCAAACAACTTCATCGTTACAGTAATAGAATCAGAAATTCATTAACTCCAAATCATATCCCCATATCATATAGAAAATGAGTTGCTAAACGACGCCCTAGTTTTTCCTAGTAACGTACTAAATACACCAAAATACGTACTGATACATAGCCTCACTTCCATGTATTTATACTACCATTCCCATACCTCCTCACCTCTCCCATCTCCCACTTCCGGCGAACTCACATATCAATGTCAATGTCAGAAGTCTATCACAAAGCAGTACTCTTATAATATCCATGGCAACTTAAATAGGTAAGCTTCATAACTTAGCTAATTAAATGACAAGCTTCAAGTCCAGACTCCAGAATACTTCTTACCAAATTTATCAAACAAAATTTAACATACAACTAACTTTATTTCACTGCATCACACTAACAACATTCACTATAACAAAGGAAGTATATTCTATATAATTACACCACAAAGATGAATGATTGAACAAAAGTACAAAACCCTAATTCCATTTATCACTTTCTACCCAGATACAATAACCCATACTATTATACTAAAAAAAACTCATACAAATCTCACAAAATGCAACAGCAGAATAAGCAATTCAATTCAACCCCAACAATCAATCAAAAATCAATTTCTCATTTCCCCAATCAAACTAAAAACCCCTTTTTCCCCCAAACTATAAACAATTACAGCAAAACACAAAATTTAATTAATATGACACTTTCACTCTTCACGCATTCCAATTTATAAAGAGTACATACTAACGACTCTACATGACTATATATTTATTCACGTATAAATAGCAAACACGGGGTGAAATTTGTGAATAGCGCAAAATATCAAAATATAGAAACGAAGGAAGTATAAGAATTGATAGTAATACATACAAGGACTCTCGAACATGAAGGTGACGGTATCGGTACCATCATCAGCTTTGATAGTAATAATATCATCATTAGAAGCGCATCTTAGCATCTTAGCCATATTAGCAATACTCATACCCATAGAAAAGGTACGATCACACCGGAAATGCTCAAATCCCTCTGATCGAAGGAGGAGAGAGACAAGTGCCACGTGGCTAGAATCCATGGCTTGGAGAGAGAATCCAGTGGAAGAACAGTCGAAATTTGCGTCATTTACAAGGTCTTTAATGGCGTCTATTAACCTCTTTAATAGACTTCCTTGTACTAACCTTAATTCAAACATTGTTTTTCTGTGATTTTGATTTTTGCCCTCTTTTGATTTAGGGTTTTTGTTTGTTAATTTTTAGAGGATGAAATGAGAAGATGGAGAGTGTAGGAAGTGGGGTGGTGATTCTGTATTGTGGGTTCTATTTATGAGGGAGAGTGGTGAAATGGCGGGAAATGATTCCCGCCAAAAGATTTGCTAAAAGGTTTAAACGGTGTCGTATTGGGTAATTGTGGGGTGTTTTTTTTTTTTTTTTTCTTTTCTTGTTGTTTGTGAATGGTTGATGAAGTTTATTGACAAATGTCATATTTAGGTCATTAATTTGGAAAACTACAACTCCCCATGATTTGTTATATAATTATATAAAACACCCTGTTATATGCTACTATTCACATATCAGCAACCATTATGAATTAAACAAGTTTTGTAATAAATAACGACGACCACTAAAAACTACTACCTTATTAAACGTTATCTTTGTGTTTTTTTCCTTCTTGTTGTTTGTGAATGGTTGATGAAGTTTATTAACAAATTACAAATGTCAAGTTTAGGTCATTAATTTGGAAAACTACAAATCTCCATAATTTGTTCTATAATTACATAAAAAAACCATGTTATATGCTACTATTCACATATCACTAATTATTGTGAATTAGACAAGTTTTGTAATAGATAACACTAAAAACTACCTTACTAAACAATATATTTCGTTGTTGCTAAGCTTTTTTACTTTATTATACCTCTAGGCTCTAGACACTATATGAAATTTTGAGTGATTCATTTTGATATTTGAACTTTTTTATAAGGTACTCTTGTGATTTTAGTGTTTTTTACGCTGTAATGTACCTCTAGTGTTTTTTATTTTCTAAGTTATACTCTTAAATGCTTTATTTGTCCAACGTCATACTCATTTGTTGAAGTGAACAACGTATTTTTTGTCTGTTTCTTATTATCAGCTTTTTGAACTTATATTACTCCCTCCGTCCCAAAATATAGTTCCTATTTCCATATTTATTTTCACATTTTTCCGTAATTTTTCTAGAAAACCGTGTCCCGTAATTTATTTGCTTCTTGAATTATGTTTTTTCCTTTTTTTTATTCAACCAAAATGTTACAATTAATGCTCTTTCACCAATTATTTTCCATTCTCTCTTCTAAAATCATCTTTTCCCATACAACATTTATTTAAATAAACAAAAAATCTTTAATATTCCTCTTATATTCTACTTGCATAAATTACCATGAAAAAAGGGAAATGAGAACTATATCTTGGGACGGAGGGAGTATAAGTTAGTGAAATTCTTCATCTTCTAGAGATCTATACAAAACAACAGGGACATATGGTAAATGTTTTGTGAGAAAACTTATCTCGCAATGTAATTGTAGAAAAATGAAAATTAATAATAAAAAAATTAACGTGGACTTAATTAAGGACAACAATATAGAACAAATAAAAAGTCTAAGGTAAGCTACAAGAAAAAAACATTAGGGTATGATGTAAAAACGTTAAACCATACCATAATTCACAAATCACAAGGGAACTTTATATACCTAGACGCTATTAGGGTACTTTCTCGCTATTTGTGGACTTCTCACTTAGTTCGATTCTCAAATCTCATCCTCTACAAGCCGGGATTTCCTTTATTCCCCTAATTTGTCAAAATTTCTCCTAACCAAATACTAATTTTTTTTTTAAAGTATGGATATTTCAAAAGAAAAAAGAAACTAAGATTTTTCTCAATGTTTTATCTGCTGATGAAATTGTTGTCTGCTAATCTCAGATAAACAACTCACCTCTTAAGTCTTAACTGCTAAATGTGTGCGTGGGATGGATTAATGTCATAAGATTTGATTAATTACAACACCAAATTAGTAAATTACGGCGTTAGTTGGAAGAATAATGCAGCAGCTGACATTGTCAAAATGACCTTATTCTTACCCGCGTTTCAGGTATGTAAAAGTTTCAGACTTTTGTAACTCTATTCAACCCATGCTTCACCCACTATTTCTATATGAATATCTTATCAAAGTCTTAATCTTTGATTATTTTCATTATTAGTAACTTATTAACATTAATTTTGAATATGCAAACATTGTCAACTAAGATTACATCATGTCAAAGTTTATTTTGTTCTATAATCAAAGTAAAACTCCATATAGTTTTGAATCTTTCTTGCAATGGCTATTGACGAAGTCAAATTTAAACTTTTTTTTTCATCTGGGTGGTTGGTATTTGTTTAATACCAATGAAGAAATTATGTTCATTTGTTTGCCTAAGTCTTCATTTGAGCACTTTTTTTTTGTAGAACTACATAATATTTGGAGTATTGGAGTATGTTCTTCATCAAAAAGTACCAGTAAATTGTAATAGAAGTGGAAACTTTTACAGTTTCCTTTTTAATGGCAATTTTTGAGGGTATTGTTTAATTAGGAAGAAGCAACAAATAATCTAGGTTATACTTTATAGGGATGAATTCAAGCATCTTGGTCAATTTGTTGCTTATATACTCATATTGTTGGGTTGTGGTAGCAAGAACAGATCCTAATGATTGTAAGTTGATCCAAAGTTTATGTCTTTTTTTCCCCATCTAGGCATTTATTATGTTTCAATATGCTCTTCAACTTACTTTTTTTGAACTTAACTTATTTTTACTGGTGAAACTGTTTTATAGTGATTGAAATTGATCTGTATTGATTAAAAGCTGGTTTACCACTTAAAGCTGATTTTTGCTACTTCTATACTGTTTGTCACATGTGGTTACCAATTGGGGTATTCGTGCTAGCTGATCGTGATCGAAAGTGATATTCTTTCAATGAAAGGGGCCTCAGTGTTGTGATTTAGTTTGTGGCTTTTAGTGTTTACTTGTTTTAGAGTTGATTTTACTTGCTCATTAGTCATTAGTAACTACTTAGGATATTGAGTAGGGATTTGAGAGGAGGGTGCTTTGAAGTTAGTTGGAAGAGGCTCCTACTAGAGATTTACTTGTTAATATTGGCAGTGTCATGATCTCTGGCCCCTATGCTTTTAGGTGGAGATTCAGGATTTTATTTTTCAAGAAACGACTTCTACAGTATGGGTTAGCCATCACATTTCAATGCATGCTTCGCCTTGTGTGGTCAATGATTCTATAAATATTAAATATTAGGAATCAGATTTTGATGATAATTGTGCAACTACTCACTGGCATGCCCTGATTTAGATGATGCCTTACGCGCATAATCCATTCAGGTTTCTTGGTTGAAAGATGATCATGTTAGTCAATTATGCATTTAGTTCTAAAAAAGCTATGTCTAGGCTGAGTTGTGTAATAGTTTTGGTTCTTCTTAAGGAAATCAAATAAAATAGAAATCATCATCCATTTGTTGTAGAGGAAATGGGTAACTTAGCAAAATCGAGCTGACAAACAACAGTAGTTCGTAAAAATTATATTAGCCAATGGAGTGATAGATTTATGATAACATTGTTAAAGATCAGTTTGATGTACATGGACCTCTTCCTCTTGGTTTAAAAGGACGATGCAAGGAAATTAGATTCTTGTTTTGCATAATTCTTCCAAAATCCTTCCTTCTATCCTTCTTGTACAAACCATATATCTTAATAAGCAGCTAGAAGCAACACTCATCTGGAATTGTATAGAGCCTTTAGTTAATAGCTGCTAAGAACTTATGGCTCTTGTTCTAAAGGTCTTTTTATATGTGATAACAAGTCCTTGAGTTCTGAGTTCGATGTACTTAAAATTTGGATGCTCTTTGGGCCAATATTTCCTGAGGTGAAAGCACCCTTCACAGATGTGTGGCGTTGAAACTCACAAGTTACTACAGAGTCTCCTTGCAGTGTCTCCATTTTTCAAGATACATGAATATAGTTGCATTTCCTATGGACTGTACCATTCCAGCTTTGGTTAAGCTGAGTATTTTGGAAGAGGAGACATCAGACATCTATGTTTTCTTATGGTGTCTCGGTACTTCTCTTTCATATGGGGTTGACTGCAATCTTTTATTTATATGTATTGATGTGAGATATTGATTCTAATGAATGCAGTGACTGCATTGAGATCGCTCCAGGAACAATGGCAAAACACACCACCCAACTGGGTCAGACGTGATCCATGTGGTCGGAGATGGGAGGGAATTTATTGTAATGAATCACGTGTAATTGAGATGTGAGTCTATTGTTCTTGGAAACTCTAAGAAAGTGATTATTAGTCTGATGCTTAGATATGGCCAACTTACCAACTAACTCTATTCATATGACATTGCAGTATATTGCCAGGAACGAATTTAGCTGGTCCATTGCCTGAAGAAATCTTATCATTATCTGAACTACAGACTTTGTAAGTTGCATGTCTGATGAAGTTAAATCACTAGGCTAACTCTCCTATCTTATTGCAAGGGATCTCTTGATCTTTAAAGTCTATCCATTTTTTTTAAGATCCACAGTTTCTAAAGCATCTGACAGTGCTTTCAATCCCTGATCTTGTTGTATGCAAGAAATGAACATCTTATATTGAAAGAAGGCACTTGTATTTGGTTCAACGTAGGTTTAGATGTTAATCACTAGTGTATATGTATCCATTCTTAAAGAGACACTGAAAATTGGATATATATTTACACTCCAATAAATGGATTTACTTGAAAATTACACTTCGAAATCAGATTTACTTACGGCACTTATAAGTTATAACATATGGAACAGTCATGCTGATCTTTTAAACAAGTGTATTTAGTGTGAGGCAGTATAGCGAATGATAATTTTTCAGAAAAAACTACTTTGTTTAACTGAAGTTAAAGATTTCCTCTACTGTGGCCAAAACAAGCCAAAAATCACATATTGAGATTATATTTGTGTACTTAACTGAAGACCAGTAGCTTTAGATTCCTTCTTAATATTAGCACTGTAGGTTGTGCCATAGAATGTTGATTTACCCAAACAAGGCAATTGTACTTTGTCCCAAAGACACATGGCCTTGGGACTTGCAGCTTCAACATGGTCTTTGATCAATTATATGCTCAGTTTCATGTAACTACATTTTTATACCGTTCTACCTAATATTAATATGGTAATATATGCTGTTTCAAACGTCGGATTCCTTTCTTGTTCTTATTTTTCATCGTTTCTCGACTTCCCTTCCTTTTCTCCCAATTTGGTAATGAGCAACACTTATTTTTTTTCAGAGATCTATCGAACAACAGAGGTTTGACAGGCCCACTTCCATCAAGTATCGGCAATCTGAGTAACTTAGTGAGCCTGTAAGATATACATTCCCTCCATCTTTATAGAGTATCACCTGTTTACTATTATATTAATGTGATTAGTCTCATTGCCTTCTGTTGTTACAGTGTTCTTGTGGGCTGTAATTTCTCTGGTCCAATTCCAGAGTCTATAGGATCTCTTCAGAGGCTTACTCATTTGTAAGGATCTCTCAGTGTCCCATCGTTTTTTTTTATTCTTTGATAATTAACTTCTCCAATCTATTTGAAGAAACAAATGTTTTTGTGTGCAAATTATCTTCATGGAAAATGGCGCCCTTTTTTCCAGCTCTTGTTTATTAGACTTGAATCAATTTGGTGTATGGGTTCTACTATGGATGCTTATCTTTGTAACCAAGCTTCAAAAGAATTGTCAATAAGTTATTATGATAAAAACATTACAACTTTATTTCTTATTTAACCTGGTTATGTGATCCTTTACAGGTTCCTGAACATAAATCACTTTAGTGGAAACATACCACATTCCATTGGTAACCTCAGAAATCTTATCTGGCTTGATCTTAGCGAAAACGAGCTGGATGGAACATTACCAATTTCCAACACGACTACCCCTGGCCTGGACATGCTGCTTAATGCCCATCACTTGTATGCCATGTTTGCTGCAAAGTCCACTTCTTAACAATTCTTTCACCTTCCTTTTGATGGGTGAACAATTAACTATGTATTCTGTGTGCAGTCATCTTGGACAGAATAGGTTCTCCGGTGAACTTCCAGCAGAACTTTTCAGTTCAAGGATGACTCTGATACATATGTAAGTTCTTTTGAAAGTGATAGCTGGAACTTAACTATATGACTAAATGATATACACACCCTTTTGAGTCTTTACCACAATACAATTTGCCTCTGTGTCAAAATAACTATCTTCCAGAAATGCCATGTTCTAAGAAATAACCTGCCAAAGAGGATCATACAACAAAGTTTAAAACAGGAATGTTCCTGACAAATAAAAGGGAATGTAAGTTTGGACACCCGGAATACAAAGTCAAACGTATTAGCCTCTGATTTAGTCAAATTATAGATTATAGGCCAAAGCAGATGCTATTCAAATCGCTGAGTCTGTTCTACGTGACAAGATAAAGATGGTTCAAGAAAAACAACCTTGCAAGATTTTTCTCTAAATATGAAAGCCACGTAAAGTAGCAGAGTTAGCTGTCAAGTTTCTTGAACTTGGCAAATCTGTCGCTCTTTTTTCTTTTCTCAAATTTGAAGACTATCCGACAAGTTTCATTTACCATTGAATGTCTTTTTGACTCATTCCACATTAACCATATGCTGACAGTCTGGTGTTCAATCCATAGTAAACTGTCAGTCTTATAAAAGACACTCATATGCTCAATTGTAGTTTTACTCAGAAGAACCTGTCCCATGCTTCATGATTGATTGATTAGTTATTGATTTTAACAGCATCTTAAATGAGAACCAGCTTAATGGAAGTATTCCAGACACACTGGGAGATATACGGACTCTAACAGTCATGTGAGTGCATTTTATCTCTATTTAAAGTATACTTCGCTGAGAAAAAAATTCACCAGTTCTGCGACTAAATATATTGCTCTCGCTTGCAGTCGGTTGGACAGAAACTCCCTTAGTGGGTCTGTTCCCCAAAATTTAAGCATGCTCACTAGTTTGAATCAGCTGTAAGTAGACCAACAAAAACTTCAAAACCCACTTTAGAACATAATGTTCAAACTTGTAATGCATATTGTTTTTACATATTTTCTGTTGATGATACTGTATTGCAGCTACTTGGCAAACAACAACTTGAGCGGGCCAATCCCTGATCTTACAGACATGAATCTCCTTACATATGTGTGAGTACCAGCAATACTGTAAGTTGTAATCGTAACTGTGAATAACATCATTTACTGTCCTAACCATTGTTTATATATTCCCACCCCTGGTGTTTTGCAGAGACTTGAGTAATAATAGCTTCGACGTAGCGGCTGGTCCTCAATGGTTTGAGACTTTGCCAAATTTAACAACATTGTAAGTTTCTCCAGCCTTGTCCTTCTGTTTTCCCAGTGATTTGGTCAAAGCACAAGTCCAGCAGTCTTGGCAGATGTGATTAAATTGCAAAACTTGCAAAAAGTCCTTACATGGGAAGATATTATGATTCTAAGAAGGCTTTATGGGTGTAGAAAACTTCATATCATAAATACATTAGCGAAAGAGTTTTTCATGAGATGGGCAATGAAACTTATTAGCCCCACATGAGGTTTGTGAACAAGTGGTTGTCTGATAATGAGCAGGCAATACTCTTATTTCTTTTGTAGTTGAATAGATAGTTCTGAGTCTCATCAAGCTATTTCTGTAGCCTTTATAATGTTGCAGATAATAAAAAATGTCACTTAGCTATTTTTAGCTTCTTACTTCTTTGGAAGCACTTTTTTTGAGTGTCTACTTGCGAACACACTTCTTGTCACTGGAGCTCTTGAAGTTGTAGATTTGAACACTCACCAATCTTCTGCAGGAGCCTCAAGGGAGGCACTGTGCACTGAAGTTCTGGTACTGGTGAGAAGTTTTTATGAGAAAGCTAATATATGTTCAATTTCAAAAACTGAGGAAACATGTAACTTTTGAATAGCAGTAGGGGCTATATATGTTTCCAGAAGATCAAGAAGAGCGGAATCATTTCAGTACAAGGAGTATATATTAATTTTCACAGCTTCATATTCATAATTATTAGGAGAGTTTCTTTCCATAAAAGGAAGACGTTAAACAGTAAAGGGAAAAGTCTCTATCCTCTGAAAGAATGAATAACCTTCTCAATTTTTCTCTTCTGAGTTGTCAAGCAATTTTTGAGGGTTCTAGGCCTTCACTCTCCAAATTCAATGAAACTGCAGCTTTATTACAAATGTCTGGAGACTCAACCTAACTCCTGTCCTAGGTTTTGCAACAGAGAGGATTTACGCCAATCTAGAGTGATAATTCATGAGACCCTTTTTTCTTTGTGCATCATTGAAGGATATCGTAGTCATGGATACAAGATTAGTGGTATTGTTGGCCTGATATGTTCATTGCTTTAACCAATAGTTAGCCTTCTTTGTCTGACTAATTTATTGGTTTTTAATTTGCAGAATGATGGAGAACACTAGATTAGAAGGGAATATATCAACAGCAATGTTGAGCTTACCTCAACTACAAACTGTGTATGGTTTACATTATCTTTCTGATTTTCTTTTTCCTCTGCTCACCTTGATAATTTTCTCAAAATCAGTGGGTGCTAGATGTACCAAAGATATAATTTGCTATATAAATTAATATGAATCCTGAACTTTTGTATTTGACTGGACCATAGTGTACTAAGAAACAACCAGCTTAATGGCAATTTGGAACTTCCTGCAAACATCAGCAGCAGTCTCCGCCTAATAGATCTACGGAATAATTCCATTGATGGGTTTAGGTTCGGAGTATACAACAGGAGCAGGCTTAGCATTATGTATGCATTTGTCTCTACCCTTCATTTGAAAATATGGCTGTCTTTAACTTTTGATATCTGACGAATATTGTATTTTTTCTACAGGCTGGATGAAAATCGATTTTGTCTGACGCCAGAAGCAGCAGGAATCTGCAATACTAGCCAACCTTTAAATTATTTCATACCCCTAGAGAATTGTGCTCCTCTACCCTGCTTTTCAGACCCAACATCTGAATCTGAGTGCACTCGACCTTACCTTGGTAACCTGGTATTCAGATCATTCAACTTTTCTGATCTGGAGAACATGCTGTACTATGCCTTTTTGGCAGACTCTTTGCAACCTTTTCTTGCTGATCGAGTACCATTAGATAGAGTGTGTTTAACGAGTGCAATGATAGATGTAAATGGGTTCCTTGTATTGAATGTATCATTCTTTCCTCCGGGTGGAGCTTACTTTAATCGAACAGGAATATCTACTGTTGGGAATGTCCTCAACAACCATTTATATGAATCACCTTATGGGCCTTATTACTACACTGATCTGCCTTATACTGCCTTTCCAGGTGATTACAAATCACAACTTTATCTAAGATACGGATATTCTTTCAGAATTGTAGTTTTTATTCTCCTGTTTTCCTGCTGGCATGCTCATCTGGAAAAATCTGCAGAACGAACCATAAATACTGGACTTATTGTTGGACTAGCGGTAGGTGGCTTTGTGCTTGTGGTGCTAACAATCGCTTCTGGAGTTTATGCCTATCGTCAAAGAAAGATAGCTCAGAGAGCTGCTAAATTAAACAATCCTTTCTGTAAGATCAACAATCCTTTCTGGAGTCATTTTAAATGTTCTACCTTGCTTCCATTTATTTGAGTTTACTGGTCACTCTCTCTCCATTTCATGTAAATGCAGCATCTTGGAACGAAGGTAATGTTCCTCAGTTGAAGGGGGCTAAATGGTTCTCCTTTGAAGATGTTCAGCAGTGCACCAGATTTTTTTCACATGAAAGTCAGATTGGAGTTGGGGGTTACGGAAAGGTAAGTGCTGTAGTCCTCTACCATTTTCATTTTTGGATGCCGTGTGACATTCAAGCTTCAATTATGTCAAAAAATCTCCCTACATGGTTCTAGGATCTTCTTACTTGCACCTACTTTCGTTTAACATTCAGTATCAAAATTAGAAGAAGGTGAGTTCATATATTAAAGCTAAAATACCATTAGATAGACACGGACTTCTGTGGTCTTTTCATTATACAGTTTGGCTTGGCTATGAATGAAAATGTTAATTGACAGTGCATATATATCTTGTAACATTAGAGAATCTACACTAATACTGATCCAGCAAGAAGCAACTCTTTCCATATCGCTTGCAACAGTTCCTATGATAGCCTTTTTCATACATGAAAGCAAGATTTTGTCTGCTTTACCCACTAGAATGGTAAGTTTGTCGCGTGCTCTTGGCTTAAACTCTCCATGAATTAGTATTTCCTTTTTTTAAGAAAACTGTGAAATCGTAGGGGTAAAGAAATGTAGAGTTCATTAAGTCCAAGGACATTCAAAAAAATGGTTTGTCTGGTAATCAGCTGCTAACTGACAGATTCTTTATCACTATTGTCGAATAAATTTAGAGGAACTTTACAGGGTAGAAAATTGAATTTTGTATTATCTAACTACGCAATCTAGTATCCCAAGTAGCTCTTCAATGCCTTGATTAAGCAATTTTCCATTTCTGTTAATTTGCATTAGTTTTGATTTTTCTAGATGAAAGTGTCAATATTTGGTTATAGTACATTCCGTGGTTGATAAACTCACTTAACATTTGACTCTGAGTAGGTTTATAAGGGAAAACTTAGCACTGGAGAACTAGTAGCGATCAAGAGAGCTCAACAAGGATCACTGCAGGGCGCCCTGGAGTTCAAGACCGAGATTGAACTATTATCAAGGGTTCACCACAAGAATGTTGTAAATCTAATTGGTTTCTGTTATGATAAAGGTGAACAGATGCTGGTTTATGAATACGTCCCAAATGGCAGCCTGAGGGAAGCTCTCTCAGGTACCTACTTTGCTTCACCTAAGACAAATTTGAACAGAAAGTTAGAAGCATATGCTAATGCTAATCTTTGATCATGATGTGAACTCAAAAAACTGAGAATGGCATTTCTTGCTGAGCCAGATTTTCTTGCATATTGTTCAATTAGGTACTCTTGAGAAATGGGTAATGCTTGCATATACTTTGTCCTGCATGAAGGTACTAACACGTTGATGAGCCAATGACAGGGAAATCTGGAGTTCAACTAAATTGGATGAGGAGGCTAAAAATAGCTGTTGGCGCAGCTAGAGGTCTGACATACTTGCATGAGCTTGCTGATCCACCCATCATACACAGGGACATTAAATCAGACAATATTCTTCTGGGTGATAACTTGAATGCAAAAGTGGCAGATTTTGGTTTGTCCAGACTTTTGAATGAGGATAAGGGTCAGGTCACCCAAGTTAAAGGAACAATGGTTAGTCCTGATCATATCTTCGCTTTGGCGGGAGATCAGAGAAGAAGATGTTCTTTTGGCGTTCTTCCCATTAATCTATTATAATCTGAAACTATAGGTCATTCTAGAATAACCCAACTAGGGGGCGCCTTCTCGAAATGATCCTAAATAACCGGTGACTTGGTTACTGATTATTTGTTAAGGTCACTATTATCATTTTCTGAAAGGCATCCCTCATAGTTGACATTATTATGGAATGCTCCATAGTTTGATTATGATGAGAAAACTATCTATAGTCCCATAGTTAGCATTGCTTTTTTTTTTTTGTTAAATAAAAACTAAAATCATTTGTTTTATGCTATGCAGGGTTACTTGGATCCAGAATACTACATGACCCAAATATTAACCGAGAAGAGTGATGTCTATAGTTTTGGAGTGGTGATGCTCGAGCTAGTGACTGGAAAGATGCCTTTAGAGAAAAACAAATACGTCGTTAGATTAGTAAGGGAGGCGATGATGGAGGCAGGACATGCATACGACCTTGTTGATCCTGCCCTTTCTTCAGACACTCTGGTTGGCATGGAGATATTTGTGAAATTGGCAATTAGGTGTCTTCAAGACATGGGAGATGAACGGCCTTCAATGAGCGAGGTGGTGAAAGAGATTGAGAAAATGATCGAAGCAAATGATTTGATTGATGAAATTGAATCAACAACCACTTCAGCGAGCTACGATGGAGCAAGAGAAGGTGGTCATCCTTATAGTCATATGTATAGCAGCAACAGCAATGTCTCCTTTGATAGCAGAGCAAGCAGTCCTTTTCTTAGATGAGCAAACTTTTGTACAAATGCTCATCTGGTCACTTTCTTCTTTGTATTTGAGTTCTATATATAGACTTCTTCCTTTTGACTATCCCCGTGTAGGGAAAATATAAGTTTCATATAGTTTTCCGTAAAAACTACAGAAGTTCAAGACTATATTAACAAATACTTCCTCCGCTTTGAAATAGTTGCACCATTTCTATTTTGTGCATTATTCACATCTTACACTTAGATTGTCTTTGGTGATTTATATTTAAGGAAAAACATACACGTGGGGTCTTGTTAGATTTGTGTCGATGTAAATTCTTTAATATAATTTTTTTATAAATTTTATTTGTTGATAATTAAAGCTATTAATGGTTGAAATCAGACATCGGCATGTGTAAAAGTTAGAATTGGTGCAACTATTTCTAAACGGAGGAAGTACGTCGTTAGATTACAAGGGAGGCGGTGATGGAGACATGACATGTATACGACCTTGCTGATCCAGCCATTTTCTTTTTTTTTTTTGAGGGGAAAGAGAAGTGCATTAATCAAAGGGACAATGTGTCCATAAGTACATAAGGCATTACAATACTAGGGCAATGACGCTCCCAACATTGCTCAACACCAAACGGCACTACTTTAGCGAGGTTATGGGCAACATAATCCCCATCCCTTCTAACATGAGAAAAAGACACAGAAGAAAAAGCATTACACATAGAAAGAATGTCCCCAAGAAATTTGTGAAACTGGCAATGGAGTGTCTTCAAGACATGGGAGATGAACTACGTCAATGAGTGAAGTGCTTAAAGAGATTGAGAAAATGATTGAAGCTAGTAATATGATTGATGAGGTTGAATCAACCACCATCTCAACGAACTATTTAACTGAATTGAATTGAAAATAAGTTCAACGGAACAGGGTTTTAGATGAGCAAACCTTACTCCAAATTTTCCTATGGTCACTTTCATCTTTGTATTGGAGTCCTCTAGACTTTTTTTTTATTTTATTTTTACCATCCATATATATGGATAAAATATATTGTTGTGTATATAGGAGGAAGGTAGACATATTAGATTAGATCAAATCAGTCTGGTTCGAATTTTCGGAAATTTTTGGCCCACGGTCGTGCTAAGCCTGGCCTGATTTTTTTTGTTTTGGGCACAAAATTTTGGCCCAGCCCGATCAATGAGAATTTTTACGATGCAGCTCGGCCCGACCCATGATCACTTTTAACACATATATATTGATCAATGTGCATATGTATACATTTATAATAAGCAACATTAGTCATTGTAGTTTATGTATTTGACGGCCTAATTGCTAAATTAATTAGAGTATAAGAAAAGAGAGGAGTATTTGACAACTTGGTATAAAAATAGATTGGTATATGATTTAATTAATGCAAATAAAGCTCATTGGTCATTATTTTGAACTTCTGTAGTTAAAAATGTTTGATGAAGTTGGAATTGTTTCTCAACTACTCCCTCGAGTCGAAATGATGTTGTGGAATATAAAAAGAAAGAAAAAAAAAATTTATATTGAAGTTGGATGTGTGTAATGGAAAGTTAGTGGTCCTACTCCAAAAAACAAAAACAAAAGAAATGAGTAAACTAATAAGTAATAAGGGACATCCCAAAATAAATACAGATAAACTAATAAAGACTGAAGGTAGTATATTCTTATATTTTCCCATATTCCTGATAGAATATCGGTAATTTGAAATTACTTTTAGAAAAGTACTTAATGTTAGACTATATGCCACATCTCAATTTTTTTCCTCATATCTAGATGAATAACTTAAAATAAGAGCCAATATTGATCATTCAATTATCATTTGCTTTATCTGTTTCAAAATATAAGACATTCACGTTTTATAAAAATTTGCTTTGACTATAAATATAAATTGAGAGTAATTAACAGTCGAAGTTCGACCTCAAATTTCGTACGTGTCTTATATTGTGAAACGAAGGGAGTACTATTTTTCTTATTTCTTCTAAACACCTAATGAAAAAAGAAGACAAGATCAAACAAATCACATCAAGCATCCCACTTGACCGCATCAATAGGCTTCCTGCAAAGGATCATATGCATGGGACTAAAAATACCAGTCTCACCACCACATGTAAGATAATCAGCAGTTCTACACAACATATCATGAACATCCACAGTTCCTTTAGGAGCAATTCCTAGTGCAGCAAGAACCTTAACCATAACATGATTCCTCCAATACGCAATCCGACCCATTTTAAGCCTTTTCCACCATGGATTCACATTCCCTATCGCTAAATCTCTCTCTTCCACCACTTCGAAACCCACCTTCTTAGCTGCATTCGCAATGTCAGTGTAGTTTCTAAGACCAGGCAATGCATCCCCTCTTTCGATCCCTCGAATGATCTCCTTGTGTTCGCTATCGTCGTCGTTGTATTTCTCAGTCGTAACCCATTCGTAAGAGACGTAGAGTGTTCCGGGTTTCATAACACGGAAGATCTCCGCGTATACATCTTCTAATTTAGGTGCATGGCATGTTGCTTCGATAGAATACGCACCATCGAAGGTATTATCATCGAAGGGCATATCGAGGAAATTACCATGCACTACTTCACAAAGTGAAGTTAATCCACCTTTTTTATTATGCAAATTTGCACGTTTAACTTGATAATCATTGATAGTAATCCCAACTACATTCGCTTTCGAATGTGCGGCAATAGCTCGCATAGGTCCACCCACGCCACACCCAACATCGAGTATTTTTTGCCCAGGTGAAACCTTGATAAAATTAACAGCCATTTCTTCGTGGAGACGAGTTGAGTCTCGATGTGATTTCCCGGGGATAGGAGGTGAGAAATGGAAACTCTGACCCCAACCCCACTCGTAAATATCAGTAACGAGGTTGTAGAATGTGTCGACGAAGTCAGGGACTTCGTCGACGGTTTCGATTTCTTTTGGACGTCGAAAGAAACTCCAGTATTGATGGTACTTATCATTGATCTTTTCAGCGGAGATTGAGCCGCCTGTTAGATTAGTAATACGCTTGCCTTTTTGTTCAGCTGCGCCATGGATGTAGATGAACCAGTAGATGCCACCAAGTAGAAGACCAGCTGTACATAACATTGTCATGGAATCCATGGAAATCTGGTGAAGTGGGAAGAAAAAATATGATAAATAGGTTTTTTGGGATCTGAATTCAGGATAAAGGACAGGGAGTTTCAAGACTTCTGATCTAAGTTTAAGTTATGCCTAAATTATAGACGAAACGGTTAGTAGTTTGATCGAGTAAAACCTTTAATTAAGTAGAAACTCTATCTTTAGACGTTGTGTAAATGAAATTGATTTTTTCTATTTTCACAGAAAAGTTAGATTAGAATGAGTAGTATTGTCAAACAAAATATTATGTACAGACGAGGAACCAGTCTTAGTGTTCGCCCTCCTCCTATTGTGATTGCGGGAGTGTGTTAGAATATAAAACATTATTGATTATGTGATATATTTTGTAGTTTGTATAGATAAAAATCTAATATATAGATAGGTTTCCTAGTTAGGACTAGCTTTAGGTTGTAACCTAGAGTTGTATATATATATATGTTCATATTTTTCTAGTGCTTCGCGATGGTATGTCATTGAATATCACTATTAACAATTCTTAAGAAACCCTAAAACCTCAAGTCACTCTATGTTTTTGAACGATTTGCATTTTTTATGGTCTCTGAATAACTTGAGTGTGTTTTGTCTGTAACATATTACATCATAATTTATTGTGTAACATACATAATGATATAAACTAACAAGAATGACATAAAATATACAAATAATGATATGAATCTTATGTCATTTTATGATTTATTTTATGTCATTTGAATTCTTTTTAAAGAAAAAGTGATGATTTGTTGATAGATATAAATTATTGTGGAACACGTACACCCAATAATTTATGAAATATATAACTTTGTTATATGTTAGGAATATTATAAAAAAGTTAATAGATATCTTGAAAACGCACATTCAAAGAAATAGGAGTATATTAACAACATCCAATACATGACTTTAATTTTTTTTTATTACTTCTTTTGTTTCTTTTTAAATGCAATAAATGCACTTTTAGGCATCTCGAGGCATTACTCTGACCACAAATATCTATAATTACATATAACTAAAGATTATAAAAATTACATATCATGAAAGTATGTCACGAAATAAATCTAGCAAGATTCCAATTGACTATGACTTACATTATGTATAAATCACAAATCTAAAAATCTTAGTCAAAATGATAAGTGTGAAAAGTGAAAAGTGCATTAGTTTCATAAGAAACGAAGTATTAATAAAAACATGTTTACATTTTGTTAAGTGATTAGTAACCACCAAACAGTAATACTACTAAAAAGAGAAAGTAAAACTTAGCTTAGCTCAAAGGAGTAGGGTAAATTTTCACCTCCAACTAGCTAAAATTTAACAAGATTTTTGAAATTTTGATTTATTAATCGAGTTTTTTTACGAAGATATATCGGGTTAATAGTGCATTTTATGGGGGATATACTCACTAATTTTTTTTGTCGGGATGTATCAACCTAAATTTGAATTTTGTTAAAACGTACCAAAAACAATATTTATGGCGAGAAAGTCAAATTTCCGACCTTTGACTTGCTTAATTACTCTTTGTATAATGCATGATATTCAATTGCTTCTATTACATTCATTTTCCTTCAATTCCTCACTGTCACTTTGTGGCTCGCGCGCTACCTACCAAGTCAAAGATCGGAAATTTGACTTTTTCACCGAAAATAATATCTTTAATACCTTTTAACAAAACTTAAATTTAAATTCATATATCTCTACTAAAAAAATTAGTGTATATCCTTACAAAATGCCTTCTTGATATATCTCTGTGAAAAAATCTTAATAATCCATGTAATAAACAAACGGGGGTGTCTTGGGGCCAGGTTTTTATGGTCGCTCTATTTTTACTCCCTTTGTTTTAAAACATAAGGCATTCACGCTTTACGAAAATTTGCTTTGACCACAAATATCTCTCAAATACGATAAATAAAAATTATAAAAATTATACTGTTGGATTCGTCTTGAAAAATACTATAATAATATTATTTTTAAATTTTTTTTATCATCATAAATTGAGAGTAATTAACGGTCAAAGTGCACGAATTGTGAAACGGGGGGAGTATTAAACTTTTCTAAGCAGCCAATCAACAATAAGTTTCCTGTAAAAAAAAAAACAAGTTTGATGAGGTGTCACTTTTTTTTACCCTACCCTCCCAAAAAGGCGAAAACCTAGGGATCTTCACTGCACTATAAATGCACGCATTATCCCTCCCTGAAAGAATTACAGTTTCCATTTCTGATTTCACTACAACTTTTATCTGAAAAACGAGGAGAGAGAAAATGCAGATATTCGTTAAAACTCTGTCAGGCAAAACCATCACCCTTGACGCTCAAGGCGGCGATTCCATTACCACTATCATGGACAAAATCTACTACAAAGAAGGTTTTATCTCTCTCTTTTTATAAGCTTCTTCAACATTTTCCGCTGATTTTACTTTGTTCTTCGTGATTTTACGCTTGCATTTTCAATCGAAATTTCGCGACGTGATTTTTTCCGTGTTTTATTGAAGGCATTGTTCCTCAAGAGCAGCGTCTGATTTACGCTGGAAAGCAGCTCAGTGATGATAATACTATCGCCGATTACAACATCCTGAAAGGTGTATTTCTGTTTGTGCTCTGTTTTTTTCTCAGTTTTTTCTTGATTACAGTTTTTCCGGTGATGAAGATGATGATTTGAATGATATTTTTGGTGGTGATTTCTGCGTAAATTTTGATGTGGTGACACTTCATCTTGTAGTTTCTCTTTATATCTGTCATTTTACGCCATTTCTCTCTTTTGTTTTTCCTGAAATTGCTATTTATTGTTGTTTTTTCGTGATTTTATTTTCTGCAGTTGATGATTTTCAGATTTTACTGCTCTTAGTGCAGTTCTGTACTGTTTCTTTTTCCATGATTACAGTTTTCAGGTGGTGAAGATGATGATGTTGAATGATATTTTTGGTGGTGATTTCTGCGTTTTTGTTTTTGTTGCTGTGGTGACACTTCATCTTGTAGTTTCTCTTTATATCTGTTATTTTTCGCCATTTCTCTTTTATTTTTCCTGAAATTGCTATTTATTGTTGATTTTGTTGTGATTTTATTTTCCGCATTTGATGATTTTCAGCTGTTACTGCTCTTACAGCAGTTCTGCACTTCTTTTTCTACGATGAGTGCGGTTTTGTTTCTATATATATATCAACCTCTGCTTTTCAAATATTCTGCAGTGTCTCCTTTTTCTTGTCCTTTTACAAATGCAGTTGTTTCTCCTTGTTGCTTTTGATTTTGAAATAATCTTTTCTTTTTGCTTTTTTTTTTGCTTTTTTTTTTTTTTGCTTTTTTTTTTTTACTGATTTTAGTTATAAGTAATCATCATGAGTTCATGACGACTGTTTTACAAGTTACAGCAATATTTCCATGTTCTTGCTGCTAATATTGACTTGTTAATACATTTTTGTGATTTTCATTTTTCGCTTTGTTGTTGTTCGTTACTTCGTTTGCTCGTTCTTTTTTCTGCGAAATCTCTGAATTTGCCGTTTGATTGTTGTAATTTGTAAACAACGATTACGTTTCGTGTTTTTTTAATCGGTTGATTATCATTGTTAATCTGCACGTTGTTTGTAGAATCAACTCTTCTTCTGGTGCTGAGGCTGAGAGGAGGAGGATGCGGCTCGTTCAGAATTGCACCGGATTTGCTGGAATTGGCTCGTAAGTACAAGCAATACAAGCAGATTTGCCGCAGGTATGATTTTTCTTTCCCTTCACCTTTCATCCCAGCTTTTTTGATGTTGTTGCTGCATCTTAAATAAATCAAATGATTTGGCTCGTTGATGAACTTGGATCTTATTTCACGTTTCCGTTGATATATGATGAACTTTGAAGTTGGATCATAATATACCTTGAAGAAGGGTAGTGCATTTTTTTCTGGTTTGATAATTATTCACAGATTTATACTACTGTTTAGCAATGTGGCTAATATATACGTAATGTTATCTATAATTGCATGCTATTTGGTGGCGTTTTGATAATTATTGCTTTTATGATAATGTATTTCGCGAATTTTCCAAACCACCTTAGGCGGAGCTTAATATAATATTAGAGGATATTAGCTTTGAATATTTGTGTCGATGTTGTAATATAGGGACCATTAGTCCCCTTGCTACTTTGGTTTCAAACTTGTAATTTTGGATTGTTAAGGACTTAAGGTTTATTTTATTTACCCCTTTAACAAAAAAAAATAGGTTAAATGTCACATAGATATAGATCGATGGTGCTTCAATTTTTTTTTTTTTTTTTTGCGTAGTTATGACACAGTTAACAGTATAATATATAATGCAACTTTAGGAGTTACAAAAATTTGGCAGCTTAGGAGAGTTTTTTCGAGGACATATAGCCAAGCTCAAAATCTATTCAGCAACTAATATTAGTATGTACCCGTACTAAGCTACTAATCATTCGGATCTCATCATCTACAAGTTCCTTGGGGTGAGATCTCCTACGACGTCTTCCCTCATTCCGAATAGTTTGACATACTGATTAAATTGGACTAATAATATCGTTAAGAGTCCAAATTATGAACCAACTAACAAAAACATTAAATATATGTATCATGTATGCGATCTATCAAGGATGTTCTGAAATAATGGTTAAGATCGAGGTGCTGTGCACAATAGGTCATAGGTTCTAATCCCCTTCCCCTTATCCTTCTTTGTATTTTGTACTGCATTCGTGGCGCATACGGATAAAAAAATTATTTTAACTTTTGTCACGCAATTAATTAATATGATAGCTTAGACTTTTCCTTTCTTGTAGGAGTATATTCAACCTACTGGTCACCTTGTGATAAATTCAGTCATCAATAATGGGATTTTCAGCATTTCTGATTTTGAATTGATATATTTAATGTATTCAGGTGCTATGCTCGCCTGCCATTGAGGGCTACAAACTGTCGCAAGAAGAAGTGTGGACACACTAATCAGGTACTACATACAATAACATTCTTTTCTTGGACATCAGTTAAAAGTAACTTCCCTTTCTAGCTATATATAGGTCGTTTTAATTCAAATCTCATGGTGTGTTTTATCTTGTTATTTTTTTACGTACAGCTGAGGTCCAAGAAAATATTTTCACCTAAGGAGAGCAACGCAAGGGTGCACAAATAATTAGTAGTAGTACTTGAAGGACAATAGTTGCTAACGACTTTAGCATACTAAGGAATATCACTCGGACTTTACTCTGGTTTAACACGTAAATTTTACACAACTATGTTTACTGGTTTTGGTTGTGGTGAAGTTTATGTAGCATGATACAATCAAAATGTTGCTAGATCAACACTACTATCTATGGTTTAATGAGCAGATATTTTGGAGAATTGTGTTTAATGTTTAATGATTTTGCCTAGCGTTTGTTGTTGCCTATGGGTGAGACGTCTAAATTGCATTTGGTCTCACCACAGATGTGCTATTTTTTCACTTTAGGAGATCTTATCTATTGATCATTTTTTTTTGGGATTTGGGAATGTTAAAATGTGTGACGTTTTAAGAACTTTTTTTTATAGTGATTAGCACATAGCAATAGCTTACGTATTTGTAGTATTCGGTGATTCAATAGTTGGTTCACTCTTGAAAAATTTCATTAATTTTGCGTTAGTTGTAGATAAGAGCTTCGACTTTAGTTGCAGTACTTGTTAGAATTATGAGTTTGCTTTAATAAAATCCCCCTCGTCTAAAACCTATATTTAATTGTTAGGTTTTGTGGTTCTCAAATTATGAAAGTATACCAGAATAATAATGCGAAATTAAACATAGAAGTATACTGTATAAGATTTCGACAAAATTGGAAGAAAAGCCATGCGAGTGGGTATGAAGTGGGTGTGGGTACTCATGCAACTCGCGAGTGGGGACGTGAGGACAAATGTAAGTATGTGCCCGTTATGGCGAGAACATATTTGGTAAATTTTCTTGCGATGAGTGGTGGGACGAGGATGTGGATGAGATTTTTAGGTGGGTGCGGGTATGGAAGCCCTCTGCACTTATCCCCATCCAATCTGACATCCCTAGTAATTTAATAATAAGTGTTAAAAAGTACCCCTTTTGTCCCTAATAAAATACCTATCTCAAATTTTATCTTATATATGTGCATTAGAGAAACAAATACTCTTTTATGAGACGAGGTGAATAGAATAAGAGAGTTTAACCAAGGCTAATCCAGGACAACAATAGAGTTTAGATTAATTCCAATTTACTAAACTCATGCAAGGAGAATGCACTCTTTATATATGAGTATATGACAAATAGATGCCAGTGATGGATGTTTAAAATAGAAGTATAGACTATAGAATATGTAATTGAACATATATCTATTGGAAATTTGATTACTTGGATCAAACTGTATATACGTGGATACATGTGACATGTTATATACCAAAAGTATGGTGGTCTGTTTGGCAATACTAATTGAAAAGGAGTTTAAGGTGATAAGTTAGCTGAAATTGGAATTGATAAACTATTTAGTTTAACTGATAGCTAATTAGTTTAATTGTTTGACAAAATTAGTTGCTTAAGTTGATAAGCTATTTTGACAAAATTAGTTATCAAAATTTTCAATCACCTGATTTTTATAAGTTAAAATATTTAAAATAATTTTAAGCTTTTGGGAAGTATGGTGGTTAAAATGACTGAAACTGATAAGTTAAAATATTTAACTTATCAATTTTAGTCATTTTAACCACCATACTTCCCAAAAGCTTATAATTATTTTAGCACCTAAAATATTTTAACACTAGTACCTAAAATTAGGGGTGTTCATGGGTGGTTAACCGCTCCAAAACAACATTTCGGTTCGGTAATCGAAAGTTTGGGTTCGCTCTTTTTGTGAACCGTAACCGTTTAGACCGGTTAGTTATTGTTAACCATTATTTAATTTATGCTATTATGTTTTACTTGATCTACTATATATTTTCAATTTTTTGTGCATATATTTTAGCATCATATATACTCTAATATAAAATGTATTAAAGTGGATAATAAATCCATTGGAAAACATAACTAACACTAAGAATTCACTTCATTTCCTAATTATAATGTTTATATTAGTACTAGAGTTTCTAAATGATTACATACATTTTCAAATTGTTGTAACCTAGTAACAAATATTAGAATTAATGCAATTGTTTGAAGATGTTTGACAACAATTAAATAGAGAAAAGTAATATTTTGGTATCTCGGTTAACTATTCGCTCAAAAATCATAACCGTAACCGTTTAACCGTTATTTTTATCGGTTTGGTAACCGTACTGTTAAAAGTTTTTTTTTCGGTACGGTAACCATCCATTTAGAACTTTTTTTGGTATTTCAATATAGTTTTTCGATTTCGATTTCGATTTTTTATGAACTCCCCTAATTGTAAGAGATCATTTTAACCTCTTACGATAAATGCCCTGAACAAGCTCAACGACTGTCACAAAAGCTACTTTACCGAACACTAATATTTTCTATAAATAGTGAAAACACTAAAAGCTACTCGCCTACCCCCAAATCTTGCGTGAACATGCAGCTGGCTGGTATGTGAATAGCGTAGAAATAGTTAGAGTGCAGATCAAAAGAAACCAAAAGATAGAGACCCCTAAAAGTTTAAACCATTACAAAAACTTAAAATTTAGAGTTGGTATTGGGATTTACGAATCTAATTTTCTAGTATATCACCATGGAATTCGTGGCACCATTGATGATGTACGCACGTAGAACTGTTGAAGAGTGTAAGAGTGCAGAGAAGAGTACTGTAAGATGATGCTTGCACTCCGTTAATTACATGTTTGAATTTTTTGCAATTTGCTATCTTCTTCGTTGTTTCTCCCACTTTCTTAGCAGGTAATTATTTAAGTCTCAGTCAGTTTAATATTGAAATTTTCTTCATCAGAATTTTTGTAATTATAAAATCCCGGTAAACCCATTTTTTTAATTTGAGGGTTTCACATAATGGGTGATGTTTTTAATTAGTGGATTATTGTCATTTTCTTTGAACTTTTCAGCTTTTAACTTTGATGGTAGGCTTAAATTAGTTATTAATTATGAGTTCATTTGTTTACATTAGAATTTTGTGCAAATGGATTGATGTCACTTTTGTTACTATTAATTAACAAGTATTATCTGAAACCCACAAAAGTTTGAATGATTCAGATACTTGGAATGTCCAGATTATTAATTACCATTGTTATATTTCTTCTTATTTATATAGTTCTTGAAGAGGGAAAGATAAAATTCAGCAAACTTTGTGCTAATTTAGGAGAAAATTGTATTTTTCTTGAATGTGGGTGTTAATTGGGAAGCACCAAAAGTGTTCATTATTTAGTTATGAATTTCAGGATCTCAGTCAATCTTCTGCTCATAATTTTGCACTGCAGGATTGTGTCAGCAGAAACAAATTCTGGAGATTGTGAGTTGTTTCAAATTATGTTGTCTCGTTTCATTTTCTTTATTCTTGTAAATATGCTTGTGATTTTTAATGTAACTTCATTGCAGTTTGGATCATTATCTAAAAGTTTCGATTCGAGACTTTTTCTTATGCTTCCATGGACCATGATACATAGTTGAGCTGCTTCATGTTTAGCTTTAGATTAAGGATATTCTTGTAGAAGCTTCACGCTTTCATTATTTTCATTATAATGTGTTTGACCTTGGCCAAGGAAGCTGTCAAGAGAATAATGCTTTCACTTCATTTTCATGCTTCTTTTATGAAAAAAAAATATATAGCTGGAAGAAAAGCTTTTCTTTTTTAATTATGAAGGGAAAACATTTCCTACCATTAATTTATTGTAATCTTTAATGGGAGTCCATATCTCTTGGTGTTTTAGTTTCTTTTCATTTGAGAGACTTTTCCCAATTCAATTTTTATGGAGTTGCATTCTCGCTTGGAGAAAATCGGACCAGTTCCTAGTTACGAAGTTTGGAGGGATTGCTATCTATGTCTGTTTTGCAGCGTGAACTATCTTACTGATAGATACATAGATAGATAGACAGATTGATATAGAGAGAAAGGGAGGGAGGAAGAGAGGGGAGGAGGGAGGGCCTAGAATAGAGCAGGTCATATGGCACGAGACCGTTTGGGGGGGGGGGAAGCTGATAATAACTCAATGAGATCAAATCAATTACTAAAAACTATTGATGCATTGAAGAAGATTTCTGGGAAGCTGATAATAATTTAATAAGATCACATCAATTACTAAAAAATGTTGATGCATTGAAGAAGATTTTTTTGGAAATGGATACAATTTCTAATTTGGAAGAAGTTATTTGAACTGTATTTGCCCTTGTGCTCTTCAACTTCTAAAATCTTTATAAAGAAAATCTGTTTTAACTAATATTTCATTTCACTTCTATATATCTGCTTATTGGGTTTTTACAGGCTACTGCTTGATTATTATTCATCAGGAGGTTTATTTCAAAATCAACCTTATACTATTGTTATTCACTGATTTTATCCATTGCCTCCACCAACAATTTTTATCTGAAATCTGTACTAGTTAGTTATATAAATACTCCTGAAAAGAAATAATATGAGACATGAGTGTTAATCAATGCTTTGTGTAGAGAAAAGAAAAAGACACGTGAGGTTTATGTAAGAAATAACAAGTACCTGGCTCAATTAATTGGGAAGCAGTTCTTGCAACCATTTTGGTGGCTGCTTTATACACTCATAGTTCGTGGGTGTCATAGCAAAAACAAACACCAGCAGGGATATTTGTTATATGATGGCGCTCCATAGTAGGTATAAGAAATTAGCTCTACAGGAAAAGCCTTTTGGTACTTTCAGAAATAAATGTCTTCTTGTATGTTGTCGTTTCATTGAACTTTTTGCTTGCGTGTAGAAGTCATAGTATAGTCCTATGCTGTTAAACCCTGTCTGAAGCTTTTCAAACTCCTCCTTGTTGCACTTTTCTTCCTTCTTCGATTATAATTTCCTTGTATACGTAATACACGTACCTTTCAATTTTCTTTTTAATGAGGCCAACTTGTTCTCTTTCTTTTAATAAGGCCAAGTTCACGCTTTTTTACTCGTTCCCAGTCGCATATCCTCATCAATCAGGTGTCAGGTCTACACTGATATGTAGCCTTTCTCATTCCCCAACCACAGTTAAGGGATTTTTGCACATAATTGTCATTATAGATCTCAAGGTATAGTTACATGTCTCCAGTCTGTATAATGTCACTTTGGCGTAAGCAGAATGCTGGAAGAGGAGACAATAGTGAGTCAATTATGAATCATGCTATGTCAACATGTTTTCCTTTAGTTTCAGACTGTCAGGTAGATCCGTAGATCCTTATCTTTACAGGAGGCTATTTCCTGTTCATAGGCAGTTCTGTGTCTTTCACTGTGTTGGAGTGTTATGAATACTTTTTCTGGGCTTTGGAGGAGCCGAGGATAAGAATATGTCGTGTTTACGATTGAATTGGGTGTGTGGTTGTGCGCATCTTCTTCAGAGTACTTCACTGAGTGATTTGCTTTAGGATAGATTACATATCACGCGTCTCTCTGGGCTATGGCTGCTGGGACTTATAATAGCTACTTGTTGAGGAAAAGTAAAGGAACTGGGTTAATCTGTAATCTGTGCTTGCGTATAAAGAAGAAACCTAAAGACATGTTGGCTAATTTCTGTGTGATGGTTGATATAAGTAACTTAAGTTTGCAGACCTTCCATGTTTGGAATCTGGCTCTTTTCAAATCCAACTCTAGGCTTCAGACTTTAAAGGAGGGGTTGTAGGCTGTGGAGGCCCTCCTTACTGCTTAGTATTTTCAGAAGAAGAAAATGTTTATGATCTTGATTCATCTGTTGTCCGCATATTTCCTTCTCAAAAAGAATTGACTGAAGTTCTTTCTGATTGAGTTTTACTGATGCAGTGGCTGTGTTGAAACATCTCAAAACACAATGGCAAAACACGCCGCCCAACTGGGTCAGGCATGATCCATGTGGTAGAAGATGGGATGGCATTTTCTGCAATGGCCCGCGTGTGACTGCTATGTTAGTATGCTGATGAATTGTTCCACGACTTGCAGCAATCAGTCTTTTTCATTCAATTCCTGGATAAACACTAGTTTTTTCAACTAAGCTTCTTCACTTTACATTGCAGCTTATTATCAGGCATAAATCTGATAGGTTCACTGCCGGAAGAAATCATGTTATTCTCTGAGCTGAAGCAGCTGTAAGTAGTACTAAGAAAAGTTGCTACTGTCACCACACTCATCCTTATGTCTTACAGAAAACTCCTAAGAAATTCACGAGGCATGTCTTGATTTTATCGTATATATCCACTATAAGGTATTTAGAGATCTTAGATACGTATGAGCTAAAATATTGGCAGAGTGAAAGTATGCAACATCTTTGTGAATAAGAAGAGAGGGATCTGTGGCTTATAATAGCTAGGTCGAATATTCAGAAACAACCCGACATATTCTCTGGAATTTATATGATTTAACATTGTAAAGTGCTTGATTATCATATAATATCCTAATTGATGAAACTTTAAGATATTCACTTGATCAAAGTTTTGTTGCTTTCATTTAATCAATTAAGCTGCAATGGAAGTGTCATATACCATATACTTTCTAGCAAACATTATTGTTTTAAGATTTGCTAATTCAAGGCTCGATACTGTGGCCAATATTATAAAGACACATGGTGCCGCAATACAAGCATAAATGCATAATTTCCCTCACGACCTCCATGATCTATCTCCCATCTATTCCTGTTCATCTCCCTCTACAGTGTCAATATCTGCTTTATGATGAGTGCTTTCTGTATGTAGAGATCTATCAGACAACAAAGGGTTGCATGGCCCACTTCCATTGAATTTTGGCAGGCTGAAGAATTTAGCACGGCTGTAAGAAACTCCTTTCTGACACCACAACTACTATCAAGGCAACAGTTAGTTTGACAAAATTAACCTCACTGTGTTTTCTTATTGAAGTGTTCTTTCAGGTTGTAATTTTTCTGGCCCAATTCCTGAATCAATTGGATCTCTCCTCCAACTTGAGCGTTTGTAAGGATTTCCTTGTTCTTTTTTCTGTCTTCCCTTATAGTTTTCTCTATTATCCCTCCAATCTCTCTGTCTCTCTTAGGAGGAGGTAGTTTTTTCTCGGCACTTCTGTCATGGAAAATTGAGCTGTATGGCTATCATTGATCTCTAAATGGATGTCCCCTCAATAGGTGTTAGCTTCATTCCCCATATGTTGGCTATCGTACTGCTGAGTGCTGAGCTTCAAACTATATAAGCAGTGTCAGTCAGTTCACCATCATTACTTTTCTTCTGACTCAAGTTTTGTGGTATTTTCTAGGTTTCTCAATTCAAATAACTTCAGTGGACCGATACCACATTCCATTGGTAATCTCCAAAATCTCATATGGCTTGATCTAACTGAGAACCAGCTGGATGGAAATATACCAGTTTCCAACAAAACTATGCCTGGCCTGGATAACCTGTCTAAAGCCGAGCACTTGTATGATTTGTTGTTACAGAGTATTCTGATGCTTTCTTTCCATCTTACTGAAGATGAAACAATAACAGTGTTTTCATTTCATGCAGTCATCTTGGACAGAACAAGCTCTCTGGTGAAATCCCACTTGGACTTTTCCGCTCAGATATGGCTTTGAGGCATCTGTATGATTTTTCAAGTAATTATTAGGAGAATGTGCTGTTTGTCGACTGATGATAATTAAGGAAGATCACAAAACTAGAATGAAAAACAGTTACATTCCCTCCCTTATGTTATGCTGATCAACAAAGTAATACCTTTGGTGGCTTCACAGATCATTCATTTCTATGGATTGGAACGTGTGATAGGTCTAAACAAAAATTCATCTGATCTCAAGTTGTGCTCTTGCTCAAGACAAAGTCTACAGCAAGGGTCAGCTATGAACCTCAGGGAAATTCTTATTCAACAGCAGTCGAAATTCTTGCAATTAAGCTAACCTTTCAGCCTCCACCTTGCCCCTTTTTTTTTTTAACAATTAGTTGAGGTCCATTCCAGAATCTGACTGAAAATTTAATCAGGCCAATTTAACAAACAGCCAAGAGATCTAAAGTTAATCTACATCAACATAACTCTCTAAGCTAGCATCATTGAACCAAATCAACTAAATTGTTCAACTAACAACCTAATATGATGTTTCCTTTTTTTTTTTTTTCCCTTTTACAATGCAATTATGTATGTGAGCTCGATGATATACTATACGATTTGCAGTATTTTAAATGACAACCTGCTGAATGGAAATATTCCAGAAACATTAGGACTTGTGGAGGCTCTAGAAGTCATGTGAGTATAATATCTTTGAAGTATATCATGGTGAAGTGAATTTTGCTAAACCATTAACCATTTGCAACCTGATTGCAGACGCTTGGACAGGAACTCACTTAGTGGCTTGGTTCCGCGGAGTTTGAAATTTCTCATAAACGTGAGTGAGCTGTAAGTAGATCATCCAATATAAACTCACCTACTTCATTGTAAGCTATAGTTGAAAAGTCCATTGTACTTTGGTAATGTGCCAACGCTGATGTCTTTCCAGCTACTTATCAAACAACAACTTGAGTGGTCCAATCCCTAATCTTTTTGGAATGATTCGCCTTACATATATGTGAGTATCTCGTTTTCCATGTTATGATTTATGCAATGGAGCATACTATCATGCAGTTACTCTGATATGACAATGATCCTGATTGTGACTTTCTATTCGTCATGTAATTCATGTGCAATTATAGATCTTTCTAATGAATTTAATTTGCCAATCCCTTGTTTTGCAGAGATCTTAGTAATAATAATTTTGACGCGTCAAATATTCCTCTGTGGTTCACCACTTCTCCATATTTAACTACAATGTAAGTTTCTTGCCATCATCTTTTGTACCCCATCCAAACACTAGAAACAATGAAAATAAATTGAGAGGACATTACCAAAGATATTAACTTGCGATTCACACTGGCAAGTGAATATGGGAAACATAATGATTCTGTTAGCTTGTGAAATGCACCATACAAACTTTGTTACTGGGACGGGATAGTTTGAGTCTATCTTGTCACTAGTGCAATTACTTAGACTTCTTTTTTCTAGGACAATACCTGTGCCAAATTTGGAAATAGGAGAATGTGTGGTATACATACCGTTCTGCCACCCTGGAGCTTCTTATAGAATACAAGATTATCTTCTTACAAGAAAGCCAAGTGGCTTATAATTTAGAATATCTTAATGGATTTAGATTTTGTGTCTGAAGACCAAACAGAGAAGGATCAGTTGTATACAAGAATTATAAATAAGATAGGGTTGATGGGTTTTATATGAATTTGCACTTGAACCCATGGAAATAAAACTCACCCGTTCTGTAACGGATTTTGGATTTACCGTTCCGCGAAATCCCGTTACGGAACGGCGTAATAAAAAGCACATAATTCTCACCGCGTTGTCCTTTCCGTAACCCGAACTCACCGCGTTAGAACACTTTTATCCTGTTACATCCGTTCTTTTCCATCATTGGCCAAAAATATTTTATCATTTAATTATATAGCTGATGAAACATGATATTCTGGTAGATTTGATTATATTATGTTGTAATAATGCTTCATAAACTAAAATAATATATATAAGGTTAGAACATATTAATGTAAATATCACGCTGCGTCGGCCGCGAAACATTCTATTTCCCCGTTACAAGCCGTTCCCACGACCGCGACCGCGTTTTTTTCCTTGCTTGAACCTTTTCTTGTTATTTCATTTTGAAAAAAGTAAGATTATGAGCAGCAAAGAGAATTGGGCGTTTTTTCAGGAATTATTGAACAAGCTTGTAATCTCGGTCTTTTAAATTGTCAGTCTAGAGATGAAAATACTTTCCACTGCAGAGGCTTCTTCTGCAGATTCCGAATTCATCATCTTTTTTTTCTTGTTTCTTCTGGTAGAATGTCTACCGCTGCTTCTTAATGTAACGACTGCCAAAATATTTTCTCCCTGTGTCATGAAGCTACATGAATACCATGACCATAGGTGTAGCTTGTATTTTACATGACATTAATATTACTGTCTCGGCTTTCCATTCAACCTAATATATTGATAGTTCCCTCACAGAAGGATGGAAAATACTAGCTTAACCGGCCAAGTACCGGTAGCATTGTTCAACCAATCCAATCTGCAAATGGTGTAAGATTTCTCTTGTCATTTAATCACATTCTGCTTCTTTTTGTGAAGTTACTCCATGTCTCAGAAAATGTATATGAACTTGTCAACTAAGTGTTCATATTATATAATACCTTATACATCTGAGCCTGTGGCAATAGGTTACTAAGAAACAATAGACTCAATGGCACTGTTGATATTCGGATCAGACCTGGCAGCAATCTCCACCTTATAGATTTGCGAAATAATTTCATTGATGAATTTATTTCAGAAGACTTCAGTCATAGAACTCACAACATTCTGTAAGAATTCTAGTTCTTCTTTATGATGCTCTTGGTCCGTCTAAGTAGTTGATATCTATAATCATTTTTTTGCTGAAATGAGTTCAAAACTTGTGTAATTTGTGGCAGACTCGATGATAATCCGTTCTGCGACAGGGCAGAGGGAAGGGGAATTTGCATGAATGTCAAACCATTAGATAATTCAAAGTTCATACCCGAAGTTAATTGTGTTTCTCTATCTTGCTATAGCGACTTTACAGGATCGGATTGTAGACGTCCGTATCTCGGTCGCCTGGCCTTTCTATCATTTAACTTCTCAAATCTGGAGAACTTGACCTACTACAACTTTTTGGATGGCAATCTAAAGAATGATATTAACAATCAGTCCCTCCTTGTAACAAAAATATGTTTGGCTAGTTCAATGGTAGAAACTAAAAATGATTATCTTGTGTTGGAAATAGCATATTTCCCTCCTGCTGGCATTCATTTTGATCGAACAGTAATTTCGAGAATTGGGAATATCCTGAACGACCATATTTTTGAAACACCATATGGGCCTTATCACTTCTTTCCGGTTCCTTACAACTTTTCAGGTCATTTTAAAAGTTTCTCTCATTGAGTAGTACTATATTGAAGGTTTCGCAATTTTTAGTTTTTTTATCTAATTTTTTCCCTCTTACTTCTCTTGCAAAATGGACACCAGAAGAACGAAGCCATCATATCTCTCTCATTATTGGGCTCTCTACATTCGGATTTGTGCTTATTGTACTAATAATTTTTGCCGGAGCATATGCCTATCGTCAAAGAAAGATAGCTCGAAAAGTGTATAGATTAAACAATCCTTTCTGTAAGATTGGTAGTCAATGCTGAGTTAATCTTATTTGGTATTAGTTTACTTTGCCTGTATCTTTAAGATTAGTTGTTGACTCTTATTTTGCAATTGCAGCATCCTGGAGTCATGGTGACCTTCCTCAATTGAATGGAATTAGATGTTTCTCATTTGAAGATGTCAAACAGTGTACCAATAACTTTACACACTTAAATGAGATTGGAGTTGGAGGTTATGGGAAGGTAAGTTCCTGATCTTCTATTTTAGAATATATTCAAAGAGTGGATTGGCTCAACTCATCAGGATTCGACTTGGATTGTTGATTTCCTTAGATTTTCCCATTGGTTACTAGGATTCACAGCAAAGTAGGACCTTTTATGGTCTGCTGCTGAAGCCAGAACTGGAAAATTAGAACTTGGACCTATTCAATTCACAATTTATGATTTCCAATCTACTCACAACTTTTGTTGTAACATTGTAAACTTTTACTTCAAAAAAAGTATGTCACGAGTGACATGGAATGCAATTATCATTTTCAAGCAACAAAATTATACCTGCGCTTGGATTTGCTAATAGTCTAATATATACTCCACATATGTTTAAAAAAATTGTTAACTTCAATATTGTAATTTTCTATCAGAACATATTTACCATGAATGATATGGGATGCTCTATCATTGCCCAACTAACACAAGAATACTTTCTCTTGGTGCTGCTTGTAGGCACGTAGCCTAATGTATGCATATGTATGTTTCACAAACTGCTGACTTGTTCTCTGTAGGAATTTGCAATGAACTAGTTTAGGCCTTATCCTTATAGCTAGCTTGACGAATAAGTTAGGAAGACAATTAGAGAATGACTATAAATAGAGCAAATAGGAAAGGAAAGCCATGTCGAATATTGTGGTGTTCTGTTTAACTTTTAAGAGTTAATTGGGAGAGAATCAAGCCTCTCAAAACTCAAAAGTTTGGATATCCTTTATTATCGTTATTTTCCAGTTAATCATCAATCTTTTCACTTATTTCCTTGCTAAAATCTGTCCTAAGCTAAGCTAGTTCTTAGCAGAAGTCCGTGTTCCTTAAGTCATCAACTTCACATTATGACCTTGTCAGCAGTCTTGTAACTTCAATACTTTCTAAATATTTTATTTATATTTTCTTGAAGTTTCCTTTTATGATGATTTGACCCTTTGGTGTTTGTAGTTTTGTACAGAATGATATGCCGCTTTTTTTTTTTTTATAACATTTCTTCAGGGCCAGTATTAGCTATCTGATGTTATTCTGTTCTTCTTATATCCTCTATCAGCACAGCTTGCACTCTCTAAAGCTTTTTTGTTGAAATTTTTGTGGATCAGGTTTATAAGGGAAAACTTGACAATGGACAATTAGTTGCGATCAAAAAAGCTCAGGAAGGCTCATTACAGGGTGCCATTGAGTTCAAAACTGAGATTGAGCTTTTGTCAAGGGTTCACCACAAAAATATAGTCAATTTAGTTGGCTTCTGTTACGATAAAGGAGAACAGATGCTGATTTATGAATATGTTCGAAATGGCAGCCTAAGGGCAAGTCTTTCAGGTACTTCAGTAATTTGCTCATCTTTCAAATGCTCAGGCTAAGATATAACGGTGATAGAGAAGAATTTAACACTAGTTCTTTCTCATCATTTATGTAGCAATTGAAATGATAATGTTTCTCATTGTACGAATATATAGTTGAAGCCTCTCAATCCTGCTAGCTGAAATTACTAGGTCAACCATCTTGACTGGATGCACAGCTTCTTTTTTTAAGCACCAAACGTGCTGAACATACTTTTTTAATAACAAACTTATGAACTACTCAATAACAAGTTAACAACTCCTATCTAGAAATACACAACCTTCATTCAGCAAAAAAGAAAAAGAATAAGAAAAACACAACCTTCTTGATACATTCATTACCCACTATTGGTTTATAATCCACTAGACTTCTTATACATATAGCCATGAGATCGCTGTTCTGTTGTCTGAAGACTTCTACTGCGATCTGGTATTCTAATTCTTCAGCCGAGTATGACCTTCCTCAATGCCTAGCTATGATCTCCAACAACCTACTCATTTACCAACTGCCAAATACTCCCTCCATTTAACTAATCAGTCCTGGGCCCACTTAAACGAAACTTCCTTAAATCATTTTGTACTTGTCATTTTAACACACTAATGCAATATTACTTCACTTTTGAAATCCAATGCATAAGCATAATCATGGTAAAAGACACTAATTTATAAATGAAGGGAGTAGCAATAAAATTATTCTCCATCTAGACTAATTAGTCCACTTAACTAACCTTTCTTAAATATTATTGTACCTTTGTACTTGTCACTATAATTTACTAATGCAATATCACTTAAGTTTTGAATTCCAATGCTTAAGCATAAACATGGTAGAAGACACTTTTTTAGGATTGGAGGGAGTATCAAGCTTTGATACTTAGTGAAACATTTGATGATAAGAAACTTTTCTCTTCGAATGCATACATCTCAATAATATAATTATATCATCTTACATTTTACCTTGCCCATTTCCTTGAACATATCATGAAGAACCTCTCACTGGATCCGAGTGACTGACTGATTCAAGAAACCATATATATTGTCAAACCAGTTGGCTAAAAATATTCTCTTGCTCTTTTTAGGCTCCAAAATGGCTTCTGGTCAAATGCTTATCATAGGATAAAACTCGGGACCAACTTTTTTTCTTAATTATAGCATTCAATCTTGTTATATTTAAACAGACTAGTAAATGTAATGGGATGTCTCATCTATCCACTCCCCAGGTCCGACCCCAACGAGACAGCTCCCTCTTTCCAGGGATTGGGTGGATATTTGGATTGTGATTAGCTGCTGTATGTGACCACTTCATTGTGGATGCTATTACCATAATTTTGAATTTATACTATCTTGGATGTAGATACTAATTAATTACTGATGAGTTGCGACAGGGAGATCTGGAGTGAGATTGAAGTGGACGAGGAGATTAAAGGTTTCCCTTGGGGCAGCCAGAGGTCTGGCGTATATGCATGAGTTTGCTGAGCCACCCATCATACACAGGGACATTAAATCAGAAAATATACTTCTTGATGGTCATTTGAATGCCAAAGTGGGCGATTTTGGTTTGTCCAAGCCTTTTAGTAATGATCGAGATCATCTTACTTCTTATATTAAGGGAACAGTGGTTAGTTATCATGCCTACACTTAAATATTTTGTTCAGATTTCAATTCAGAAGGGGGGGGGGGGGGGTGGATGTAAATGGTAAAGGAAGGGAGAAAGGGTGGACCTGTGGATGGTTCGGGCCCCTCTTTCTCTCTCAAACGGTTTTGAAATGAGACTTGTCATGTGGTTTTATCACTCCATAGTCCATATCCATACACATATGGTGTAGTAGCAGAATTATTTTTCTGCACTGATGGCCAAAGAATCCAGTTTTCAGAATCTATTTATACATGCAAGTAGTTTGCTTCCCAACAATTTGTACTGCAACTTTTTCTATCATCTGACTTTCTTGTGCGTTTCTTTTTGTGTTTAAATGTATCCTCTTCCAGGGATACTTGGATCCTGAATACTTAATCACCCAACGGCTAACTGAAAAGAGTGACGTCTATAGCTTTGGAGTGGTGATGTTGGAGTTGGTAAGTGGAAGATTGCCCATAGAGAACAAGGTGTACATTGTAAGAGAGGTTAAGGCCACTATGGACGAGACAGGGTACATTTACAACCTTGTAGACCCTGAAATTCGTTCTGGCAATCTAATTGGCGTGGAAGAATTCATAGAATTGGCACTGAAGTGTGTTGAGGACTCAGGACACAAGCGGCCTACAATGGGAGAAGTGGTGAAAGAATTAGAGAGTATTATTCAGGCAGGTAAAAATAACCTGAAAGCTGTTTTAAGTTCTTATGAAGGAACAAGCGAAGGCAGTACAAGTTACAGCAACAGCTGCCTCTCGGAAAACAGAGGAAGTTGTCCTTTGTTAAGATGAGAGCTTGTTTGGGTATATGTGATGTTTGAGACCTTTTCAGCTCGACTCTGGCATATCTTCTTATTTGGGCTTGGCTTGTTCTTCTGTCTTATTTTTTGCGTGGCGTTTGCCACTGAATTCAATCACTTGGAATGTACTTGGAGAGCGTTATCTTACATGTATGAAGTATGATGAACTGGTTGTAATGTGGGACGATGGATAATATGTTCTTGACAGAACAAGAACACTTTTCTCACACACCAGCCAAAATTTGAAGATGTGAAGTGGATCAGATATGATGGAAAGCAACTGTTTAATTTAGACAGCGCTATATAATGTTATGTTGGCCACTGGAAAATTTATTATAATGTTTTGAGGTATTCATTTCTGCTAATCTAATTACTATCCATCTGACCTGGTGGTTATTTCTTTTCAAGATTAACTTCCAGAGATATAGAAACGAACCTAATTAGATGAACTTCCTCTATTTATTCAATAGAACCACTGTTTGGTTGTAGCTTGTAGACTGTTCTTAGTATTAAGAGTACTCATTTCTGAATGTCCTTGTGTTGTTACCAGTACTTGAACTTTGTTCTCTTCACCTAAATATATCAATCACAAGTAATTCAAGTTTTGTTCATAGCCTATAAGCTCATGTAAGTTTCAACAAAGTTTACTAAAAGATAAGCTCAGATTAAGTCCAACAAGTTTAGGTAAGCAAATCTTTCTAATGTTGTGCATGATTTTGCTTTGGATGGCTTAACAAATCTCTCATTGCCCAAAAGCAACAAAAGTAGATAACCCTTAATAAATTCTATTATTGCTCATCTGCCTGATCAACGGACTTTCCTTAATTCCTAGACGTAATTAGGGACTGTTCTCTTCGGCGTAAAAAAGTTGAATTGAACTGAATTGAATTGAATTGAACTAAAATGAATAGTGATATGTAAGAGTAAAATTATTGTCCACAGCTGAACTGAATTGAATTGAACTGAAATGAAATAAGCTGGGGAGAACAGACCCTTAGTTGGTGGGTTTTTATGGTGTGTAAATACTAAATAGTCATATAAGACAGTGGTGTCATGTAATTTGATCCCAAGTCTTTGGTACTAATCTTAATTCCTTTTTGTTTCTTTTGTTTGCCATATGCATCTTCTCTTCATGATATCTCTATGTTCTTTTAAATTGAACAAACAAAAGAACATGTAGGTGTAGTGAAAAGAAGATGCAGTTGGAAGCATGTTACTTTCTAATGTAAAATCTGAAAGTTGACAATAGTTAATAGGGAACTTTATGAGCGAATTCATCCCAAAACATTAGAGAACTCACACTTTAAGCAAACACCAGTCAATATAAATGATAGATACAACAAAACAGAGAAGCTTTAGTTAACTTCTTATCAGTTATCACAGTACTCACACAGGAAGAAGGCAATACTATCCAAATACTTCAAGAGAAAAAAAAGAATCAGGAATTCAAGTTTCTGGAGCTGGAACTGCAGCTGCAACGGCTTCAGGAACCAGAGCAGATCCTCGCTTGATCGAAGCAGACTTTTTAATATGAGCATAGCTTCCTTTCTCTCTGAAAAGCTGTGAGAAATGATGTTTACAGTAGAGGATTCCATCAAGGGCAGCATAGTTTGAAGGGGTAATAGAGCAGCCACCATGGGAGCACTTGAAACAAAACTTGTGATAGAATAGATTTTCCACTGTCACCTGTTGAGTGTTTTGCAAATAAGAACATCAGTAAAAAGGAATGGTAATCAAAACAGACACGAAAAAAATCTGACATTGGTACTTAGGTAAGTGCTACGAAGTGTCCACAGAAAATAGGAATAACCTCAACTATCGAACTTCAATTGGCTGACATCTATTGTTTGTAAGCTTTTCAAGGCTTTTATTGAAAATAAAATTTGCACAAGATTAACACCATCAATCGACTGATGACATACATGTGAATTGATCACTTCCTTTTCTTTCAGTTTTTCTTAGATTTGATTCCCTGTACCTTTTTTTAGGGGGGAGTGTACTACCAAATTCTGGAAACAAACTTAAAGCCATCCCGGACCCAAGTTAAGCACAAACTAGTAATACTTAGTCAAACAAAGTACCTTCTCAATTGGATAAACAGTTTTGGAACAAGTTGTACATTTTTCTTGAGTTCCAGAAAACATGCGCGCGGCTTTGCTTGGCGATCTTGTCTGAGACAAAATTGCATAATTGAATGTCAGAGAAGAAGCAATAGGTCGAGATGTAACCAAACTACCAAAGGAGCATGGTAGTGGAGTAGATTTTTACCAACTCAGGCTTCACGTCAGGGGACTTTTCAGCAAGTAGTCTTGTAGCTGTTAAGAAAAATATGTGTAGCTGAGTTAAATGGTAAAAAATTTATAGCTTTGTTCCATGGTCAGAAAGCAAAAAGATCTTATTCTTAGGATTAAAGATGTGAAAGGGGTTAGTACGGGACTGAAAATTCTTGTTGAAGTTCCCTGTTTCTTTGAACAACTGCTCAAAGTGAGGCTTGCAGTACAGTGCACCATCCATTGAAGAAAAACTGTGCAGCTGCAAGCAAGATAGCAGCTACATTAGCCCACATAATAGGCCACCATAACAATTTCTAGTACAAACCGGAATCACAATAAGACCAATCGCTCAGTGCATACGTGACATTAATCCAAAATATTTTATTCCCAAGTTTCTGATAAGAGTAATAGCTCAGTCATCTACACCAAGGCTTCAGCAATATATCATACACATTTATATACACAAAGGCTTGTAGGATAAACCATAAAGGAAGAGAACAATCCTCACAGGCGTACAAATCAAAGAGAAAGGCCAGGTTTCGGAAACGTAATCCCTCCAACTCCTACTTGTAAAAGGTCTAAATTCGACAACGAATCCTTATTCTTATATACAGGTCCCAAAGGAGTCCAGTGGTCCTCCAGTTCTCCATTTAATTTCTCCCAGTATGTTTTAAGTATTGTCAACGAATAGAATGTTGCATATCACAACCTAGACAAGCAATCATTTTGCAGAACCAACAATTTTATATTCAAACAACACTCAGCATCAATCCACTAACACACAACGCAGCAAAATGCCCTTCTCTTTTGGTGCAAAAGAGGCAGAAAGAACAACAGATGCTGAAGGGTCCAGGAACCCATGTCTATAGTACAGATACAATCACTTGAGAATAACTTAGCTGACATTTACACACAAAAAATGCACAGAACATAAATCATATGAATTTATTAGTGCTAAATACAAACTACCCACATGCACAAGATTACCCAAAGCTTTAAGTTCTTACAAATTACCACATAACATCTTAAATCAGACCAAATTACCCAAACCCATAAAAACCCATAAATTATATCATCATAAGCAACATATAGCAATTACCCAGAACACCCAATTCAATTTAAAGTTGGAAATTGAAAGAAAGTTTAAGAATTTTTTTTCATAACCATCTAATAAAACTTATTAATCAAGATGACAAAAAAAGGAGACAAAATTTGATCCATAAATAAAGTAAAAAAGTATACCTGAAGCTTGTTTTTGCAATGGTTGCATTTGAAGCAAGACTTGTGATAAGCAACACCATCAGCAGAAAGCTGATCCATCAGATAAACAGTCTTATCACAAACCTTGCATTTCTGTTGAGTTCCTGTAAACGACATCGTTTTTACCTTTCTTCCTCCCTCTTTTTTTCTCTTAAACAGATCTAAGAATTCCCTCTTTTGCCAGTCTCAACTCTCCCCACTTTTCTCTCTCCTCCACCAACAAAGAAGAAGCTGCAATCACCGATCTGAAAATCAAAAATAAAACATGGGTCAACTCAAAAAAATTGAATCTTTTCACTAAAAAAATGATGTGAAAAAGTAAAAGTTTGTAACTTTAATGTGTTTAGACAAAAAAAAAAAAAAAGCAGACCTTGAATGAAGGGATCTGAAGAGAAGAAATGGAGGAGAGAGAAAGAGAAGAAGATGGAAATGAAGAAGAAGTTACAGAAAAGATGGGATTATGGAGATTATTATGATGAAGAGTTGGGTGAAATAAGAGAGAGATAACAGAAGGAAGAGAAAGAGAGAAAAGGGAAAAAGACGGGAAGATAGATAAATAAAACCTGGCAAGGTTCTGAGTTTTGAGTTCTGACTGACTGCTGGGTCCACCACCACTATCTTAAGGCTTTTAGTGTTAATTTTTGTTTAGGGAATGAAATCATGAATAATGATGATGAGGAAGATAAACTTCATTATCAATTAAAGATGCTAGAAAATTTGACGTTACCAGTCTCGACTCTCAACTACTACTATTAGGGTCTGTTAAGGTATGTTCTTCCCAGCTTATTTTAAGTTCAGTTCAGTTCAGCTCTGGACAGTACTTTTACTCTCACACATTACTATTCAGTTCAATTCAATTCAGTTCAGCTGTTTTATACCGAAAAGAACATGCCCTTAGTGAGTTTGTTTGGAATTGTTTCAACTTTTAGTTATAACTTATAAGCTTAACATGAATGGTAAAAATGATTTATTTCATCACATGATATTTTTTAGAGAGATGTGGTAGTTTAGTGAGTACTACCCAAAATATAGGGCATTGCTCAGGATTCGAATCTTCATCCCAATAATATGTCGGAGATTTTCTTCTGAGTTGTTTAGCCTTGTACCCAATCTTTGATATGGTTTGACTTATACGCTAGTAATCTGGCAGGGGTTGGTCTTCGTGTTAATTATCTTTCCTAATAAAAAAAGTTACATGATATTTTTTCATACTATAAATTTAGTAGCATGTTTTAATACATTAGTAAGCATGATGGTTAGAATAATGCAATTAGTTTGGAAGGGATGAAGTATAACAGCTTGAACAATTGTTAGCTATTTAGGTAAGATATAATATTGATTTATTAACATATTTAGATGTACACTTTCAAGTAATGCTTAGTTGATGTCCTTGATCACATGGGGGAGTATATGCAGTTAACATGATTGTACACAATGTCTTTAAAGTCGTAATAATCCTCTCTGCTTTTTAATAAGGTAAGGAGAAAAAAAAGGTTATAAGACTCTCGAGGAAAATTCCTAACGCATCCTTTACAATGATTTTTTGAAGAGCTGAACTATTACAATTATCAACACTAAAAGAAGACTGAATTAAATGTACAACCTTTAATATCCAATTTGCTGCCTTATTTGCCTCTCTGGAGATGTGATTGATAGTCAATTGTTGAAGGACTGTAGAAGTATTTTGATGTCGTTGATGATCTATGCAATTTGCCATGGAGGAGACCAAATAATGTTATTGACGGTGTTGATGACTAGAAAATTGTCGCCCTCGATGTGAATATCCTTAATGCCTTGTTGAATTGCAACGAGACTATCTTTATGCAATGCAGTAGCTTCAACCACTAAAACTTGAGCTTGTTCGAGGTTGTAGCTTATCATCGAATGTAGGTCTCTTTTGTGGTCTCTGATTATGATACTTGCTACTACTGAATGTTGTCGAACGGTCGAGCCATTGAAATTTAGTTTGAAAGGGTTGAGTGGTGTTGGCTTCCAAGCCACTAGAACGGAGGAGGAAGATCGTAGAAGCACATATATATGCAATCGCAAATCTTGTATATACTGTCATAGTTATTTAGTACTATATAATGACTAATGAGGACGTTTATGATATTTTTTGCTTGGTTAATTTAGGATCAATATTTTTTTGGCGCAAATAACCCGAGGATCCAACTGTTTCTCTCAAGTAGAAAGATTTCAACTACATTGAAAGCTCTATCACGAATCAAGCCAATGAGCATAGTATTTGATTAGAACATCAACAACCGAACAACTATGATGAATAAGAATTGAATCAACTATTCATTTCACATGCAATAATCAACTAGGACCTAGTTAATTAAAGTGCCAGTGAATCATGTCCATAACAATATACTTCCTCCGTTCCATAATAAGTGAAACATAGGGATTGGGCACAAAATTTAATAAACATCACTTTTAAAAGCCAAAAAGTCATAAAATACCCTTTTCATTATCAAAAGGAGGAGAGAGAAAAGCAAACTACACAAGTTTGTGATGGGTATTCTTGTCATTTTATAACTTTCTTTTTTCCATTTAAGGTATGTTTCACTTATTTTGAAACGTTCTAAAATAGTAAGTGTTTCACTTATTATGGAACGGAGGAAGTATTCACAATTTAACCCAACCTTTCAACTAGTAGTTTCTAATAAATCAAATGGCATGATTTTAACCAAAATTAACGGCTTTCCAGTGAGAACAAAGTCACTACCTTCTACAGTTGTACTTCATGAAAGGTGATATTTTTAACAGTAATAATTCAACATGCTGCATGCATAGTAGTTGGATGAAATAGATGAGTAAACGTTAATATCTAGGCTCAATAATTAATTAAATGTACTACTATCAACTAGTAGTAATATCTAATGATGCATGCATGTACTATGGTATATTTACTTTTTTTTGTTGCGTCCTTTTATTCATTATAAGTATTATTTAATTTAGAATGATGTTGTAAATAAGGTTTAATTTGATCAAATACTTCAAGTTAAAAATAAATCTTTATTTGTACTTCATGAAAACAAAATTTTTAAGATTGCTAATAACATTTTCACAAATACTAGATTAACTTTTTAAGCAAGGAAATACGCTAGCTTCATTATATATAAATCTAACGCATCAACAACCCTCCTATAAATTTATTTATCTAGGATTATTCTAAGGGACGTTTGATGACTTGCGATAGCTTTATCAACACAAATACTAGATTAACTTTTTAAGCAAGGAAATACGCTAGCTTCATTATATATAAATCTAAAGCATCAACAATCCTCCTATAAATTTATTTATCTAGGGTTATTCTAAGGGACTCTTGATGACTTGTGATGGCTCTCGGGTGGTTGAGAGTCTTGAGGCCCTTTACACTGCCTCAAACTGACTTATGTGGTTGATGTTGCATCTTTCCGGTTCCATCTCGAACTAGTTGTGAGAGCTACAATATTTCGTTCTCAGTCATGTATATGCTTTTGAATGGCCTCCTATGACCCTAGGAAGCATCTCATGAGGCCCATGGCTAGAGCTACAAACATGTCTAAAAACATGTATTATAACCTTCAATTTTTGCTATTTGAGGGAATCTAAGGACTTTTTCGTGCCCGAGAATAATTTTTCTTTGTAATCTTTTTGAGGGACTCGAGACGCCTTGAGATGACTCTCGGGTGGTTTGGAACTCCGAATATTATTGTAAAAGCCATTGTCCGTTCTTAGGCATTGGAATGCTTTCAAATGACCTCCTATAACCAAAATGTGTCCCCAGGAGTTTGACAATATTGTTCAATTTTCATATGTAGACTTTTTTGGGTCCAACAATTTGCAAAATTTGAGGGTCCAATAATATGCAAAAATTTTCGAGTCCAACAATATAGGGACTTTTCAGGTCCTGATAAAATTTTTCATCTAAGACCTTTAATTCGGAGGATCTTGAACGCCTTAGGATGCCTTTGAATGGTTAGATATCTCTACGTTGCCTCAAACTGCCTTATACAGTTTATTTTGTTTCTTTTCAGTTCTACCCTCAAAATAGCTCCAAGAGTCATTATATACCTGTTCTCAAGCTGCATATGCTTTTAAATGGCCTCATATGGCTCCATGATGTACCCATGAGATTTGTTGTCTGGCCCTTGCGAATGTCAGAAAGCGTGTATTATAACCTTCAAATTTTGTTATTTTAGGCCATTTTTAGACCTTTTCACCTTCCACAAATATTTGTTATCAGGAACCTTTTTGAGGGGCTCGGGATGTCATAGGATGACTCCTAGGTGATTGTAACCTCTTATTGTGTCATATTAAACTGCCTCATACGACTTATTTTGCAAATTCCACTCTAGAAATAGCTTCAAAGTCGTCATGCATTGTTCTTACTTATTCTTAAGCATTGATATGCTCCCAAATGGCCTCATACGACCCCAAGATACATCTTATGAAGTTTGTTGCGAGCCGAGATTTGTCCAAAGCGTGTTACAAACTTTTTAAATTCAGTCATTTTTTTTATCCATATGAGCCACGAAGGCGGTACAAAATACAAAGAAGAGGAGGGGGGATTCGAACCTGTGACCTATCGTTCACAGCACCTCAATCTTAACCACTAGGCCAAGACATCCTTGGTAAATCTGTCATTTTTGTTCTCTTTCCGAACTTTTTTGAACATGACATTGTTTTTATATCATGCGCTTTTGTGAGGTACACCGGGTGCCTTAGTGTGACTTTAGGGTGGTTAAATCGGAGCCTTTATATGGCCTTACACTACCTTGTAAGGCTTATTTTGCTTCTTCTATTGAGTTTCATCAGGAATACCCCCAAAAAGGCCTCCTATATATCCCAAGATGCATGTATCCCATGAGATCCATTATTCAGCCCATAAAATGTTTGAAAGTATGTATACTTGTCTTCAAATTTGGCTAGTTAAAGGGTATTTTTAGACTTTTTTGAGACTGTTAATAGTTTTTTTTTTTTAAACTTATCCTGTACCATCTTAAGTTATTAATATGCATGTCTTGAGATAATAACTCTCGGATCGTTGTAACTTTGTACATTTTCTCAAACTGCCTTATGTGGCTAATGGCTTATATGTTGATCTTTTGAGTTCCATCCTGAAATAGCTAGAAAAAACATCAAGGCCTCTAGATATACTTCTAAATTGTCTCATATAACTTCATGATACATCTCACCCATTTGGCTATCATATTACTCATCCCTCTACCCAGCGAGAAATCAAACTCTTGTTACATGAATAAAAGTTAGGAATTAACTTATGTAGTAGAGTCGATCCACTAAGACTAAGGTATTGAGCGACGACGGTGTAGGATCAAATCCCAAAGATAATAAGTCTTTTCTTTCTTACTTATAAAGAAAAGCCTTTTTCAAAGATTCTATATAAATTTCGATATGAATCCGAGAAACAAATTGGAAGCATTATCTTCTTAATAGAGAAGTAGCATAATATTCTTATAAATTGATTATTCTTCTACAATTTTTTGAGACAAGAATCCCAACTCACATGTACATTATTATCCTAACAAATTCCGAACAACAAGATTACACAAGTCCCTTTTAAACTATGCCAATTTGTTGAGGAAGCTAACATAATTTAATGTAGAATCACAAAGATTTTGAGGAAAGAAAATCCGAGCCCAAGATATTTGCAGGCTGAAGAAACGAGGAATGTCTGACGACTGAAGCAAATGCCACAATGACATTGTCAGGAAGAATTTTCTAATTACATAAAGAGGACTATTTCGTCTTTTGAAATGATATTCTATAGATCAGGTAACAAGTAAAAGAATAAAACATTATTCAATTGTATATATTAATATATACTTTCTCCGTTTTATTTTAGATGAAACGTGTAATATTTTGACACGGGGATTTATAAAAGGAAAGAAATAGAGGGGGAAAATGAAGGACCCATGTGATAAAGAGAAAAGTGGATATCAAATAAAGCAATGTTTCATTTATTTTAAAACGGTAACACAAAAGCCACAGAAAAAAAAGATGAAGAGAGAGAAAGTTAGAGAGAGGAAGAGAAAGCGAAAGCGAAAGAAAAAAAAGAGCGAAAGGAAAAAAAAGCCCCATTCTGTTCAGAGGGAAACCCTAGTTTTTTCTCTAAAGTCTCTGCATCAATTGTCCTTCACTGCTAAATGCTGCAATTCGAGTGTGATTTCACAAATTTATTCACCAAAGAGTCGATTCTGTTGTTTTAAGTGTGAAGCGTGTAGTTATATTAGCCTAGTCTCGTTGATTAGGGCTATGAAAGCTACGGTAATCAAGTGTGTTAATTCATCTCTACCCTATGTTTATAGGGTTAGTTCGCAATTAGAGCTATGTTTTATAGCCTCTAATGATGATATCCAGGCTGGAATCTATTTTCTCCTTCTGATTTGTTTCATTCTAGGGTTTTCTATGAGATTTGGGGCTTTTAATTGGGTGAGGTTTTGCAGTGCATTTAATAAGCTGCAGAGAAGTGGAGTGATGAGTGAGTTTAGGGAGTCTTTTGGGGTGTTGTCATTCATTGTCCTTGTTGGGTTCCTCCTTAATCTTGTTGATTTTTGGCGTGCTGCTCATCAAGATCTCAGAAACTCCCTCCAGAGTGGCAATTTTGCATTTATGGCGATGGTAAGTAACATTTATCAAATTTCTCAGCAGTATTTCCTTGATGAGGTTTCCAATATTCATCACTATATAAGTCTTCAGAAGGTGAGTTGTTTAACCACAAATCTTTTTCACTCCCCTCTCTCAGTTTGGTTCTATAGTTTCTTACATTTTTAGCTTTATAAATTTTCCTTTCAAGTCTCTTTTCTTATTATGGTTTTAAACTTTAAGGCTGCTATACTTGAGCCAGGAATCTCTATGACGACTGAGACTCAGTCTCAGGAGTTTTCTCGAGTTCCTGACGAGAGCTCCTCTCCTAATCATGTTACTAATGTTGGTTTGATGAATGATGAGGCTGCTGATCCTCCGTCTGATTCTGCTTTCCCAGAGTCAGTGGTGGTGGATCATTTAGCCCAGGTGCAGGAAGATATTAAGGAGCTTTCTCAGTCCTGTTTGATCGGTAAGATGCTAGGTGAGCCCTTAGATGTTCGTACTATCATTTCTCGCACCAAGTCTGAGTGGAAATTTGTTAAGGGTGACATTGATTTCCTAGAAATGGGTAATCATTGGATCCTTCTAAAGTTTGCAAACCCTAATGATGTTGCTTTAGTGTGGGCTGATAGACCTTGGCATGTCCAAGGTGATTTGTTTGTTCTTCAAGCTTGGAGACCTAATTTTGATCCCTTCCTTGAAGAGATCAAATGGGTGGACTTGTGGGTGTGTATCCCTAGATTTCCAACTGAGCTTTTAAATTTTGAATGCTTGGCTAATCTGTTTGCTGCTAATAATGTGGGGGTGCTAGTTAAGTTGGATTCGAATTCTTTGTTAAGAAACAAGATTAGGTTTGCAAGAGCTTGTATTAGGGTTGATATTACTGAGCCCTTGTTAGAATATGCTGAGTTAACTCGAGCTGGGGGGCACAAATGTGGTTATGTGATATGGTATGAGGATTTTAGTGCTGGTTGTTCATTTTGTGGTCTTGAAGATCACACTATTGATACTTGCTATCTGTTGAATGCCCCAAAAAAAGAAGTCACTGTTTCTCTACTGAAAAGTCCAAAGCAAAAGCACTTGATTGAGATCCTTTCTCTGGCTAACAGGCAAGTTAATCATGCTACCAGGGCTGTGGAAGCCAATGTGGTGCAAGCTAAGCCTAAGTCAGTTTATAGGAATGCTAAGTATTCTGCTCCTGTTAAAGATGGTGGATTTAATAAATCTGGTCCTAAGTTTGTTAAGAAAAAAGAAGTGGGTATTGTGTTTAAGGATACTGTTTCATTGAATGCTACTTCTGTTAAAGCTCCTATTCATGGTAAAGGGAAGGGTAAGGCCCTTGTTTTTGCTGCTGCTCCTCAGTGTGGTTGTGGTTCTGACTCTGATGATGATCCTGACATTGTGGCATTCCCTCCTATATTACCTTCCTCTGTTGATTTCCAAGCTGCCTTGATGGATTACTCCTCTCAGGAGGCTGGTGAGGGTGTAGGCTGTGATCTTGCTCCACCCATGGGTACTAATGTTGAGCTCTCTCCTATCCCGCTGCAAGTTATCTACCCAGGTGAGTATTTACAAGGTAATCAGTTTGGTCCCTTGATTCATTTAGATGAATCTCAGTTTGGTGGCTATTCTATGTTTGAGTCTGATGTGGAGAATGATACAATGATTCTGCATGATGAGAAGGGCTGTGATGATGTGGCTGTGAATCATGAATCCTCCTTTCACTCTATTGATTCAGCTAGTTCTATTGTTAAGCATATTAGTACTTTGGGTGTTGAGCAGGACCTCCCTATGGAACCCACCTCTCTTTCTAGTGCAGCTAAGAGGAGGAAAGGTAATAGTGAGGATGATTCTGCCTCTTCAGGTCTGAAGAGATCAAAGGCCTAATATGTTTTATGAACTCTGGTAGTTTGTTTTTTGGGATGTCATTGTGGTTTCAGCTGGTTCTTTATTTGTGTTGGTTTATTGTGGAAGTTGGTGACGTGAAGGCATTAGTTTTGCTCCATTGCTGGTGGATTGTGAATAGCTTGGTAATGTTAATGCCATGGGAAACCTGTTTTTCATCTCTTTCTAGTCGAGTGAGAAGCTTGAATTTAGGTTTCACATATTTTGTAATCTTCCATATTGTCATTTGGGTCTGTGACATCCGGTTTATTTGTATTTTGAACTGTAGTTGGCTGTGGCCATGGTTTATTGTAATTCTGCTGATCAGGTTTATTGAGTTGTTCATGGTTGTAATTTGTTGCAGCTCTTCTATTGTAATTATTTTAGTCAGATCCTTAATGATGGTTTGTTGTTTTTATCAATCATGTGATTTGTTGTTTAGTAGGCGCTGGTTAATTGTTAAGGTAATTGTTAAGATACCTGCTGCTGTAGTTTTTTTATATCATTTTAGTATTGACATTTGTCTTGACTATTTTCAGTTGGGTAGTTTTTTTGGTTGCAAGGTTTGTCCGAATCTGGTTTGGGTTATTAGGAAGCATAGCTCGGTTCTTGTTAGTTTTATCCAAAGTTTTTGGAACATAAGGGGGAGTAGAAGACATCTGGCAATGGAAGAGGTTAAGGATTTTAGTTTGTCACAACAAACTCAAATTATGATGTTATGTGAAACTAAATCTCAAGTTCCCCCAAGTGATGGTTGTGTTAGACATTGTGGTTTCCATCACTCTGACTATATTCCTTCTATAGGTTTGGCGGGGGATATTTGGCTCTTATGGAAAGACAATGCGTCCAATCCGTTTCTTTTGTCAGTAATTCATAAGAGTGATAGATTCATTGCTTGCAATATTAGCTTATTAGATATGGAATGTTCTTTTGTGGCCATTTTTATTTATGCACCTCCAAATTTCGCGCTTAAACAAGTTTTTTGGGATGAATTAATTGAGTACATTAAGTTGTTAGATAGTCCATATGTAATTTTAGGAGATTTTAATGAACTTAGTTCACAAGATGATAAGCAAGGAGGTTCATCTTTCCTTTTTTCCCGCCTAACATTTATGAATCTTTTATTAAATTCTCTAGAGTGCACTGAGCTCCCGTTTAATGGTAGTAGATTTACGTGGAGGAAAAAATCTCACGGGCCCAATAATATACTAGAACGACTAGATAAAGGGGTAGTAAGTATTGATTGGCTAAGTTTGTTCCCAGATGCAAAACTGGTTCATCATAACTTCTCCTCATCTGATCATTGTCAGGTCTCCCTATCTCTAAAAATTAGACAAGTTAGAAAAGCTCCCCCTTTCAAGTTTAACAAATTATGGACTACTCGAAAAGATTTTGATTGCTTAGTAAAGAAAACTTGGTGTACACGTTTTCAAGGATCGTTTATGTATTGTTTTACTAAGAAGTGTAAGCTTCTAAAGGAAAGGGCTAAAAAATGGTCGACCACGAGGTTTGGCAATATATTCCGTCAACTTAGAAATGTGGAAAATAGGTTGCAGACCATTCAAAGTGCTTTAGTTCTCAATGAGGAGTGTCCCCAACTTATATCTCTTCAAACTAAGTTCCTATTAAAGCAAGCTAAACTACTCCATTTTCAAGATATACATTGAAAGGTTAAGGCCAAAGCTAATCATATTAAATTGAGTGATGCCAATACTAAGTATTATCATTCGTGTGCTTCTATTAGGCGAAATAGAAATCTCCTTACTTCCATTCAAGACCCTCACGGGATAGTACTTTCGCATCCGGCAAGAATTGAAGAGTGTTTTACCGAAGCTTTTAAACAACGTTTTACTGCTAATTCTAGGTGTGCTTTTGATATTAATCAAGATTTTGCCCTTCTAGATGAAATTATAAGCGAAGAAGATAACGTTTTTTTGTGTCAAGAGGTTTTATATGAGGAAGTTAAGGAAGCTACGTTTGATTTAGCGCCTGATAAAGCTCCTGGGCCGGATGGTTTCCCACCCTTTTTCTTTCTAAAGTATTGGTCCCTAGTCGGTAACTCGGTTTTTAGAGCAACAAGAGCTTTCTTTCATTCAGGGAAATTGCTTAAGGAAATTAATCATACTTTTATCACTTTGATTCCTAAAATAGATAACCCGTCTAATCCTAATCATTTTAGACCAATTAGTTTGTGTTCAACTATTTATAAGATTATTGCTAAAATTCTAGCTAATAGATTAAAGGTAGTCTTAGGTAAGATTATCCACCCTTTGCAAGGGGCTTTTGTCCCGGAGAGATTGATTCAAGACAATATTCTTCTAGCACATGAAGTTTTCCACTCGTTTAGGAATAAGAAAGGGATTTCAGGGTGGTTGGCTATTAAATTGGATATGGAGAAAGCGTATGATAGGTTAGAGTGGAATTATATTTTTGCCACTTTCACCAAGTTAGGTTTCTGTGATCAATGGGTAGAATGGCTAAGGCAGTGTATTACAACGGTTTCTTTTTCAGTTTTGGTGAATGGTATCCCGGGTCAAACTTTCTTTCCTCAAAGAGGAATTCGGCAAGGTGATCCTTTATCTCCGTACATCTTCATTTTATGTGCGGAAATTTTGGCTAGACAGTTACAGCAGGCTAGTCTTTATGGGTCTAAGGCTGTAGGAGTCACTCTAGGACACTCAGGAGTGAGAATTCCTTTTTTAACTTTTGCTGATGATACAATGATTTTTGCCAAAGCTTCGGAAGAAAGCTGTAATACTATCAAAGCGATTCTAGATAAGTACTGTACAATGTCCGGTCAACTTGTGAATTTTCATAAATCGGCTTTTCAATGTACGGCTAATGTGACGGAAGTTTTTTCCGCAAACTTTGCCGCTATTTTGCAGATGGAAAAATCTTTTTCTTTGGGTAAGTATCTAGGCTGTCCAATTATCGACTCAAAAGTTACAAACGCTACATTTGCTGATTTGCAGGAAAAAGTTACTTCTCAGTTGACTAAATGGAAAGCTAACTCATTATCTCAAGCAGGGAGAACTGTTTTAGTTCAATCTAATTTAGCTACGAAAGCTAATTATCTAATGCAAAGTTTTTCTCTTCCGCCTACTATCCTTTCCTCTCTGGACAAGTTACCGTAATTTCTTTTGGAATAAAGTTCCTGATGCTAAGTCCCCAAATTTGATAGGGTGGGATAAAGTCTGTAGACCGAAAAAATTAGGGGGTCTAGGCCTTAGGAAGGCAAAGACTACTAATAATGCGTTGCAATTTAAGCTCCTATGGAAGATTCTGGAGTCTCCAGATAATTTATGGGTTCAGTTGGTCAACAGAAAATATCTTAAGAATGAGGATTTATTCACTTATAAAGTTAAAGCCAATGTTTCCTGGCAATGGAGACGATTGATGAGTTTACGTAGTGTTTTTCGGAAGGGGCTAAGGTGGATAGTAGGGAATGGGGAGAATATTTCTTTTTGGTTTGATAATTGGATATTTGATAATGCCCTGGCGGATAGTTGTAGTGTCCCTAGAGGTTCGGAGGATTTAAAAGTCTGTCATTTTATTGACCGCAATCATCAGTGGGATTCTGATTTGCTTAGGCAGGTTGTTCCGTCTGAGGTTGTTACTGCGATATCGAAATATTTCCTTCCCAGTAATAGCTCCTCTGATAAAAGGGTGTGGGGTTTAGCACCGGATGGAATTTATTCTGTCAAGTCGGGTGTAGACCTTCTCCAAGGCCATAGAAATCAGCAGGTTCCTCTTGTTCCCTTTGGTTGGATTTGGAAGTTGAGCATCCCCCCAAAGATAAAATTTTTCCTGTGGAAGTTATCCCTTAATGGGCTTCCTACAAAGAAGAGATTAGAGCTAAGCCATGTTTTTCTTCCCCTGGAATGTGTGTTTTGTAATCATCATTCGGAGGACGCTGCTCATCTGTTTTCTAGGTGCCCTTTTACGTGCGATGTTTTTGCCAATCTCCAGGTGATGTTAAATTGGCCCATTCCGCCGCCCTATGAGGAAGGATCCTCTTTCCATAGTTTTCTATTTTTGGTAAAATCCTCCTTCTCTGTGCCCCAAGTGGAATGTATGGCCATTGTTTGGTGGTTTGTGTGGTATGCGAGGAATGGGGTTATTTTCAGGCAAGAGGCGTTGTCCCCGCAAAAGGTTAGTCATATGATTAAAGCGTTTGCTCTCAATCTTTCCATTTCTGGTGCGGTAGTGGCAGGTGTGGATTCTTGCGTTTCCTTTATTGATCGCAAGAAGGCTAAGGTGAGAATTAGAGAGCAGGTGGTGTGGTCCCCTCCCCGCCTCGGCTGCTTCAAATTAAATTTTGATGGCTCTAAATTGGCTAATGGTCAAGCGGCTTTTGGCTTTGTTATCCGAGATTCGTCTGGTGCTGTCCAGTTGTGTGGGGCGGGGGCTCTTGGGGTAGCGTCTTCTATTCTCGAAGCTGAGGCTAGGGGTCTCAGGGAAGGGTTGCGTGGGGCTTTGTCTCTTGATATTGATAATCTTATTGTGGAAGGGGATAATCTGTCTGTCATCAACGCTATCAAGCGTCTCTGGAAGATTCCTTGGTCGATTCATTCAATCATTCTTGATGCGATTCAGGATATGGGTCGGTTTGCGGAAGTTCAAATTGATCATGTTTTTAGGGAAGCAAATGCGGCAGCAGACTGGATGGCTCATCGTGGTCACTTATCAAATAATATTACATACTGGTTTGAGATTTCTGATCTATCTTTTTCTACAATCATCCGCAAGGATGCTTTAGGGTGGCCTAGTTCTTGGGTTCCTCCCTAGTTTTTTCTTTCTTGTATAAAAAAAAAAAAAAAATTTATTTTAAAACGGCTTAATATGATAAGTGTTTCATTTATTTTATAACGAAGAAGTGCTATACTTTCATACTATATAGGGGGCGAAGCTATGTTGGGGCTTAAGAGGGCCATGGCTCCTGCAACCCCAACCTAACTTTGAAGAAAATCAATGGTAATTAATAGTTATATCTTGTTTTATAGGTATATTGTCTCCCTCAACAACCATGTTTAAAATTATCTATTAAACTGGGTCCCTCCACAACCAAGCCTGACTTCGCTTCTGATACCATATGGTCCATATCAATAACACATCAAATGATATAATCGAACAAGTTAAAAAAAAATTGTGTTGTCAATGGCATTATATTGCATGCATGCTTGTGCTTGGCACCAAGCTCCATGATTGATAGTAGTAAGTAGGGAATATTATTATATACTTTTTCTTTTTGGCAGAGCATATTGGGCCGGATTATCTTAGTATTGTTCCACTTATTATTAAGTCCCTTCTATATTTACGTGAAGCCACGATAACATATTTGTATGATTGTAATAACCAGCTGTCAATATTCATATTCAGATTTTGCAATTTTTGACCCTGTAAACTGAATCCCAAATTAATGTCTCAGATCATATTTTGTGAATATAATGTTATACTAACTTGTAATGTTAATTAGTATGCACCAAAAAAAATATTGTAGGAGAATCATGTGGGAGTTCAATGATTGGAGCTTCCATCTTCCAATTTTATGGTCGGGAGTTCGGTTCTCAACAACCCCATATTTGGGATCATGGGATGTTTGTGTGGATATTTGCTTCCGGGTATAAATCACCAGTTTCAGTCTCCAGAAGTTCTTTTTATGAGTTGGGATCCCCTAACTCATGAAGGTTGAGCATGCTTGGGTCAGTAAATTATCGAATAATAAAAAAAGAATATATTAGTTAGTAAAGTCTTATTTAAAAAAGCATATAGTCCGAGTAAAAAAACACTTCTTTTGGGATTAAAGACATATCTTCACAAACATTTCTATCGATATAGACGATATTTACGTGATAAAAGATAAAAAGAAGATAAGAATATCATTTCCTCTATATTTCTTGAGACAAATACAATGATATACATTCATTCAAAAGAATGTTGTAGGCTGATCTTATCCTAGAGGCCGGTTTTAGTGTGTTTCACTTTAGCCAAAAAAAAAAAAAAACAATGATATCTATTATTGAGTCATTTGACAAGCATGAAACACAAACTTTAAGTTGATTAACTTATGAGTTAGAGACATCCATATCACCAAAACAAAACACTTAGAACTTATTATCTCTCTAAAACCCTAGCCTCCCCTATCCCTTCTTCATCAATTAGGGAATGTTATGGATGATTCATTCATGGTAAGCCCTTGTTATTTTCAGTTTTTAGTTCATTTTCTTGTTTTTTGAATAAAGTAGCATCTTTTTATGAGATTTTTTCAAACCCTGTTATGGGGTTTTTAGTTTCTGTTGTGGAGACCTCTTTCTCCCCTATGGGATTTGTGAGTATGATTTAGGTATGAAATTGTTCTCATTAGTTGAAGTTCGAGACTCAACATAAAGGTATTTGAAACTCGGATGCGGTTAACATGACTCGATCAAGAATGCTCTTCCCAAACAATGTCAGAATGATAGACTTCTTCATTGATAATTGCTTGATTCAGCAAATACAAGGGGGTTGCACCGTATTGCTCGATCTGGTTCATTGTAGTTTTTTCGAAGACGAATTTGATTTAAACTTGTTTAATTGTATCTTCTTTTTCTTTAATATCTATTGTAAATGCCCTTTAACCTTCAATTAATAGTATTTCTCTTTGAAAAAAAAAACTTAAGATAGAGTTAGGACTACAACCTGAATTAAATACTTTCTTTCTTGTACCCAATAGATATATCATGTAACCCAATTGTATATTCACATAGGGTCGAAGGAAAATGTTTGATTGTGTGCTTAAAAGATACCCCATTCGTTTTTTTTAGATGTAACATATTGACTTTGGGCGCTATTCATCCAATACACTTTAACCATTAATTGTTATTTATACATAAGAAAAAAAAATAGCTATGTGGAATCTTGTTAAATTCGTCATGGTATACACTTTCCAAATATACATTTTTTATAACTTTTACTTTTATATAATTAGAGATATTATCAGTCAATACTGTGCCTCGACAAATGTAAAAAATCCAATGTTACATCTTAAAAAAAAAAAAAAAAAAACAAAGAGAGTATATCTGATCATCGAGTTTCTGATCCTCGAGTTTCTAATCCTCCAGCGTTGTAACAAAAAGTAGCCAAGTGTCAAAAACTGGGTAATAATTGAATTAACGAGATGGAGGGTGTAAGAGGAAGCTAGAAAAAAGATTATTACAATGAAATACAGTAAGAGTGAGTCTACAATAGTTGATCTAGATTTCTCTTCCTTATCATGTCCAGCTAATCTCTCTTTACAAGGGGAAAGGATCCGCTAAAAACCACTCTTAGGCTGAAAACTGAAAACAAAGTAACTTTTAACCCCTTTAGGGTAACTTTTAACACTTTTAGGGTAACTTTTGTCAGTTTTGGGGTAACTTTATTATATTAAGGATAGTTCTATATATTTCAAGGGTAACTTTATTTATTATAAGAGTAACTATTACCACTTTTAAGGTAACTTTTTACCTTGAAATATATGTTAGTGAGAGGGGGGTAACAAATAGCTTTAAAACAGCAACTAATCACAATACTTTGGCAACTAATAACAATACTTTGTATGAATTTCCATGTTAGTAAGAGGGGGTAACAAATAGCTTTAAAACAGCAACTAATAACAATACTTTGGAAACTAATAAAAAAACTTGATATAAGGTAACTTTTAAGTTTTCAACAAATCTACACCAAAATCAACACCAAAATTAGACATAAAACCATAATCAACAATGCACAATGAATCCCACTAATCGATACGAACAACAAATTACAAGAAAAACTAAATTCACCTCCCGATGTCTATCACCATACTCCTCAAATTAGACGATGATGACATAACCAAACTAATTCCAAAACCTTCCACACAATCAATTTGACCTAAACTGCGTCAAATTTGACAATTTAATCATCAAATACCAATCAAAAATTGCAAAAAAAAAAAGAACCCTAAAAAACCCCATAATCAAAGACAACAAATTAGAGCACAAAGAAGACGAATAATACCTTTAACGAAGGAATCGCAATGACTATGAAATTTCTACTACAGTACGTATACCTTTCGTGGATTAATGTTCAGTTCCCTGCTATATACTACCTCCGTTTCTTTTTAATTGTTACACTTTGACATTTTACACTATTCACAAATTGCACTTTGACCCTCGTTTGTGATTTATACATGAATAAAAACATAGTCATGTGGGATCTTGTTAGATTCGATTAGTATGTATTTTATTAATATGTAATTTTTATATTTTTTACAAATACAAAATTAGAGATATAAAGGCTCAAAGTAGTGCATCGGCATGCGTGAAAAGTGTAAGTGTAACAATTAAAAAGAAACGGAGGTAGTATAAGCATGAAAATATTGTAATCCTTCTGAAGCAAGCAAAGAGGGGAATTGTGTATTGTTTCGATTATTAGATTTTAATAACAATATATGTTAGTTGAATTGTTTTGTGGTATTGCTCCGATCCCCACGTGTTGGCGTTGTTGATGCCGCCTTGTGGTGGTCCGGCAAAGTAATAAAAGGAATTTCCCTTCCATGTGTTGTGTGTTGCATTGTTGTTGTTGGTGGTGGTATGGTTGCTGGAGTTGTTGTTTTGGGCTGCATCAGAGCAGAGGAGTAAAGAGAGAAATAGAGATGCAAATCTTTTCTGCCATTGATGGAGGAGAGAGAAAAAAAAATGGAAGGGTTAAGATCAAAATCTGGGTTGATCTTTAGAGGAGAGAGTGGGGTGGAGTTTGATGAGTGAGAGGGAGTGTTAGAGTGGGAGAGAGGAAATTGAGATATAAACCGTACGATCAAAATCAACGGTTCAGATATCTTGTTTTCAGTTTTCAGCCTAAGAGTGGTTTTCACAAAATCCTATTCCTATATATATATATTATATACATTGATTTTGTCTCCATCTTTGTGAGAATTCAGAAGCCATTTTTCATATTTTTCTACGAATTGATTTAGTGATGGAAATTTGTAGTATCATGTAGCAAATTTCAGATATTTCTCTGCAATGTGTTAAACCACTGCACTTCAAGATCAATGTCAAAACTAACACATTGATGAAACCCCTAAAAAATGCTATATAAAAAACCATCGTCAAATACGACATGAATTAGTCAAATCTCATCTACAACGATCATAGTTTTTCTGGAAGAGTTTTATACGATTCCATTTAATATGTGTTCTACGATTTGATCACGAGTGTATATACCATATGACTTTTAATTAATGTATTAATTTTAATTTGTGAAAAGTGCAATAATTATCCCTAAACTCAGCCCCATATTTTGATAAGTTAAATATCTCAGCACATAACATATGAGTCCCATACTCATTTGTTGCCGTGATTATTGCTGGAGAACTCCAAATACGAGTTCAAGTTATCGCTGGAGAGACACTATTTGGTGGCCCAATTTCATGTGTTGCAATAATAACGATGAGTTTCATCTTTCGGCTCAACGTCCAAATCTGCTCTGCTCGCTACACTACCTCTCGCTCTTCCAGACTCACGTCTAATATAGGTTATTGTAAATAGGTGGTGGATCTTCATGAGCAATTATGGACTTATGGTGGTGAGTCATGGATCTTGCGGATGGCTAATAGAGGTGGCCAGTGCCTGGTGGCCATGGGTGGTGGGTTTACAGCTTTTGATGGTGAATGGTGGAACAGTGGGTCTACAACAAGCGATGGTGGCTGGTGGTGCGAAGGATGCATTTTCAATGTTCAGGGTAACAGTTGATGATGGCGGAGTCCTGGTAGTAATGGTATGTCATAGGGTGACTGTGGTACCATAAGTTGAGGGGATGGTTACAAGTTACAACATAAGGACTGAGGTTTCAGAAGTTTGGTTGCTGGGTTTGGATTCAAAATTCAACTACTATTCTAGGAATTCCTGGGGCATCAAAAAGCAACAAAAAGGATAAAGACGAGTAATGAAAAATGAAGGAATGAACGTGCTCGCAAATGGATGGTTCTTAGGTAGCGATATTAAATACGCCCATAAAAATCTAGCAATTCAAAATGATTCTAGACCCACATATTTTTTATATAAATCTTCCAGAGTACTAGATTAGTAGATTTTCAAGTCATACAATATGACCTAAGATTTTCACCCCCACAAACATGGATGCTTCAAAATCCTGATTAGTTCTTGGTAAGGGTAAAGAAAGCTAATAAATTAGAATTACCAAAACTTCGAAAATAATGAGGAAATCAAAAAGGAAATTCATGAGATCTGAACCTATCAATTCATCTGTCAGTTCTTTTTTCTTTGCCCAACTCCCAAGTTGCATATTCAAAAATCAACCAGATCAAGCTTCAGATGAATTCTGTCTAGCTCAAATCTCACTTGAATAATTCAACATTAAGCCAGTCCCTACAAGAAGAATTTCATTTCAAGTTAAGATCATACTATCATTCTAAGCAATTTCCATATTGCAAGAGTAAAATAACACTTCGACTTACTCGCTAATGTTGTCGAGGTGATCGTCAAAGTCTACAATGTCCTCCCATTTCTGAGTAGATACATAGTCCAATAATATTATGTTTGCTGATGGCTCCTTCATTACTAGCCGACCACTGTCCTCTACTTTCCATTTGGAACCATCTCTTGAATACAGCTGATCAAATGAAAGACAATGTTATAAGAGAGAATTATCAAACTTCAAAGAAAGCTCAAAGTCAGTCACTACAGACTTACAAACGATGTGCACCGGTCCAAAACCATGACAGAGCCGGTTTGGACCAGATTCAACATCACAACAAATTAAGTCTGGGTATAGACCAATTTGGACCCATTTTATAGAAAGCTACAGGTATTAAATAATTACATGGATTGCATATTTTTCATATAAGCTAAAATATGTCCAACTAGTACAAGATGTCCAACAATTTCGTTATCTTCGACTTCAAAATCAAAACATAATTAATGACGAACCCAGTTACAGGCATCTTAATCTTCAAAAAAAGAAATAAAGAATCAGGAACCCCCAGTAGTTGACTAGAAAATGTAAGGCCTAAATTCATAACATAAGACAAAATTTATCTCAAAGTCTCACACAAAACATTACTATTTTTAGCTGAAGATGTTCAGAACAGCAAATCAAAGATCCCAAATCAAATAATTCGAAGATTCCCAGTCAAATAAGCCCCAAAGCAAATAAAGTAATAAAGTGGAATTTCCAATGCGCGGATCAGCTGAGAGGTAAACTTGCAGTAGCATCAGACTGACCAAAGAGAAGTAGCAGAAAGAAGACTGTGCAGGGCAGCGAGGAAACCAATCAAAGAGGTTACAGAAGAGAGAGACTGAGATTGGAGGGACCATACATCATAGTGAACACCTTGAAGGATTGAGGTTGAGGGAGAAAGAAAAGGAACAGGGCAAGGTAGAAGGGACTGTAGTATGTGGCATTTGGATATCCCAAAGTAGTGCTCAGGCACTACCTTTAGAATTTCCCAGTGGAGTATCAATTTTCTTGTTTCAATATAAAAAGTCTACCGGTCCTGACCAAAAAATCACGACTCCGGACTCTGAAATCCAGAAAACTGATTTTCTAAGATTGGAGAACACACCTGAATCGACGGACCCGGCCTATTCCAGTTTGGCCCTAATCCGTTTCCCCGCCCAAATTGCATTTTGCAATTACAAATTAACAAAATGAAGGCAGGACTCCTAAAACATAAACAAGCAAAGCAACAAAGAACATGACAAGATAACCACTTTAGATGCAATTTTGACATTTTTCTCTATATTACCCTCAGTCGGGTCCCTTCTACTTGCCAAAAAACAAGGAACACTCAAAATTGAACAAAAGTTGTAACAGTCAAATACAGAGATGTTAAATAATTAGGACAATCATTTTGAAAACAGACCAAAACACAAGGTAAGACTGTCAAAGTGAAATGCAGGAAGCATGCGTGTTTACAGATCAGACCACCGCCTCAATTTACTGTGCAACGTCAAGCGGCCAAGCATCAAATTATCAGCCAAAGTTGAGGTTCACTAGAGCCAGAGGAAGAAATTGGTACATAGAGTTACAAACATACATAACAACTCCTACAGCTTTGAAGGAAAATAAAGTACAAAAACAAGAGCTACCAGTGTTCCATAAAATAAAAGGATGGAACATAAAGCTACCTGCATTACGGGAGTGCGATCTTTCACTTTGGGTAAAGCTTCCAGCTTTTTGTTGTCCAACTACGGAATCAAACAGTAGATACATAAGCAGTGATAGAATATTAAAGCACTGATTAAACCCTAAACAATAAGGGAAAAAAGGATATGGAAAGTCAGTCAACATCTTGCAACTAAGCATACCAAAAGAACTCCCGCCTGGGGAAAGTATCGGCACAAATGATCTCCAATGTTCTTAGCCACGTTATTGAGATCAGAATCATCAGCCCTTTCATTTGCATGGAAGTAACCCACCAAGCTCAAACCTTGACTAGAATAATGCTCTTCTATCTAATAACATAGACAACAGATCAGTACATGTACATTTTCCTTTATGCAGAAAAAACTTCATCAAAAGAAACAGCTCTGTACCAAAGGAAACAAAAGTAAATATCATCTAGAGATTACAGGAAAGAAGAGCTCACAATCCCTAAAAATCACAGAGAGATAATCGCTAAAAGACACTGATGCAAGTTATCAAACAGGGTACAAAGGAGACAATTAGGCATGAGAGGGGTTCCTACTTTAAAAATATTTCCATTCCTATCCGGCCACAACATCCACAGAGTAGCCAAACAAACACACTGGCAGGGTAAAGATTGAAATATCTAGCTTGGCAGGACTTGAAATATATTTTACCCTAAAAGATGTAGCACTTATTGTCTTTATTTATCTCCATACTTAACTCAGTAGGCCTTGAATATATTTTGCTAACAAGATGCATGTCCATCATGGATAGCACTAAAAGAATGCAATCCTCATCTAAACTGACTACACTCTTTGTAATAGAATGCTGAGTGCTGTACTGAGCTGCCCTAAAGGAGGGGCACAGTAGGAAGCACAATATAGGTTAGTTATGAGAGCTTGTGACGGAGGGTAGAGAGTTAGTAAGAGCAAAGAGAGATGAAGAAAAGAGTCTCGGTATTATACATGGAGGGAATTAGGGAAGGCCGGAAGGGAAAAGCATCAGAGATCGGTTTTATATTTATGTATTCATCATCTTAGATAGTTAAAGATTCAAGCTTCTTGAATGCTAATTAGTCTATCACTAATCTCTATATTTCATAGTTTATCAATCAAAAATTCACCTTTGTCCTTCTTCAAGTCTGCCCATTTCATTCTCAAAATCTATTTTCCAGATTTTCAGTTCATAACAAGTGCCAGGACAATAATAATGAAGTATATCAAAGTACCTCCCGATTCCTGAACATAGTGCTCCTTGAAGAAAACACCAACTAAACCCCCACAAATGTACTAATAAAAAATAGAGTCAAAACTCATGAAAAAACATCATACTAAAAGATCTGCCCACATGCTTACATGTCAAGCGTATCAAATTCGTATGACCCAATGTTGTTTGCAAATGTAGAGTATTCAATTATGGAAAACAACTATGGGAGATGGGGTTTGCTTATACTCCGTGGTAATGCAGAATGCTAGACCTAATAACCAATCATCAACAACTACTTGAGCTGCCCACAAAAGCCACAGTTCTGTTGAATAATCTAACCATACTAGTAAAAAAAAAAAATACACTAGTGAATTTTCCAAAAGTTATGAACTAACTACAAAAATCATTGCCCTGGTATTTTCATTCCCCTTAGAACTATTTGTTTGGATCAGAAATGTTATTGAACTTCTTGTCTTTATTCAACACCCCAATCTAAATCAATGGTAACCTACAAAACTCGCCCCAACCGAAAATCGACCCTCATCAAGCAAATAGCTATAATCATTGAAGTCCGGCTTCAATCTCAACAAGTACTTTCCCAATCTATTTCAAACACTTACATAGAAAGTTTCACTATCATCTAAAGATGGTAAACATCACAGCAATAATTATAAGTAAAGATGCACAATTTCACAAATTGAAAACAATTATTCATAAAATAGAGGAGAGAGAAAGTACAGACTTGCATCAAGGCGATTTCGAGAGGAGGTAGGAGACCAATGTTGGAATGAAAAAGAGGGACAGCATCAGAAATTTGAACAACTTCTTTGCTGGCATCAAATCGACCAACTAAAACTCCATTAACGGAGCTTGATTTATGCTTTAAAGCGTGTAGCACTAGCTTTATATACGCATTTTGTCCGATTTCATACGTTAATTCCCCCATAATAGTTTCAATCAAGCAATCAACAACTGAATTTGGAATAATTCGATTCAAACCTACGTTTTACATTCAAAAAATTAGGAAAAATTTAGAAACCCTAAAAAAAATATAGTCGGAAACAAAGATAATACCTTTTCTGAGAGTGCAAATTTTCTCCTCTGCCTGTTTCTCTGTTTAGGAAAATTGCAAGATCTGGGAACTAAGTTTACTTTTAGCGGAGACGAGACGACCTTGTTTGGTGGGGTCCAGAGATCACTGCTCAACTTAGGCTATATTCAGTTCACCTTATTTTTCTTATTTCAGATCAGATCAAATCAGAAAAAATAAGTTCAGATCATATCATGCTTATATTTAAAAACTCATTATTATTATTATTAAATATCTTTCATTACATATTAGTAAAAAAATATAATAATTGAATATTAATAAAACATTGAGCCGAATCACACAAAACCCCACATGACTATATTTTTTCTTATATATCGAGAAAAATCTAAAAGATAAGATCTTACTTCAGATCAGATCAGTTTGGATCAGATCAGAAAAATTAAGTTCAAATCAGATCAGAAAATTTCAGGTGAACTAAACATAGCCTTAGTCTGTTCTCCCCGGCTTATTTTCAGCTCAGTTCAGTTTCATTTTTTTATAACTATTTTGTTAAATATTATTATTATGTTGGTCTCATTTGTTTTACTAATTACTCTTATTATTATTATTATTTATTTTTATATCATTATTATTAAGTATTATTATTATTGTTATTTCAATATATTATTTTGTTTATTATAGCTTTACTCATTATTAATACTATTATCTCTATTATATAAGGGAAGAGGAGGGGGACATCAAAAATGGTAATTCTTTTTATACCCTTAAGTAATAAAATATATATTCACCATCTTTTATCATTATATCCTCAATTAACAAAATATTTAGATCATCATTGATTTATTGGCTTTCAAAAAACAGAAAAAAATATATACAATAAACTTTATGAATAATTTTTTGTATATATTATTATACAATTGACCTTTTGTTTGTTTTCGCACGTATCGGGTGCATATAGGAGTAGTCAAGTGTATATGCGAAGATTTGAACAGTACGATGAGCAGTTGAGCACATAGTTTCCAGTTCCACGCACGCTCTGCGCTTGTTATCACCTCACTCACAGAGTCACAGTCACTCACTTTCTACTACAAAGTTCAAACTTCACACACTTCAAAATTTTCCTGCTACATGCAATTTAGCTTTTTGGCCCTTCTCGAACAAACAGATGCAAATTCAAATCCAAGACATTTTCAAGGTTTTGCTTCTCTTTCTACTCTCTAATTTTTTGATGCATTAATTTTTTGTTGTACTCTTTTTGATTGTTTGTTATGAAGGATAAAATTAGGGTTTCGATTGAATTTATTGAATGTTTGTTTGTTTGTTATGAAGGATAAAATTAGGGTTTCGATTGAATTTATTGAATGTTTTACTGTGAAACTTTTGCGGAATTGCTCTTCTGCAGAAAGATTTATGCTTTCCTTTCTTTGATGTTAAATTAATTTGTTTTATGAAGATTGTTCTTTTGATGTAATTGGAAGAGGTGTAAATTAGAATTCTTGCAAATTTTAATGGCTGAGAAATTGTAATTATATTGAAGATTTCTAGGGTTTTACCGAGAATTTGCTTGAACGTAGTGGTGGGTTGGATTTTTTTTACTTAGGCAATAATACAAGTATATAATACTATAAATTGTGGTACTTTAATAAAAAAAATTCTAATAATAACATAATTAACTAATAGTAATATGAATAATAAAATAATAATAAACAATAATACAAATATTTAATAAAATAATAGACACTAATACAAATATTTTCTTTTTGATGCATATGAGCCATGAAGGTAGTACAAAGTACAAAGAAGGGGAGGGGGGATTCGAACCTGTGACCTATCGTTCACAGCACCTCAATCTTAACCATTGGGCCAAGATATCCTTGGTACAATAATACAAATATTTATTGAACATTGACTATTTGGACCTTATTGGACCTGATTGGAACTTATTGGACCTTATTAGACATGATTGGAACTTATTGCACCTGATTGAAACTTATTGGACCTTATTAGACCTGATTGAAACTTATTGCCCTAATTGGACCTTATTGCAACTTATCTGAACTTATTGAACCTGGAACTTATTTTTTTAAGCTAAGGAGATTACACCCTGAGCGTATAAGGTGTTGTTTGGTTGGAAGCTATTTTCCTTGGAAATACAAATTCCTAGGAAATGCATTATGGGTATTGTGTTTGGTTGGAGGGAAATGGGAGAAGCATAGGAAATACAAATTCCAAGGGAAATAGAATTTCCCATGAAACATGGGAAATAACTCACCAAGCCCCCCTTGATGAGTAATTTCCTAGGAAATGCAATTTCCTATGGTGTCAACCAAATAATTTTTTCTAATTCCTAGGAAATTAACAAGGGAAAGAATTTCCCATGAAATGTAAATTCCCATGGGAAATTACTTCCCATGTGAACCAAACGAGACCTAAGAGTTTAAGACAATTAACACAACACACAAGTTCATGTGTACAACCGAAGACCCTATTGAGGTCCACAAATCATGGCCCATGAACGTAGTCGATCTGTTTCTAAGTATAAGGCATTTAACCTATCTACATGACTACATCGATCTGGCAATGTCTCCCCGTAATTTAAGCGTCTTCTGCTCTTTCTTTTTCCTCCATTGAAGCAGCTTCTAAGGTAAGATTATTAATTATGTATTTATTTATTAATTTTTAATCATCTAATTTCTAAGGTTTGTTTTTCTAAGTTCAATAGGTTATCTTTATATTCTTGAATTATAATTATAATGGGCGATATGTTTGGTTGAATTGAATTGAATTTTGTTGATTTGTATTCATGTGATTTTCGGGTCTGAAGATGAATAATTAAGTGACATTTGTTGATCATTCTAATTTTCATGTGATTTTTGAGTCTGAAGCTGAGAAATTAATGGATGATTAATTGTAATGTGATTGCAGACCTTATTTATAACAATTCAATGTTAGGATCAATTTATGAAAATGAACATAGACCTGTTTCTCCCTCCTATCGGGGCTCCGGACACATTGGCAAAGATTTGAGCTTAAATTTATGTACTACTGCTCCATCATATGCACGCAATTGCATTGGTAGGTTAGTTTCGGTTGATATGCTTAGCAGTTTACCGGATGAATTGTTAATTAGGATACTTTCATTGCTTCCCACCAAAGATGTTGCTGCTATCTGCTCCTTGTCGAGGCGATTGATGCCTGTTTTTCCTTGGATTACTACCCTTGACTTGGATGATTCACCTATAGTTCATTGTTTGAAACATCCATATGCAATCCAACGTTTCCCCAATTTTGTGGCATTTGTGGATACTGTTCTCGGAGTACACCAGTCGCCATATCTCACCAGGTTTAGACTTGGATTGGCAAGTGATTTCTCTGCTGGTTACTTGCCTGGTTGTTGCGGTGGTCAAAAAGATTGTTTCCCGGACTTGAATTTCACTCTAGTTAAAGCTTGGATCTGTTTTCCAATAGCCCGTTATGGGCTAAGGGAGCTTGACCTCCACATTCATCTGAGGCAATCAGATGATTGTCAGCTACCCACGGAAATTTTCACTTGTGAAACATTGGAGGTGTTGAAGATTGATGTCAACCTAGGTCTTGATCAAGTTTCCACCATGCCATCCTTCAATCTTCCAAACTTGAAAAAACTCCACTTGAGTGCGTCTCTGTTTCCTGATGATGGCTTAGTGTCCAGGCTAGTTTCAAGCTGCCCTTTGCTTGAAGACCTCACCGCTGAGGGCTGGTGGAAGGATGGCCAATCCACTATTATCTCTTCACCTTCTCTTCGGAGATTGGCTTTAACAATTGAGCGAGACACATGCGAACTCGATAACCCTGATTTTGTTCTTATCCAAACTCCTAACTTGGAGCATCTGTATTATGCTGATAACTTGGCATTACACTACTCTGTTCCAAGCATGCAATCTCTTGTTATGGCAGTCATCTCAATTGGGAATCGCTTATTAAATGAAGAGTCAGACATTAGTTTCCAGCAAATGCTTAACCTGCTCCGACCTTTGTCTAATGTCCAGCATTTATATCTGCACGGCTCATGCATGAAGGTTTGTCTCAAACTCTAATTTTATTTCTCGCTCAATTACCGTTTTTATAGCAGAGAATGGAGGAGGAGGATTTTTGTTGTTGATTGCACGGAGTAACATTTTGGTTCATTTAGCCGTCCCCATCATTGGGATTAAGGCTTTGAATGATTGATCAATTACCGTTTTCTTGTTTTTTTTTTTTAAAACTAATGTTTATCTGTATTGCATGAACTGACAAATTGACTGACTGACTTTTAACGTTTTGATTGAAGGATCTAGACTTTGTTGAGGTGAAGGATCAACTGCCCCTGTTTCCTAATTTGAAAAATCTAAGCCTTGATATTGATGTTGATAGCGTTTTGGATCGGTCGCTGTTGGCGTTTCTTAATAGCTCACCTGTCTTAGAAACACTTGTTTTTCCACGGGTTTGTGTGTGGTTTCTTCTATTTGATATACTTGTATTTTACGTGCATGAAATGATATTAGGAGATATTGTAAGTCTGAAATATAAACTATGTTATTGATTGGTGTCTACTTTGTAGGGCCTCGGAAGCGTTAGTATTGAAGGTTGTGACGATGATGATAGGAATCGATTTGAGCTGAATCAAGAGTTCTGCAGAAGTGCTCAAGCAATTCCTTCATGTTGCAAGTCTCATCTCAAAAGAATTGAGATAAAGATTTTCTATGGACTAAGACAGGAAGTAGATTTGATCGAGTTTATGTTGCGACATGCATTGGTTCTAGAGGAATTAGTCATACGGGGAGACTCGGTCTGGCTTCCAAAATCAATTTCAAGGGTAGACAAGAAGTCAGCTGAGAGCACTTTGAAGATGTTACAAAGGGCCTCTGCCAACTGTTCAATTCAGGTGTTGTGATCTGCTCTGCTCTAATCATGATTGGCGGATTTTGGCTGATAACATACTAGAGTTGAGCAGGAGTGTGGTTGCGTTATTGAGTTGAATTAGTGCTGGATTATTACCTTTAGTCTTAAATCATGATAAGAGCACAAGTGTTTTCATTAAGATTATGCAATAAATCGAAAAGCTGAGAAGCTGAGAAGTTGGGTGCTGAGCTTGATGAGAAGTTGCTTACTGGTAATTTTAGGATGTTAAAATTAATTTCTTATTTATGCCCGTTGGCCATTAGTTATTATTCCATGTGCTCTTATAATTTAGGTTAGTTAAACTATTATACACCTAAATAAATAGGTGTGAATTTATATTGTGATTATTTTGTAATGCAAAACAATGATATTAATTGATAATCTTATGTTTCTGAAACATTTTGTTATTTGTATTACTGGAGGCTTTCCTGCGCAATCCGCCAGATTTGCTGAACCAACGAATCCTGAATGTCTTGTGAAACGTCCGTTTAATGTCATGTGCATAATGCAACCTCTTTAACTTATAAATTTAGCTGAAAGTCTGTGAATTGTGTTCGTTTATTATTGCAAAATTAGGATTTTGGATAATGTCTAGTAACTACAAGTAAGGCGGTTAATGTTTCACAAATTCAGTATTGTTGTGTTTGATTTACTGCATTCTTGCAGAAAGTTGAAGAAATTCATGTGTGTTTGTGATATTAATTGATTTTTGTGATATAAATTGATAATCAGTAAGATCAGGCCATTTAAGTTTAACTAATTCATGTCTGTTTGTGATATTAATTGACTGTTGTGAAAGTTATTGATGATCAGTAGAAAATCAGGCAATTGAAGTTTAATAATTCATGTCTGTTTGTGAGCACGCATCAACGTGTTCATGCAGTATGTAAAATTTACTCCTCCATCTCAAATTAGATGTCAGGTAAACAATTAATTTGAAAATCCCATCTTTTGGTGGTCTGAAGATAATAAACCCACCTAAAGTTTATTCGTGGGCAGTCCCAGTCCCTCCTTTGAGGGGTATTATTTTCTAGTGAACCTTAACTTAGTCGGACACTTGGACACCACTCAATCCGTGTCTGAGTAACATAGCTTGTCACTACCACTTGAAAGAAAGAGGCGGCGAATTTGGTCACTCGTGTCATCCCTTCGTCACTCATCAATCGACGACCACCTGAGGTATTGAGGAGTTGTGTGTGGAGATAGTATGTAAGAGGCCATGCTTATGCTTATGCTTATGCTTATACTTATGCTTATGCTGAGGTTGTATAGTGGAATTCAGGAAAGTGCAGGGCTTGCCTTTGATTTTAACAAGGACACAGAAACAACATAATATCATCACAAAGTACCTTGTTTATACTACCATCTGAGTAATATCAAACCCTAATTCTAAATCCATTCTCTGCAACAATATAATATGTACTTCAATTAATCCCTAATTATAGTACTATCATAAAACTCAAATCAAACTAACATCAGATGAAATCAATCAATTACTCAAAATAAGTAACATATATGCAATAAACTCTAGATTTATCTTTCAAATGCTTGCAAATATAACAAAATTTACCCACTAACAGAAAACACTATACATTCAACAACATTATACTTCAGTTATTCATTTCACTGTGTATCAAAATCATTACAGTAATCAGTGTAAAAATGTAAGGCTAATCCACAATTGCTTGCTTACCCCCAAACAATCAAAATCACAGCAACAATAATTGCTCCTCAACATACACTACACTATAGTAATCCTCCTAAACAACTTACATCTTTCCCTAACATCTAACCAACAAAAACAGAACACAAAAAATGATCAAAATCCAATCTAAATCCAACTAAAAGTCAGATTTTTATGAAATCATAAGTTTTTCTTACAGTAAAGTAGAAATCAACAAAGAAAACGCAAGATTCAGCAAGAAACCTTTACACCCAGAAACTCTAGAATATCCACTAAAATCAAGCTTGTACTTACTAGTAAGATTAGAGTACAAAATCCCCCATTGCATCATTGAAGAACTATTATGAGTTATCTCTTTATCAAACAACTCATAGATATAAACTTCAGAAACTCCATCTTTCTTCAATGGTGTAGCACCACCCTCAAATTTCAAGTGATCAACCAACCCTTTCAAATACATTTGAGCAAAAACCTGATTAGCATAACTCTCCTCCTTAAGATCACTCCCAGGTGAGCTCGGCCACCCGGTTTCTGTAACAATGATAGGAATATTCTCATGACCAGCAACAGCCATGGCGGAAACCACCGCATCAACCATAGTATCAAAAAGATTCCGGTATCGAACCCCGGTAGTATAATCATCCATAAAAAGAAAAGGACCCTCTTGAAACAGAGCAAAACCAAGCACAATCTCACGGTTTAACCCAAATAAATCACAAGGGTAAAGATTAACCAAGAAAGACGAATTCGACTCTTCCAAGAAATCAAGCAAGGGTTTAATAACAACATCAATTGCAGGTTCAGAAAACTCAGCGGTAGAAGGTGGGAAAGCAGATGTTATAAGTGGGATGAGAGAGAAAGTTGATGAAACAGAGATTTTACTAATACCAACTTGATGAAGGACTAAATGAATGTTTCTAATGGCGGGAAGAAGATCATCGGAAAGATCAGAAGGAAATGTCAGAATATCAGTGCCCACTGAAATTGTTGTGATATTTGCACGAGGGTAGAAAGGAATAACGTTGGTGTAGACCCAAACGACGGCGTTTGATCGATTCGAGGCGAGGGAGGAGACGAAGGAGTTGGGGATTGATAGAAGGAGAGAGACTGAAGAGTATGAGAAAGCTCGGATTAGATTTGGGTTTGGGTTTGTGAGTCTAACGGAGGTTATGTTATGGCGGTTGATAATGGCGGCGATTTGTTCAGGTGTTGTGGATGGAGGAATGTGGTTGATTGTTATGCCGATATTTGGGGTTTGAAGAGAGGTAGAGATGAATGTGAAGGTGATGGTGATGAAGAGGAAGAGGAGGAGAGAGAAAGAAGCCATTGTTGTAGTTTTACGAGAGAATTATTTCTGGGTTTATGAGAGAGAGAGAGAGAGAAAGTGTTTGTTACAGACTTACAGAGTGTGAGGAGAGAGAAGAAGAAGAAGGAATGAAGGTAGTTTAGTTGGTTTTGGCGGTAAAGTTTGTTGAGGAAGTGAAGCTTTAAAAGATACTTTCTTAATTCTATTATTATTGTGACATCTCCCTTTAATACATTTACGAGTTTTTAGGTTTAGGCTATACCTTGGTCCTTGGGTGATTATGTTTTTTATTGATTACTATTTTGTTTTGAAATAGTAATACCGAATATCAAAATTAAATTAGTTAGTAACATATTTACATCTAGTAGTATTAGTTTGAGGCTTTAAGCAAAAAAAAATGGATATTCGCTAGACTGATATCAGAAGAGGGGGAAGATCAAGGAAGTTTACTGTAATGTTGTGGTTGCGATTACTCTTTTCCTATACTAAGGGATTTTTTTTAAAATAAAAAATCAGATAAAAATTGTAGAAATTGATGAATTGGCCAGTTTTTTTTTTTTTTGTTTTACCTATTTTTAAATGAAGCAGGTTGTTTTCTTTTTTTTTATTTTTCGGTGTCCCACCCTTGTTGCCTTATACTAGAACTAGTCTTACATGCACGCAATGCGTGCGATAATGTGTGATAACAAATGAAGTAGAAAATAAAAATAAGTGGGTAGAAAAACCGTCTTTAGATTTTATTTTTTCAAAAAACTGATATTCAGTTTAAATGTCATACTTTCCCCCCCTTTTTTCATTCAGATGAAATAGTTAGTTATCCTCTAATTTTTTTTTTTTCCTTTTTCTATTTTTTGGTGTCCCCCATGTGTTGCCTTATATAATAGAGATAGAGTTGCTTAATGTCACGGGATCAAATCTTGTAAAATACATTTACTATTTTTTAAAAAAATAGTATGCGTATTATATATGCATTACATGCATAAAAAAACCTATTAAATGTAGTAATGGACAACTTATTCTAATTTGAATTCTCCTACATTTATATTTATTTTATGAATATTTTGCGTTTCTAGTAGTGTGATAGAAATACGTAGTAGGATTACACCCTATTAAATTTAATGTCATATCACACTGTTGATAACATGAAACGAGTCCAAACTGTCAATTTCAAATTTTCAAAAGGTAAATGGTTCAAGAGAAAATGAGAAATGTCATTGTTTATACTTGATACTAAATTAGCTCGATCTACAATTAAACATCATACAATCTGAATGAGTACAGCATTTATATGCATTACATGCATAGAAAACCTATTAAATGAAGTAATGGACAACTTATTCTACATTTATATTTATTTTATGAATATTTTACGTTCTAATAGTGTGATAGAAATACGTAGTAGGATTATACCTATTAAAATTAATGTCATATCACACTGTTGATAACATGAAAAGAGTCCAAACTGTCAATTTCAAATTTTCAAAAGGTAACTGGTTCAAGAGAAAATGAGAAATGTCATTGTTTATACTTCATACTAAATTAGCTCTACAATTAAACATCATCCAATCTGAATGAGTACTTCATATCTACAAAACTACTACAATAACAAAGCAAAATGTTTGGAGGCTAAGCAGCTAAACACCAGCACAACTAACGCCAGCACTAACTGAAGATATCCATGTCCGTTAGACGTCAAAGAAAATAAAAGGGAGATGATCCTCCTGGAATTTTGCCAGCCAACTAGAGCATGTAGATGGTACTCGAGCACGAGAAATAGCATATCCTGAACGCAGTCCGCCGATCTAACCAGCCTCTTTATATTGCAAACCCTATCGACTTATGTGCCAACTTCTCCAGGGATCCATTATACGAAGCCTTGGCCGTGCCTTTGTGTTACCATGTTTTCTTAAAATCCCCCTGAGTGCAAAGGAACTTTCATATTCATTGGATGACCTGCATTACACCATAGTAGCTTCAGTATCAGATCCATTTGAAGCCAAAAATGCACCAAAAAGAGCAGAAAAACATATTGGTTAGAGATGAGGCTTAATGACAAGTACAGAATTACAGCAAAAACACAAGCTTTCTGCAAAGCAGAAAACCCCTTCTCATCATAGCACTTTCGATAACCTACCCCTTTTATCATCTACTCATCACAACTGTAATGGGGCCTCATTTACCAGTTTGTTAAAGAAAATAGATCAGTTCAGGTTACTGCTCCTTGTAAAAGATAATTTTCACACTTGTCATCAACAGTTTACCTAGAAAACCTTTAAATTGTAACCCTTTGCATCTAAAAGTTACAGCAGAAAAATAACAGTTTACCTAGACTAAACTAGAAAACTGCACCTCTTCCCCTGAAATTTCATTTAAATAAACAATCTTGAAGTCATAGCAAATATCAAATATAAGGACACTCTCGTATGCATAGCAATTTTCTCTTCTCGACTTCAACTTCCCAGCTCTCCATTACTTCATGACAATGATTTCCTAAAGACAATATGCATAAAGAATATTTCCAGACCAGCACAGCAAATTCATCTTAGTATAAAAATTTATTTGACAGGGAACAGTATATTTTCCATAAGACAGACAAAGTGAAGTAGCTAGAATCCTTACTGATGTGGCATTTCCACCAATGGACTGAACAAGACTCGTCAAGTTTGGATCATCCTTGTGCTTTTCCCAAGTCAATTCAAATTGTAGCCCTTTGCATCTAAAAGTTACAGCAGAAAAAACAAGGATTAATCACCTCCAAGACAAAACAATAAGCAAGGGAAAACAAATAACCTAGAATCAGTCATTACCGCTGAAGCAGGATTAATATCTGACATATACATAATCTTATCTCCTCTCGAGCACTTTTCGTAGCAGCCTCCTTGAATAAATTGACCAGTTCATCCACTAATCTGCAATTCAGAGCATACAAGTTGCTAAAAGATTAAAGAAATCAAAACCAGATGGTTCCCAATCACACACTAGGACAATGAGGAGCCAAGTAGTCTTAAAATTCACCATGATTTCATGGCCAATAAAGGACAGAGGAACACCTATATATGACATATAATACATACACGGATTAAACATGCATGCACACATTATCATGTAGGACAATCATCAAAGCTCACCTTACCGTGTACGCACTGCTCCTTATCCATGTCAACTTTACAACTGCACGGATCCTTGAAAGAACCTATATCAATTACAAGATCATTTCAAACTTTCATTTGTCATCATGAACATCTTTAAGCAATCTAATAGCAGATTGTGGGAGCAAAGTAGACGAGAAAGGAAGAAAATGAGTACTTTCGTCACAGAAAACACTTTCCCCCACATGGAGACATCAAAACTAACTTCCAAGTGATAGGTCAAAACAAGAAGAGCAAATTACACATCATCACTAATTCTACTGCTAGAAAAACATAATAGATAAGATATTAGCTGGAAAAGAGAATAACACCCTAATTCACCATAGCTAATAAATTGTCAGGTCAGGGCTACTTAATGGGTGGCCTAACAGAGAAAAATTGATGTTTAAACTAAACTGCAGTAAATCAGAGCTTATGTCCTTAGTTTCCATACCAACAAAACAGTTTCATCGTCATCTGCATGCATCCATTTGAAGAATAGGGGAAACAAACGTCTGAAGTGAGCTAGCAGAAAAACCCGACACAGCAAAAGAATGGTTCAATGAGTTCCAGCCATGCAATACGGTGCTCCTTATTCCTAGGATGGCGCTCCAAATGACCTAGCATCTCGTTTAAAAGCTTCTCAAACCTGTACAAATGACCGTAAGTCCATAACTAAGAATAAGAGGCAATGCTGTTAAATTAACAGTCTTTTTCTTAGGGAAAAAAGATAAAAAATCCAGCTATTGGTTGTACTGTATATTCCCTCATAGGTATAGGCGTATAGCTACATACTACATACTATGTCCAAAGGTCAATTTGATTATTCCCTCATAGTCACAAAGCAACCAGCTTATTTGGAGACTCAAGCATATAAAGTACTCTGTATGAGAAAGTGAACAACTAATTGAAATTAATATACAAGGCAGACGTTGTGTAACATACTTCGGAGCAAGGCCAATTTCAACAAGAAAGCAGCATCAAAGTTAAAAATGAGAAACCAACGCAAAAGAAAAACAATGTTTTTATAGTTAAACGGAGCAGAAAACTACATGGATTTCTATCCAAATGAACATCAAGTCCAAAAAGATAATCCCACGTACAGAATAACAATCAGTGGTATCAATATTATGTGGATCCAGGTCTGCTGATCACATGTTTTTCCGTGCTTCATAACATTATTCTGCGTCTCCATCTAAACAGTGTATAATATCACAGTTCCAGACTAAAGGAATACATACCAGGGGCTACGAGGGTTATTTCTTTGCAAACAAGTCACAAGAAGTACAGACATCTCAACACCATATTGCCAATTTTCATCACTGGAAACGATATTGTGACAACATGCATCAAGAATCACTTCTCCATATCCACCAAGCTCAGCAGCATTAACATTTTTAGCTATATGTATGAAGCTCAACATACCCTGCCCCTATATTCAACAAAAACAAATCAAGTTAACATTAGAAATCGAGAAACATCTCAAATAGCAAAGATCATAGAAGCAGGCTGCATCCTAAGCAACAATTGAACAGAAACAACTTGCAAGGACTACATTGTGTCCTACATACAAAAAGTTCATAACAGAAATCACAATAATTGACAATGTTAAGCACAAATCATGCAAATCGATTATATTGTATGAATGTTTTTCCTTGCATGAGCAAAATACCCTCTCCACGTCGCACCCTTTTTTAATGCAATTGTGTTCTTCAAAGTCTTGTAAAGGCAAGAGAGATGTTCCTCTTCAACATACACATTTATACAAAAAGAGTCCTCTTTCTACGGAAATTTTGTCGCTATGAACTTGTTCCCTCCATGTAAACATACAAGACTCCAAATAAGATTCAGGAAAGTTCCAAAACATTTACAAAGTATTACCCCATATATCTATAAAAGACTTTCAAGTGAACCTATTTGCATATGACAACTAAATGCTCATACTTCAATCCAAGAAAATTTAAGCACAGATAATGCCACAAAAAATGTAATTTCACCTTACAACTAAAACAAATAATATCATACCAAGTACCAACACATGGCAACGAAATAACAAAACAACCAATATGAAAAGCATACTTTAACTTCAGAAGACCAATGATCAAGAGCTGTAAGCGCACATGGAATAATCAAAGCACACATTTCACCCAAATGCGGATGCTCAACCTGAAACCAACAACACCACAATATTCTTTCTATTCAAACTTCAAATTACTAATCATATAATAGAAATTTCATCAAATAGATATCTAAAACGAGAAACCTGTGAGACAAACCATCTAAGCTGATAAGTAGCAACAATGGCGTACGCAAGAGGAGTCCTAGCAGACGCAGCAGATATTTCATCAACGTCACCATGAATGGAGCTCTCCTTTATGATATTCTTAATCAAAGGGAGCAGTGAGCACATCTAGCATCAATTCGATCACCAATTTCTTCTCCGAATTCAAAAACTCATCAGAATCGCCGTAAATGGCTTCCGAAAGAGCTCGAAAAGCCGAATTCGCAGCTATTGAGAGTTTATTAGATATCCAGCTAATGTGAGATGAATTTTTAGGGTTTGAATAGGAGAGTAATGCGCAACAGAGAGAGAAATCCCTAATTTGCGATCGTATATTGCTGCTATCGAAGGTTTTGGGAGGAAGAAGTGATTCGAGGAAAGATTTGATACAAACATCGTGAGATTCTGAGGGATTGTAAGGTGTTGTTGAAAGTAATTCACGAATTGGTTGAAATAACCTGTTAAATTGAATGATAATTGCAAAGAAAAATCACTAAAACTATGAATTTACAGGCGTAAGGAAGAAGAAGAAACATAAGATGCAACTTACTGAAGACTGACAGCTTGTTTGGTAGAAACGGAGTGGATGGAAATCTCTTATTGTCTAATGTTTGGTTTTAAAACAAAATTAAGGTTCCGTTTGGTGGGATATAAAACATTTTCAGTGTAAAATGATTTTCATGGAAAATTAGCCCTATGTATTTAAGGGTGACTGAAAAAAATGTCAACCCTATTCATCAAGGGGCAAAGAAAAAGACCCCAAATATGTGCCGGGCAAAAAGACTCGAGCACAAAAGGGCATTAGACCCTAATACAACAAGCTGGGCAAGACCCAAGCACAACATGGGCAATAGACCCAACAACAGTGCATGTGATTGGCAAAGACCCAAAATACATATTGAAGCAAGAAGACATCATAAGTCGGATCAACAATCAAAATGCTGAAAATGGAAGGAAACAAGGAGCATGGAGTTTACCAACAATGAATCAAGCAAATAAAAAAATACACAAAGAATACCAGGGAAGCAAAAGTGGAGGAGTAAACAATAAGATAAAGGCCGGGGAGCATTAACAAGGTCACAAGGACATCAAGAACACCAAATAAGTGCGCAACTTTTGATCTTTGCAAATTCAAGGAGGACCCAACAAGGATACAATTATGGGAGAGTTGAGCAAAATTATTTACAAGTATGAAAGTCAGATTTTTCAAGATTAAGGGGAGTGTTAGAAATAGTAATCTAGAAAAATCTAATGTAATAATAAAGATGAATTCTAGAGTTATGTAAACAAATATCTATTGAAATTAAAACATATTATAGAAAAATCTAGGAATGAAGAATCTAGAATAAACTAGCCTGAGATATTATTAGATCATATAAGAATAGTGTAGAATATTCTAGATTTAGACATACCACTCCTATAAATATGTGTTAGCATTGTATGTAGGAGTGGAGTCATATTATGTACCTCCTCCCACATTCATAAGCAAGAGTTCTCTTATGGAACCTTGCATACCACATAACATATGTATCTCCCCAAGTTTGTAACAAATTATTCCAATCAATAAAAATTCATAAATTACAAAATTGGTCCATTAACCTTCCGCATGCGCCTGTCAAAAATTTCTATCAAGAGATCCGAGGGACGTCTGATATTAAATGTTTTGCCAATGTCATAATCCAAGACCCGCATTGTGAGGTGAGTGCCCTCCCAAGAAAAATCAACAATGTCTCCAATTTGGAGACGGCGATCTCGGACGAATAATCTCGAACCATTTCTAAGCCATCTTCTCATCCCTTCGAGTCTTCACGCGGTGGCATAAGACATGACATATTGCTGATTAGAGTTAAGATCTATTGCTGGGATGTCAAAAGAACCGGCATTATTGCACAGACCTTGTTGTTGGTCAGAAAGATTCGGCCATATCAGCCGTTGATGCATATCAACATCTACGTAAAAGGAAGAAATTATATCTTGTCGCATCAAGACTTTCCGTATAACGACCATTGTTGTAGTTAGGGGTGCTTATCGAGCGAGCCGAGCCCGAATAGCACTGGGCTCGGCTCGAGCTCGTTTAAAATTTTCCAGGCTCGGCTCCGCTCGGCTCGTGAGCTCGCCGAGCTTGGGAGAGCCGAGCTTGAGCTCGGCTCGTGATGGAATTTTGGGGCTCGAGCTCGGCTCGCGAGCTCGTTTAGGCTCGCCTCGCGAGCTCGTTTAGGCTCGCCTCGCGAGCTCGCTTAGGCTCGACTAATGAGCTTGGCTTGGCTCGAAGTAGGTGAGCTTGTTCACTCACCCATCATATGCTTTTATAACTTGATTTCCCTCTTAGCATTGCTAAGATTTCAATGTGGGACTTCATGTTTTGTTAAAGAAAAACAAAGTCACTATACCCATTTCAACGTGGAACTTTATGTTTTGTTTAAGATAAACAAACTCATTCTACATATGCTTAGCTTATATAACTTGGAATCCCTCTTAGCATTGCTAAAATTTCAATGTGGGACTCCATGTTTTGTTAATAAAAAAAACTCATTATACCCTTGTTTTGTTTACATATGCTTTTATAACTTGGACTCCATGTTTTGCTAAAGAAAAAATTATCAAATATTTTAAGTATTAAATAATCAACTATTTAAAATTATACTTCATTCCCTCTATGAAGAAAATAAATTATAGTTTTTGTTTTCCAACCAAGGAGATACAAAATTAAACTTTAAGCTGAAGTAAGGAATAGTAGCTATTTATAAAAAAAATAAGGTTGATCCTTGTTTTCCTAACCAATGTGGGACTTTAGTGCCTAGTGGAGTAGAGGTGAAGTTGGATCACAAATTAAAATATATAATTTGTAATCTAAATTAAAATATAAGTTAGTATTAAATTTTTTTAATATAAAATATTTTTTAATATAAATATTTTTTTTAATATAAAATAATAAACGAGCTACTCACGAGCTTTACGAGCCGAGCTTTGCCTAGCTCGGCTCGACTCGTTTAAGTCTCGAGCCGAGCCCGAGCTCGAGCCGAGCTTCAACGAGCCGAGGTTTGACCGAGCCGAGCCCGAGCTTGTCAGGCTCATTATCACCCCTAGTTGTAGTTTTACTTGTTGGACAGATAATTATTTCTGGGTTTATGTTAGAGAGAGAGAAAGAAAGCGTTTGTTACAGAGTGTGAGGAGAGAGAAGAAGAAGGAATGAAGGTAGTTTAGTGGTTTTGGCGGTAAAGTTTGTTGAATAAATAAAGCTTTAAAAGATATTTTTTTTTTTTTTTTACCAAGCTTTAAAAATACTTCATTCTATTATTATCGTAACATCCGCCCTTTAATACACTAAGAGTTTTTAGGTTTAGGCTATACCTTGGGTGATTATGTTTTTTATTGATTAATATTTGTTTGAAATAGTAATACCGAATATCAAAATTAAATTAGTTAGCGATATATTTAGGTATAGTAGTATTAGTTTGAGGCTTTAAGCAAAAAAATAGATATTCGCTAGACTGATATCAGAAGAGGAGGAAGATCAAGGAAGTTTATTGTAATGTTGTTGTTGCGATTACTCTTTTCCTATACTAAGGGATTTTTTTAAAATAAAAAATCAGATCAAAATTGTAGAAATTGATGAATTGGCCAGTTTTTTTTTTTTACCTATTTTTAAATGAAGCAGTTTTTTTTTTAATTTTTCGATGTCCCATCCCTGTTGCCTTATACTAGAATAGAGTTGCTTGATGTCAGGGGATCAAATCTTGTAAAATGCATTTAATATTTTTTTTAAAAAATTGTATGTGTATTATATATGCATTACATGCATAGAAAACCTATTAAATGAAGTAATGGACAACTTATTCTACATTTATATTTATTTTATGAATATTTTACGTTCTAGTAGTGTGATAGAAATACGTAGTAGGATTATACCTATTAAAATTAATGTCATATCACACTGTTGATAACATGAAAAGAGTCCAAACTGTCAATTTCAAATTTTCAAAAGGTAACTGGTTCAAGAGAAAATGAGAAATGTCATTGTTTATACTTCATACTAAATTAGCTCTACAATTAAACATCATCCAATCTGAATGAGTACTGCATATCTACAAAACTACTACTATAACAAAGCAAAATGTTTGGAGGCTAAGCAGCTAAACACCAGCACAACTAACGCCAGCACGAACGAAAGATATCCATGTCCCTTAGATGTCAAAGAAAATAAAAGGGAGATAGCCCTCCTGGAATTTAGCTAACTAACTAGAGCATGTAGATGGTACTCGAGTACGAGACATAGCATATCCTGAACGCAGTCCGCCAATCTAACCAGCCTCTTTATATTGCAAACCCTATCTGACTTATGTGCCAACTTCTCCAGGGCTCCAATATACGAAGCCTTGGCCGTGCCTTTGTGTTACCATGTTTTCTTAAAAATGCTTCATCCCCCTGAGTGCAAAGGAACTTTCATATTCATTGGATGACCTGCATTACACCATAGTAGCTTCAGTATCAGATCCATTTGAAGCCAAAAATGCACCAAAAAGAGCAGAAAAACATATTGGTTAGAGATGAGGCTTAATGGCAAGTACAGACTTACAGCAAAAACACAAGCTTTCTGCAAAGCAGAAAACCCCTTCTCATCATAGCACTTTCGATAACCTAACCCCTTTTATCATCTACTCATCACAACTGTAATGGGGCCTCATTTACCAGTTTGTTAAAGAAGATAGATCAGTTTCAGGTTCAGCTGCTCCTTGTAAAAGATAATTTTCACACTTGTCATCAACAGTTTACCTAGAAAACCTTTAGATTGTAACCCTTTGCATCTAAAAGTTACAGCAGAAAAGTAACAGTTTACCTAGACTAAACTAGAAAACTGCACCTCTTCCCCTGAAATTTCATTTAAATAAACAATCTTGAAGTCATAGCAAATATCAAATATAAGAACACTCTCGTACGCATAGCAATTTTCTCTTCTCGACTTCAACTTCCCAGCTCTCCATTACTTCATGACAATGATTTCCTAAAGACAATATGCATAAAGAATATTTCCAGACCAGCACAGCAAATTCATCTTAGTATACAAATTTATTTGACAGGGAACAGTATATTTTCCATAAGACTGAGACAAAGTGAAGTAGCTAGAATCCTTACTGATGTGGCCTTTCCACCAATGGACTGAACAAGACTCGTCAAGTTTGGATCATCCTTGTGCTTTTCCCAAGTCAATTCAAATTGTAGTCCTTTGCATCTAAAAGTTACAGCAGAAAAAACAAGGATTAATCACCTCCAAGACAAAACAATAAGCAAAGGGGAAACAAATAACCTAGAATCAGTCATTACCGCTGAAGCAGGATTAATATCTGACATATACATAATCTTATCTCCTCTCGAGCACTTTTCGTAGCAGCCTCCTTGAATAAATTGGCCAGTTCATCCACTAATCTGCAATTCAGAGCATACAAATTGCTAAAAGATTAAAGAAATCAAAACCAGATGGTTCCCAATCACACACTAGGACAATGAGGAGCCAAGTAGTCTTAAAATTCACCATGATTTCATGGCCAATAAAGGACAGAGGAACAATTTACACCTATATATGACATATAATATATACACGGATTAAACATGCATGCACACATTATCATGTAGGACAATCATCAAAGCTCACCTTACAGTGTACGGACTGCTCCTTATCCATGTCAACTTTACAACTGCACGGATCCTTGAAAGAACCTATATCAATTCCAAGATCATTTCAAACTTTCATTTGTCATCATGAACATCTTTAAGCAATCTAATAGCAGATTGTGGGAGCAAAGTAGATGAGAAAGGAAGAAAATGAGTACTTTCGTCACAGAAAACACTTTCCCCCACATGGAGACATCAAAACTAACTTCCAAGTGATAGGTCAAAATAAGAAGAGCAAATTACACATCATCACTAATTCTACTGCTAGAAAAACATAATAGATAAGATATTAGCTGGAAAAGAGAATAACACCCTAATTCACCATAGCTAATAAACTGTCAGGTCAGGGCTACTTAATGGGCTAACAGAGAAAAATTGATGTTTAAACTAAAGTGCAGTAAATCAGAGCTTATGTCCTTAGTTCCATACCAACAAAACAGTTTCATCGTCATCTGCATGCATCCATTTGAAGAATAGGGGAAACAAACGTCTGAAGTGAGCTAGCAGAAAAAGCCCGACACAGCAAAAGAATGGTTCAATGAGTTCCAGCCATGCAATACGGTGATCCTTATTCCTAGGATGGCGCTCCAAATGACCTAGCATCTCGTTTAAAAGCTTCTCAAACCTGTACAAATGACCGTAAGTCCATAACTAAGAATAAGAGGCAATGCTGTTAAATTAACAGTCTTTTTCTTAGGGAAAAAAGATAAAAAATCCAGCTCTTGGTTGTACTGTATATGCCCTCATAGCTATAGCGTATGGCTACATACTACATACTATGCCCAAAGGTCAATTTGATTATTTCCCTCATAGTCACAAAGCAACCAGCTTATTTGGAGACTCAAGCATATAAAGTACTCTGTATGAGAAAGTGAGCAACTAATTGAAATTAATATACAAGGCAGACATTGTGTAACATACTTAGGAGCAAGGCCAATTTCAACATGAAAGCAGCATCAAAGTTAAAAATGAGAAACCAACGCAAAAGAAAAACAATGTCTTTTTAGTTAAACGGAGCAGAAAACTACATGGATTTCTATCCAAATGAACATCAAGTCCAAAAAGATAATCCCACATACAGAATAACAATCAGTGGTATCAATATTATGTGGATCCAGGTCTGCTGATGTAATGAACTGATGATTTGTGCAGAAGAATAAAGGAAGAAGATGAAGATATTGATAGATGGAAACGCAAATTACAGAAAATAAAAGGATAATTGCCAAGTTTTCGAGTGACTTGGTCACACTCCCAAAGCTAATCAACTAAAATGAACTTTCCAATATTTTCTTGATGCCCTTTTCTCTCCCTAATTTCCTCTATTTATAGTCTACTTTACTTCTTACACAAGCTAACATATTAACTAGAGTATATTACTAAAATACCCCTGCCCCCTAGGCTAGTCTATTACAGCTGATCACATGTTTTTCCGTGCTTCATAACATTATTCTGCGTAACTCTCCATCTAAACAGTGTATAATATCACAGTTCCAGACTAAAGGAATACATACCAGGGGCTACGGGGGTTATTTCTCTGCAAACAAGTCACAAGAAGTACAGACATCTCAACACCATATTGCCAATTTTCATCACTGGAAACGATATTTGACAACATGCATCAAGAATCACTTCTCCATATCCACCAAGCTCAGCAGCATTAACATTTTTAGCTATATGTATGAAGCTCAACATACCCTTCCCCTAGATTCAACAAAAACAAATCAAGTTAACATTAGAAAACGAAAAACATCTCAAATAGCAAAGATCATAGAAGCAGGCTGCATCCTAAGCAACAATTGAACAGAAACAACTTGCAAGGACTACATTTTGCCCTACATACAGAAAGTTCATAACAGAAATTACAATAATTGACAATGTTAAGCACAAATCACGCAAAGCGATTATTTTGTATGAATGTTTTTCCTTGCATGAACAAAATACCCTCTCCACGTCGCACCCTCTTTTAATCCAATTGTGTTCTTCAAAGTCTTGTAAAGGCAAGAGAGATGTTCCTCTTCAACATACACATTTATACAAAAAGAGTCCTCTTTCTACGGAAATTTTGCCGCTCTGAGCTTGTTCCCTCTACCTCATGTAAACATACAAGACCCCAAATAAGATTCAGGAAAGTTCCAAAACATTTACAAAGTATTACCCCACATATCCATAAAAGACTTTCAAGTGAACCTATGCATATGACAACTAAATGCTCATACTACATCAATCCAAGAAAATTTAAACACAGATAATGCCACAAAAAATGTAGTTTCACCTTACAACTAAAACAAATAATATCATACCAAGTACCAACACATGCCAACCAAATAACAAAACAACCAATATGAAAAGCATACTTTAACTTCAGAAGACCAATGATCAAGAGCTGTAAGCGCACACGGAATAATCAAAGCACACATTTCACCCAAATGCGGATGCTCAACCTGAAAGCAACAACACCACAATCTTCTTTTTATTCAAACTTCAAATTACTAATCATATAATAGAAATTTCATCAAATAGATATCTAAAACAAGAAACCTGTGAGACAAACCATCTAAGCTGATAAGCAGCAACAATGGCGTACGCAAGAGGAGTCCTAGCAGACGCAGCAGATATTTCATCACTGTCACCATTGATGGAACTCTCCTTGATGATATTCTTAATCAAAGGGAGTACATCTGGCATCAATTCGATCACCAATTTCTTCTCCGAACTCAAAATATCATCAGAATCGCCGTAAATGGATTCCGAAAGAGCTCGAAAAGCCGAATTCGCAGCGATTGAGAGTTTATTAGAAATCCAGCTAATGTGAGATGAATTTTTAGGGTTTGAAGAGGAGAGTAATGCGCAACAGAGAGAGAAATCCCTAATTTTCGATCGGATATTGCTGTTATCGAAGGTTTTGGGAGGAAGAAGTGATTCGAGGAAAGTTTTGATACAAACATCGTGAGATTCTGAGGGATTGTAAGGTGTTGTTGAAAGTAATTCACGAATTGGTTGAGATAACCTGTTAAATTGAATGATAATTGCAAAGAAAAATCACTAAAACTATGAATTTACAGGCGTAAGGAAGAAGAAGAAACACGAGTTGGAACTTACTGTGTGAGTTGTTGGAGATCAAATGTTGCGAAGGTTTTCGACATTTTGGCACTTACTCTGTTCTTCCGGAAGACTAGCGTATTAAGACTTAAGAGTAGACTATTAACACAACTATGGGTTAACGAGTCGAATCGAGACCGAGGCTTGATAGGTTCTTCGAATTTTTTTGAGTTTAAATTTTTTAGTTCAACTTACCTTAAAATTCAACTTAATATAAATATGTTTAGACTACTTATTTTGAGTTTTTCATAAGTATCGTCCATAATTTAAGTATAATTTTATATTTAAATCCTATAATATGGAAAATAAAATAGCTCGGCTCTATAAAATTTTGACCCGAGCTCGAATAGTTTGCGAGCCAGCTAGGTTCATTAACAGTAACACCCCTAAATAGTAAATACAACATACAATTTTTTTTTTTTGGTGAATAGTGGTACTTCCAACATACAAGCTCATGTGTGCACAAATGTGCAACCCAAGACCCTTTTGAGGTCCAGAGACCGGGTCCAAGTGAGTTGATCATAGTCGCTCTGTTTCTAATTATAAAGCATTTTGCTCAAAACAATTTGTTTTACCATATAAGGTATTTTATAGTAATACCAATGTATAATGTAAGATTAATTGTCATTTTATACTACTAAGGTAAGATCGTAGGGTGGGACGTGGGTTTGTATTATCGGTAGAAATTTGCCACATGAATGTCTTTACATATTCTAAAATCACTATTATTTTCTGACGATGTCGATAACTATAAATTTAGCTAATACTTCATTTTGTGTAGTACACATCACATTCACCGTGTGGTCCTAAACTCAAAATCTCATCCGTTTTGTTTCAAAAGAAACATTGGGACAAATGACACTATTCATTAATTAATTTTGACTCCAATTTATCGCCATTATATAAAGAAAAACATAGTCAAGTGAGATATTATTGGATTCGTCTCGATATATACTACCAAATTATAACTTTTTTTTTTATATTTTTTACATATGCACAACTAAAGATATTAATTATCAAAAAAGCGTGCTGGATTACATAACAAAGCAAACATTTCATTTAAACAGAGGGAATATCATCTGGAAAAAACTTTGTATACCTACTGGTCAGACTACCCACCATTAATAAAGACTTATTTAGGGTTATAGCAGTGAAATCCAATTCAGCATAATTATTATTTTTTAATACTCTATTAGTAGTGTGTTGTCTACCCATTGAATAGGTGTAGTAATGTCCGTATTATTTTTATATTTACGGGCTCATAAAAATACTCCCTCCGTCCCATAATAGAGTGCCTACTTCATTTCTTGTGAGTCAAACTTTAAAATCTTTGACCAAATATTCTCATTTGTATATATAAAAAAAAACATATTCATGTGGGATCTTGTTAGATTCGTCTCACTGTGTAGTTTCATAATATCAACTTTTTATATTTTTTTTATTAATACGGAATCGAAGATATTAAAGATCAAAGTTACGTCTTGGAGACCGTGTAAAAAAAGAAACAAACACTATATTATGAGACGGATGGAGTATTTAATTATGTATGGTAAAGGAAAACAAGAGATGACCAAACAATAATTTCTTGTCATCTTCAATGATGCTCTTAAGATGCCAATAACCATCGTGTGGCAAACACAATGCTCACCCCAAATACAACTATACAACCAACGACTATAAATTTCCTACCACAACTCCACAACCTTCTCAAGATAAGCAAATCAGATAACAAATTCCACATAAACTTGCCATGTGGCAGATAAGGTATCACCACAAACTTCCTCTATATCATACCCTTCACCCATTCACATATTTTCTCCCAACACAACCTTTCCACTATTAAAAAAAAAGCACCAAAACTACAACTACTACAACTACTAGACCTACTAAAAATAGTAGTAATGGCAGCAACAACAACAACAATGATGGGCATGGCAGCCACCTTTGTGCCAAAACCTCAATTACCAATGATGGGTGCACTCTCCACCAACACCGGCCGAGCCGTGTTCGGGCTTAAGGCCGGGTCTCGTGGTGGGAGAGTAGTTGCAATGGCAACATACAAAGTGACACTTATTACACCATCGGGCACTCAAGAGTTTGAGTGCCCTGATGATGTATATGTCTTAGATGCTGCTGAAGAGCAGGGCCTTGATTTGCCCTACTCATGCAGGGCTGGCTCGTGCAGCTCATGCGCCGGTAAACTTAAAACTGGTAGTCTGGATCAATCAGACCAAAGTTTTTTGGATGATGATCAAATTGAAGAAGGATGGGTTCTTACTTGTGCTGCTTACCCTTCTAGTGATGTTACTATTGAGACTCACAAGGAGGAGGAGCTTACTGCTTAATTTTTTTTTTTTCTTCTTCTTATTTTGCTAAACCTTCCATTTTTTGTTAACAATTGGGAGGGAAAAATTAAAGATGGATAAATTGATGGGGGGAGATTTTACTCCCTCTTAAAGTATTTCTTTGTGGGTTGTGTATTATTATGTTAATCATCAATTAATCAAGTCATGTTATAAGTTGTTTATACTTTGCTTTTATTTGGATAGTTCATGCTCTACGCCAAGTTTTTGTATTCTATTTTCTAGGGTATCAAATACTTCTATGATTTTGAAAAAGTTTATGGAGCTAGTTATATTTGTTATCTTTGCAAGGAAATTAATACTTTCAACATTATATATCGGTACACTAGCGCTTAAACATATTAGAGGAGGTTACTACTTGTTAACCTAATTACTTGCAGAATCGTACTCCTAGAGTCTTAGTGCCTAAAATTTGTGTGTACCAACAAAAAAACCTAAAATTTGTGTGTTAGAGGACTAACCAACGTGGCATAAAAATTGACCAATAAGTCCAAGAAACCTAAGGGCCAACTATCAATGTAGCCCAAGAGGCAGGACGAATTGCCTAGTCTCTCGGTGACTTTGTATTTTAAAGATGATAACGTATTGTGTCGGACTCGTCCGACCATAATCTTGGTCGGACGACTTTCAGGTGGTTCCAATTTTTTTTCAGGTAGTCTTCATTTTTTTTCTGGTGGTTCCAATTTTTTTCAGGTAGTCTTCATTTTGTTTTCAGTTAGTCTTCTTTGTTTTTCAGTGGGTTTTTGTGCTTCAGTTAGACTTACTTGGATTTCAGTTGATCTTTATTCTTTTTCAGGTAGTCTACATTTTTCTTCAGGTAGTCTTCATTTTGTTTCAGTTAGTCCATTATTTCTTTCAGTTGGTCCAACTGAAAGAAAAGAAAGTCTAACTGAAAGACAAGAAAGTCCAACTGAAAGAAAAGGAAGTCCAACTGAAAGAAAACAAAGTCCAACTGAAAGAAAAGAAAGTCCAATTGAAAGAAAACAAAGACCAACTGAAAAGAAAACAAAACACTAACCTCTGCTTTCTCTCACTTTCTCCTTCTTTTTCATTCCTCTTAGCTAATTTATACCAGCTTATAAAAATTATTATTAACCCCTCAAACAATTATTACAGCAAGTCAGCAACTATTGTAAATGGATTCATGTTGGATTGCTGGTAATGTATGGCACACAGTAGCACAAATTCATCACATGTTTTATTGACCATTTCAATCCTTCTACTTTTTCTCCTCTTATTCTTCGTTGACTATTAGACTCGTAGTCGCAGCTTAAGTCGCAGCAGCCCAAAATACTCGCAGAACCTGACGGAGCCAATGTGTGCGTAAGTACCAACGGCGTGTTGTCAGTGAAAAAGGTGGTGCCGTGGTGGTACTCAGTAGTGACGGAGCCGCCGTGGTGTTTGAGTGATGCATCCACCTTCTCCAGGGCAAGGCACCTAATGTTACCCAGTTCATGCTTGAATCTGCTGTTGATCCGTCACCGGAAACCACCGAGGTTGATGTTGTCGACGACGTCGCCTCCATTTTAATATACCCGGGCTGTTTCAGAAGATTGAGGTGTTGGTTTTGTGGAGGGAAGTCGAAACTAAAATTGTATAGTACTGGGCTCAGCCCGTCTGACGAGAATATTGGGTCAGACGGTCTGACCCAATACTTTCACTTTAAAGATTGTCTCTTTCTAATTATTTTTTACTTTTTTTTTAGAATTACATTGAATAGTTAGGTAGTTTTGTCCTTCAGTGACTATATGGGATAGAAAAAAAAATAGAGAAAGATGATGAAAATGACATTTACCTTTTAAGAAAATGCTAATATTTTTTAGAGAAAAGCTAAAATACAACATGGGGCAATCTTCTAGGAATTGTAAAGACATTTCTAGATGGACTTGGCCTATATAATGCATTGTAATTGGAAAAATATTGGTACCATAAAATTTTAAAATATTAGTTGGTATTTAAAAACCTTTTAATGGGTCTAGTGTTATAAAATAAAATATTCAAAATAGTATTAATACGTTCACCAATACTCCTCAATCCTATGTTTGGCACGCTCATTTGCAACACATAAGAACTGTACACATGAATCATGAATTCATGATCAAATTATGTGTATACATGCAAAAACTAACAAAAAGAAAGGTGTAGCTTATTATGCAACCAACAATTTAGATGATTGTAAAGTTCAATACAAGATGTGCTAGGAATGTCAACTGGGATACACAATGGATGGATTGATGGTTTCCTTTCCCATATGTCGTACTCATATTTTTATTTTCATATGTAGTCCAATAGCGGAAGGATTAAGGTTAATTTTATAGAGCTTTTCTTACACAAGGGACAAGGCTTTATTGGACCGTGTTAGTTATTATTGAACAAGGTCATTATGGGGCCAATAAAATAATTCAATAATTTGGGGAAATAAAATAGATATTGTAAAAAAAAATTACATGTACGAATTTGTATTCAATTATACTCACTTTTCTCTTTCTCCGTTCACTATTTTTCTTGTCCGTCTATCAGCCTGCCCATTATCGGGCCACCATCGACCCAGCCCACTACGACCCTGCATGAGCTGATCCTTTCATGACCCGATCCGTTTTGAGTTGCACCGACCCTGACCCGATTTGTCAAATAATCAGGTCTACTTGCTACCATGCCTACCAATAGCGAATACAAACGTGAACAACCATATTCCCTTGACGAACATTAAGATGATCATATTATTCACCGCACAGCCCATCTTTCGATTACCCACTTGTACCGTGTTACCCGCCCCACTATCAATTTCAAGTAATGATGAAATCTACCTATACGCTATACCACTAAATATAACATGATATTGGAATGTCATGCCTTAAATAACCGTTACTTATTAATTGTGTTAGGGTTTGAGGAATTGTTTGAATGGAGTACTTTTATTAATTAATAGTGTATTAAACTCTATTCGATAAACTTAAACTAGTATTTGGGCTTGGGCGTTGTCCTAGGTTGGTATTGTATTTTCGAACTTGATATGCATTTTTTTCCATTCACATTTTAATATATTAAGGAAAAATCAATATTTAAAAGATACAAATATAATAATGTGGACACCTAAAGCATGATTTAAAGTTGGTTGAGATAGTAATTGTGTCATGAAATAATATCAAGAGGTCTCGGGTTCAAATCTTGTTACAAGCTAATTTTACTTTTGTTAATCGACATAACTTAAACTATTCACTGAATTCAAAAGGTAGTGGTATCGATTCTCATATGTTATCCCTGAGGTATAGAGATCAAACCTCATAGGACACATTTGAGTAATTTCCCATATTCTCCCTCAAGTGAATCCCCTATCTCTTATAAGACTGACTCTTTCTGCACATAGGTCACAATTATTTGCTTCTATCTCTCTGCTTTCTTTAATTCCACAGTCTCTGTCAACATCTTACTTATTTTAGAATAGATGATGTATGGTAGTATTAAATGGTAAAGCACTAAAACTCCTATAATACACAAAAGTTTACATATTATAGATTCGTACATGAGACGAGGTTTTCCTCCGTTCTTTTTATATTATAATAATTACTATGTTGGGTAGTTTCACATCTATTGCAACAATTTCAATTTTGGTATAAAAAACAACTTTAATTGACAATATTGCCCTTATTTTATCTTATTAAAACCATCAATAATTACTCATTTTGCCTTATAAAATTGCTTTTATTTTCTAAGGATGATTTCTCTCCTACTCTATTTAATTAAAGAGTTACTTTTATGCTAAACTACTCATTTGTTCCAAATACTTAAAAAATGTGTCTAAACACATTGTTGTAATAGAAAAAGAACGGATGTAGTATGAGTTCATATTTAGTTTTTACTACTTATAACCTTCAATTTTGGCTTTTTTTAGGGACATTTTTGGACTTCTCCGGACCTCGTCATATTTCTCCCGAAACATTACTAGGAAAGTCGACATGAACACCCCAATTGCTCATTTCTCGTGAAACCCAAAAGTACCTCGCAATGAACGTAAAGGCATCCATATATTCGTTCCAAGCCATATGACTCCCTTCCAATGACCTCCCATGTCCCTAGGAGGCATCTCCTGGCGTTCGGAACTCGGACCCCAGAAAAGTTCGAAAGCGTGTATTATAACCTTCAATTTTGGCTGTTTTTGGGACTTTTTTTTACTTTTTCGGGCCTGATCATATTTTCTCCCGAAATATTCCTAGGAGTGCCGACGTGACTTGTAAGATTGTGCGTGTACTTGGCACAATTAGCGTTGCCTCGAAAAACCTCTTAACACCCCATTTCTTCATTTCTCGGGAAACCCGAAATTGCCTCGAAATGAACGTAAAGACATCCACATTTTCGTTCCAAGCCACATGACTCCTTACCAATGACCTCCCGTGTCCGTAAGAGTCATCTCGTGACATTCGGAGCTCAGACCCCGGGAAAGTCCGAAAGCGTGTATTATAACCTTCAATTTTGGTTGTTTTTGCGACATTTTTGGACTTTTCCGAGCCTGGTCAGATTTTCTCCGGAAACATTCCTAGGAGTGCCGACGTGACTTGTAGGGTTGCACATGTGCTTGGTACCATTTGAATTGCCTCGAAAAGCCTTTAAACACCCCATTTGTTCATTTCTAATGAAACCTAAAACTGACTCGAAATGAACATAAAATTATTCACATATTCGTTCCAAGCCACATGACTCCTTAAACTTGACCTCCCGTGTCCGTAGGAGTCATATCGCGGCATCCGGAGCTCGAACCCCGGGAAAGTCTGAAAGCGTGTATTATAACCTTCTATTTTGGTTGTTTTGGGACATTTTTGGACTTCTCCGGGCCTCACAATATTTTCCCTCGAAACGTTCTTAGGAAAGCCGAATTGACTTGTAACGTTGCGCTGGTGCTTGACATCATTGTTTTGCTTCGAAAGCCTTTAAACACCCAATTTGTTCATTTTTTCGTGAAACCTTAATCTGTCTCGAAATGAACGTAAAGGCATCCACATATTCGTTCCAAGCCACATGACTCCTTTCCAATGACCTCCCAGGTCCCTAGGAGGCATCTCGTGGCGTTTGGAGCTCTGGCCTTGGAAAAGTTCGAAAGCGTGTATTTATGACCTTCAATATTGGCTGTTTTTGGGGCATTTTTAGTCTTCTCCGGACATAATCACATTTTCTCCCGAAACGTTCGTAGGGAAGTTGACGTGACTTGTAACGTTGCGCGGGCATTTCGCACCATTTGCATTGCCTCGAAATGCCTTTGAACATCGCATTTGTTAATTTCTAATGAAACCTAAAATTGTCTCAAAATTAACGTAAATACATCCATATATTTGTTTCAAGCCACTTGACTCCTTTCCAATGACATCCCATGTCCCTAGATGGCACCACGTGTCGTCCGGATCTAGGGCCACGAGAAAGTACGAAAGCGTGTATTATAACACCAAACATTACTTGTTTTAATGGTTAATATTTTAGTATATAATTTGAAGTCACGAGATCAAATCTTGTACAGTACATTTCTAGTTTTTTATTGTATGTGTTTTAGATAAACTAAATACTTTAACAGATAGTGCTACGTAATAATTACTTGTTTAATAACTCTTTTTAATATTTTAGTATAGATAGACAGATAGAGGGAGTGTAGATAGATTGGATTTTAGAATGTTGGGCCATAGTTCAAACAGAAAAGAAAGACTTATCCAACTCATGCTCATGTCCAATTGTCCATAATAAACATGTGGACTTAAAGTTTAGCCCAAATCCAATTTGAGTCCTTTGTCCATGGTCAAGTCCTTGAAAGCCCAAGGTACTTAAAAAGCGTTGGCAAATGAGATTTGCGTACATCTTGAAAAAGAATATAGTAATATATCTTACAAGTCTTATGGTTCTTTATCTAAGCCAAATTTTTTTGAACGATAAGTACTCCACTATCATCGATAATAAAATAAAGGGGTCTTGCAAACTAATGTCTATAACTTTGAAAATTGAGCATTTAGAAATAAATGTTGGTTTCAATTTGTGATTCAATATATAGATTTCCATATAACATCCTAAACAATACAGATTAACTAATTACGTGCCGTAAAAGTAAATTTTTGTTCAATTATATAACCTATTGGATAGGTAACTTTGTAAAACAAGTCTTACCAACACTATTTATAGTAAAACATGTCCATTCTCAAATACTACAAGTCCTAACTGTTCATAAATTTCCATCACCATCAATTACCATTTTAAAAATAATAACTAGTTATTAGGTTCGGGCTATGCTCCGAATAAGGAAAATTTTCATTTATTAATATTATACATAAAATGATAACACAAAATACAACTTGGTCGAGTGGTAAGAATTTTAGTATATGAACTTGCATGGAATCACAACCTATACAATGCAATTTCTAATTTTTTTTTCTTGTACATGGATTCGATACTTACACGAACTAAAATTCCTTTAAAAAAAGCGTCACGTGACACCGTTCCTTGTTTAGAAACGTCTTTTAATATATTTATATAGATTATATTTTTCATTTTACTCGTTTTCCAATAAAATGAATAGCAAATTATGAAATCAAAATCCCAAGGATATTTACATAAAGATCATACATAAACAAACAAAAATTGGACCTCAATCATATGGATCAGAAAGATCTGAAATGAAACTCATAAGGGTCCACCTTGAACATGAAAACTAAGATCACACATCTAAACATATGGCCATAACCACATAAAATTTGAGAGATGGTTATTCACTCAATCCTTCAGCTTTTTAATCTATCTTTTTTAGAAGGTTGCCACGTGGCAAAAACCCATTAACTGCTTATCTACAATCTTACTTGTTCACTTCACTCACACTATCATTCCCTTCCTTAGTTCGTGCTACCAAAAAATAACGCAAATTCTCTCGCACATCACAATTCACAGCACGCAACAAACTATGGAGACTAGCATTGCTTGTTGTTCTAGGAGCATGTTGCTCCCTAAAGTTTCATCTCAGCACTCATCTGCCCTTTTGCCTTCATCTTTCAACCTCAAGGTATGCGATGGCACAAGATTTATGTTACAATTATATACATACATATACAGATATACTTCCTCCGTTTTATATTACTCGCTACACTTCTCAATTTACGGATTACTAGGCAATTGGAGAAGAGAGAAGTAGAGAGTAAAAAGAAAAGGGACCCATGTGAGAGGAGAGAAATAGAGAGAGTTTATTGCCCAAAAAGGAAGTATAGCAAGTAATGTGATAATGAAAAATGCAGCGAGTATTATGAAACGGAGAAAGATATATATAAATGTGTGTGCTCATGTAATAGGGTTTTAGTAAAGTATGTCGTTCTTTTCACTTGAATAATCTTCTGAATAATTTATTAGCTCTCAGTGAGAAGAAAAAGGTGAATTAGAGAACTTGTTTTCGACCGGATGAAAAATTAGTAGCGCCATTTTAGGTTGAATTTACCAAAATACCCCTCTTTACATGGTTAGTGGTGAACAATTCTCCGAATAGCCGGGCTCAATATTGAACATTCATTTTAGTTAGTGTTATAATAGATGCAATAAAGCAATGAAGAATTAAAGAACAACCCGACACAAGAATTAACGTGATTCATTAACAATGTGTTAGCTCCATTTAATGCAGATGAGAAATATTTTATAATCTTTAGGAGGAGAATACAAATTACATAATAATAAAGGTAGAAGTTAATTATACGGTTTATATAATGCCCTTCTAATCATCCTAAACAGAATGGGCGAAAATCAAACCCAAAATAGAAACTGTATACTGAACTACATATACCAAAAAGCGAGACTCCGTGCTTGGTTAATCCTAGCGCCAGATAATACAAGGCATACTTCAACCATTAGAAATCGAAGTTCTGTAGCTCTCATATGCTTTTACTGAATTACTGGCCCTTATCTGAACTTAGTCTCAAGCAGTTGGATGAACTTACACTTTTATTTTTGGCTACTGCATTAAATATAGACCTATATAGAAATTGCAGGAACTCATATCTAATGTTTTATGTAGAGTCTAAAATCAAGCTCACTCTTTGGAGACTCATTGCGGATGAATACCAAGTCATCATTCAAGGTGATCAAGGCAAAGAACTCTTCCCTTGTAACCAAATGTGAACTTGGTGACAGTTTGGTAAGTTTGAATTAATTTACACTAGCTTTATATGCACGCTATGCGTGCGAACTAGTTTATGTAGTTAAATCAGATGTATCTTGAAACTTGAGATTGATTAATGGTTCTTTTGTTTTCGCAATGGACTATATAATGATGAATGCAGGAAGAGTTCTTAGCAAAGGCAACCCCAGACAAAGGACTAATTAGATTGCTGATGTGCATGGGAGAAGCATTAAGGACTATTGGCTTTAAAGTCAGGACAGCTTCATGTGGAGGAACTCAATGTATTAACACTTTTGGGGATGAACAACTTGCTATTGATGTGCTTGCTGATAAACTCCTTTTCGAGGTTATTAGCCTTTCGAAATTTTCACTCATTTTCGCCATGTCCTTATTAGTTTTATGAACTTAGATTGAAGCAAGCTTAATGATGATCAAATGAGATACTTGCAAATGAGAAATTATCAGAGGGAAGTTCTTAATCTACATGTAAAATGGCAAAATCTTGAATGAGACCGTCTAGTAAAGTTTATTGTGGTTGTGATTTAGTATTTCGGGTGTAATATTATGTACATCTTACTCATTTTCGGCTATCTAAATACCAAAGAACAAAACAATAAGTTAGTGTAACACCATCTAATTTGAGATTTACTCATACAAATTTTACACTTAGAGATTGTGGTCTAATGGTTTATGATGACCTCAACCATCAGCTTAAGCTTTCAACCACCAGCTTAAGCTTTCAACGATCAGCTTAAGCTTTTGGTTGAGGCCCCAGGAATAGATCTATACTCTATCAGTTTAGATAAAGATGATAGGTTACACTTGAAGAATATCCTGGATGAAACTAATAGAATATATATCTTCCAATGCAGGCACTAAATTACTCACATGTCTGCAAGTATGCTTGCTCGGAAGAAGTCCCTGAGCTTCAAGAAATGGGAGGCCCAGTTGAAGGTTATTTAGCCTAGCTAGTCATCAACCATTTCAAGTATTTCATTGAATTAATTTGCTTCATAGTAAAAAAAAAAAGTCTGAACTTCTACTTCATGATACTTCGAAACAAAACAGGCGGATTTAGCGTAGCATTCGATCCCCTCGATGGCTCGAGCATCGTCGATACAAATTTCTCAGTAGGCACCATATTTGGGGTTTGGCCAGGTGACAAGCTAACTGGTGTAACAGGCAGAGATCAAGTGGCAGCTGCTATGGGTATTTATGGTCCTAGGACAACTTATGTCTTGGCACTTAAAGACTTCCCTGGCACCCATGAGTTTCTTCTACTTGATGAAGGTTAGCCTTTTTCATAAAAACCAATTGAAAGAAAGAGCTCTCGTTCGTTATCGTTTTTTGTTTTCAGTTTTCAATTTTTTCTAAAAATCAAAAACAAAAATATGGAAATCAGAAAAAGTAGTTTCCAGTTTTTAGGCTATGTTCAGTTCTTATATCATATGACTTTTATATTCATAATACCGATGATGCCGAACGGGCCATTACTATTTCTATCATTTGTTTTACTAGTAACTAGTACTATGTTTTGGTGTCTAAGATTAATGTTACCCCTGTTTTTTTGTTCTGTTTCAAATCCCCTGTTTTTGGTTATATCTTTGTAACATATTTGTTGGTGATTAGGAAAGTGGCAACATGTAAAGGAAACAACAGAAATTAATGAAGGAAAATTGTTCTGCCCTGGAAATTTGAGAGCCACTTCTGATAATGCTGAATATGACAAGGTTTTTGATCTATCCTGACTTTTTTTTTTCATTTGGATTTATCATCAATTGATCATGTTCTTAAATGTGTTCATTTTATGACCTAATGTTGTTATTTATTTTTTCAGCTGATCCAATATTATGTGAGAGAGAAATACACATTGAGATACACAGGAGGAATGGTTCCTGATGTTAACCAGGTTTTGGACTAATCCTTTTCCTTCCAATTATTGAAGTGTGCTCGGAGTGTGAGTTTAAATTACGCATGATCTTTGTTGGAACTCCTTCTGTCGGGAATTAAGTGTCACGTTGATAGTGTAATTTAAACTTACATAGACAACTAAAATTTGAAAAGGTAGTAACAACAAAAAAATTTGAAAATTATAATTACTAGTAGTACTTACTATGTTGACATCTGAATTATATTTACTACAACTAGCTAGTCAGATTGTGAAGAGTATTGGAAAGAAAAGGAAGACATTTAACTAAGTAGGTTGGCAAAAGTAGTATGATTTGGATGTAATTTCTCACATTACTTTCAATCAAATTAGTAAGTTTACATCCACCAAATAATAGTAGTTTCTGTTTAATTGTTTAGGGAAGAGCGAGGGTAAATGAAAAACAATTATCCACGTCAGGTTAGGGGGGAGGGATTTGCCCAAATTAGTACATACATGCGTCACTAGGATGAGAACCATACACGAGATAAACATGAAGGACTAAATTATAAACAAAAAGACCAATACCAATGAATATGTACCAACCCAGATGTACATATGTTCATTTAGCTTGTTATCCATGTACATGTGTTCATTTGGCTTGATATTCATCCATATTTGACTTGTTAGCCATATAAATGTCATGTGTGCACCATGCTCTATGTACAAGTGTGTGCACCATCTAGACGTTGATGTGGGCCTCACATGGTCACACCAAATCACCAATCCCCTCTCTTATGCGCAATGAACTTTTCCATCTAGCCTTTTCATATAAGTAAAGGTCAATATTGTTATTTAGACACTTATTTCCCTCAAATTCTCTAATGATCTTTGATGTAGATTAATATGACAACTTCCAAGCACACTTATAACCTTACTCCTAATGTGTCACAGGAGCTATCTAACATGTAACTAATATTCATGTGTGTAGCTCATAGTGAAGGAGAAAGGTATATTCACCAATGTAGCATCACCTTCAGCCAAGGCAAAACTAAGGCTGTTGTTTGAAGTAGCTCCCCTAGGACTTCTGATTGAGAAGGCTGGTGGTTACAGCAGTGATGGAACCCAATCTATCTTGGACAAGGTGATCGAAAACCTCGACGACCGAACCCAAGTTGCTTACGGGTCCAAGAACGAGATCATTCGGTTCGAGAAGACACTATATGGATCTTCTAGGCTAGAGGAGCCAGTTCCTGTTGGAGCAGCTGTTTAACTAAGTTAAATGTTCTATTATTAATAATATCCCCTTTTTGTCTATAATTTAGCCTTAATTATATGGCTATTTGCATTGCAGCTTTGCTTAATTTCTTATTGCATATGGATCATATTCATGATAATGAAAAAACGAAGTAAAAATACATTTTTCTTGAAGGAAATGAGTTCATGTACAATTACTATACTTCTTTTCCAGAAAAAGAAAAAGAAATGCATTGTAGTTGTTGTTGTGACTTGTGATTTGTAAAGCTATATTGCCAACATATGATATTCAGTCAGACTGTCTAGCTCAATCAAACCATTATCTTTTTGTGTATTTTAAAGTACCCTTAAAAATTCATTTTAACCTCAAGTACCCTTGTCGGATCTTCGACACTCGGACATGGGTGGGACACTTGGACAATTCATTGGGGGCCAAAAAAATTGAAAAAGTTCCAAAATATAACCGAGTCTAAAACTTGGACACGTACTCGTGTCGAACATGGATACCCGAGTCCGAGCAACATAGGCGAGTTCTATTGCTTAAACTTTCCTCCCCGACCACTTGTTTTATGTTCAACAAATTTAACACTAACTTGTTACTTTCGTAGTAGTACATACATGAACACCAAAGAGATCATATGAAAATTGAAAACCAGATTACGAGGAAGATAAGCTGTTAACTTCAAAGAATTCAAGCAAAATCGATTGAGACACAATTGAAAAATCCTACTAAAAATTAACTTAATTTAGGAAAATTCCATCTTAGTATTGATTCTTGAAAATAACTGCACAACAAAAAATGTGAATTATGACCAGTGATTGAGAAGGTCAAGCCACATAAGATTAAACACCTAAGAAGCTTTGAGAGATCAATCAAGAGATAAGCTGTTAATTAGCTCATCTGAATGTTTAATTAACCTTCAAATTGGTAAAATTAACGTACACATCATGAAATAAGCAGTTCAACAAACAGTGCAAACAAAACAGTTTTCGTACACCAATAATATTTAGTGCTATAGTGATGAAACTTAAAATTTACACTATTATACTTCTGGATTTTTATGAATTTTAACTAATTCAATGATCAACTAATTTAGTTTACCCTTACATCTAGAAGAGATTGATTCTTGATAGTTTTACTGCAAAGCTTTCCCAGTTTTTCCAATGTTAAATGTGTGCGCATATTATAATTGCGAAATGTGATATGACAAGAAGCTAAGACATAAGAAAATTGTTAAATGTGAGAAAAAAAATGCATGCTATTTGTGTGCATGCTAAGAAACAATTGTATGAAGTTCGTAGCTATTTTTTTTAAAAAAAAAAGCTATACGCAACCCTAAGGGCTGCACATAAGAGGCTTAAAAGGGAATTTTTTTGAAAAATAAAGCATTGATTACATCGATTTATGTGTGATTTTATCATAAATGTAAGAATTTATACCATTTTAGGAAATGTATTTAATGCTTATATACAACTCTAAGGGCTGCATATAGCATTACCCTTCTTTTTTTTTTGCTTAATGCTTATTACTTATTTGAAACCTCTAAATGCGTAAGATTTGCACGATATGGAGAGTTCTAAATGAAAAAAAAAAATAACATTGGATATACAATGGAATAGTCGTACACTTGGATATAAAAACTAAATGAGCCAGATCGACCAAAGTAGCGCGAACCCCTTGTATTTACTGAATCTTACGGCTTATTTATGGAACTGACTATTATTTTGACATAATTCTTGATCTCATAATGTTAATCGCATCATAACTTCAATACCTTCATGTCGATAGTCTTGGACTTCAACCAATGAAATCAATTTCTCATACCTACAAACAAACGCACAAGACTCACAATTCTCATAGGGAGAAGATACCATCCACTAAAAGAGACAGAAATCCTCATAATAGCAGGGCTCGAGAAACTCTCATAAAGAAAGACTAATTTATTCAACAAAATAAGAAAATAAACTGAAAACCGAAAACTGAAAAGAAAAGGAGCTTAGATAGCAACAAGATAGCATGTAGAGTAAATCTTAGATTGTAAACATCGATTAAAGAAAAGGTAATACTATGGATGTATACCAACTTTGTGTAACATGCAAGAATCCTCAATGGCAGAAAACTATACAAGTCTAGTAAGAACCAAACACACATGCACACACCACAATTGGCAATTCATTCACCTACCCAATTAAAATGACATTGCATCTCATCAGTAGTAATCTATGGTACGATGCCGTGGAATCAGACCATTGCATTCAGCTTATTAAGTGCACTAATGGTTGGTCGTATATAGATAGTAAGTCTTAAAATGTGCTGAAGACAATATAATTAAATCAACCAAATAAATCTTATTAAGGAACTTAGCTTATAGTTCAGAAAAATATAGAGTGAAGGATCAATAACACAGGAATGCTGAGGGAAACAACAATGGAACCTTGGATACGTGCTGTTTTTCTAGTAATGGTATTGTTTCCAGCATTGGCAGAGGCCAAGGTTAGGCACTACAACTTCAAGGTACGTGACATCCATAATAAGATGACAATAACATCGATAAAAGATTTTCGCGATTAAATTATTCGTTTTATTTTTATAGGTGTTTGTCAAAATAAGAAATTATAATGAGCCAAAATTTCATGAAACTTCCTACTTCAAGGAATTAGTCCATTTTGGTTTCTCTTTAATAAAGGAATGGTCAATTTATTTTTAGAGATTCGGACTCATCCCGTTATCAGGTCGTAGAACGAGAAAATATATAGTCTTTTTTTGTTGAACAAAGCATCATTATAACTTCAAAGAGTTTGTTACAACCCTTAATAATATTGAGTATTAGTGTATTACAATAACTAGGGGAAGTGGAGAAAATATAATCCCGGACTCAATAGTATTAATAGTAGTAATATAAGAAAGCATTAAAATTAATTTAAGAGTAAGTTGATACTTGTTAATTTGGATTGTGATCATTTATGTTGAAATTAATATTAGACGGTTCGTTGTTAAATGTTGATTATGTAGCTCGAGTATTCGGGGCTTATAGTGGAGCAGTGTCATAACGTCATTTAACTATGTGATGCACATCAAATATCTCATTGCCACTAAGAGGAATAAATTTTAAGTTAAGAGTACATCTTTTTTTGGATTTGGCATGGTGTAGATGTTGGCTAGAGCAATTAAATCGAGATAGAGTACATAGTGCAACACCTAAATTAGGTTTTTGTTGAACTTGGAAGTAGGATTTGTATGCATAATAATTCTAGCTATAGTACTTAATTATGCCCTCGTGTAAGGTGGTAGATTCATATGTAGTTTTCCGTAGATAATATTTATGTCAATGTCTATGGACCATGGTAATTCTTGTCTATATATCCTAAAAATTAAGTCTTTTAATAAAAGTCATTCACCACTTTAGTGGTGGTATATATTGAGTGGGAACGATTCGTCGTGAAGTAAGTCACATATTTGTGGACGGGAAATCTAATACTGTCTATGATAATGACTAATGAGTAGGGGATTTTCCTTGAAATATTTCATATGATTTTCATGTCACTTACCACCATTTAATATCAGCTATATATCAAACACGAGGTAGTATTTATCCATCTAAAACAACTCTTTTTACGAAATTTCATACTCTTCAAGCATATCTAAGTGCTGATTCTAGATTCTAGCAATTCCCAATGAACAAGGCCGTATCATACAAGTAATTAACATTTAACAAGCTCTCTGTAACTCACTAATTCAAGTGGACGCATATACAGGTGGTCATGAAGAACTACACAAAGCTTTGTTCCACCAAGCCCATTGCTACTGTCAACGGCAAATTTCCAGGGCCAACCCTTCGAGCAAGGGAAGGTGACAATGTTCTAGTCAAGGTCATCAATGATGTCAGTTACAATGTCACTATACATTGGTGAGACTTTAAATCTTTGAAATAAGGCTAACAATCGTTTTTTCATGCTACCAAAGTTAAATCTATCACATTAGAGTAAGTGATGCAGGTTGAGTTCATGTTTAGGCTAGCTCGACTCATTACTCGTTAGTATTTCGAGTCGAGCTTGAGTTGAGTCGAATCAAGTTTTGACCTAGTTGAGCTTTGACTGAGTAGATTTCGAGTAACTTGCAAATGTTTTGGGTTAAAAGTAACTCTAAGTTAGAAAACACGTCGAGTTTAGGTACTTTGCGGTATATAATTAGGTATTCGAACTTTTCACGAGTTTTAAAGTCGAGTATCAAGTTGCTCAACTCGGCTTGCCAACATTTCAGTCGAGTTAGATTCGAGATCACTCGAGTCGAACTTGGATAGAGTTGAACACAAGTATCTTGTTAATTATCTCGTCTCATTTGCACCCTTTAACATGTCGCCTGTGATATAATAATTAACGTCGTATTACATCTGCGTGTTTTAGGCATGGCATACGGCAGCTTAGAACAGGATGGTCAGATGGTCCGGCATACATAGCACAATGCCCTATACAACCGGGACAAAGCTATCTTTACAACTTCAGCATCATAGGGCAAAGAGGCACACTTTTCTGGCACGCACATATATCTTGGCTAAGGGCCACTATGCATGGAGCCATTGTTATTCTGCCTAAGAAAGGCACCCCATACCCTTTCCCACAGCCTGTCAAAGAAAAAATTATTGTGTTAGGTGAGTACTCTTCAACACATTATTATTTTTGGACTTACACATCTTCTATATTACTAGCTACTTTTAGTAGTATCACTCAATTTTTTAGACTTCCTTTTGTACGAATCAATATAGCCCCACGCAAGTAGTTTCTAAATATATATTGATAGATATCATTATCTTTATACAATTATACTACTTGACATTTTTTTTATACATACTCCATGGAATTTGGAAAATGACCTTCGACCTGCTAAACCTTCCCAATATCCCAACAACAACCATGCTGCATGCTGTATGATGTTAGTATTCTCCCTGTCCCTTTATAATAGAGGTTGGATTCGTCTTAAAAAATTGCACTATTTACCTACTATATTCGACCATGCATTTTTTAGTTTTAGGCAAAATCAACCGTTACTATATGCTATCTTGTTGGATTCGTCTCAATATATACTTTCATAATATAAACTTCTCATAATTTTTACTAATACACAATCAAAGTTATTAATAGTCAAAATACTGCATCAGCAAGCGTGCATGAAAGCCAAAGTGTTGCATCTATTTTGTTACGGAGGAAGTAACATAATCGTATACTTCATAAAAACTAAATTTTGCTGCTTCTATCAACTATTGCAGCGGAATGGTGGAAAGCAGATACAGAAGCAGTGATTAATCAAGGTACACTGTCTGGTATGCCACCAAATGTATCAGATGCACATACCATGAATGGATATACTGGACCAATTCGGAATTGTTCAATCTCTTCTCAGGGTACTAACAATTTACTTTCAACTACCCTAAAATTTGCCTAAGTATAAATAATTTCTTCAAACATTTACATCAGCATAATCACCTTGCTCATATAATTTACAGGTACTTATACCCTACATGTTGAGCATAACAAAACCTATCTTCTACGCATTATCAATGCTGCAATCAATGACGAGATTTTTTTCAGAATTGCTGGTCACAAATTTACTGTGGTAGAAGTTGATGCAAGCTACACAAAACCATTTGTAACAGACACTATCTACATAGCCCCTGGACAAACTACAAATGCACTTCTTAAGGCTGATCAATCCCCTTCCAAGAAATACTTAATTGGCATGTCTTCCTTCATGGATGCGCCATCAGTAGCTGTCGATAACACAACAAACTATGGCCTATTGCGCTACAATGGCGGTCCACTTGGCTCGCGCCTTGTCTTAACCACAATGCCTCCAATCAACGCAACCAAAGCTCAATTAAATTTTAGCAATGCACTTCGAAGTCTAAACTCGAAAAAATATCCCGCGCAAGTCCCCTTAACCATTGATCATTCTCTACTATTCACCACGGGTGTTGGTGTTAACCCTTGTGCAACATGTCTAAATGGTAGTAAACTCGTAGGTAACATTAACAATGTTACGTTTGTTATGCCAAGTATTGCATTGCTTCAGGCTTATTACTACAACATTAGTGGAGTTTTTACAGATGATTTTCCATCGAAGCCTCCTACTAATTTCGATTATACTATTGCAAATTATACTGGAGGTTTGGCTACTATGAATGGTACTAAGGTTTACAGGTTAAGTTATAATGCGACGGTACAAGTTGTGCTACAAGATACGTCCATCATTGCGCCCGAAAGCCATCCGCTACACCTACATGGGACTAATTTCTTCGTTGTTGGTATGGGTACAGGCAATTATAATGCTACTAAGGATTTTAAAAACTTCAATCTCGTCGATCCGGTTGAGCGCAATACAATCGATGTACCTACTGGTGGATGGACTGCTATCAGATTTCGAGCTGATAATCCAGGTATAGTAACATGACAACTATCTAATAGAGTTCTATCAGCTAACGTTGATAGAGTATAAATCTATTTATGAGGCCTCAACCATTAGCTTAAGCTTTAGAGTATAAATCTATTCATGGAGCCTCAACCATCAGCTTAAGCTTTTGGTTGAGGCCCCATGAATAGATTTATACTCTATCAAACATGATTAAGGGTCTATTTGGTAGGGCGTAAAACATTTTCCTGGAAAACTGTCTTCTTCTGTTTTCAATTATACATTATTTGGTTTGCAAAGGAGTGTAAGAACATTTTCCCTTGGAGTAAAATTGCTACCTCAATGAGGGAAAACCATTTTTCTTTCCAAATGAAGGAAAAACTGTTTTCCTTTCTTTTCTTTATCTCTCTTGTACACTCCTCTTACTACCTGCTTACTTTCTCTTTCATTTTCCTTTCATGTCATCATTTTTCTTATATGGAACCAAACAACGTAAAACTAATTTTGAAATTGTATTTTTCATTGTAAATTGTTTTCCATGAAAATTATTTTACACTGAAAATGTTTTACGCCCAACCAAACGGAACCTAATTAAACTGATGGTCTAAAATGTTTGCCTCGAGATATAAATCTCACGTCAACAATTTAATTAATACGTAGGAAATCAATAAAATTTAGATAAAAATATAAAACAAGATTTAAAAAATTGTCAAAGCATAAATTGTACACGTTTGTAGCACCACACGATTCAACATGAAAAAAGTATGTCATCATGATATGATACTGTTCAAGCCGAACCATGAATCTTGTTTGATTTGTCTTTGTGGATGCTAAAGTAGGACACATTATATATGAGACACAAACATTGACACAATTAACCATGACAAAATCACAATTTAATGTGGTTGTTTTGACAAAATATTGTTAATGGTGAGTGCAGGTGTTTGGTTTATGCATTGTCATCTGGAGGTACACACTTCATGGGGACTAAAGATGGCATTTTTAATAGAGAATGGTGATGGACCAAATAAGTCTATCATGCCACCTCCAAAAGACCTACCTAAATGTTAAAAGTTCAATAAAAAAAGACATCCTTGCATAGATTCCATTGGCTTATGCTCAATGGAGAGAGAAGATTCTTTGGAGATTCTTTATTAAAAAAACTTTGGGTTTCAACTTTTTGTGTTGTTACACAACAAAAGAGAGGGAGTATTATTATAAAATAATTTACTATATGAGTGATTTAATTTCTTGGGAGAAGTTTGGTTTCCCAACTTCAAACTGCAAAGCAGCTTCAAAGTGCATCATTAGGAGAAGAAAACTGAAAGAAGATAATATGGCAGTGCTTTATTTTTTTTTATTTCTAGATTTTCTTCTAAGTTATGTAAATTTGTGCAATGTTTTAGGACAAAACAACACAACCCCATCCCTTTTGGTTCTGTTTTGTTTGCTTTTGTATAGGCATAAAGTTTGCTACATATCTCTCCAATAAATGAAATTGTTTGAAACTTCATAATAAATGTTCCGTATGTCAAACGTTCAAATATTTGACCATTACTTCTAAAGTCAAAACTCAACCGTACCCACATACACGACTATTATTATATTAGAACTCAGCTTCCTTCATCATATCTTAAGTTGGCTACTTAAACAGACTCTTAATATTATATTTTCACTTACAATACATAGTTAATTACTTTCACCACGTCTAACACCATATTAACAGCAAGCCTATCAACTATCACCACCCGCACACCACACATCAACCACCAACCACCAACCACCTTTACTCATTACCCTAATTACCACATTTCCTCCACCATCATTGCATCGCTTCACTTGTGGTAATACCATCTATATAACTTGTGATAGTCGTATACTATCTCATAATATATAGTAGTACCAAACAATCATTTTATCTATTATGATCCCGACGAATCAAGTCATAGACTTAGTCTACGAATCAAGTCATATACTTAGTCTAGTAGTAAGCTTTGTATACCATGACTTAGAGGTAACGATATCAAGATATCAAGTAGTATCAAACTCTACAAGTAGGGATGAAAATGGATGATGGATCATCCATTATCCGCTTAATATAACTCGCTTTTATTAAGTGGGTGAAAACCTGAAATAAACAGATGAAAAGTGGGTGGCGGGTGAGATTTTTTCCATTCGTCAACTGACCCATCACCCGCTTAACACCCATCCATCATCCATTTTGTCAATTACACATGTTTATTTACTTACTTTATTAAATTTTTTTAGTTGAAAAATTTATACAACTATGTATTTTATGGCATAATTTTTTTGTAAAAGTTGTTAAATAACTCCTTACCCGCTAACTGTTGGAACATTTATAGGGTAATGGGTTTGAAACTCATAAGGGTATGTACTAGAAGAGGAGGAGGTCTAGTATGCAAAAGACTAGAGTGCATCAAGTGGCAAAACGCATTGATAAACCAAGGGAGACAGAAGACTGGCCGCGAGTCGCGACAGAGTCGCGAGTCGCGACCAGTGGACCGTCGCGAGTCGCGACAGGTGTCGCGGGTCGCGACCAGCGCCTCGCGACTCGCGAGTTTTTCGCGAGTCGCGACGTGTCTTCTGCCTTGGAATGCGAAAAGATGCCTTGACGGTTTTATGTCCGTTGTGATGTTATGGCCTCATTTTAATGACCTTTAAGGTCCTTAAATCAGCTGATTAAAGGCCTTTGATGGGTGATTAACATGGGGTTATGGATTAACTACTCTAGTCAATGAAAGGTTTATTCTTCCTATATAAACCTTGGGATTCCTATGAGTGAAGGGTTAGAAGAAAATCAGAATTTTCTATTCTATACTCTCTCAAATACTTCTTGCTTAGCTTAGAGAAAACTTGCAATCTTCTCTTGAGTGTTCTTCACAAACACAAAACACAAGTTCTTGTTGATTCACTTAGAAGATCATCTAAGTGGATTGTTTCTCTCCATTGTATCTCATTAGTTATTTCGTGTTAACCCGGTGATCCTAGAGGGGCGAAATTAAACTAATAGGAAAGCGTAGTTTCCGTGCCTTGGAGTGGATATCCGGTTTTCTCTTTGATCACACATCTAACAATCTATTAGTTTAAATTTCCCTTTTTCGGATATGGCTCAATCACTCAAGGACATGACTATGAACTTCCAAAAGTTGGATAAGTTCGAGGGGTGGTATCGAGGTGGCAAAAGAAGATGCACTTCTTGTTGACCGCTTGAATGTGGTGTATGTTTATCAACTCCTATGCCACCACTCCCGGAAGATGGAGAGGAAGAGCCTCTTGAGACTACTAGGAAGAGGATCAAGTGGGAGAATGATGACTACATTTGTCGTGGTCATATTCTCAACTCTCTCACCGACCCGTTGTTTGATCTCTACCAAAATGTGGAGAGTGCAAAGGAACTTTGGGATACTCTTGAGGCCAAGTACATTTCGGAAGATGCTTCAAGTAAGAAATTCCTTGTTAGTAATTTTAATTCTTTTAAAATGACTAATGATCGGCCTATTATGGAGCAATTCCATGAGGTTCATCATATTTTGAACCAAATAAGATCACATGGTATGGTGATGGATGAGGCAATTGCGGTTGCCTCAATCATTGACAAATTACCAAATTCTTGGAAAGATACAAAACATCTTTTAAAACATAAAAAGGAAGACATGTCCATGGAGCAATTAGGAACTCATCTTCGTATTGAAGAGGGGATCCGGGCTCAAGATGGGGTTAAGGATACTACTCCTAGTATTCCTAAATCTACCGTTAATTTGGTAGAGGTTGGTGGGTCTAGTAAGACCAAGAAATCCAACAACAACAACAACAACAATAACAAAACCAATGTTGCAAACAAGAAGAGGAAGACCCTCTCTTGTTGGATATGCAATGGTCCTCATCTTAAGAGGGATTGTCCTTCTAACAACAAGAAGAAGACAAAGAACACACAACCTAGTGTTGTTCAAAACCAAGGTAACAATGCACATGTTAATGTAATTGAAGAAATGCATTTTGTTGCTATGATTTCTGAAATTATGTGTGTGCAGGTTGATGATTCTTGGTGGATAGATTCGGGAGCCTCTAGACATGTGTGCAATAACAAGGATTTCTTCAAGTCTTTGAAAGATTTGGATGATGGTCCAATCTTGTATATGGGGAATGATTCTACGGTAAAGGCTAGAGGATAGGCCAAGTAGAATATTGTTAACCTCGGGAAAGACTTTAACTCTCCGGGATGTTGTGTATGTACCGGAAGTTAGGAAGAATCTTGTGTCAGGAGGTCTCTTGAATAAGTATGGTTTTAAAGTTGTTTTTGAGTCGGATAAATTTGTACTTTCCAAGGGTGGTATTTTTGTTGGACAAGGTTTCTTTTGTAATGGAATGTTTAAATTTAGTATTGATAATAAAATTGGTACTAGTTCTATTTACATGCTTGATGTTTCTTCTCTATGGCACAATCGTTTATGTCATGTGAATTATCGTAGATTATATGACATGTCTAAAATGGGGTTGATACCTCCTTTCGATTTAAAGTTAGAGAAGTGTCACACTTGCGTGCTAAATAAAATTACAAAAAATCCTTATCCTAGTGTGACTAGACAAACGGTATTGCTTGAATTGGTGCATAGTGACTTGTGTGACTTTCATAGTTCACCTTCTTTAGGAAATAAAAAATATATTGTAACTTTTATTGATGATTTTTCAAGGTTTTGTTACATATATTTATTATTTACTAAAGATGAAGCACTAGAAAAGTTTAAGACCTTTAAAATCGAAGTGGAACTCCAACTTAATCAAAAGATTAAAAGACTTCGAACGGATAGGGGTGGTGAATATTATAATCCAAGTTATTTTAGTTCCATTGGTGTAATTCATGAAACAACCGCCCCATACTCACCTCAAAGTAATGGTATAGCGGAAAGGAAAAATAGGGTCCTAAAAGAAATGGTTAATACCATGCTTTCTAATTCGGGTCTTAATGACGGTTTTTGGGGTGATGCAATTTTAACTGCATGTTACATTTAAATCGAGTTCCTAATAAAAGGAATAAGACTACCCCTTATGAACTTTGGTGTAATAAAAAGCCTAATCTCAATTACCTTAAGGTATGGGGTTGTAGGGCAATTGTCAAATTGACGGAACCTAAAAGGAAAACTTTAGGTGAAAAAGGAATTGATTGCATTTTTATAGGCTATGCGGTACATAGCAAAGCCTATAGGTTTTATGTCATTGAGCCCAATGACTTTGTCTCTATTCACTCCGTGATAGAGTCAAGGGATGCAATATTTGATGAGACTAGATTCTCATCGATTCCAAGACCAAAGGACATGTTACCTAGTACTAGTTCCAATGTTGTAGATGACATTGCAAATGATCATGATACTACAACACCGGAAATTAGGAAAAGTAAACGAATTAGAAAAGAGAAATCTTTTGGACCGGATTTTCAACTATATTTAGTTGAAGGGTCAAGGGAGTCAATTTCGACTCAAATTTCATATTGTTACAATATGGAGGAGGATCCTAGGTCCTTTGATGAGGCTATGAAGTCTCATGATTCTGCTTTCTGGAAAGAGGCAGTGAATGATGAAATGGATTCTATAATGGGTAATCACACTTGGATTTTAGCTAATTTACCTCCCGGTTGCAAACCCCTAGGTTGTAAATGGATTTTTGTAAGGAAAAAGAAAATCGATGGAACCATACTAAAACATAAGGCCCGGTTAGTGGTCCAAGGTTTTAGGCAAAGATATGGTATCGATTACTTTGATACTTATGCTCCAGTAGCTAGAATAGCTACTATTAGACTATTGATAGCATTAGCTGCGATTCATGGTCTAGTAATTCACCAAATGGATGTAAAAACTGCTTTTCTTAATGGTGAATTGGAGGAGGAAGTGTACATGAATCAACCTGAAGGGTTTGTGGTTAAAGGTCAAGAAACTAAAGTTTGTAAATTGGTTAGATCTTTGTATGGTCTTAAACAAGCACCTAAGCAATGGCATCAAAAATTTGATGAAGTTGTGTTGTCTAGTGGGTTCAAAATAAATCAGTCCGATAAGTGTGTATATAGCAAATTTGATAATAACGGTAAAGGAGTTATAATTTGCTTATATGTTGATGATATGCTTATTTTTGGGACTGATTTGGAACAAGTGGAAAAGACCAAAGTCTTCCTTTCCTCTAGCTTCTCCATGAAAGATTTGGGTGAAGCGGATGTTATTCTAGGTATTAGAATAATAAGAGGGAAAGGGTCGTTTTCTTTATCACAATCTCATTATATTGAGAAAGTGGTCAAGAGGTATAATGAGTCAAATTCGACTCATTTTGCTACTCCTATGGATCCTAGTATTCACTTGGTTCCGAGTAGTGGTACTCCAATTTCACAATTGGAGTATGCAAGCTTAATTGGAAGCTTGATGTATGCTATGACTAGCACTCGAAATTGGAGTATGCAAGCTTAATTGGAAGCTTGATGTATGCTATGACTAGCACTCGGCCGGATATAGCCTTTGCTATTGGCAAGCTCAGTAGGTATACTAGTAATCCTAGTATGTTGCATTGGCAAGCATTGAGAAGAGTGTTAAGGTACTTGAATAAGACCTTGGATTATGTCATAACATACAATAGAGAACCTTCTATCTTAGAAGGTTACTCGGATGCTAGTTGGATTTCGAATAAGGAAGATTATTCATCCACTAGTGGTTGGGTGTTTCTTCTTGGAGGAGGTGCCATTTCATGGGCTTCCAAGAAGCAAACATGTATAACGGATTCCACTATGGCATCGGAATTCATTGCTTTGGCTTCTTGTTGCCAAGAAGCGGAATGGCTAAGGAATGTGTTGAGTGAGGTGGACTTATGGGTGAAACCAATGTCACCGCTTGCTATCCATTGTGATAGTGCATCAACCATAGCTAAAGCATATAGTGAAGTCTACAATGGCAAGTCAAGGCACATTGGAGTTAGACATAGCTATGTGCGGGAAATGATAAGGAATAGTTGTATAACTATTAATTTTGTTCGGTCTAGTTTGAACTTGGCGGATACGTTTACAAAACCGTTGTCAAGGGAACTAGTGAACAAAATGAACAAAGGGATGGGTCTTAAGCCTATTGATCAACCTATGGTGAAGGAAAACTCCATTTGATGTCTAATACAACGTTAGATCTCAAATTCAAGGAGGATAGTACTTCTCTAAGAGGTTGGGAGCACTTGTTTAATACATCCCGAGGTTAGTGCTTGTTGCTACAATGATAAAGAGGTTGAATTTTATTCTTAATAAATCTTTGATAAGGTGCTCAATTGTAGGAGCATGTCCGGAAAGATTTACCTATGTAAGCTAGAAGTTTGGCCGCTTCATCAAGTCTTAGGCTTGACTTGGAATGCTTATGAATGGATATGGACACCAAGGCTTCATAGGTGTCGGAGGTTTTAAGAACCTAGTTTATGTTTATGTGTATTAGTAACTTCAATAATTTGTAATGGTTATATGATTCAAAGCTTTGTCTATCATTATGATCTAAATTATTGTAAAGATTACTTTTACTAAATGGAAATTCAATCGTTAGATATTTCCATGATGCATGAACATGTGTGTTTGCGATTTATAGCAAGTTGAAAAATTTTTCAACATTACCCTATAAATGGGAGGAGGATTGTTGGAACATTTATAGGGTAATGGGTTTGAAACTCATAAGGGTATGTACTAGAAGAGGAGGAGGTCTAGTATGCAAAAGACTAGAGTGCATCAAGTGGCAAAACGCATTGATAAACCAAGGGAGACAGAAGACTGGCCGCGAGTCGCGACAGGAGTCGCGAGTCGCGACCAGTGGACCGTCGCGAGTCGCGACAGGTGTCGCGGGTCGCGACCAGCGCCTCGCGACTCGCGAGCTTTTTCGCGAGTCGCGACGTGTCTTCTGCCTTGGAATGCGAAAAGATGCCTTGACGGTTTTATGTCCGTTGTGATGTTATGGCCTCATTTTAATGACCTTTAAGGTCCTTAAATCAGCTGATTAAAGGCCTTTGATGGGTGATTAACATGGGGGTTATGGGATTAACTACTCTAGTCAATGAAAGGTTTATTCTTCCTATATAAACCTTGGGATTCCTATGAGTGAAGGGTTAGAAGAAAATCAGAATTTTCTATTCTATACTCTCTCAAATACTTCTTGCTTAGCTTTAGAGAAAACTTGCAATCTTCTCTAGAGTGTTCTTCACAAACACAAAAACACAAGTTCTTGTTGATCCACTTAGAAGATCATCTAAGTGGATTGTTTCTCTCCATTGTATCTCATTAGTTATTTCGTGTTAACCCGGTGATCCTAGAGGGGCGAAATTAAACTAATAGGAAAGCGTAGTTTCCGTGCCTTGGAGTGGATATCCGGTTCTCTCTTTGATCACACATCTAACACTAACCACCCGACCCACCCGTTCACCCCGTGAATGACGGATGGATGGATGTGGGTGATGGCTTAGCGGATGATGGATGGATGTGGGTGGACCGGACGGATGCGGGTGAAGCTCCACCTTCTCCGAACCCGATCCATTTCCATCCCTATCTACAATGGACCTTTCACCTTAGATTTGAGAATTAGCGCTCAACTTCACCTCCACGTATTATGGCAGATCTAAAATGACCCAATTTGAGGCAAAAGATATAATCAAACACCTACAATAATCACGACAATCATACCTCTAGAACACCTTCTAAAACAACAAATCGAAGAGAAAGAATAATTGATTGGTGTTCGTAGTTTTGGTCCAATAGTCCAAGTTGATCAGTTTTATGGTGAAAAATAACTGACAGTACCTTTTACTTTTTTAATGCATTAAAATTTGGAAGATACCCTACTACCAACTTTATTACATTGCTTAGAAGTTAGAAGTTTATCTAATAATTAAAAAACAATGTGAATGCCATTTAGAGACGTGGTTATCACTTATGAGACATATAAACTCTAATAGAATAATTGTGATTCTTAATTAATAGATAACCATTGCATGAATTTCACGCTTTACGAAAATTTACTTTGACTACAAATATACTCAAATACGATAAATAAAAATTATAAAAATTATACCATTGGATTCGTCTTGAAAAATACTATAATAAAATTATTTTTAAAAAATTTCTATCAATATATATTGAGAGTAATTAACGGTTAAAGTTCGACCCCCGACATCGTACGTGCATTATATTTTGAAACAGAGAGAGCATTATCCAATAGAAAAACAATATAAATAAAGATATAAAACTGTTAATATACTACACTTAACAGAAAGTGACCTAGAATCAAAGAATATGCCATGAACGACTATAACTTCCGTACAATTAGAGACGAATAAGGAGTCAGAAACAGGTCACAACAAGAAAAGATGAACTTTAAAAAATGAGAAAAATTTAGTAAAACAAAATTACATGAACATTGATGTTTGTATTATGAGTTAATTTTATACTGCATGCATGTGGCTGAACAATCAAATAGTATTAGGTTAGGAATCATAAATGGAGGGACCAATCTATTTTAAGAATAAAGTATGAAAGTTTGTTAGTTTTTAATTCCGTAAAAAAGGGGAAAAAAGTATATAAAAGTATAAAATTTTCTTAAAATAATAAACCTTGTAATTATTCATTGGAGGAATTGCATGGATTGGCTGAAATCTCAATTCTAAGTGAGAGAAAGAGTGGCAATAGCATGCATCAAACATCGCTAAAAGTTGTATTAATAGTTAAATAGATTAAATTAGTAGGTCTTGCAACTATAATGACAAACAACTGCTTGTTTAATGTGGACCGACCAAGAACCATGGGTCAGCTTAATTACCTGTTAAAGAGTATTAGCATAGTGGCATGCTGGTTGAGTTGTCGAATTGTCATTAGTTATAACATGACACATGTACTGTTCATGTTAAGACACTATTTAATTGAGATGTGAGAGGAAAGATATTTCTTCTATATAATATAGGCAAAATTAATCTCATTAACATTAATTATGAGTCGGGTGCACTCCTATTCTCTTCGGTATAAAACAACTGAATTGGACTGAATTGAAATGAATAGTAATATTCTCCAAAACTGGATTGAACTGAACTGGATTGAACTGAACTGAAAATAAGCTGGGGAGAACAAACCCTCAATCCTACAAACTTCGACTAGTAGTCAAATTAAAACAATGTGAACTTATTGACCTGGTGCAGTGCGTATCATTAATGACGTTGGAGTTACTTTTTCACGCTGGTAACTAGTAGCCAATATCAAGATTTATTTCTCTAAAACTCTTCTTCTTCACGAAGAAATCTGATCTGAAGATTGTTCTGAGAATGGTTAAAGGGTATCGTGAAAAGGTACCTACAGGCTACAACATCATTTGTGACATGCATTGCATCCTGACCTATAGTTTACGGTGTTTGACTATTAGTCAAAGTTAGAGCCATAGTTTGTGGTGTTGAGGTCTAATTTTGCCTAGTTAATAAGATTTGTTATATTTCTTCCTTTGGTCTGATTTGTAGAAAGCTGAAAAATTGTTTTTCCATAACTGAAGAGTAATTTTTTGAGTGATGGAAATCCTAAAGAAAAAAGGCCAATAAGTCCAGGGTCAATAAATTCAAAATAATGATATTTAGTATTAGAGTTAATAATTTTTAAAGCTAATAAGTTCTGATAATAAGTTAAGCTGAATATAAATAACTTCACATGAGACTATGAGAGAAATAAGGTAAATAAAACACATGCATGTAAATCGAGGAAGTAACTAATAATGATCTAGCCATTAATTCTCTTCTAAAGCGACATGAGTTGTGAGTTCCATAGAGTAAAATATTTAGGAATGCCAATTTGAACTTAACTTATTGAATTTGATTAGTCTTAACTCTTAGTTTTATTTTAAGTATAATTTTTGTATTGTTGAACATGATCATCCTTAGAACTTATCTCCCTCGTGATAATATAACGTATCGTAAATGAAAATTAGAAAAATAATACCTTCACTCTAAGTGAAATAAAAAAATCACAATAATTTATTTAATGTATTTTCTATTTTCTTTGATCCTGAAATAACTAAAATACTTCTCTTCTTTTATATACGAGTTTTTTTTATTAAAATATTTTACTATAATCAAACAAGTTTATAAATCCTTTAAAAAAAATCAAGTTTATAAATATCTCAAGCTTGTAGATCTAGCCATCGACCATCGTTAAGGAAACCGCACTGCTTGCAAGTTGGATTTAGTGGGGAGTTGTCTTTCGGTAAATATTACAGACCTACTGAAACTGAAGCCACCAATCATGATGAGCCAATAAGCCACCATAGAGTCCACAGTTTTCACACCCTTTTCTTTTATAGGTAACATGTCAGCTTCTTTTTCTACAACCCAATCAGCAATTAATCTTTTTTCCTTTCCCAAACCCTCCCCCCACTTCCCCTCTCTCCTTTATGTTTGGTATGAAAGATATTAATTTTTGGGCCCTATTGGTAACCCTTGATGAGAAGAAGAATTCTACTGAACGAACATCTCGTTAAGATCATTCAATCCAACTATACAGGTCAATGTTTGATAGTAGGGGGATATAAAACCCTGATCCTAAACACAAGTAAATAATAGGGTTCGAATTTATGACTCCAAGTCACAATGTGAGTTCGCAACTACCTCCACGAAGCAGGTTTGGTTGTTTGGTATGAAGATATTGAGAAACTCTTCACTGTAATAATAGTCGAACATTAGTTTCTACGGTTTCATGATTTCTAAACCAAGTTCTTTGTACCATTGATATTTTTGTTATATGCTCGCTCTCCATTTATTTTTTAGTACATGCAACATTGACAAATGACATATAATTTGAGAGAGTGTGAAAGAAACGTAACCCATGTGTTTAAAATAATAAAATAAACCTTTTTTGTATAAGAATTTGTCGATACAAAAATAAATATGTTGCATGTATTAAGAAGCGATGAAATATAAGAAAACAAACCTTAAACAATTATTTTGTGAGAATAAACCTTATACCGAATTCCGATCATTAATCTAATTAAGGTTCAATTTATAAGAGATCCATTATTCATATACCAATCGCTTCTCATATTCTCTTATAAATGTAGAAAACTTGATTCGTTTTAACGCATAATTTCATAATATCAAAATTTTATAATTTTGACTTATATATAATTAAAAATATTACTCCCTTCGTTTCTTTTTAATTGTTACACTTACACTTTTCACGCATGTCAATATGAAACTTTGAGAACATATATCTTTATTTTTGTATTTGTAAAAATTATAAAAAGTACATATATATTAACAAAATACATGTTAATATGAATATAACAAGATCCCACACGATTATGTTTTTATTCACGTATAAGTCACAAACGATGGTCAAAGTGCGTGTGAAATTTGTGAATAGTATAAAATGTCAAGTGTAACCATTAAAAGAAACTGAGGTAGTAAGAAACAAAGTAGTGCATTGAATAATGGGTAGGCAGATGATGTTGCATGTAATTTTACACGTTGTTGCTTTTTCTACTCTTGGTAACTTGTTCTATCTATTCTCTAATAAATAACTAGGGTGGTTTCCAAGAGATGAGCCACACTAAAGCATCATGTCGGATGATTAAAAAGAAAGGGATATTAGAAACATCAAACCGATAAGTAAAATTAGTCGTCGAGTGACTCATATGAGCCAACCAATCCGCAGCAGTATTAGCCTCTCGAAACACATGCCAAATTTGAACATCTTCGAACATCTTCAAATCTTCATCTGCATCTAAAATAATAGCATTAATAGGCCAAAGAATTTTCCAAATATATTTGATAGATTGAATGGCAACCAAATTATCACCCTCAGGCTCAATGATGATATTCCTAATCCCCAAAGAAATGGCCCTCTAATACTTTCTCTCAACCCCCTCGCTTCAGCAACAAAAATAGAGACTGGCATATCAAGAGCACCAACACAACATATATAACAAAACCTTTCCTTAAGAATCATGAATAACAAAACCAAAAGAAACTTGTCGAACCATCAAAATTAACTTTATAATAATTCGGCGGAGGAGAGCACCTACGAATCTTATCTCTAGCCTTTAATTTGACTTAGGAGAAGAAATATCCAAATTAAATTTTGAGAATGACGCAGCAAAAAATAAGCATCATAATCATCAATCGTGGCTCCTTGAAGCCTAACTTTGTGAACATAAGCTCTAACCATCATACTAACCTTAGCATGAGAGCAAAATTCTTGACGAAAAATCACTCCATTTCTATTACACCAGATAAACCAACACGTAATATCCTCTTTTTCCACCAATAACATCCACATTTAAATATTTTAATCCATTTTCTATTTTATCTCTTTCACATCTAAGTTTCTCTATCTTTTTTTTCAATTTATCTATTATAATTCCGCACTTCCTCTTCGATTCTCTCCCAAATGAAGTGAGTAAATTAACAAGAAACACACGAACTATATCTTCTCTATTTAACCAACTGTTCTCCCTTACCCTTTCGGCCTTTCCTCCCTATCATCCTCATTTTCAACCCCCAAAAACAAAGGTCAAAGCTTTCTATCTCCCACTTCTTTCTAACACTCCAATTAATTATACTCTCTAAAAACACCCACTAAAATTTGATAACAATAATAACTTTCCTCATAAATTATCACCCAAGAATAAAAACAAAAATTCTGGGTTCTGGATTATTGTTCTTCTCTTTGCTTTTTTTTCTTCCTCAAATCCTCCAGTGGGAAGTGCAAGTTGTAAGGTAGCAGTAATTGGTAGGGTCTGCACTAGCTCGTACATTTTTTTTTTAGTGCTGTGAAGGACAAAGTCGGTGGCTTTTTCGAATTTTATTTTATGGGTTCTCTTTGATTCTTCTCTTAAAAACTTAATAAAGTTTAGGTCTTTATAGTAGTAAAAACTAGTAGTATGTATATATGATTCTTCAATTTGATTTAATGAAGATTATTCTGATTCTCTCTAAATTGATTCCAATATTTTTTCAATTTGGGTCTTTCTGAAACTTCATTTTCTTCTTCTCCTCTGTTCCTATTTTTTATCCTCTCCTTTAAATTCACCCATTCATGAGAATTCTCTCAATAATCTAAAAAAAAAAAAAAAACTCAAGTTTTTTTTTTTTTTTGTTCTTTAGTAAGAGAAATGGGTGCAATATATCCAACTTCATTATTCTCAAACTCAAGTTATAATTGGTTATTTCCTGGTGAGTGTAAAAGTGTAATATGGACTAAAGATGAAAACAAGCAATTTGAGAAAGCACTTGCAATATTTGATGATCATACACCAGATAGATTTTCAAGAATTGCTGATATGATACCTGGTAAATCTGTGTTAGATGTAGTGAAACAATATCAAGAGTTGTTAGAAGATGTTACTGATATTGAAGCTGGATTAGTTCCTATACCTGGTTATCTTGCCTCTCCTTTCACATTGGAGTGGGTTGATAATACACGATTAGACCACTTTCGCAAAAGGTCTGCTTCTATGGTCAGGCCTCACGAGCAAGAAAGGAAGAAGGGTGTTCCTTGGACTGAAGATGAACACAAGTAAGATTTCTGTTTCATGAATATAGTTTTTGATTGATGTATATCATTGTTTGTTTATGTTTGCTGATGTTTGTTCATTAACTGTTACACGTCTGTATGATGAGAATCATGCTGTATGTACTGGCGTGTGCACTATCTAGGCGTGTGCACTATCTAGGCGTGTGCACTATCTAGGCGTGTGCAGGGTATGAAATAATTTGTTAGGATATAAGACCTTTTACTGAGTACTCTGAGATTGTAAGATTACTAAGAGTAGTAGGTGATGTTCTAATGATAGTGTAATAAAATTGACCTTAATTGTATAGCATTATTCTTAGCTAGATAATTATATGAACTTATGGGTTTTTAGTGTTTTTAGTTGTATAAGATTGCAATTGTAAAGTTGAATTAACTTGAAATTTTACAGGCGATTTCTACTTGGTCTTCAGAAACATGGCAAAGGGGATTGGAGAAACATATCGCGAAATTTTGTGATTTCAAAGACACCAACTCAAGTTGCTAGCCATGCTCAAAAGTACTTCTTAAGGCAGAGTTCTGGAGGAAAGGATAAAAGAAGACCTAGCATTCATGATATAACAACTGATAATCTTTCAGATAATACTGTGCTACCCATTTCAGAATCCGATGATCAAAAGCCTAGATCGATCTTAGAACACTCCACAGCTTCATTTCCATTGCTTCAAAAATCATTCAATATCATGCCGAAGATGTTACTAGATTGGAGTAACTCGAATAATGGTGAAGCATTTATGGTATTTGATTCCACTCATGGACGCCAGAATCTGTACAGCAACAGCTACCAAGGAGCCTCGGCCTATGTAGGATCACATTAGAGTAAGCGCGCTAAGCTAAGCTAAGCTAAACTAAGCTAAGCTATTCTCTCATGGTTCTTGTGTGGTAGTGCATCATCATGTCTCAAACTCAATCCAGTATATTATATAGTTTGTAGACATTTTAACAGAATGTGAAAACAATCTGAATCTTTTGAAGGGTACAATGTATATTTTGAATTATGATTTCCTTTTGAAGGTTACTTAGTTATGATAATCTAGTGATCTTAGGTCATTACTCAGTATGAAAGTTGATATTTCTGAGTGTTATATTATCAATCCTTAGATGGGTTGTCTTGTGAGAATGAATAACTCAGTTTTCTTCAGCTTCTGAAAATCCATTCACCTGCAAAGCTAAATTTGTTATACTAATCATGCTTAGTTTAATTAGTGTTTTATCATTCTCCATATTTTCTTAATCAATCCTTAGATTTGAAAACTTATCCACAATTAGTAGGGTAGAATACTAACATATCAACAAGAACCAAGGTGACTAAGTTTCCACCAATCATTATATTATATTGATATATACCCTACCAAATGAAGCAATAACCACAGATAGTATACTACTTATGTTTCACTAAAAAAAAGGTATACTACTTGTGTAAAACTCCTATTTTATCATTGTCATATGTAAACAGTGAATATCACAGGTAATTTTGTTCGAAAGAAACTTAACAGTTAAAATCATCGCTAAACTTTTCAAAATATCCCTATATTCTACCGTTGCCTATAATACGAGTCATATTTCGCAAATCACAAATATTATCATGCACCTATATAAATTTTAAAGTGCTTGTTCGCCATATGGACATGGTTTAAGGTGGATATGCTTCTTTTTTTTTTTTTTTCTTCTTATAAAGAAGAATCTAGACAAGTAGGATAATCAGCCATGTCACACCAAAAAAGCTGCAGCCAAATTAGCTGACTAAAGGAAGTCACCTTCAAGAGTAATTCCTTTGAATCTGATTGCTTGCTTTTTCTCTTCTACTAGGTGTAAAAAACCTTTCAGCCATTCATTAGATTTCAGTGGATCTAACATGGCCAAAGTGACCAAACACCTTCATCAGCATCACTTAGTCATTGGGGTGACTCTGAATTCCACTATAAACCAAAGCACCTTGGTAAATAGAAGTTCTTATAGCAAGGACATCCCAAAAGATCCCTAATTATTTTTTACCTTTTTACCAACCAGCTCTATTAATAATAATGATAATAAGCCAATATATTAACTCTAAAAGGATAGGAGTTAGCTCAAGTGGGTAGAGCGCTCCCCTTGGCCTTGAGGTCAGTATTTCGATCCTTACCCCCGGCATTATGCTGGCATATTTCCTTAGCATGATATGCATGCCTTACCAGCCAATGAGTTGGTGTTTTCTACAGGCTAGTAGCCTTGTAGAAGTTAGCCTTTGGACTGACTTAATTTCCTAATCAAAAAAATAAAAAATATATATTAACTCTAAAGTAACATGAAGGATAACAATCAAGTAATTTGCCATGTTTTTACCATAGATTAATCATACACAAAGAAGAGTTTCTTCCATGACAAGAGAATCACAAGCTTATTCGAAGTGCACTTTTTTTTTTTTTACATTCTAGAGATAAGGATATGATTTTCCCACCTCTCGAAAAGACAACTTTTTTTGTTTTTGATTTTTACCCACATGCAATAATCTTATACCTAGTCAAAATAAAATTTAGAGGTATTATGGAGCTTTCTTTACTAAAAAGGGGCAGTTTAGGAACAAATTTAAAGATTAGATCAAATCCATTTATAGAGAATGGTCAAAACATACTCACTTTACACCCCCACCACAACCTAATTATAAATTTTATTCTATAACCCATAAAATGGTTTATGAGAACATAATGAATTGCTTTCTATATTCTTGTTAAAAAATATTGCACATTTATAATATTTAGCAAATAAATCAAGTCTACACATTTGACACTATTGTAGGAACAAAGCATCTCCATTATCTCCATTATATATAGAATGAGATCTTGACTATTCTTTTCAAATGGCCTAGGAAGCTTAATAGTAGTAGTATATATATATTCCATTATCTTGAATTGTACCTTATTGATTCCTACTTTGGGCATGGAAATTGGAATAATTTCATCTCTTTGCACTCTGAATATCTAGTAATGTCGCATTCAAGAATTATAAGGTGCAAGATAGAGATAAGGAAAGAATTGAATCTTATTACAACAACTTTCGGCATGAAAATTAATTTATCTTTTTTCACATAATAAAAGAAATTACTTGGGTTGATCCCCCGACAAGATAATAAAAAAACATTCGATTTCTTCAAGATTCTTATTCAAGTTAGGATATGTTCTCCCAACTTATTTTCAGTTCAGTTTAGTTTAGTTCAGTTTAGTTCATTTTTGTTAGAGTTAAGACTTGAGAAGCCTTAGCTTCTTTTATTCTATTGTCGCACATTGCTTGTGGGAGGGAATGTCTCCTTGTTTATATATTCCCTCCTTCCTATTATTGAGTTGGTACTTGAGATGCTTTTGTGGTTGGATGTCATGTTTGGTTTGAGCTTGCTATAACATGTGCGCCGCCCACCTGGACCGCGCTCAATTAAAATCTTCCGTTTTGGCCTGATTTTCTCCTATAAAATCAGTGCTTCTGATCGGTTTAAGAGACACAAAAAAAAACACTCTCTTCTCTTCCTTCTCTTTCCTGGGTTTCGTATTTTTCTCCATAGCTTATTCTGCTAGTGGTGGCAGTCTAAGCTACTGTGTTAACCTTGGGGAGCGTTCCGGCCAGATCGATTACCATCGTTGTCGGGCCGTAATTGTTTTCAAGTCAGTGGTCTCCTACGACGGCACAGTCTTGAAATCTTTCTCTTCTGTCATTGTGTACTGTCTGTTCTAACAAGTTTAATTCAGTCCAGTTCAGCTTTGGACAATGTTTTTACTCTCACATATCACTATTCATTTCAGCTCAACTCGGTTTTGTTAAGATGTTTTATGTCGAAGAGAGCAAAACCTTATTACTATTTCATGACTATCAAAAGGGTTAAGATTCATATGTTGAATTAAATGTCACGGTTCTTGGAAGAGAATCATGTATTAGTATCAAAAACAAAAAAGAAAGATATAGGCATCTAAGCTATAGATTTGTGGACTTAATTATATGTTAAAAGTTATGGGAAATGCTATACTTTCTAAGAGCTGTGTGTGTTAAAAAGCTGATATAAGAGTTATTCTGACAATCTAAGGCTAAGAATGGGATAAAAAGAAAGTGGTCTTTATTTGACTATTGGTAGCTTCCCTCTCCACTCAAATCATATATGGAAGTTTTATCACTCACTTAAAAGGAATAATTCCAACTATATATGGTTGTCTCATATAAATATCATTATGATTTATGAATTAGAGTGTGTTCTCCCCATCTTATTTTTAATTAAGTTCAGTTTAATTTAGTTCAGTTAAGTTGCAATCAGTTCAATTCAATTCAATACAGTTCAGTTGAATTGCAATCAATTCAGTTTAGTTCAGCTCCAATTATCATTTCTATTAGTTATAATTTAATTCATTTCGGTTCAATTCAGTTCAGTTGTTTTATGTCGAAAAAAAAAATGCCCTTACTCTTTTTTTGATCGTATCCATTACTCAAGTACGGGTCGTTGGGAGTGTCTTCTCAATATAATTTAACAAGGTTGAAACAGAATGCGTCAAGCTTCTACTTAGACTTAGTTAGCCAGAAAGAACAAACGAAAATTGGGAAAGAAAAAGAAACTGGAAAAATAACCTATTAAACAAATAATCAGTCATTTAAGATCATTTAAGAAGACATCCTCATATGTTTTTTCCCTCTTTACCAAATTGAATTCTCGGGTGGAAAGAAGTTGGATTGCAATAGAAGGCACCCTTATTACTGAAAATTTTCATTGTATGCTAGTAAATGTCTACAACCCATGTGATGGAGCTATGAGGGCGGAGACCTGGAAAGACATTGCAAATCATTGCTCAAATACAAACCTCCCATGCTTAATCATGGGAGATTTTAATGAAGTACTGGACAGGAATGATAGAGGAAGCAAAATCATTGATCCTATCGGATCCCTAGCTTTCAAAACTTTCATCTCAGACCTGCAACTGATGGAAATTGATGGATGGTTTACTTGGTTTAGAGGGGCATCAAAGAGTAAACTAGATAGGTGTTTTGTCCAAACTGAATGGGTTACAATATTTCCAAACTTGAAAATTTCCATACTCAAAAGAACCTTGTCCGATCATTGCCCAATTCTTGCCCGTTCTCATGAAACCGATTGGGGGCCCAAACCCTTTAGATTTATTGATGCCTGGATTTCTCATAAAGGATGTTTGGAGCTAGTTGGGAAGACTTGGAATGATGGAAAAGGACAGCCCATAATGGATAAACTCAAAGCAGTGAAGAAAGAGCTTGTTTTATGGAATAAACAGGTCTTCGGCAACATAGATGACAATATTTCTTCCCTTGAGCTGGAGGTTCATAAGTGGGACAACATAGCCAATTCGCGTGATCTGTCAGAACTTGAAATAAAGGAAAGAGCTCGGGCCCAATGGGATCTATGGGAATGGCATAAAAAGAAGGAGTCACTTTGGGCACAAAAATCCCGCACTCAATGGTTAAAGCTCGGGGATAAAAATACCAAATTCTTTCATATGTGTGCATCTGTCAGGAGGTGTAAAAACAACATATCCTCACTTCTTCTCAATGGCGAAAAAATTTCCAATCCAGAATCAATAAAAAAAGAAGCAGTCGACTTCTTTAAAGCTCTTTTTAAAGAAGATCCTTTTCCTAAACCTGTTTTCTCAGGCCTCGATTTTCCTAAACTTACAGTGGTCCATGCGGAAAAGCTTATTGCTCCTTTCTCCCTTGAGGAAATTGAGAGTGCAGTGGCAGCTTGTAGTTCCAAAAAGGCCCCTGGGCCTGACGGTTACAACTTCGGTTTCATAAAGGCAGCATGGGATATTATTAAAACTGACATTTTCTCAATTGTGCAGGAATTTTGGAAATCAGGGAAACTTCCCAAAGGAAGCAATATGGCATTCATCACACTGATTGCAAAGATAAAAAACCCTAAAGGGTTTAAGGATTATAGGCCCATATCCATGGTGGGGAGTATCTACAAGATAATTGCAAAACTCTTAACTCAGAGATTGAAACAGGTGATGAGCCTCCTGGTGAGCCCTTACCAATCCTCTTTTATCGAAGATCGACAAATACTGGATGGCGCTCTGATTGCAGGAGAACTCTTCGACTCGTGCAAGCGCTTAAACAAAAAAGCAATCTTTCTCAAAATTGATTTCCACAAGGCTTTCGATAGTGTGTCTTGGGCTTTTCTGGAATGGACTCTCAAGCAAATGGGCTTTCCCCCTCGTTGGTGTTCATGGATCTCTGCTTGTGTCACCTCAGCAGCGGCCTCGGTACTACTCAACGGCAGCCCGACGACTCCTTTCAAACTGCAGAGGGGTCTCCGACAAGGAGATCCCCTCTCTCCTTTCCTCTTTGTACTAGTTGTGGAGGTGCTGAATTTGATGATAAAGAAATCCACGGAACTGAATAAGTGGAAGGGGATCGAAATCTCTAATGGAGGTTCCACCTTGACTCACCTCCAATACGCTGACGACACAATTATCTTCTCCTCTCCTAACATGGAATCCCTTCTCAACATCCGAAATACCTTGCTACTATTTCAATTAGCCTCGGGGTTAAAAATAAACTTCCATAAAAGTGAGATTCTCGGAATCAACATCCATGAATCGTGGTTGAACATGGCGGCAGCAAGCTTATTTTGCAAAGTGGGCAAGTTTCCACTCACTTACTTAGGTCTCCCTGTGGGTGGAGGTACATCTTGACTCAGATTATGGGATCCTCTAATTGAGAGAATGAATGCGAAATTAGCCACGTGGAAAGGTAAGCTCCTATCAATCGGGGGTAGGCTCACATTGATCAAATCTTCATTGTCAAGTCTTCCAATGTACTATATGTCCCTATTCCCCATTCCATCCGGGGTAGTAGAGAAAATCAATAGAATCCAAAGGAAATTCCTATGGCAGGGTGGTATGGAAAAGAAAGGAGGAGCTTTGGTCAAATGGGAGGTGGTACAACTCCCGAAGTTATTTGGAGGTCTTAATGTGAGCAATCTGCGTGACCGGAATCTGGGCCTACTCCTCAAATGGGTTTGGCGTTATTGCTGCGAGCCCAACTCCCTCTGGAGATCTCTTATTCAGGAGAAATACAAATATCCTCTCACCACCTCCATGGTTGACATCCAGCCAATCAGTCACGGAGGGCCTTGGAAAGCGATCTGTAACCACCTTCTTAAAAACCCATCTGTTATGAAGCTCTTAAAAACTGGGTCGAGAGTCAAAGTGGGCAGCGGCGACATCACTTACTTCTGGCACAGTGTATGGTTATCAAATGCTCCCCTAAAAACAATTTTCCCAAGGCTTTTTCGGATTTCGGGCCGCCCTCTAGCTACTATCGCCTCAATGGGCTTCTGGATTGATGATATATGGCAATGGGATCTACCGTGGGCTAGATCCTTCAGACCACAAGATGAGGTTGAATGGACCTCCCTCTCACACCTCCTCCGCCAAGTTTCTCTCTCACCTCACTCTAAAGACACACTGATATGGACCCCCCACAAAGCTGGAATTTTTTCTGTCAAATCAGTTTATGAAGAATTGGCAAAAGTTCATGAGCCTCGTCTTGCTTTGGTCGCAAAAAAAATCTGGAAAAATCTGGTTCCACACCGAATCGAAATTTTCGTGTGGCTCGCTCTTTTAGGGAAGATAAACACAAAGGATCAGCTAGTTCGCAGGAATATCATCCCACATGAACAAAATATTTGCTCACTATGCAACTCTTCACAGGAAAATGTGTCCCACCTACTAATCCACTGCCCCTTCTCAAAGTCTATTTGGCAATGGTGGTGCAACTTATGGAACCTCAAATGGGTATGGCCGACACACCTTGAGCCGGCTCTCACACAATGGGCCTTCCCAACAAAAAATAAATTCTTCAAGAATGTTTGGCAAGCAAGTTTCATGGTAATCATATGGTCCTTGTGGAAAGAAAGAAATGAAAGAACTTTTAACCAAATTTCGTGCTCCTCCTCAGAAATCCAAAACCTCATTCTTGTTCGGCTGTGTTGGTGGATTAAGCCTTGGGGTATGCCCTTCCCATACTCTGTGAATGAAGTCCTAAGGAACCCATCATGTCTTATGTGGCATGAGACCAACCCTATTTCGCGAGCGGTTCCAAAGACTGCACCCCTCTGGACTCCCCCACCTCCATCCATCTTAAAATGGAATGTAGATGCCTCCTATAATCCAAGGATTTCAAGATCGGCAATAGGGGGAGTTCTTCGCAATGAGCAAGGTAATTTTGTGTGCGTATTCTCCTGTCCAATTCCTCCCATGGAAATCAATTCCGCCGAGGTCCTAGCCATTCACCGTGCCATTCAGATCTCACTCAACAATAATAGTTTCAAGCACCATCACATTGAGATTGAATCAGACTCCCATAACGCAGTCAAGTGGTGCTCGGAAGATCAGGGTGGGCCTTGGAATCTCAACTTTATCTTAAACTTCATCAGATCTGCCGCGGAGCGAGGCCTTTCTATCTCAATTGCGCACAAAAAAAGGAGCACCAACTTCGTTGCAGATGCGCTAGCGAAGCAAGGACTCTCAAGAGGCTCAGATTTTGTAGCGTGGCTCTAAGCCCAGATGAATGTTAGTGTACTTGGTATGATCTCACTGTATTTGATTGTATTTTGGTATTTTTTAGTAGTGGGCAATGACTATTCGAGCCTGAATATGAATGTATTATGAGCCTCTGGCCATGGACTTGAGTTCAATAGTAATGCAAAAATTATCAAAAAAAAAAAAGAAGACATCCTCATAGTCGAAGTTATTCTAGAATTACAAATAATTGGAATCCTACTATGTTCCCTAAGGTGCCACTACTGTCAATATTGCATGAGTTTTTGGATGCTGTGAGTGTTGTTATTGAAGTTGCCATCACATATTATAACAGCAATATGACTTCATTATAATGTTCATGTGATTCACTTTTCAAGTAAGCAGCCAAAATAAAAAGAGCATTAAAATCCTCAAAGACTCAAACAATAGGAGGAGAAAAAAGAAAGAAAAAAGGTATAGACAAAAAGATTTGATTTTTCTGCAAAACAAGCTAAGAGATTAAAGTTCCCCATTTTTTTTGGTGAACTTTTTTTTTTTTTTTTGGTGAACTTTTTTTTTTGGTGAACTTTAAAGTTCCCCATTACAAACTAATCCAGTACAGTTTATTCTATTTCTCATCAACTTTTTTTCCAAGGTAAAGGACAAAACTCCCACTTTATAGTTTACAGTCATGTTTGGCAAATAGAATTCAGAGTTTAGCGGTTAGAGATTAGAATTTTAATTTTTTGTTAAACAGATTTGACTGCTGATTTGACAACTTCTTTTTATAAATGTGTTTGGTAAAAATTAACTGATTGTTAAAAGTTTATTGCCATTTGTTTGTGTGAAGTGACATTTATAGACATTTTAATACACATGGGTATTATTATTATTAGAGGCATAAAAGTCATTAAACATATTTTTACCTAATCCTTAAAGAAAAAGCTCCTATTAGAAGCTTTTTTCATTTTGATAGTTTTTATTCCAAAACTCTCTTTTACCAAACGCTCCTTTTAGACTTTTTGATTAGTCAAAACTCTAAAAGTGATCCAAAACTCTCTTTTTACTCCAAAACTCTAATTGCCAGACACCTGCTTAATTTATATGGCTCTTCTGTTCTTTTAATAATTCATGTAATTGTGAATTGCACATACATGGGAAAATAATAAAGCACAAAATGTCACCCATCTTTAAACTTTATTCTAACATTGATGAAAACTTTTTAAAGTAGACTATGACTATACATAAGCTTTCAAGAACACACTTAATGGAAAATCGATTATGCTCTTTCTAAACAAAGAATAAACTAAAACACTAGTTCTTTCTTTTTTTTTAATTCTGCTAATCTGGGTACTTTTATGACAATAGTTATGATAATAGTTAAAAGTACTTTCTACACTTGTTATGACAATAGTTAATAAAAATGTTCATTAAAACACTTACACCTAGTGAATTAAGTTTAATTACAACCTTAATAGTAAGTCAACTTATTGAAGTTGGATGTGTACAACCTGCAATGCACGTTGTTGAAGCAGAGTAATTATGTCCTAATCAAGCACTAATCACAAAATTAGTGTTTGTTGATTGGTCCCAATATCTAAGCAACCAATTACATTGTTGGTTGACTAGTATAAATATTATCTCAAAAAAGCTTAATAATGTTAATGGAGGTAGCAACTAACTCTCAACAAAATACACAAAATATATAGTTGAGCAATAATTGACAATTATATTATTGCTAACATGGTTACACCCTGGAAATTTCAAGTCCAACAACTTCTAGATACGCTTTTAGACAATAGATATCAAATCAAATTCATTACTTAAAAGAAGTTTGAATAAAGGTTTCCTCATTTAGGCAGGGTTTACCCTATTCTTGGTCCATACTGTCTCCAAATAATATAAGTGCATACTTAAATCATTGGATGAAGGCATGAAACAACAGCTGTATGAAATACTAAACTCTGATTTTCATTACAAATACACAGGAAAACTTGTGCACAAGTGTATGTATTCAGTTAATTTCAAGTAAAACTCCTTGGTTTCTTTTTTTATCTATATATTTTCCTTTTTGGAACGTGAATCTGTTCAACGAAATGAGGACGAAGTAGGGGTGTTCGCAGGGCCGCCCGATCGGGCCCGAGACAAAAGTCTCAGCAGTTTGTATTTGTGGGGAGCCCAATCAGGCACCTTAGCGAACTACGATCGGGCGTGGTTGCCGAATCGGGCCCGCGTGCAAATTGAGTTTGGGAAAAGTACCACTCGATCGGACGGTGGCCGATTTTACGCAGAAACGTGTTTTCTGATGCGGGGTATAATTAGGTTTTTAAACTTAGTTGTATCATACCACGAATTAAGTCTTATTTCTTCTGTAATCTGGTTTTCCTCACATAATAAAATATTCTCTCTCCCCATAGACATAGCCAATTGGTGGACCATATAAATCTGTTATGCGGTTTTTTTTTTGTTTTACGTTCGATTATTTGTTTCTTTCTCACGTCTGTTATAACATTTAATCTAAACATGCTTTCATATCATTTTAAGATGTTTGCTCCTACATTTTCTGAACAGCCATACCCATATATGATGTACTTTATAATTACTTATCTACCTTAGAGTTAATAGTATTTCAGCTTTACTGAGGTGCTTTTTTTTCAATTTGAAAAGATAAGATTAAGGTTCAAACATATTCCGACAAGTTCAGATTTGTTCAAATAAGTTTCAACATATTCTAATACCTCATAAGATAAGTCCCTACTCCCTATGAGATTCAATAAAAGTAAAGTTTAGTTTCAATAGATTTATATGAGTTCAAATTAAATAAGTCTAGTAGAAAAATAGGGTGAAGAAAATGCCTCTTGATTAACATACTCCCATAGGGTCTCTAACTAGGGAGTACAACACAAATCCAAAACACCGCATAGTTTCTCCCTTAAAGATAACTTCCTCTGAAGGAGAAGCTTTAAATACTCGTCTTTGTGTGAATCTTTTATAAGACAGTAATTTTTAAATAAAACATTTAGTCTAATCTAACTTAAAAATTCATATTATATATATAATAACAAGTTTATAAACGAGTTAGAGAGAACATAACTTAAATAGAGAACTTGTTCTCTAATGATTGATCATAGAAGAGGAATAGTATGGATCACATCCAAGTAAACTGCTTATCGTCTCCTTTCCACTTGTTTGTTGGAGAACTATTCTCCAAATAGTCGTCTTTTACCAAACAATAGGTCCTTGAACTACTAAATTAGCTCGAGACTATGGTCTCTAGAGTAAAAAAAGAAAAAGGCTAGGGTTTGAGAAGCTTCTAATTCAGCAGTATGCTGTTCGTTCTTGATTTCGATGCAAGTGAAAGTTAAAGCTATGAAATTTAGGAGCTTGGATTGGCGTCTCATAGTGAGATGCCAAAAATGGATCTCACAAGAGTACCAAGGTAATTTTATAAGCTGAAGGTACCAAAGTAAGTATAAACTAATACCAAAGCTCAGTCAAATTGGTTCCAAAATAGAGTTCCCATGAGACCAATACCAAAGTAACTCTTACTTGATACCAAATTGTTAGCAATTTAACCGAGCTTTGATACCATCTTGTAGTTACTTTGATACCTCTCCAACTTATGAAATGACTTTGATATCCTTATGCGATATTATTTTGACATCTCACTATAACTCTATAAGTTACCAACACTTTCTCGAGATTTAGTTACTAGAAGCATTATGCTGTTTCTTGTCTTTTTCACCAGCCAACTTACAGTTTCAACTTCCCCATTATGTGGGTGATTAGATGCTTAATATTTCGAGATGTCAGACATCCCACCAGCAAAGCTCATAGTGTAAGATAGAAAGAGTGACTCGTCTCATATGACAAACAATTGGCAATAACCAGAAAAGAAGAGAATAATCGAGAGGGAAGAATAGTAGTTCCCAATCTTTGAGGTGAAACATTGTTCGATTCACATATGGCTCCTTTTTCTAGGCGGGAGGATCATCAACCTCAGAAATAATAAGACGTAGAAAGCTGACCAAAACAAACCGAATGAGGACGAATTTCCCTACATTTTAGTGTCTCAGCTTTCCCTTGATTTCATAGGTTTGAGGCATAGGTTATATTCTCATTCTCATTAGGTTCCTACAAGACTAAGGATATTTGCGGAATCGTTTTAATTTCTGTCAAACATCGTAAGGGGAGAATCATGGGAGAGCCCAATCATTGGAACTCTCCCCTTCCAACCTTATTGTCGGAAATTCGACTCTCATCATCCTCATATTTGAACCTTGGGGTATTTGTATGAATGTGTAAATGATAAAAAGGTCAAACCATCCCAAGTATATGTATGACGAGTTTCACCAAGTATACATGAAGAAGCTGCAACATCTCAATGGCACTTTTATGATCATCTGGCATACAAGAGGCAACTTCAACATTATTTGCTCGACCAAGGTCCAAGGCAACATGCCAAACCAGGGGATGCAAGACAAAGTGTATACGAGACCTAGAAACTACAAGAAGCCAACCAACAAGAATACAAAGCTCAGAAACAACCTTATTGTCCGAAAAATGTAATTGAAAAAAAACGAAAGGTCTGAACAACCAAAACCTGTCTTCCAATCTCCAAATAAAGAATATCAAAACTGTATGGACAAGAGGTGGAACAGAGTGTGTGTAAGAGAAGAAGATCCCGATCGTAAAGAAGAGGTGGAAATATATACAAGCTCTAGAGATCCGGCAGTGCCAAAGGGTAAACTGTCTCTGGATGGTCTGTTCTCTGCCCGGCAAGGGAGTAATAAGCAACAATGTGAGACGGATGGTCAACCCTAGCAGGCTCGCCATCATTTTCACTATTTTGATCATATTGGTCTCCTGGAATCAGCTCAATATTCCAATATGGTCGAGCCATTGCTAGGATATCAACGATGCCAATTTGTGATGCTCGGTAACCTTGCACCCACATGTACCTCAAAGAAGTTAGTTGTGTTGCAGCAGTTGCCAGTGCACGTTCTGTAAAGCAACAAGCCCGCATTTCAAGTTTCTCAAGGCTAGGGCAGCCCCTAGAGAATTCCAAAAGGCCGGCATCAGTTTCTCCAGCAAAACCTAAAAGCATCCACCTTACATTTCGACCAAACTGTCCAATATAACTGAGACCAATGTCTGTCAAACCACCCTGTCGGAGGTATAAGGCAAACCGTTGCATGTTATGACAACCACGTAGAAGAGCTCGCACTCCATTATCAAGTGGAAGATCAGTAATTATCTCTTCTCTGTCAAGCAATACAAGACGGAAATCCTTCAGAAACTTTAAGTTTGTGCCGACACATTCCAGGGCTTCATTTGTTATATCGGTCACATAAACTGCTAGATATTCTAAGTCGGGGCATCCCTGTGCCACAGCAATTAATCCCGTTTGTGTAACCACGCCTGAATCGGCGTTGCCTTGTTCTTCTATCCCTCGTTCAATACGAAGTCTCTTCAGTCTCTTGCACGTCAAAGATACAACCTCCAAACCCTCATCACCAATAGCATTTGTTGTCTGTTAAGCAAAACAAAGAGCACGTGAGAAGAAGAAATAGTAAGAGCCAGGAACTTGGGAGCGAAAATAAAGTTCTGTTTAGTCAGAGTCAGAGCACATATGTGTGTATCGATTTCAGAACTTCTCGACACTTATTCCAACTAGTTAACAAAAAGTCAGGGATTTCAAATTATGAATGCACAATCTGAATACCAAGATATGAAACACTCCTCAGAAAGAAGTCAACTAAATGACAAGAAACCAAAAAAGTCCTATATAAAATCAACTAGGAGAAACAAGAATAAGTCCATCAGAAAGTTCTAGTATAAAAGCATGCGTAAAAACACCAAAAATGTAGATTATTATACCTCCAGAACTTCTAAACTTTGACATCTACGTATAAGATCACAATGTCCCTCACAATTAAGTGATGCGTAAACAAGATCCAACTTCCGCAACAACTTCGAAACAGGATAAAGTACAGGCACATGAGTTTCTACCAAGAACATGGGACCCAATGAGGTCATCTGCGCAGGGAATACAATGTTACTGTAGTGACTTAAATCTTCATTGAAAGAACCACCAGAGAACTCTTGCAATCTTGTCGCTGTACGAAAGAAGTTTCCAAGATGGGAGAGATCTGTTTCGCCAATTTTTGCAGAAACTAAAGGACAATTTCTGGCAAGTAGTTCAAGATCTTCAACTTTGATTTTCTCCATAAAAGTCACATAGAAGTTCAAAGTTTCAAGAACCTTGTTGTGTAGCGCCAGCTGATGAAGCCATTCACTATTTAATTCAGCGACAGTACTGTCTTCAAGAAATAGAGTTCTCAGATTCCTACATCGGAGGTAAAGCAATAAGTTCATACAACTCATCGGTCTCAAGGTCAGCAAAAAGTAACAATTTCAGAAAGAAGCAATTAGACACGACGACAGGTACATATTACATAGCATACTTCCTACGTGCCATTATGATTGCATCAATTTCCATTTTAAGAAGTTCCATAATAATTGCATCATTAGCTTATTTGGTAATAGGTTCTCTCTATCCTATCAGGCAGGTCTCTTTTGTTTCTCTTTCTTTAGCGGATCTTTTGCCAAATGCAGCCCTTTAAAGTGTCCACTTTGTTAACTGCAGCTCTTTCATTTCAATATTTTCAATTGCAGCCTCAAATAGACCAAACACTTTTGAGTTGCAGCCCAAAAGGCGTGAAGATAGGTTGGATTTGGGCTGCAACTTAAAAGTGTGTGGATTATTTGAGGTTGCAATGGAAGAGATTGAAATGAAAGGGCTGCAATTAACAAAGTGACCACTTTAAAGGGCTACATTTGGCAAAAAATTCTTCTTTAGCTCTCCTATCTCTCTCCTCATCGTATGGGCTCCTTAATGTGTGTGCCAAACCCCAATTGCAATATAATCGAGTGGAGGAAGTTTAGATAGGATAAAAGTAATCAAAGATTGCACTTTAAACTGCCCCAAAAAATAACATCTTACAAAAAGAAAACGTAAAAATATGGGAATGTAACCATGGTCTTAACATTTTTTCATGGGAATAAAATAGGTACATAAATATAAAAGAGAAAACAAATCCAGGAAGGAACCACAAACTATAAATAGAATATTCTGAGCAAAGCATTTATAGCTCTACTGTCCACTATCTAATCCTTTTTCCATAAAGTATAGCATGGTGAAAGAAAGGGCAACATCTTAATCAATTACTTCTGAGTTATGACCTTTAAAAGAAGCAATTACAATCTACAGAAAGCCGTCTCCCATCGTTCTTTGGTCCTAGGCTTTTAACTCTCGCACCCTGGTCATTCTATGAACCAAATCTATCATCCTCTAGATATCATAATCAATACTATTGAACTGAACTTATATTGTTTCTTGGTGTTGAATGACCAAAGCTTTGATATAGGCTGGGGATTCACCTATTTTATAAAGCATACAAGTTAGGAGAGAAAAAAAGGGAGTGGCGATCAGAACAACCTTGCAAATGTCTCAAATCAAATAAGAACAGTAGATTCCTATCTAGTCACCAAAAGGCATCCTCTCAACTAATCAATTTCTCACTAACAAGAATGACCTAAAGATCAAATTATCTGCCCAAGATCTACAGCTATAATCAACACATGACAGCAGAAATTTATGTGGGTTCTTGCCAATAACCTAAACCCTTTAGGTTCTACTAAGTGAATACTCATCATCATAGTTTTAACTTTCTATTACCCCCAGCCAATAGATCGCTTTCGTGAAAGCATAAGTTCACTAGTTATCCTAGAACTCTCCTTTCACCTTTGCTTGGCCTTTGATTACAGTTAAATAGCATATTGGCTTGAGCAAAAAATGAGGGAACATCCACATAAGCTAAAATCCCTTGTGAATGCAACCTGACTATTGAACTTATCAAAACAATCACAATACGATTAAAATGCATGTTTTGCATACAAAGTGCTAAAACACAGCTACCAAACAATAGCCTGAAGCAGTTACAGAAATAGTCTCCCCCCCCCCCCAAGGAAAAAAAAGGAAAAGAAAAAAATATATATAATGAGTCGCAAAAGGAACAATTTTAAATTCAGCACTCCAACAACACAAGAAAGAGGGATGATAGGCTAATCTTGGAGATCAACGTGCCCTACGTGTGTGTATATTGCCAAATTTGTGGCCTAATAGTTTTTTGATCAATATACATAATATGTATCAAGACTTTACGACTTATTTGGTAGCCGGTAATAAATGATGGGAGTAATAAATTTATAAAATTGTAAGGAAGTCTCACACCAATGCCCATAATAATGAGCTGGATCTTAAAACATGGATTTTTCTTCCTAGATTTTCATTACTACTCAATGTCACCTCTAAATTAGTTTTGGATGGCAATAAAAATTGATGAAGAAAATAAAGTTAAGTAGGGAATAGATAAGCAATTAAGCATTCTCATCGATATCGGCAAGATATTTCCTTCACAAGATTAACAATAAGTTCTTGACTATTTCAACTTAATAATTGAGATACTATGATCCATAATTACAAAAACAAGCTGAGCCCTAATAGACGACATATGTATATTGCTAAGACTTATGCAGAGTTTCCCCAATACAACTCCATCTAGCAAACTCAGACCATCAAAAAGACTTGCCAATACCCAAACAAATTGACAGTCATCCATTTCTTCCTAAAACAAGGCACACACCAAACTAAAATGTTACTTCCTCCGTAACATAATAACGGCAACAAATGGGTATTATTTGTGAGCTATAAAATATTAATCCGCTGCAATTATTATGTTACGGAGGAAATAACAAACCATTTTCTCAAAAAGTATAATACACTTAAGAACCACAACCTGCTCCCATCCAAAGTCAAAACCCGCATTCTTCTCATTCACAATCACAACTAATTCAGATTTAAATTCCAATTTCACAATACAAATATATAAATTAACAAATTAAACCAAAAGCAGCAAAGATGAGAAATATACCAACAAGACCGAGTAATGTGCAAAAGACCATCTGTAGAGAAGTTAGAACACTTATCGAGCTTCAATGATTGCAACATCTGACCTTTAATAGACGCAATCATCTCAAGATCTGCATCTGTAACAATCATTCGTCTAAAATGAAGCGATTTAAGCCGAGGAAAACTCGCCAATATATCAATCCAAGGTCTAACATAACCTCCCCAATCTTCTGGTATCAAATTAAACATAGCAGCTCTTGGTTTTCCCTTGAGCTTCAACGACTCAATGTTCGGAAATCGATCATGGAGTCGTTGAGGTGTAGTTGTATAACAAAGAGCAATTGTTACATGACGTCTCGTCAATCGATCTAACTCAAACCATTGCCTACAAACTGATGAAATTGAAGCACGATCACGAGGATCCTGAATATACGGTAAGATGCATTCCAATATTTCATCTGACATACTTCTTCGATTATTCAACATATAGAATCGAAGTTACAACAACAACAACAACAAATCAATCAAATTACCTAAAAAGTAAGATTTGAAATCAAAACCCTAGAAATTTTTTCAATTGAAACAGAGAAATCGAATTGGAATGAATTCGCTAGAATTATCTCCACTCCGTCTAGTTACCTCTTGAATATTTGGGACGAATTTGTACTAAAGCTCATAACCACAACTTCTGAACTTACTCATAAAAAACAAAAAACAAGTAGATTCAGAGTAAAGTTAAGATGATGAAGAAGATGAAGATGATGAAGAGAGGTTGAAGATGAGAGAGAAAAGGATAGAGAGGAGAGAGAAAATTGAAGAAGTTAAGCATAGATTTTCCAGAAAAATGGATGATGAAAGAGACGTAGCTTGAGCTAGTGGTGGTAGACTGGTAGTAGTGGTAGTCACACACTATTAAATTTCTGTCTCTCTCTTTCACTTTCTCTCTCTATCTGGAGAAATATTTTTGCATTCTAAAATTTAGATCTTTTTTCAAATTTATTCTTAGTATCGAATACTTATATACTTCCTCTGTTTCTTTTTACTTGCAACAGTTTGACTTTCACGCTTGCCAATGCATAATTTTAACCATCAATAACTTTAATTACCGATAAATACAAATTATAAAAAGTATATATTCGGAAAATATACATTCACACGAATCTAACAAGATCCCACATGAATATGTTTTTCCTTAACTATAAATCACCAAACATAAACTAAGTAGAGTTGGTGAATAGTGTAAAAGTCAAACCGTTGCAAGTAAAAAGAAACGGAGGAAGTATTTCAGATTTCTCGCAAAATAAGGAGGAGGAAGAAGGGAAAGAAAGAAAGAAAAAGATAAAACGAAGAGAGTCATTACTTATTTATTTTGTCCTGCTCGAAAGACGTGGCTAATTACTAAACTTTTATTTGTTGTTTAGAAATTACTTAAAATCGTCCCGACTCTTCTTAAATGTATCATTATATCTTGGATTGATTTTACCATTTTACTTAATTTTAGGATTTCTAGTTTTCACTTTATCATTTTACAACACACTATCTCTCCATTACCTAAAATCACTAACCACCCATCAGTACCTCCAACCCGACGCCATCGCCACCAACGACTACAATATCCTCGGAATAGGTAAAAAAAAAATTACGAATTTCACGGGCCTAACGTGTGGCATGCACGTTTGTCCCAAGGACACAACGTCTGGCCTGGATTTTATGTCCATGGGGAAAATGTTTGGCTCAGACGTTGACACAACATCTAAGCCAGCATTGTGTCCTTGATACAAACGTGCAGGTCACGCGTTATCCCACGCGTTCAAGCCTTTTTAAAAAAAAAAAATTACTGAGACGTTGTCGCTGCCTTTGTTGTCGTCGTCTCCGTTGCTGCCGCTAAACCTAGGCATGGGCGGGGCCTGTTCACGGGCTCGGCCCGCGGGCTTGGAGAAATGGCGGGTCGTGCCGAGTCGGGCTTAAAATTTTCAAATTTTGTCCGCGGGACGGGCTCGTGCCTCCTACGGGTCTAGCCCATGTTTTATGTGGTTTTTTTGTATTATTGACAGTTTTAGGCTAAAAAAGAAAGGAAAGGCTTTCGACCCGCGGGCCCGCCCACGTGGGCTCGTGCCGGTGCGAGCCTGAAATAAAATTTCTTAACCGTGACAGACCCCGCGGACAACGGGTCGGACCGGAACAGGCCCAAATCGTGCTGGCCCGTCCCATGCACACCTATAACTGTCGCCGCCTCTGCCTCCTCAACTTCTTGTCGGCGTATTGCCTTCGTAGCCCTGTAAACTGTTGCCGCCGTATGAGGCTTGAGGACAAACTTCTTATGTGGCCTTGGATTTTCCGACGAGTCGTCTGACATTTTTTAGGTTTAGGTGGTGGTGGTGGCTCTTGTGTGTGATTGAGAGTGAAGGATGAGAATGATGAAAACTGAAAAGTGAATGAATGGTGAAGATGAGAGAGAAGATGATTAATGGTGAGGATGGTAGGTGGGAGGAGTTAAAGTAAAAACCAAAAAAATAAAAGTAAGGACATAATGATACATTCACATGGTAGTTGGAGCGATTTTAAGTAATTTGGAGACGACGTTTAACAAACTCCGACTAATTATAGTATTGAAGGGGTTTTTGGGTGGTCAATAGTCCAGAATATAGTAAATAGGGACCACTTATGTACTAAATTAGTTAAAATATAGAAAATTTTGAAAATTATGATATACTCTAATCATTGCTATAAAGTAAATAGTGAAAACTACTTTTGTTTTTTTTTTTCTGTAGATGAAGTGAAAACTACATAGAATTATGCTAACATATCGATAACTGATTTTTACTTATTTTAATTTATTAGAGCTTATAATGGTAAAGATATGGGGTGAGGCGTCGTACCAATAAACGAGCACTGATATTCCCATATTCGATATTGGAGAAATTGTCTAAATTATATATAAAAAAATTATATATTTTTGCTCGGGGTTTGTTACTTGAAAGTTGGTTGATATATTAGATGACTAGTATATCATATCTTGACATAATCTAATCATATTGATTGACTAATATATCATATACCTGCTGTGTTTGGATCCTCTAGAGTTGTAAAATAACTCTACAAGGTAGAGTTTAAGCAATATTAACCATTGAATAAAAAATCAATGATTCATATATCCTCTTTCCAAAATTCCCCCTATTTTATCTCATTGAAATCCACTTCTAAATCTTTTCCTTCCACCAATATGAGCTTTTGATTTTAAAATGTATGGTTCATATACAATTCTACCTTGTAGAGTTTCGTGTTGAGATCCTCTAGAGTTTGAAAATAACTCTACACGGTAGAGTTCGTGAAATATCAGTCGTTGATTAAGAAATCAAAGGCTTGTATTTTCTTTCCCAAAAATCCCCCCTATTTTCCCCCGAATATCCTGCCCATATCTTTTCCTTTCCCACTAATCATGAGCCCTTGATTTTATAATATATGATCAGGATTCAACTCTACTTTGTAGAGTTTTCATAAAACTCTAGAGGATCCGGACCCTAGAGTTTCCATTGTAAAGGATCCGGACTCATATTTGTTGCATCTTATCATATCAATTGAATATTATCTTATATTATATTGTATTTAATTGCAAATATCATGATACGAGACAAGTTGTCTAATACCGGGATATGAGAGAATACTTTCCCACCTGCTACTAGTGTCACGACTCACAAGTCTTAAATAGTGGACTTGAAGTCTTAGATTTTGTATGAGATTTCAACAAAAATATATGTCAAGTTTTGTACTTTATGTCTAAGGTTCCAAATTTTGGGTTTCATGTTTAAGAATTTAGACTTCAATAGCGAAAGATATGTTCAGATGCATTATTGGTCATGGTTTTGGTGGAATTAAGCAGTGGGTCCTGGTGAAGGTGGAGGTGTAAACTAGGGTGATGAATTTAACCATTTTGGAACTTTCTTCTTTTTCTTTATTTAATTTGCAATCACAAAACGAAAGGATTTTGGTTGGTATCTCTATCGAAATTCAAGTAGGACAAACTAAATATTACTAATCCTACAGGCTATTATTACTGAGAATCAGGCAGTACAAAGTACAAAAAAGGGAAGGGAGGATTCGAACCTGTGACCTATCGTTCATAGCACTTCAATCTTAACCATTAGGCCAAGACATGGTTATGGTTACAATATATTGAAACTTAGTTAAACTTATATTTTTGGTGTTTATTTAGCATTAAAGATCTTTTTTTTTTTTTTTTGACAGGAGCATTAAAGATCTTAAAATTGAACATTCTCAAGTGACTAAAAGGAACATGTGATAAGTATAATTGTCTGGTTAGTAATAACTTAAAAACTTCAACTTTTATTTTGATTAGTTTTGTTTACTTAGTGATATTCTAAAATGAATTTTACTGTCTTATCTCTTCCTTAGATTTTTCTTTCTTTTTTAAGAAGAACAACTCGAATATTTGCAAATAGTATCTAATTCATAAAAAATATGTTTACTAAGTGAAAATTTTATATCCTAATTAACCTAGAAAGTGAATGTTGACAATTAAAAGGTTGCAAAATTTTACTTTTTTTGTTGGAAACAAAAACCAAAATTAAAACATTACTCTTATTTAAAAAAGTGCCAAACAGGGAGAATATGCTATGGAATAATGACTTTTAAAATTTCCAATGCTCCAAAATCCAAATAGCCTAACTTTATAAGTACATGAAAAAAAAAACAACTGGTCCGAAATAATTCCGCTGGTGATCACATCATAAAGTCGTGGTGCAGATGTTTTTACCAAAATTATGGACGTTTGATAAAAATCTAACGAGTAGATAAGTTAGGTATAAGTTTTTGTGTAACAAATATTGTTTGTGTATGTAAAAACATTGTTTGTTTTTCGTATAACAAATCAGAGGAAAAAAACACAAACAATATGTATATCATATATACAAATACCATTTTGACGCAGTCGGAAATTATGGAAAAAAAACAAGCGCTAATCTCGATCAAAAACAGGCAGATTTACAAGCAATAAATCTGTAAAAATTTCGGAATCCACCAAAAAAGAGTATAAATTCCGTAACATTATTAAAAGTCAAAAAACTGCCTCCTAACAATGACCTAATAATGTTTAAATACTTAAAACAAAACCCTAATACGAACTTAAGGAAATAATAAAATTCGAAAATAATTAAAATGCTGATGTCGGGCCTTAAACGAACTCAGATGGCTTAAAAAGTCTATAGGTAGGTCATGGCATAGCGGTGAGTTTGACTCGTTGGGCCGTTCCGCTTCCAAAAAGGTATCACAATAAGCAATCGGACTCCATCGGCCCAATTAGTGGAAATCATTTCAGGCTTTTTTGTCGAACTTCCTTATCGAACTTATCCGCTAACCTTCCTACGTCACATTTATTACACGAAAACTTATATCCAACACATCTACCGTAAGATGTTTACCATTATTCTTCATAATTAAAGCCATGCATAGCAGAAGAGGAAAACTTCATATAGTTCACACACTTAAAAATGAATATGATTACAGTCTGTGAAGTAGATAGTGACGATTGAACAAGCAATTAGCTAGGTCCATAATGGCGTAATTAAGTGAATAAACAAAAAAGTCAACAAATTTTAGATTATTATTACTAGTGGGAAATATTTTATTTCTTTTAGAGTGGAAATATTTGCTTGGAAATTGCGAATATTATGTCAGTCAGGCATATGGACTCTTATCATTTATCAATACGAAATGCACCTTGGTGCAAATGGGGAGCAATTGTTGTGTACTTACTGGCGAATGTTATAGACATAATTTAATAGATTATACTCTATCTGCTTTTAAGATGTTCGAATAAATTGGATACTTTATGGTCCTATTATTTTCAATCTAAAATCATATTAATCTTAAGTAAACATTACTGGTTTTGCTTTAGAACTTATTCTTACTTATTGATGCTAATCTCACAAGTTCAATTTTTATTCCCAAAGATCCTAGTGTTTTCTTATTAGTGCAAATGCTAATTTTACTTATTAATACCTACCAAAACAAACTAATATCGGTTTTTAGTGAGAAAAAACTCATAACTCTTGTTTTAATTGTGTACATACACGTGAAACGTGTAAAAGCATATAAAGTTTTGCATAAACATACAATAGGTAAATTGGAAGCAGGTAAAAGAGGAAAAAGGTTATGGAAGAGAGAAGACGAAACCCTTAGTTTGTCTAGGGTGTTCTGTACTTTATTCAAAAAAATTACAAAATTATGTGTAATAGTTAATCATAGAGAAGGAGTTGTGCTATTAAATTAGGGATTTAATACAATCTATAGATAAAGTTGTCACAATTAAGCAATTAAGACCAATTAACCTTTGTAACACGATCAATAAAGTTGTCGCAAAAATCATTGTCCAAAGACTAAAGCCTATCATCCCTGATTGGATTTCAACGAACCAAAATGGGTTCACTAAGGAGAGGGGTCCTAAGGTAAATTAAATATTGTTGTTGCGATGGAAATCTAGTTATAGAAACCTATGAACTTATGGGGCGAAATTGTACTAAGGCTTATAGCCATTAACGTTTAATTTATGTTTCCGTATTTTACAAAAAAAAAAAAGGAAAATTAGATTTTAATAATCCAACCTTTAAGCGGTCTTCTTAAAACAGTCCCACTTATGAGTTATTTTTGAACGATCCAATCTTTTGGTGCTATCTTCTCATAATGGTCCTTGACCTGTTGGAACCTGTATAACAGGTCAATTATAACACGTGTCACACTCTCGTTGGTCATTCCAATTTCTCCCACCTATACCTCTTCTCCTCCACAACCACCACCACCTAGTCACCATTACTCCCACCCCTTACCCTACCTCCTGCGACCCCACCCCACCCCACCCCCTTACATCCACCCCATCCCAAGCCGATGCAGCCCCACCCCACCCAAAGCCGCTGCATCCCCACCCCACCCAAAGCCGCTGCATCCCCACCCACCCACCCCACCACCCTAAGTCATTGCAGCCCCACTGCCACCCGCACCCTAGTTCGCAGCAACCCACCCCCACCCAGCCCGCTGCAAATCCTAAATCCACCCCCACCCCAGCCCCCACCTGTTCCCACCCTAACCCAGCCTGCTGCAAACCCTGAATCCACCCCCACCCCAGCCCCCACCCGATTCCCACCCCCACATAAACCCCCTGTAATCCCCCACCCTTCGCTGGTAGCCTACCCGCCACCCTCCCCCCTTTCCCTTTGCCCCGTACCCCCGACATCCCTCCCCTTTTCTCTCCCTACATCTCTTTTATACCCTCTCCTCTCCCTGAGGTTTCCAGACACCACCACTATTGACGACGATCGTACACGCAATTCGAGAAGAGAGAGAAGCGATGACAAAGAGAGAGAAGCGACGACAAAGAGAGAGATGGGGTAGGGGCCTGGTGGCTGGGCCGGAGCCTAGTGGCTAGTGCGGGGTCGAGTGGAAGGATGCAGGTGATTGAACGACCGACGAAGACGGACGAATCTCGAGAAGGAGAGAGACTGGAGAAACAGAAAAGCGGCGACGAAGAGGGAAAGGGTCGATAGCGCGGCGGCCGGTGGAAGAGATCTGAGGGGTCAAACTGAACCAAGGAGGTGAAGGGGGAAGAGAGAGAAATGAGTAGGAGGAGGGGGTAAAAATTACCTGATGTTCAGGTCACAAGTCACCTGGGACCATTTTGAGAAGATATCATCAAAAGGTTGGGTTATTCAAAAATAACTTATATGTGGGACTGTTTTAAGAAGATCGGTTAAAGGTTGGATTATTAAATTCCAATTTTCCAAAAAAAAAATAGGGATTTGAAAAATTATAAACTTGATAATGTTGTTTTTTTTTGTGTGTTTTTTTAGTGAAGTTGAGAATTGTTTTTCTTTTGGGGGGTTTGCAATCCTCCTCCTCTTCCCTTATAAAATAGAAATTGAGTATTAATAGTATACACACTTACTAAGCCAATAATAATAATAATAATAATTCTGCTACACTTTCCCCTTCATAATACTATATACTTTCTTAATAGTATATGTTTTATTTTGCAAAAGGATTTGAAATTTCAGGATTTCTGCGAGTTTATTTTATCCTTAAAATAAATGTTAGCCAGATAAATATAATTTATATCATATTTCCCTCAATTTATTTTTGTTGAATTCAACTCATCTTTCTTAAAATTAACTTCTTTTCGCTGAAACTTATTTGAGGAAGTTAAAAAGAGTATAACCTTTATGTACTACATTTGTCATGACTTTAATTACTTTTGATATATGGTTTGGAAATTCAGGTACTTATGACTATTATTAGAAATCCAATTTCACCCTTTCTCTTTTTCAAAAATGATAGTGCTCGAATGAGCCATGTAAACCATATTCGATCCATACTTTCCGTTTTTTCTTTTAAAAAGAAAGAAAAGGAAACTTTAGACCCTAAAACGTTAAAGTTTTAAACAAGAAATGAAGAAGTCTTATTTGAAATGAGAAAAAAAAAAAGCCTTCGATGTGCTATGATCAAGGTAGACTTGTGTATGATAAAAGTTGTATGTGCCCGCTTCAATGTTTAGCCAACAACTTCTTGCTTCTTTTGACAAGGCATGCATAATAGATTGGTAACAATTAACTGGTTGCTAAAAGTTTATTGCCATTTGTTTGAGTAAAATGACATTCATAGACATTTTAATACAATGTGTAGTAGTATTACTAGAGGCAAAAAAAGTCATAAGCTCCTGTTAGGAGCTTTTTCATTTTGAGAGTTTTCATTCCAAAACCCTCTCTAAAACTCTATTTTACCAAACACTCTTTTAAGAGTTTTTGACTAGTCAAAACTCTAAAAATGGTCTAAAACTCTCTTTTTGCTCCAAAACTTTAATTGCCAAAAACTCCCATTGAAATTTGCTTTTATCGTTTGTCTTAATTAGTTTATCTTAGCTTATTTAGTTATTTAAACACAGCTTTTTTGAAGAAAGTCAAAAAAGTTAAATGGAACACTATGTTGCAATTAAAAAATGAAACAAACTAAAGTGAATTATTTAATTAATTGCTTAGTATTGTCCCAAATGTCCCTAATGATCTAATGTAAGTTATGTAACTATGTAAGGAGTAAGGCCTAATCTGCGCCAAATCTAGGACAAAGAAAGAACCGAAACAAATGAGACATGCACGAAAGCGAAACAAAGCATCTAATATGGAATCTATACGGTATTAATTAGTAGTAGATCTATTGGAGGCTGCTCCTAATTATTCTTAAACAGAACCATGTTATTTTATTAATTATCAATATCATTAGCTATTAGGTGAAGGACCACTTGATTATACAAACCACTTAAGGAATTTTGCCCTAAAAAAATGATTATTACATACTGCAGGATCAATCTATTGAGAATCTTTTACCTATTCAATAAGGTTTATTTGTAATTAGAATTATTAACCATTTAAGGTTTTAATTAGAATTTTTAACCCAATAGTGTTGTCCTTAGGATTTTTTTTTTTGATAATTCAGAGATTCATTTCATTAATAAAAGAGGTAAGAGCCCTCTATCAATAAACCAGGTATTCCCTTCAGAAAGGGAAACTTTTATAGTACTAGGTACACCCGATTTAAAGGAATGCTCTACACCTCTGGCTATTACATCAATAATCTAGAGAAATACCGTACCAAGTTCCACTTTAAGAATACATCAACTAGCTACTGCATGGACATATTAAAAGGTGCTCAGCATGAATATGAGTGTGATTTCAATACTGTTACAGAGAGAGGGGATCAACCATCTAGCGGCTTCCATTGATTCTCGAGTACAGCCATGGGGCTTTATGACTCTTGATTGTCTTCCTGCCAGCCATTTTACTCTCTATAGCCAAGCGATGAATTCGTTTTGTCTGATAAGGCCTTGCTTGGCTAGGGCATCAGCCACTACGTTTGATTCCCTTTTCTTGTGAGTTATCTGAATATCAAGGTCTTTCATACGCGCGTTTCGGATGAAGTTCAGGTGATGGCTCAAGTTCCAAGGTCCCCCTACATCGCTGTTGCACCAATTCACGGCATTGCATGAGTCCGATTCCAGAATAAGCTTGCTTTTCTTCGTGATCTCACATGCCATTGAGATTTTTAAGGCACGGTGAATGGCCAGAATTTCAGCGCAGTTTATTTCCATATGAGGAATGGGGGAGGAGAAGACACATAGAAAAATGCCTTTGTGATTACGAAGAACACCACCAATAGCTGAAGACGAGAGGTGAGGGTTTACTGATGCATCAACATTCCACTTAAGGTGGTTCACTGCTGGAGGACACCATTCACACGCAGATAAGGAGGTTGAGGGGGCACGCACATCCGAGAGATTTTCATTCCATTCAAGGCATTGTGGGTTTCGTTGAATCTCATTTGGATTGTGTGGAAACTTATCACACCATCCTTTTATCCACCATCCAAGCCTTAACAGAATCATATCTTGAATGTTTTCAAGTGAGCACGAGACATTCTCAAATATTCGAGCATTACGCTCTTTCCAAATCGACCATGCAATAATAAAAAAGCATGAAAGCCATACCTTTTTGAAGAAGGAGCCTCTCTTGGGACAATGCCATTGAGTGAATGCTTCTTTCAATGAGTATGGGAATACCCATTTCACACTCCATAGTCCGCACCACCAATTCCATATAGTGCTTGCAAAAGGGCAGTGAAGTAATAGGTGATTGGAGCATTCAGAAGAGCTCGAGCATAGAGGGCATATGTTTTGACTTTCCGAAATTATGCCAAGGTGAGTTAGCTTTTGCCGAGTGTTTAGTTTCTCCATCAACGCCATCCATACAAAAACTTCAATTCTATGTGGAACCAGCCCTTTCCACACACCCTTTATTGCATCGTTATGGGGGATCGGGCTTAGTTTATCTAACTCATACGAGAAAGATTTTGTCGAGAATTTACCCGATGAATTAAAAGCCCATGCTAATCTGTCCTCCCCATTATATGCAAGGCACACATCCAACAACATTTTATCTAATTGAGATTTTTCAAGATAGTCACGAGTCCTCAACTCTCGCTTCCACATGAAAGTCCATACCCAGGTGATGCCCTCCCAAAAACCTTGCGAGTCTACTTTTGCATCCGGAGAAATTGCCAGAAGGAAGAGTCTTGGGAAGATAATCTTTAGAGGTGATGACCCCAACCAAGTGTCGTGCCAGAAATAACAATTTACTCCACTGCCCACAGTTTTTCTAACGCCTTTCAGAGCCACTGACTTTGCACCCGGATGCTTCAGGAGAGCTGCACAAAGATGCTTCCACGGACCACCTTTTGTAGGGATGGAAAGATTCGCTATGGTGAAATGAGGAGAGTATTTGTACTTGGATCGAATAACTTTGCACCAAAGCTGAGAGGGGTTATCAAGAAGCCTCCATATCCACTTGAATAATAATGCCAAGTTTTTGTGGGCCAAGTTACCAATGCTTAGACCACCTAGGCTCTTGGGGAGCTGCATTGTTTGCCACGAAACCAAGGGGAGCCCTTTTTTGTTTTCATCACCGTTCCATAGAAATCTTCTAGCGAGTGCAATGATTTTTTGGATTACACCTTTGGGGATGGGATATATTGACATGTAGTAAAGTGGGAGACTTGTAAGTGATGACTTGATAAGAGTGAGCCTTCCCCCAATTGATAGCATCTTTCCCTTCCATGAGGCAAGCCTTTTTGAGATTTTAGTGAGAATAGGATCCCAAAGATGAGCACTCGCTATCTTCCCACCAATAGGAAAACCCAAATATGTGAAAGGAATTGATCCAATTTTGCAAAGAAGAGATGCGGCCGAATCTTGAATCCATGATTGTGAAGTGTTCAATCCAATGAGAGAACTTTTATGAAAGTTCACATGAAGCCCCGAAGCTAATTGAAATAGTATTAGCATTCTTTTTATATTCATGAGCGATGAGAGATTGGCGTCACAAAAAATGAGCGTATCGTCTGCATATTGTAAGTGAGTGATTTTGACATCACTTTGAGGAATGCCGACACCATTCCATAGTTTCAGACTTGTTGCCTTCTCGATGATCAAGTTTAGTGCTTCACTCACAAGCACAAATAAGAATGGGGACAATGGGTCACCTTGACGCAATCCTCGATGAAGTTTGAATGGCTTGCTAGGAGTTCCGTTCACCAATATAGACGCTGATGCAGTAGTGATACACGACATGATCCAAGTGCGCCACTTAAGGGGGAATTTCATTTGAACCAGTATCCATTCAAGGAAACTCCAAGAAACACTGTCGTATGCCTTGTGAAAATCAAGTTTTAGAAGAGCAGCTTCAATGTTCTTGCTTTTGCAAGAATCAATTAATTCACTGGCGATCATTGCTCCGTCGAGAATCTGCCTATCTTTGATGTAACTTGATTGAAGGGGGCCAACAAGAGTACTCATGACACTTTGGAGCCTCTTAGCCATCAATTTGGCTATTACTTTATATATGCAGCCAACCATGCTGATTGGTCGGTAGTGTTTGAATTCTTTTGGCTCGTCAATTTTGGGAATCAAGGCTATATATGCTGTATTGCATCCTTGAGGGAGCAGCGACGATGTGTAGAATTCATTGACCATTTCATACATATCACTTTTAATCACATCCCATGCGCTTTTGACAAACTTGAAGTTGAAGCCGTCGGGACCGGGAGCTTTGTCTGCGTCGCATGATGACACCGCTTCATCTATTTCATTGTTTGAGAATGGCTGTATCAATGATGAGGCTTGGTCCTTTGAGAGATGCTTGAAATTGAGCCCCTCGAAAACCGGTCTGTTTACGCACTCTTCTTCGAAGATTTTCTTGAAAAACTCTCTAGCTTCTGCTCTGATTTTTGAGGGTTCATCTACAGTGCAGCCATCGACTTCGACAGATGATATTGAGTTTTTCCTTCTTTTGTTTGAAGCTATAATGTGGAAGTATTTCGTATTTCGATCTCCATATTTCAGCCATGAGATTCTGGAGTGTTGAGCCCAATACATTTCCTTCCTCTTCATCCATAGCCAGAGGTCTGATTGTGCCACTTTCTTCTCGTCTAGTTCATCTGAGTTCAGATTTCTCTGATTGGCTTTATCATCAAAGCCTTGAATAGTTGATTCCAGCCTTGCTATGTTGGAGTCAATATTCCCAAAGCTTTCACAATTCCACTGCTTTAATTTTTGTTTGATTACTCTCAGTTTTTCGACCATTGAGATGGAGGATTTGGGCCATGAGTCTTTCACAATATTCAGACACTTTGGATCAGAGAGCCAGCAGTTTTGAAACCTAAAAGGTTTCGGGCCTCCATTTTTCTGCTTGGAGTTCACAAGTAATGGGCAGTGGTCTGAGATACCACGACGGAGGAGGGTTACATTTAGTGATGGAAAGATTGAGAGCCATTCCGGATTGATGAAGACTCTATCGAGGATACTCTTTGAATTTCCCCTGAACCATGTGAATCCACCTGTCGAAGATTTGATTTCCATTAGGTGTAAATCCTGCACAAATTTCCAGAAATTGTCAGAGCTACAAGAGGAGATTGAATAGCTCCCTCTTTCGGATGGCTTTAATATATCATTAAAGTCTCCCATGATGAGAGATGGGAGTGAATTTGCGGACCAGTGTTCTGAGATCTCTTCCCAAACAGTAGCTCTTTCGTTGATTGAGCATGGGCAGTAGACATTGATTAGTATGCAATCAAAATTTAGCTTTGGAAAGAAGCCCTTTAGGGCTATCCAGTGGCGATGGGTTGACACTGAGTGAACAGTGAACTGCTTGGAGTTCCATATCGATATTAGTCCACCTGAGTTCCCCATTGAAGGAGAAAAGGTCCAGTTGATCTCAGGAGACTTCCAGAAGGTTTGGATGGTCTTTGTTGATACATCCTCCAATTTTGATTCTTGAATAAATATGAAGGCTGGATCATGAGTTGAGATTAGTTTCCTGAGAGCGGTTTTTTTAACTCGGGCTCCAAGTCCCCTTATATTCCAAGAGATCGCAGACATTATATGTTTTGTTTTGAAGTGAGCGCAAGTGAAATTAAGCATTATTGGTTGCCCAATTTTGCTTTTGACTCTCAAGGATCTGCTCAATTCTTTCTCTCAGTTCACTCATAGTACCGTTGTATGATAGGCCAAGAACCTTAGCCATTGCAATAATATCATCAGATTGTATGGAATTAGTGTTGCTTTCTGTGGGAGATGTGGTGAGTGGTTCACACTTTTTGCATTTCGCCATGTGTTTCAATTTTCTCTTTTTTTGCAGCTTCTTTTTTCTTTTTTGAATTTGGGCTACTTTGAACTGAATGGGTATGCGATCCTCGAATCCAGGAGGGAAGAGCGGGCCAGAGCTAATTGATGAATCTCCAGTGGAAGTGGATGAAGAGTTGGGCCTCTTGTGGCGCATCAAGGGTCCAAAATTGTTTTTTAGAGGGATAGGGCTTGATGTGTTTTGTTTTGAGGGTGAGAGATTGATCTGAATGTTGGTAGTGTTGTAATTGTTTATTGGGCTAATGTGGGTAGGCCTTTTTGGTGGGTTTTTTTGACATGTGTTTTCACTGGTGATTGTGAAAGGCGGCTGGATAGGATGGGGGGATGATGGATTGGGATTTGACCTTTCTGACATTAAATGATTGGGATACCAAGGGCTGACATTGGGTATTGCGTCATTAAATCCCCCACTCATTATTGGGGTGGTTGGAAAGGTCACATGTGGGGGCAATTCATAGGGAAAAGAAACATTTTCACCCAAGAGTGACTGTTCATCTGGCTGATTTTTGCCGTTAGAGACAGGATGATTTTTGTTTGTATCGTCATGTGGAGGTGATTTTTCGTTAGATGTGGGCGTACCTGGTGATGTGGCTTTTGGATTTTGCTGAGTGTTGTAACTGGGCTTTGACCTTCCATCTTGATGCACTCCATGCCATTGCATCTTTTTTTCGGAGACAAACACTTCATAGTTTTTCCCATCTATCTCCATGGATAATTTACAGCTTATGTCGAATAGACAATCAGTATATATGAGGACTTGTGCATATTCAAAACCTTTATAATCAACTGAAATGACTCTCCCAAGCACACATCCAATGTTATAAAAGTTTTCATAGCCCCACGCTATGAGAGGGACCCCGTAAATAGTTACCCATGTTTCTCTCCATAGTGTGGCGCTTTGATCATTGACATTTGTAATGACCATAAACCATTGCATGAGCCATTTGCTTTCCATCATTCTTTTTTTATCCTCAAATGTTTCGAAAATCAGAAGGTGTTGCATGCCACCCATTGGTTTGATTGTGAGGCAATTGACCCCCTCAGATAAAATTGTGTTGAGAAGTGACTCTGAGGTTTGTGATGATGCTGCTATTGCAATTGCGCTTCTTTGCAACATTTCAACATTTTCCTCGCATTTGCTTCCTTTCAATGCTGCAGCAATGTCACTGTCAATTTCTATTTCTTTTAATGACTTGCGTATGTTTTCTGTGTCTTCTCCCAGTGCTCTTGAGTTCATAATTCTGAATTTTGATGGTTTAGGTATGGAGGTGATTGGTTTTGGTTGGCTGTTGTTGAGAGTGGCTTGGTTCAAGGTTGGTTGTGGGTGGTTGTTTGTGGTTTTGGTTTTGGCTTGATCTGTTGTTGGGTTAGGTGATGATGCTATTTCCTTGAAGGAACGATTGTCACGTAGTGACATTTGGGCTTCTCTTTGTGCATTTTGTTTCACATACAGTGGCTTTGCATGATGTTTGTTTGAAGCATGTGGGAATGAATAGCTTTGTTTGGTTTGACTGGTACCCATATCTTTCTTGGCTGGGAAGACAGAGATGGCTTTGTTTTCTATTATTCTCCCATTTTCATCTCTTACTGCTGTTGCTAAGGATTGAGGGAAATAAAATTGGACAAAGGCAAATTTGTGAGTTGGGTATTTTTGGAAGGTTGGTATGCTTACATTTGCTATGGCTCCATGACTTCTGAAGACTTGTGCAATGTCGGAGATGGTGATTGACAATGGCAGAATTTCACGAAGCAGGTTCTTAAGGCTATGGGTTGATGGGGTTTGGATTTTCTCCTTGAAACAACAGTCCATTGATGTTCTTGGTCTCTCTCCTCTCCTCTCTCTCTCTCTCTCTCTAGACATCAGAACTTATGTTGTCCTTAGGATTTGTTGTGAGTTTAATGATTTTATAAATAAAAACTGAAAGTTTGCACTTTTTATTAGGAATTCTTGAAAATAATAGCTTGCTTGTAAGTGGTTGTTTTACATCGAACATTGTAGGTTTGTAATACTATGTGACGGAGGGAGTAAAAATGAAGTACGTACTATATTATGTTTGAAGTTTGAACTACCAAAAATGAAGTAATCACTATATTATGAGACGAAGGGAGTAATATTGTATTTCCTAGCTCTTACATATATAATTTTTGGTTCCAACTTCTTTTTGTTTAATAAGAAGAAGTGGTACGTTGGATTAGAAATTCGCATAGGTTATCAATCCGGTGATGTTTTAGGTAAGGGTAAAGAGAAGTCTCATTTAAGTCTTCTAGCTTAGTTTAATAAGGCTATGTTTAGTTCACCTGAAATTTTCTGATCTGAACTTATCTGATCTGATCTGAACTTATTTTTTCTGATCTGATCTGATCTGAACTGATCTGATAACAAGATCTTATCTTTTAGATTTTTCTCAATATATAAGAAAAATATAGTCATGTGGGTCTTGTTTGATCGTCTCAATGAGTACTTTATTAATATTCAATTACTATAATTTTTACTAATATGTAATGAAAGATATAGTGATTTTTAAATATAAGCATAATCTGAACTGATCTGATCTGATCTGATTAGATCTGAAATAAGCAAAAATAAGGTGAACTTAACATAGCCTAAGTGTAGTCAAGTTCAAAGTTGTTGTGAGATACAAACTACTATAAGACCAAACTTTGGTTGCCATAACTTAGGTTCTGAATATATACTTGTATCGTTTCATAAATAATGAAAGTTGTCTTATTTGTCAGTTTCACATAATTAATTACTTATCGGGCAATGGATGCTATTTGTGGGGGGTGTTCGGCAATTTACTGTGGGCTATTTAAATTCCCTAATTCATTCAGCTGGTTTATTGGTTGTTTAATTATTTTTTGTCCAAAAAAGTACTCCCTCCATTTCCTAAAGATCTTCCAACTTACTGTTCCTACAGATACCAAGGAAAATCAAGTTGTGTGGGGCATGGTGTGAGTAAAGTAGGAGAGAGAAAGGGGTGAAGATAAATAAACAAATAAAAAGGTGTTAAAGTAGGAGAGAGAAGGGGAGTAAAATTGAATTAATAATGTAATGGTAGACCATATGATAGTGACATGAGAGGGTAAATAGGAAAATTTGTTTTGCCAAATAAGGAATAAAGCAAAAGAGGGAAAATCTTTTGGAAACACCCTTAAACGGAAAGAGGGAAGATCTTTAGGAAACGGAAGGAGTATTTGCTAAAATATTTGTTAGTAATGGTTGTCAATGGAAGCAAATTGAATGTAAAAGTTAAAAGCAAACAAAAAAAAAGCTACTAAACCCAATTTTAGATTGAAAATTTAGGTTTCAAGTAATCAAAGATCCATTATTTACCAGTTTTTTGTTGATAAATCCACATAAAAGTCATTCACCAGATACCTTAATTTTTTCCTTATTATTGAATCCCTCTTATTTTGTCCGTCTTCTTATTTTCTTAAAAATTGCGCTCCTAACTATCTTGTTTAAAAATTTATGCAGAAATAAGTTATATGGTCTACAATAACGTATTCTTGTCCGAGGATTATGCAGTGGTTGATCAATGACATTGCAATATACAAACCACCATTAATAAGCAATTTAAAATCGTACACTTTAATTTAGTACTAAGCTTGTATCAGCGCAACCCATGTTTTTTTATGAGTTGAACAATTAACCTTTATCTAATGCTAATTGTTGTAATCTATTTTAATGTTGTTCCACGTTCATCCGACATCGATCATTGCAGTTGATGTTTAAATTAAATCGCTCGAGTTGAATACAAATATTGTAAAGTTTTTGGACCATAGAGATTCACGATCCAACTCAACCCCATTTTCGTAATGCGAGAAAGTTGGGAAACGGTCTATGACTTATTGAGATCCCACGAGCAAGTAGCAACAAATATATATTGGTGTAAGCAAGGTGGTTTTTTAGATTCTCGTGGTCCTGTTCTTATAATAAAATGAGGTTTCTATTGTAAGTGAAAGCGTGATTTGGGAAATTTTGGTAAAGAGGTATAAATAACATAAGAGAGAAAAAACAATATTCATTGTAACTGAGAAAAAAATCACATGTTTTCCGGCCGGGATTAAGCTCAATATTGGCCCCTACAAAACGTGGCCCTATGCTGTATACATTTATGCAACATGCCAAAATCTGGCCCTGGTGTAAGTATTGTCCTATAATGTACATAAGAAGGGGATCGGAATAAACAACTTAACAAGTTTGAGAAGTTATTCCTCTTATGGCTAATTGTTTTAAGATGGAACCTCCATTGGATTTGTAAGTTGTCAAATCTTTCTTCCATTAACGAGTCTAAATATATGTCTTAAACTCCTAATTAAGCTACTGCAAAAAAAAGGCATAAGCTGATATATAAACAAACATAAACTGATGAAACATATGCATATTTTGATACCTTAGAATAATACAAACAAGCCTTAAACTGACATAAAAAATGTAATAGAACGAAACTTATTTAGGTCATTATAACGACTGAGACGTTTTTCCTTTTTATTTCATCAAACTATAAACTTTCACCTCGATTATTATACCAAGTTAGGATAGTGTGTGATTTAAAGAAAATCATTTAGATCCCAAGCCACTACTATCAAGTTAATTTAGGAATTATTGGAATTTCCAATTCTCAATTTAACAGTTAGATTAGCATCTTGGAAAAAAAAATAAGGGTACATTTTGTGAACTTATTTTTGTTATAGTGAAGTTTTGGAATCTAATTAAACAAGGAAAATGGAAAACTGAAACTTATCCTAATCCAAAGAATCTATGTCTTTTTGGAAAAATTGATATATATAAGACAAATGAGGTTGTTGGTTGTTATAATTCGTACATAGAGATTTAATATTTTAAAAAATAGCATTTCACAAAAATACATATAAGTCATGTATAGTCCATTATTTGTTCTTTCATTTTGGTGTTTGTGCATTAGTCCATTACTCCATTAATTTATGCACATGCGTCACTAATTATTTGTACAAGTTAAATTTGTTTTTCATCTATTAAACAAAATAAAAACATTGTTTCTGCTAAAAGTACCTTAAAAATTCTCCTACTAAATTTGGAAGAAAACAGGGGGTGGGTGGGTTCAGCAATATCAGGTTTTGTTCCACAAGTCAACAAACAACGCTTAGATTATAAGCATCTTAAGGACAGTAATAAGATTAATTAATTAAAACTGAGAAGTTAGCAACTTGCTTCCTTTTTCAAAGCATAAAGTGTAAAAGAGTTTGTTAAGTATAGTGATGATTATAAAGCACCTGCACCCTTCTTGAAACCAACAATACAAAGGTAAGTAGTAATACTTCTATATAGGAGGATGATAAAGATTGATGTTTGGGAAGGAGTTTACCGACTGGACTTGGCGTGAGTGGTTAAGGTTCTCTCGCTTCTTAACTAATATTTCGTGTTCGAGTCTTGGGTATGACAAAAATCTTAGTTGGGAGGGATGTTGTCCTTTGAGGTACCCATGCAAACTGTTACGAAAGATTAGTCCACTCGTCCAAAGCGGTGGGAAATATTTCGTAGTAGGACAAAAAAAAAAAAATATATAGGAGGATGATAAAGATTGATGGTTGGAAATGATTATATTTTTGAGTCGTTTAGGAGATAATATGGAAGACTTAGGAAAAATTTGTATCTTTTTGTTGCAATGAAAAAAAATTTATATATCCACTAAGTATTTACTCATATAAAGTAGACTTTAATAATACTTTGTGTTTCATATGGATAACTTACCTAACGAATAGGTGTTAGCTTTGTCCGAAAAATCAAAAGGTGTCTTAATATTGTCCCTTTTCCTTTAAAAAATATTCTTGCTCACATTTTATTATTTAGAAATCAAACAAAGGCATAGAGACTAAGAAATTGAAACTTGGTTGTTATAGTGTTACACACTATTTCCGCCTCACAATACATGCACTATTTGTTTTTTCACGCACTTCAATACTCTTCTTTCGACAATAATATCTTTGATTGTGTATAGGTTAAAATTGTAGAAAGATTGATATTTGAAATCCTTGCATTGAGACGAATTTAACAAGATCTCACTTGACTATATTTCTTCTTACATAATTTTGAGAAAAAGATTATCGAAGTTGGTTGATGAAAAGTGCCAAAATGAAAAATGATGCATGTATTATGCAATGGAGGAAGTATAAGAAATGTAGCTTAGCTTGGTAATAAATTGATAATATCATGACATTATAAGTAAGAGGTCACAGAACCAAAACTTCTTATGCTAATCTTTTAATCAATTTTATGGATATAGATACTTTACCTACAAAACTATCCTTAGATGACAACTAATTAAAAATAAACTAGTTATTAGGCCCGGGCTATGCCCCGGGTAAGAAAAAATTCATTTATTAATATTGTACTTTGATATGATATCACTAAGTACAACTTGGTCTAGTGGTTAAAACTTTAGTACATGAACTTGAGGTCATGGGATCAAAACCTATACTATGCAATTTCTAATTTTTTTCATTGTACATGGATTACATGAACTAAAACGCTCTAGAGAAAGCGCCACGTGACACCGTTCCTGATTTACGCACGCCTTTTAATATATTAGTATAGATGAACACAAATGGTTTTTATAATACAGTAACAACCTTATTTGTAGTTCCCCCAAAATTATATCATCGGAATCTGCCACTAACAAATTGTTTATCTGACATTTATTAATTAATCAAGTATCATATGGGTAAGAGCAGAGAGGCAACAGCTGACAATTATCACTGGATAACATAACATAGCCTGAGGCAGCGAGGCTGCAGCTGACAATGGCTATCCTTTCCTTGGTATCGACTATCGTATACTAAGCTTTGCATGAAAGGAGGTGAGGGATTTGTTTATCGCTTATATTCCCTCCGATTTTTATTAGTTTATTCGTCTTTTTAATAACGTTTTAGCATGTTGTGGGGTATAAAAAAAAAGAGAAATTATTATTTTATGTTAAAATTGAATATATGTTTAATGGAAAGCTAGTGGTCTCATTCCAAAAATAGAAACTAAAGAAATGAATAAACTAATAAGGGACATCTTAAAAGGAATACGGCTAAACTAATGAAGACCGGGGGTAGACGAGTAGTACATAGTAATAAAGCTTTTGAAATCATAAAAACGTGACAAATATAGTCTTTTTTTTCTCTAATGAAAAAGATAGTTTTTATTAATTGAAAGACATACGACATCTATAGTCAATAATATAAAAAGTTGAAACAAAACCTAATTTAATTAAATAAAGTTCATCTACGACAGTAATAAATCATATTTGACAATACAACATACCTCCCCTTATGTTTGCTGAATTATGCAGCTTTCTGTGGGAGTGTCTATCATTCTGACATAGTTTTGAGAAGGAATCTCTTTATTAGTCTGGGTAGATTAGATAGCGTACGGAAATTCAATAGTCATTGCAAATTTGTACAACAAACCATCAATAAACTATATCTTTGCAACAACCCGTAAAAACTGAATTTCAAACTCCCATAAGAGGAGAATAACAGATCAAACTCTAAACTCCCACTAGTGGAGACAAAAAACCCTAATAATTGAGTAAAAAACTCTCCAACACGAAGATAAAAAAGAGGATTATAATTGACGAAAACTAGGAAAAATAGTACATAGAAGTATAATTTGTGGCAGTCCTTACCTAGCTAAAGAAAGACTAGGGGTTTATTAGCGAGAGAAAGGCAGCTAGAATTTAAATATTAGCTTGATCTTAAATTTTCGTAAATTTTATCTCACAATTCGTTCGTGATATAGTTGATTGATATGCTATACATATGAATTCAACAAAAATACCATCATCACTACATTCTTTTTTCCTCCGTTTTCAAATAAATTATAAAAAAGTTCCTTGGTTTTTTTAATTCAATTTTCATAATATATTTCGATGTGTATTTTCAAAATATGATTTTTTTATTTAGATTATTAATGGTAACATGTGTTTTATGGAGACTTTAAAAAATAATCAATCAATTCTCTTGTGGACAAAGAGAGTATATACAGCATTAGTCAACAATGGTGGTAAATATTGTACATCCATTTTTACAAGTCACAATTGGTATGAATGATAGAACAATACTTAGGATTGTTTTACTTTTATACATGCTAATGAAAGACAACGATAGAAAATGAAAGTGTTTGTTCGGCAAAAGTATATGTTAGAAGTTTTTTTTTTTTATCACGACTAGTTGTCCGATATAAATTGCTAAAACTTATTTGTTGAAGTAGCTTTCGAAATAAACCAATACTTAGATTAGTAAAAATAAAGGAGCAAAGCAAGATACTAGAAAAAGCTTTATAAACTTATTGAATAAAATACCGTTATAAGCATATTTTGATGCTAAATGAAATCCAACTCAGAATTTTTTTCTTAATTACCAAGTATCTCTAATGAGTATGTAGTATTAATGTGTTATGCACTACATAAATCAATAATGTAAATTTGTACTTGCACAATGAGCTATTGTCAATAATAAGGACCTTTTATCTTTACATCTATAAAAGAGGTCTCCCATCTATAATTAAAATTTACAAGTGTGCTATAGAAAGGGATTCACAACAGAACTTTCAACAATCATAATTGTTCACACTGAGTTAGGAGTATGGTACTCACCAAAAAAAAGAAGTTAATTAGGAGAATGGTCCAATATATATAATGATTCGCATTTATACCGGTAATTGAGTGTGCAATGTTGCAACTTTTTGCAAGAATACGAGCTCGTTTGATTCACCTAAAATTACATTGAAATTTTTTAGGAAGTATAAAATAGAATAGTTGTTTAGTATGCAGGAAATAGGAAATTCACGAGAAATAGAATTTTCAAGGTAATGACAATTCCTATGAAGCGTAGGAAATTAATCAATGGTATATTTTTTTATTGGTAATCTAGCTCCTCTCCACAATCGTGTTAAGAATTCTTTGTTAAGCTTGCACCTCTCCACAACCAAGACTAGCTTCGCCCCTGCTAAAGAGCAAGCATATTTAATTGTTCAACAAAGGGACAATGGGGTTGTTTTGGAGTAAATTTTGCTAAATAATTGTGACATAAACAAATCTATCCCGAGTATCGGAACATATTTATGTGCAAGTTTGCTTACGGAAGGATCTGAACTAACAAGACAATGGACTACGAATCCACCACGCATGACGGCATGGTAGTGCTATATTGCGTTACTAAGAAGCACTATATTTAATTCTAAGCACTAATACATAGATTTAAAGCATCATACAAGTACAACCAATCAATTATCAATGGAAGAAATGTTTACTATTCTTTTCTATTGAAATTCAATACTCCATTAGAAGACTGAAAATGGTTTACTAACAGCTCTCATTCAAATCACTAGGGCTAATTAAGGTTGATTTACCCCGAAAAACCGTATGAAAGCTCGGCCAACTTTTTCGGGTCTACTTCGATTTTTAGTTTTTTGTGATGGGTTTTGGACACCTGAAATTGAAATTATAGTTTTGAATTTGGCCTGCTTCAATTTTGACTCGAAAAATCCACTTCATTTATCATTTATTGAGTAATTGTCAGATTTTCAATTTTCAAAATTAATATATACACCCTCTTTTCACCCCTCTATTTTGAACCCCCATATCTAAAAATAGCCCGATTAAATTTTATTTAACAAATAGTTTATTACTTCTTATATATTTATACACTCTTGCTCACCACCTTTATGTCTTCGTGGCTACCATCTTTTATCAATAATCATGTAAACCTATCACATTCATAGTTCTATTAACATATGTAATTACTGAAAAATAACAGCTTAGGTCTAAATATTATGGGCAGTCATGTAACATAATTTGTAGTACTTCATAATTTTTCAAGGGCGAAAACATTCTATATAATCTTCACAAAAATATTGAGAGGTGATGCAAAATCAGAGAACAGAACACAAAATTGAAGTACAAAATGATATACATTCATTCACATTAATGATTGCCAACAAAATGGGTTGAACAAGAGACTTACATACTTACATTGTAGATCGGCAAAACCTAACAGCTGCTAGTTATATCTACAGGTCTTTTTTTCTTTTAACCATATTTTCTTGGCCAGGAAAAAAGGAATACAAAAGAAATAAAGCAAAATGGACCATAATCAATCATTTTCCTCCTCAGTGGACATGAAAGCAGAATCCTGAAGATCTAGACTGCCATATGTATGCTCAACAGCACCTGAAGAAGTGGAGTTGATCTTCAAGCTAACAGCTCTTGACGATCTTCCAGAAACTGAAGATAATCCCACCGCTGCAAAGCTGTTAACCATGGCATTGACATCGCTGATTCCACTGTAGAGACCTCGGCTTCCAGTAACTACGACACCTTGATTTTCCTTGTCATTCAGAACAGAAGGGAAAACACTCATTAGTGAGGCAGAGGGTTGGCTGCTTGAGCCTCCAATCAACAGCCTCAAGGTCTCTCTGGCACCTTTCTCCAACATTGATTCATTCTCAGTCATTATCGGGCCCACCAAATTGGGATATAATGGCGGAATGCTGGAGGCAATACCAGGCCCAGCACTCACCAAGTAGCCTTGGCCTGAAGAGCAAAAGTCAACAACAGGAATGTGCACAATGGGGTCACACATTAGCGGCGTAAAGGTTGGAAGCTGCGTGCTTTGCTTGGAGAAGGAAAGCCGTGTCAAAGGATCGGACAGCAAGGAAGGAAATTCTAGAGACGACCCACTTACCAGGTCAAGTGGGGGAAATTGTGGAAGCATGCTGTGGGTTCCTGTCGCAGGTAAAAGAGTGGAGAGCGGCGGTAGGGAGAAAGGTTCAGAAAATGAGGTGGGGAGATTTGCAATCGATGCCACAGTTGGAGAGGTGCGAGGAGGGCACCAACAGTAGTACGGAGAGAAAAAAGACCCAATGGGAGGGATTTGTGCAGTTACATTTAGAGACTCCGGAAAGCTGCTGTTCCCAAGTGATTCCAAAAAGCCCAATGGAGATGCTGTGTTGGTCGTGAAAGATTCTGTCAGCATGCCCTTCTCAGAAATATCTAGCACAGCTTCAGTCACCAATGAGCTGCCAACAGGAAGAAAGAGATCGCCACGTCGCCTTATTTTCTCTCTCGAGGTACTCCTCATGGATGTAAGAACCCTTGGTGAGCCTTCTTTGAATAAACTGGGCCGTGGACTAAGGCTGCCTTGATACTGTGTGTGCCCTTTCATTGGACCACTACACTGTCTGGTACGCATTAGCCTCACAGATGTTGAGGAAGACTCGGTGTTTTGACCTATTTCATCATTATCTGCTCTTGTGTCGGCCCAGGGAGTAGACAAAGCCTTGGAAGAAGCTCTAAAATTGTTGACACTTGATCCAACAAGATAGGAACGTAGATGAGTTGCAAAGCATTCAAGACGTGATTCACTAATGCCAGTTAGTTCAGCCAATGTTGGTTTCCCCTTCAGCAAATCCTTCATCTGATTCGGCAATGAAATGGGAAACCATATTATCCGCATTGGAACAGAGCATTTAACGAACGAAAAAAAAATCTTCATCCTTTATGAATTTAATACTATAGTTGCACAAATTCTGAACAACAAAAACCAAACAAAAGCAATCCAAAATACCTTCAAAAGCAAGTCATTTCCAAGTAGCATTGATTTCTCAGAGCACCAGAAATAGAAGGCTTCTCCATCAGGAAGCTTCATTATAAACGAACGACCAGACTGATCTGCAGATATTTCCTCAACTATCACAGCAGAACACTCAGAAGTATCACTCAAAGTTGCTAGTCTTTCAGTCTCCCCATTGTCCCCAACAAATGAGAGACGCAAATCAGATGATGGAAGAAGAGTAAGGTTTAAACTTCCCCTGTGACAAGGTAAAGCATACTGAGCTTCAATAAAAAAAAGTTCCAGATCTAGAAAAAAAGACACAGATAACACAAGACCAAGAATCCAGACAGTAAAATCAAACACGAGACAAATGAACATTATAACAAGTAGATTCTGATACATAATCACAGCATGGAAAATGAAAGTATTCGCTATGCGTCAAGAAGTACAAGATTTTTATCAAACTGAATCAGAATATTACCCATTTTAATACGATAAAATTGTGAAATTTCATATTAATTCAACCAGCAATTACTACTGCTACTTATCCACTATTTACTATTGCTAATATTGGGACTTCATGCACAGCAAAAAAAAATGTTCTAGCAAGAGATAGATGTGACACGGAAAGTAGTCTTATGTATAATGTGACGTAATCTCTGGTCTTCATAGGAGACTAAAAGAAATTATGAAAACAACGCTGACAAAATGAGCTTAAAAATAAAACAGACCAGCGGTTACTAATTGCAATTTTTCTCATATAAATAGTAGAAAAAGGCTTACTACGATTAGTTCCTAAGAGATTAATCCAGGGACACTTCAAAATTACCTACAAGGCTACAACTATCAATGCTCTCTAAAGCAACATTGACAAATTCAAGAGCGCACAAGGTCTACAGGCAATAACACCTGGTAGACAGTATCAAGGACACCAAGGTAATTGTAAAAGTTTGTAATATCAATAAAGAAACCGAAATTGATAAAATTAATAATTGATACTATATATAAGACAATTCCACAAAATTGCCCAAAAGAAAACAAGAATCTCAAAGATGATACAGGATCAAAAGAAAAAAGGGTCCTGATACGGAGTGCAGACGAAGCATATTATATATAACGTCAGGGTATGAAACTACCTTCATTTCTTCTTAATTCAGAGATCAATATAGAACGTCCAATTTACCTACAAGCGAAAAGACATTTTCATTTGGAAGGATGAACATTGTCATCATCAATAAAATATAGGATTAGAATCCCCACGTATATTATATAACCATATAAAATCATTCCCAACCACACCAACTGGCCAAAGTTCTATCAGATCATAATTATTGCACCAATACCTCAGATAAGGGTATAGTTTGGGCGGGGTAGGGTAGGGGGAGTCAATTTATCAACCCCTGTTCTTGCAGGCATAGACACCATTTGCATCATACAAACACAAGAAGTAAAGTCATTAAGATAGAAACCAAATGATCATGAGACGTGCATAAAATGATTACGAAAGATTAAAAAAAAAAGTACCAAACATATAAAGTAGCATAGTATATCAATTTCAGATACTATTAGATGCGTTAGTTTACATATAGTGACCATCCAAGCATCCACCTCTGGTTTTTCAAAATCTCACACTTAAAAGTTTGGACCAAAAATTACTAAGCCACTGTGTATAATCACAAACAATACTATGCCAAAACCCCTATGCTAATGAGAAGGCATTGGTCCATATGCCTAACAAACAACTTGATTCTAAAAACTTATTTCACAAAAAAAAAAACACCCAGCTATTCAAGATACAATCAAAAACAGCCCTGCATTACAAATTACTTTACTATTTACAGTTCCTGTCGATTGATAAAGAGCATGTAGGAATACAATCTCAAAGACACTACTAAACCTGGATTTCAACTTATACATGGGCGTAATTCGAACATGTTGATCCCATGAAAACCTCAAGAATCCTGTAAAAACATGAAAACTTCCACATGCATCCATAGACATCAAACATATGAACATAAACAAAGACAAACACACTCCAGACGTTGGTTCTACACAAAATAACATCATCACACTTAAGACAAACACACTCCATACGTTGGTTATACTAGACAACCTAGATCATGAAATTGAGCATGTTTTTAACAGGACACATATACTACCATTATATTAGACCAAATGTAACAACAAAAAAAAAGCCTAGAAAACATCCATTACAAAATGAAAGTACGAAACAAATATGACATACATGTTCAAGAATCATTACGCAAAATCATACAATCCGAATCAAATATATAATCCAAAGACCACTCCATAGATATCATCTCAATGTTCTCCACCTTCCTTACTTTGTTATCACTTCTAGGTAATATCCAGTCAAAATCAAAATCATTATTTCAGTCAAATTATCAGCGAAATTCAACTAACAAGAAGATAAAATAACAAGAACCAAAAAGTCAAGCAAATTTTCAACACTCTTAATCTCAGTCACACAATGTCACAAATCAACAACATCAATATTTCTATAACTTAATCAATATACCTATTAGAAGTCGGACACAGCATTGACCCTTGCTTGACCACCTTCCCCACACGAATGGACACAAGCGGAACACATAAACACCTCGCAAGCAGTCCAACTTCAGAAGTTTCAAAGTGCTGTTCATCAAAAAATACAACAACATTTAGCAAACTAAACAAAATTAAAAAATCCAGCAATTATTACCATACTCTTACATTTCAATTGAAAAAAAAACAGCACCTGACTAAGATGAGAAAGAAGGCGATCTTCAGCAGCACCAGTTGAAGCATTCGCCTTCAACAAAGGCTTCAATCGTTCGTCGGCACGACAAGCTCCCATGTGTTGCACATCTAAAGCCTGAAGCCACTGCAAAAAATTGTTCTCCCTGTCACTTTGTTGAAGCAGAAGATCGCCATTTCCTTCATCTACTAATATCTCGCTCAATCGATCCGCCAAACTTGACGATCCGCTACTCTCACCATTAGCCGTTTGATTTCCAGTGATAGATCCGACGGTTGTACTCGCTTCTTCCGAATCAACGATCTCATCGTCGTTAGATCGTCGGAAAAAATCGTCGTCGCCGTTAATATTGTCGTAATTCATCGATTCTTGCCTCTTAGAGTTCTCCATCGCTTACACAATTATCAAATATTCGAAAACGAAACCCTAACAATCGATTTCTTGGAAATTTAACCAAAAAATGGCGATAAAAAGTCAATCGATTGGTAAATTAACAAATCCAAATCCCTAGATGAAGAGGTGAGATAACAAATGTCAAATTGTAATAAATTTTCCAGAAAAATCTTCGAAATGATGTTCAAGATTGAGAAATTCGTATAAGGGGAAATCGCCGAAAATTATCCAAAAGAAAGCTCAGATGGAGAGGAAGTGATTGGAGAGAGAAAATGAGAAATTTGCATTCAGACCGCAGCCGTTTCCGAATTCCAAAATGAGATGATAAGAGGTGGATAGAGACTGCTACTATATTTATACAAGACAAAAAAAAAGGATGCGGACGCGAAATTGTTGTGAATTAGGGTTCATTTACAGAGGGTTAAATCCGGCGCGTTTCGATTACCTAAGCACACGTTAACGGAGTCGGTCCCAAAAAAAATATTATTACTATTTGTTTATTTTTAGACAGGATTATTACTATTTTCTTATTTCTGTTTTTTTTTCCAAAAAAAAAATATCTAGACATTTCTTTTTTTTGAGGGAATATCTAGACATTTCAAAAGAAAACAAACCCATATCAAAAGAAAATGCAAAAAAAAGCCTAGTAGTCCGTTAGCCACTAGTCAGGCTAGGCTAGGTCCGGCCCGGCGAGATTAGAGAGAGTATGGCTCGGCATCAGCTATCTGCTAGTTTTTTTTTAAAGAGAAATTTCATTAATTAAAGGCTAAACGACATTTACAAAAAGTATTACAGAAAACGATATATAATCAGACAAATCAAAATAAGCCATACAACACAAGACACAACCTATTGTATTTACTAAATCACACAGCTATTAATATACAGGAATGTGAAAACAAACGTCAATATATGTGGAGGAATAAAAGATAATCTCGATATAGAGGACTAAATCAAATATTTGCATTACGTCATATCTTATTTGCAATAATTATAAATTAAAGAGACCTATCCAGTGGCGGATCCAGGAATTGACCCACGTGGGTTCGAAATCATTCGAAAAAAAAACAAGATAAATTAGTTAAAAGTTGCATTACACTTGTCCAAAATTTAAATTACAATCAAAAATTACATTTTAAAAGTAGTAAAATCAATTATGACTCATTATAATTTGTTTATCATCCATTCGTTAAATGGAAAAGTTATCCCATGCAATATTAGTAATTAACACTAACCCAACTTCTCAACTTTCAAACACTTTTTGAAAATAATCCCAACATTGTTTTATCCAGGAACTTTCTCAAAAATAATCCATGCCCTTACTTTTCTTGCATTCTTTAACCATTTTGGATATGTTTTGTGTAGAAAAATAAAGGAGGAATAACACACTTCTAGCTGTTATAACTTGTAAAAATAGTGTAAGAAATGTAAAAGCTACTTATAGCGGTTAGACATATTAAGTTTCAATAAAGAGTCCAAATTGTTTGACAAGATAACATATTTTTTTTGGGAATTTCTCGTAACAATTCAAAGTCGAAATTATTTTCAAATGATAGGTAAAAGTTGAGATTGTTTAGCTAGATTTTCATAACATAAAATGAACAAAATGAGAAAAATATATTTCATAAGACTTAGGCCCTGTTTGGCAATAGCGTTTGAGGTAGCGGTTAGCGGTTGGACAAGATTGAAACGCTACTTAAGAAAATTATGAGTGTTTGGTAAGGTAGTGGTTGTAGTAGCGGGTAGCAGTTGAAGTAGATTATAAGTAGCGGTTGTGGAACGTTACTACAAGTAACGTTTGAGGTTTAGAGGTAGCGGTCTACGAAATAAACCCTATATAATAGCATAAGGTAGAATTATTAACCAATGTTTTTTTTTATCTTTTATAATTCCAACAGCTACTTTTGCCAAACACTTCTAATTAAACAACTAATTTAATCACTGACCGCTGACAGCTACTAGTAGACAGCTAGCAGCTACCCCCAACAGCTACAGCTACTACAACCGCTAACAGCTACTAGAACCGCTAGTTTTGCCAAACATGCCCTTAAAGGAAAACTCAAATTAAAAAAAAAAGAAAAAAGAAAAAAACCTACAAAAATTAAAGTCGCATGAATGAAAAGCAGTAGGAGGCAAATGCAGGAGCTGCCCACTAAAACAAGAAAAGAAAAATAAGAAAGAGATGAAGAAAAATGCTCTTGACAGAAATCGATCCCGCGTCCACATAGTAGCAGGAATCTAAATGCGGCTATCTGACCATTGAGCCAAATATTTCCAATCAAAAAATCAGCGCGCAGAATATTTATATATTAATATTGTTTTTCGATTTTTCGCTAGTTTTTCTTTCTTTTTTTTTTTCAGGATTTTGCGTGGGTTCAGTTGAACCCACTGAACCCACGCTAGATCCGCCCCTGGACCTATCCATGATGAGATTATGTGATGTACATTGGTTTACGGATGATATTGTATTGGTGGACAAGACTGGACTAGAGTTGAGGCTTATATTAGTCAAAAACTCAAAACTAGGAGTGATGAGGTTATCGCTAGAATGTCGAAGTTTTAGGCTAAGTTGGAGTAGAACTGAATGTATAGCTGCAATTGAACTATTGAAGTAATGAGAGGAGTCAATTGACGATATATGGAGTAATCAGAAATCATAATGGAAACTATAGACCGTGTCTTTAATTACAATCAAAGTTCTATGAAGCGACTAAGACAAAGTTAAGAAGGATTCACATTACATACACGAATCACGATTGTAACTTTTGAGTTTTGCTTTCAGATAAGGTAGAGGAACAGCAGATTTTGGCACCGAGGTCATCGTCTTGCTACTCCAGTGATCAGCAATTTAGAATTGGCGTCGACAATGGCAAGGAACACGAATCATTTTCGATAATCCCTGCCATCTAAATTTAAAACACTTCTACGAGTAATAGCCTGTTTGCCATATTGGTTAAACAGAATAGTCGGCCATTAAAGAGAGAAACTGCACTTCTGAAGACTTGCATCCTCCATTGGAGTACATCTCATGGTTAAAGCCATACTTTCGCTCAGCTCAACAATGAACTTGACTTCACTTTTTTATTTGCCACCAGAAAGATACACTTATATGGTGAAAAAGAATCAAACCTATAATTGACGAGCCTTTAACAAAGAATCATTTCTTGAAAGTAATAGGCGTGCTCCTTTCACAAGTTCCTCCTTAATCATAAAAAGAATAGCAGCTCCAAGAACACTTTGTACAATCTTTGTGCTCATCCCTTTGTAAAATCCGTACAAACCCTCAAAATGAATTATCTTCATGATTGCGTCAACGGTACCTGAGATATTAGAGGTAAGGCAATACAATTATAATGTGGCCTTAGCCTGAACTAGCAACGCAGTCGTAAATGCAAAAGGGGAAAGCAATTATCGAGGCATAACAAAGTACGCCTCCCCAAGCATTGCTATGCTGGTGGCCTTGAGTAAAAAAATGAAATATCAATAGTCAATACTACTTGTCTTTTTTTCCCTATTATAGACAAGGAATCAAGGATATAATCCAAAATGCAAGACTCAAAAAGTTTCGAAATTGTGTTAATTGAATTCCCTCCCTATTGTTGACTTGATGTCCAATGGGTGCAATGAAGTCGGCACTCAATAAGCATCTTCATAAATATAAGGTATATTATGTACGTATCATGCACTGCTAAACTAGACCTCACACATAAATCTTCAACGTTGACGTGAATCTACTATGGCGCTTGAAACTACTCTGCATATATTTACGATTACAGCGCTACCTCTTTCATTGTGCAGATCTTTATCAGTCAATATAAACTAGGAGTTCCAAGCGAGCGTGGCTTTACATGGTGTATTTAGCTGGAATATAAAGTCCCAATGGTCACTGTTGGCTGCTAGTATGCTACCATTTCATTGAGGAGTTAAGGATGTTTACAAGTGGACACAGGAATATTACCTTAAGAGGTAACACTGCAATATTTGTTCTTTGGTACAGAAAGGTTGTGGAAGTGATGTCAAGCAAATATGGTAACCGTTGCTATATGGTGATTTTATGGTTATAAAAAAGCCTTCCAAGTTGGATTGGCCTGATCGAGTATGGGAGCTTTTTTCCCCCAACTGTACATTGTTTTCGAGGATGCAATATTACTAAATTTGGGAACCCTAGGAGAGCCACCAACTAAACTAATGTCCACGAATGATGCATACTAGATCAATAGAACTGCCCAACCTACCCACTGTACATTTTTGACAGACCATCTATGTTTGGTTTAGTTGTGTCTCAATAGCCTTTCAGTAGCATGTTCTGGTCCTATTTTCCACGAATTTGAAGAAGTGAGCCACCGGTCCAGGCACAAGATACTATCATACTGTTTAAGCAACAAGACATCCAACCTGTAATCGCAATGACCCAATACTAAGATCACCAGTTCACCACTCTACCAATTAAACCATACCACCAGCCAAGGGGGAGCATGCAGAGTAAGAGCTTCTAAACATCCAAACTCCCATCTCCCACAAGGTCACCTTCCTTTCCCTCCCCAACCCTAATGCAATAAAAGCCTTTCCCTAACAAGACAACCCTCACAGCCACCACCACCACACCAATCCCTTCCTCCCCCCTCCCCACAACAGTTTTAATTTATGACAAAGGTATGACCATAATGAGAATCACATAGTTACATGGGAAAAGTTAAGAGGGGGGTCAGGTCTACAATTAAAAGATCTATAAAATTTTCCCAGTGTGTGGCGACAGTATCATTGCTATCTTTTTATCCAGCTTTTGTTGGTGAGAACAAACTAAGGAAAGGAATTGTCTTTATCGACTTCAATTAGACCAAACGATTCTTCGCTCAAAGGGAGAGGATGCGGCTGAAGTGCGCCTGTGCGGTGTGGCAAGTGAAGGTAGGTGAGTGCAATGAGGTAAAAGAGAAAATCAAATGATGTGACAATGTTTGACTGAGGATCACTGGAAGCCGGAGAATGACACCTGGTTGCTGATAAAACACTCCATTTTCTTAAATTTTTTCACTTCTTTGTAATTCCCGTCAAAGCTATTCATTCCAATAACAATTATACATGGTCGTGATTGAAGAAACTCTATCTCAAGGGGATACGGACACCTTGAACACATACAGACATACCCATGCTATGGCACAAAGCCAGAGCAACATAGGTTGGTTTAGGAGAGAGGCTACAAACATGGTACATCAGAACTTTCTGGATCTCCTTGCTTGATATACAGCACCTTAGGTGAATTTTTTATGGTTAAGAGATTTACTGGCCTTTAGGCACATCCCCTGTGAGATGAGGGGATATCGGGATCTCATCCCACAAGAAACACTAGCTATTTACACTGGTAATTGGGCACTTCAACCCAAGAACTTGTCTGCATACCTTTATAGTGATGCTTCTTGTCTGTGCCAGCAACTTGCTTTGCTTGAAGCCTTGACTGCAAGAAGGATAAAATAGACAATTAATAACATTTATAAACAACTCGAGATCTGGGGCATAATATCATAATACAGCAAGGTCCATAGTAGGGAAAGGAAATGGAGGGATCAGGCATAGCCGCCTGATCATCACATTTGCTCTAACAAACAGGCTGCATTCTACAGTCAAAAGCAACTACATCACTTTCTTTCCTGCAATTTATGTTCGTATATTGAAACTTCTGCTTGCAATCTGAGCAAAACTCCTTGCAAAACCCTAATTATCTTGCTTCAAACTGATCTATATCTAGGACTTGAAAGCTATACATATCCAGTTCCCAGCAGAGACAAGCGAAATAAAGTCGCATCTCAAGAAATTGTATATCACGTTAAAGGATAAAATCAAACTACTATATGAAGGGTGGTTTGAATAATGCCAAACTTAAGATACAGCCAAAATCAACAAAGATGGGCACTTATTTCTGTGTATAAGCTGATTGTAAAACATATGGATCAAAAGATCAATTCTGAATATTATTCACAAACCACTCAGGTTGAATTCTAGGGAACCCACTATAAATGAAGCTACATAGAGTGTTCAATACAAATATTGTACTCTGGTACTTCCAACTAGCTCAAAATATATTTAATATAAACTTAGAAAGTAGAAGATACAATACATGATTCACTGGCAACAACTTTCTAAGTTACAGCTTTTCACAGATGCTTACCTTCACCACCAAAAGAGGGTATGTCACGACAGTAGCTCCAAGCTTTGCTAGAGCCCCGAGTAAAAATATCTACCAGCGCAAAGACAAACAATTTGACTAAGTTAAAGAAAATACCAGAAAACAAGAAAGGCTGGAGCCTGGAAGAGGAGGTATACATGTTTCAAAACAAGCATGAAGAGAGCATGTCAAGGAATTTGATGCTCAGAAGATGGTGATGCAAAACTTCTAAACTCATTTAAGTACGAACCTCTAGAGCAGTGACTCCATTGCTACCATTTTTGTTCATCGCGCGCCTCTGCCTCAGCTTTTTCAATAGGGTCTCATACAGCATGAACTGTATGGAGGGATTACTTACCTGCAGACATGTTACAGATAATCAATTATATACCTTATTAAAGAATCAACACGCTTGAGAGTACATACCATAATCAATGTTGGAACCACGCCTTTCCAGAAGCCTAAGAACCCAGCTTCATCGAACACTTCTTGTATCTAAAAACACTGCTAGTTAGAGATAGAAACAAGGAGCCTGAACATGAGGTCAGTCCTACTTAGAAAAACGATACAATAACCATTTCATATATTTACACTCCCAGAACATATCAACTTGGAAGAAGCTTTCTGGCAAGCAAATGATAAAACGAAGCCTGGGATTTATGTGTGTCTACAATTAAAATTTACGTCCCCTGTACTTGGCAAGTTTACCATTCTCTGTTATCCTATGCCGTCCATGGGAACTGAGATTGTTATTATCCACAAAGGTTTCATGCAAAAACTTACACTGAAGAAGTTATTTAAGATTTAGACATTCAGATATTAAAACAATGTTCTAGTCTACTTCGCTGAGTGTGGTCACAAAGACGAAGTCACCATTGACATGATAAATTCCAGTCATTAAGCACATGGTCCTCTTGATTTAATGTTTATCAAGCCATGTATGAGCAATAAGTAATTATATTTGAATTATTATATACACTCCTAAGACAACAGCTGAGTAGACCAAGATTAGCTACATGGTCCAGTTTCAGGTTGGGAACTAAGAAAAAGAAAATGAAGTTCCTAGCATATTAGACAACTCAATATTTGACACTCACACAACCTTATCTAGAATTTACTTCTCTCATCTTTATGCCTTCTACCAAGTATTGCTAACAGATAAATTCTCTTATGCAGCTATTCACATCATCTCCAGTAGGTGAACTTTCCAAGACTGTTCCATGAAATGTTCCATAAAACTTGATCAAGTGTACCTAATACTTCCAAGAGCACATAAAGAACAAAGACCAAAAGCAATGTCCAGAATATTTACTCAACTGACCCTACAAATACAATGTGCAGCATCAAACATGGATCATGCGTCATTCTAGGAAGTCTAACAAGGGTATGGCACGAAAATATACGATATTTTGGAAGTTCTCTAACAAAGATGCAAAATTGTAAATACATTTCTCTATGATTCACTTGGAACCAAGGCTCCTCAAGTTTCCCGAAATTAAAACAAAAGGCTATCAGATGCATGCCCAATGATGATTGATGAGAGAACTTTAACTTTGCATGGCATAAGGTGCCTTAAGAACAATAACACTCTTAGTAAAAGTTAAATTTCAGTCGTTCAAACTTGACCAAATACATAATCACATGACAATTATAGGATTTAACATAATTAATAGAAGTACAAATAAAGAAAATAAGAGAGTAACTAAGGATGGAAATTAAATACTGCATTGCTAGTTCCATACGCAGGTGGCTCAATTGCTACTAGATTGTCTTCAGAAGATCTTATAGCTTGACTGGGATGTCCTTTCTTGGAAACCTTAGTATGCGTCTGTGGAAAGTAAAACAAAACTGGGAAGATTAGCATCATGTATATCAAAACATTTTAATCCAGAATCTCCATAATCAAAATATCATTCGTTCAACTTGAGTTTCGAAAGTTGCTGGAGTATGATTTATGAAAAGAGTTAACAGTAATACCAGATCCACACTGAACTAAGCTGCACCCAAACAAGTTTTTATAAAACACAAGGTAACCAAAATTGAGCTATAAATATAAATGTCTGTCTATAGTTTCTTGAGAGATACACATCGTTCAATGGTGGTGTTCACATAATATCCCTCTCTTTGACGTGACCTGAGAGGTGGCGGGTTCAATACCCTAATCTTCACTTATTTGCCTATTTTCCCCTATCATTTTTTGGTTTTATCCTTTTTCTAATTCTTCTCTCTCTTATTTCCTCCATTCTCTCACTTATATAACCTTCCCGTCCAAGAAAGTGATCATAAATTCCCTCGTCCCACACCACCTCAAAATGTGCCTCAAGTTAAACACTTGAAGTTGGTTATCATATAGTGCACTCGTTGACAGTCGGCAAAAGAGGTGGAGAAAAACGGAAAAAGGGGTAATGAAAAGCTATAACAGCAGCATGCCACAGATTGACAAAGAAACATTCCCAAAAATTAAGCCATAACATTCGGAAAACAAGTAAGCAGATTATTGTCTACGTGTTGAAGGGTCATTTCTCCACTCATTTTTGACGTTCAAAAATCTAAAGTATGAAACGGAGCTTATTGAGCAGCTGGCTTAATATAAAAACTGATGGGTGTACATAGTTGCCAGACCTGATGGGACCTCAGTTACATACAAGAGGGGAAAGAGAATGAGGGAGAGCATACAACAGAATCAAAATTTGATCTTCAAAGTGGATTAGTGGATTTGAGCGGACTGAAATCTGGAACTGTTAGAAGGGTGGAATAAGTATAATAAAGAAAGGGATTAATATTTGTGGGACTTGTGCCTTACTTGTCGGATCGATGAGACAAGGAGTTACTCAGAGCTGTAACTAAGCCCTCTGGCAAAGAAATGGGATCCTTAGAAAAGAGTGTTCGGTTTTCAAAACTGAATCAGCAGATTTTGTTTTCACCAAACCAAGACAACAGAAATGGAGCAGCACTGCAGCAGTACCAGGTCCAGAGCCCATTAATCATTTACTAGTAACCAAATATATCAAAATGTCCAAATGAACAGGTCTGTTCCAGTAGAAGAGGAATTTTAGAAGTAGCAGAACAGGTTCACCATAAAAACAAAAGCAATACCACCACCAAATTAGCTGGTGGGCCAAACAAAAATGTGAGTGAAGAAAAAAAATTAAAAAAGGAACTATGCACTAAGTAGCAGATAAAATAACCTTTCTTATTGCTTGTCGATTCCCAGCTTCTTACCTGCATGCGGGTTACAACTAACCATATGGGATTTGTCAACAACACATTCGTACACCTAAAAGCATGGAGACAAAAAGAAACAAAAGATGAAATACAGTAAGTATGGGTAAAAGAATAGGAGTAATAAATCAAGCTCTATCAAACAACTAAGTATATAGAAATTAAAATTACACTAATTGTATAAACTGTAATACAGCATTAATTAGCTTATTATATTATTATATAACTAGCACAGACAACCTAAGTCAAAAACAACCAACTAGTTATTATCTAACAAAGGTAAGCTCTCCGAAAGAAATATGTAGTGCACCTTATTGTAGTAAAGTAGAGATGGTGAGGGCAATAGGGCATGCTGAGGCCATAGGCAGATATATACGTACAAGATGACAGGAAAAAAAAAGACAAGAACAAAATGCAAAACCTAATTGACTATTCTCTTCACCTTATTTTTGCTTAATTTCAGAAAAACGTTCAAAAGAAAATAAGAAAAGTTCAGAAAAAATAAGAAAGCTAAGAAAGAAAAGTTCAGAATAAATAAGAAAAGTTAAGAAAAAATAAGGTGAAGAGAACCTGCCATACAACACAACAAAAACAATGAAATTATAGTGTGTGTGTGTGAGTATAAATGAGTTAATGATACAAAAAGATCATCTATGAACCCTTCTTTCTTAGATAATTGCCAGTTCCCACACAATTCCTAGGCTAAGTCGTCAATAAGAACTTCCACCAATAATGCTTCATACTGAGGCTTCTCTAATGGGTAGTTCGTTCGATATTAGGTCTAAATAAAAATCACTATCGTCAGAAGAGTAAAGTTAAGTTCATCTGGCTAATCATTAAACTACTTCCGTATCAAACACCCCCAAGTCAAAGGTACTGATTTAACTTAAGTTTCCAACAGAATATTTTATAGAGTATAAGCATGAAGATACCATGAGATATGCATGTCCAATTGATTATTGGTACCAAGTGCTATCATCTTTTTATCAACCTTTGTGTTTCACTCAGCTTAATCTTCCCTCCTTACAACTAGCCACCTATGCAAGCCTTGCATTTAATTCCAGTAAAGCAGAAAGTGCTCAAGAGTCAAGAGCCATTGAGCCTCTAGAATGTAAAGGTAATCATCAAAAGACTCAACTCTTCAACGACTTCCCATTAAAATCTTGGAGATGTCAAATATAAGATACCACCTGATTTCTGATATTCGTTATAACCAAATCTTCTATCTAGTTACTTGCAAATGGCCACAACCATAACATGGTAGAAACGAAAATAAATGCTCCAAAAGCAAACTGTAACGTATCCTAAAAGAATAGAGAGCCTTTACTTAGATTGGACAACTAATACTCTGACTATGCCTCAAAGAACAAAAACAACACAAAAAAGTTAATAACTGCAACAGAATAAAAAAATTGGAGAAGTAATCACCCAGACATAGCCGCCACGACCAATGATGAGAACATGCCAACTGAGCCATCCCCAAGCCCTCTCTTCCTGCGTTCAAGTGCAATACCTTCAGCCTTGTTCCTGAATATTTGATAGAAATAATAATAAACACCCTGTATCATAAAAATATCAAATGAGGATCCAGAAAACAAATCAACAAACAACTTCATAACCATCCAAAACAAAAGTCAAAGACCAAATGAAACCCGTTAGACAAGCTTAAGTACCAGGTTCACTAACTTTTCTCCAACATTACCTTCTACCCCTACAGGAATAACTTTGCGCACAAGGCTGGCTTAAAGAGGCAAGGAGGAGATTTTAGGGGTATGATGGTTTTATTCAATTACATATATGGTTGAAGAGGCCAACAGGAGATATAAATGGAACCAACCGCGAGTACCAATTTGCTATATTCACTTCTAAGTGCAAACATATTTTTCTCAATTACCCTGGAACGACCGATCTCATCCACTTGAAAATTCGTGTAAAAGTTGGTAATTCTACTTTCTAATAGATTCATTGATTTCAGCCATAAAGAAGTAATTACTGCCATACTCCATTAAATGTTTAAGTTGCAGACTTGCAGGTTCTACAAATGATATAGATTTTGAGTAAATCACCCATCAGACCACAGTCTATGTAAAAAGTCAAACGGCTAAAGCCCTACATAACTTTTTTTTTTTTTTTTTTGAGGGGAAAAAGCCCTACAGAACTTAAACATTTCTCAAACAGTTGAATCTTTATGCTTTCTCATATTTTATCTTAAACTCATAAAGAATAGCTAACTCAAAAGTTCGGCAAAGGTTTTGTAGTCTCTTGAATAATTCCACAAGTACTTGCTAGTTGCCCCACATATTCCAGATTGAGCCAAGTTTTCGTATTAGAAAGATTTTCATGAGTATCATTAAACAACCGGCAACAGAAGTACTTCTCTAAACTCAATTACAGAAAAAGGAGTCAACAAGATACAAAATGACCTCAAAGCTAGCTGATTTCCCTGCAAAGGTTGTAGACTAATCCCGTTAAATGAAGGGGTAAGTAGCCAGAATGCATATCATAGTCACTAATTCGATTAAAGATGCTTTGCATATTAAAAGAACAACAAGTAACAACCGCTCTTAACTAGCATATGGGTCATATAAGATTATGATTAACCACTGGGGACAAAAGCTCTGGAGTTGAGACAAATCAAACTTCCAAGAATCAGCTGATGAGATATAATCAATTACAAGACTCTCTATTAATTTTCTAGGTTCGGTTTTGGAATGCAGGTAACAGATTTGAGCCCAGTAAATTTTCACTAGCCCCAACCCAGAACCCAAAATCGGAAAAAGAGAGGTAGAAAATAGGTGCCTGAGATAATGTTATTCCGCACATAAGCAATCTCCATTCATGGAAAGTTCACGACAAACCGAGTGCCACAAACTGCTACAGCAATTCCATATACTCCATACATTCGCAAATAATAATACAGTTAATATCTAGCTTTTATTTCTGTTGAAGGATGATTCCAGCCCGAGTCCATTCCAATTTCCAACTAAGTCCAGCCTATTAAAAATTATGCTTGGTACCATTTTATTCAGTATTGTACTAAGGCCAGCTCTATTAAGCCTTTTTCATAATGTATGTGTCTACCTTGTCTATTAGTTAGTCACTATCCTATTCTCCTTCTGTCCCAATTTATTTGGACATCTTTTGCTCTCTACCTTTTCACTTCAATTGAGCCCTATACCACATGAGCACCCACCCACGTTCCCAAAAACTTGCACCAAAATGATCTCTTTCAATTATTTTGAAACGAAGGGAATAATGCACTAATACTAGAGAGAGTGTGTGTGGATCAATGAACCAATTTATGAGCAGGTAATATTTCAACAGACAATTCTTGCTTGAAAGGATATGAAGCAATATAACCATCACATTCGGACGAAAAGAGTAATTGTTGTGCATAGATTTTTCAAGTAATACAAACAAATTAGTTCTTCAACAAGCCAAATTTGTATCACTATTGCATCAAAACAATATCAGAACGCAATTTCACTATCTCACAGTACCAGCAACTACTACCAACAGAAACAAAACAAAAAAAAAACAAGAAAAATCACCTGAGAAGCGGCAGTACCAACTAAAGACGGAGTTAATCCTCCATACAGTCTCCCCCATCCTTCATGTTTCACAACCTAAACCATCACCAAATCTCATCACAACAAAAATTAAAAAAAAAAAAAATACGAAAAGATATACTTCCTCCGTTTCAAATTACTCGTTACCATTCATCTATAAGATTTGACCATGCATTATTTACTACTTAGATAATCAAATGTTATAATGTAATATAATATTGCATTCATCTCACTATATATTTTCAGATAATCAGGTAGAGTAATTCAAGTGATGAAATAAAAAAGTTATGGTCTCAGGTCCCTCCTTGCTTTTTTATGACATATTTGTAATAATATTAAACTTTTTATACCATTTAGCGCTTGTTTGCACTTATTGTAACTATTCCAAATAAGAAAAGGGTTGCATTAGGTAAGAAACGGAGGTAGTATATTGTTAAATTTGTCTTAATGTATACATCTCCAGAAAACTACATAATTAAAAAGTGTAACGAGTAATTCGAAACGAATAAAGTACTTAGGTTTTCACCTGACACATTTGTTCAAGAGTTCCAATTTTAGTCTTCGCGTTGTTAGGATCTCGATCCGTTTGCTGCCGAGTATTAACCTAATTTCAAAATTCAAACAAAACAACGATACTTCAAAATTAATCGAGAGAAAAAAGAGTAAAAATTAGAGAAAAGAGGAGAGAGAAAGTACAGTTTGTAAGGGATAAGTGATGAGTTGAGCGATGATACCACCGCCGGCGCCGGCGAGGCCATTGATGAGAGCATCAGACATGATCGAGAAATTATGATCGGAGAGAAAGAGATTATTGATTGATCAGGTGAGAAGAGAAGAGAAGAAAAAATGGGGGACTGAAGAAGGACTAAGATCTTGACTTTGGATGTAGCGAAATGAAGTTCGCTTTCGGTAGTTGCATTTCTGCGTCAATTCTATAATTTTGGATGGAGATTGGAGGAGAGAGAGAGAGAGCGCGCGTGTTTGTTGCGTTCAAGTAAAAGTGTATATCGTCTTGGGTAAAGTGCCCCATTCTCCTAAGATATTTTGAGATACTATTTGTATTTTATACACGATTGAAGAATTGTCTTTAAGGCGTCCGAATGTTTATGAATAATGGTCTCTTCTCTTCGGCATAAAATAACTGAATTGAACTGAACTGAATTGATTGGAGATGAATTAAACTAAATTGATTGGAGATGAATTAAACTGAACTGATTGGAGCTGAACTGAACTGAATTGAATTGAATTAAATTGAATTGAATAGAAGGTAATAAATATATAATATTTAAATAATTTTAATATGAATATTAAATAATAATTATAATGATAAGTAATAATAATAAATAATAATAAAAAAAATACTATTTTTGATATTTTTAAATGATAGTTATAAATAAATAATATTAATAATCATAAATTAATAATAATAATGATAATTAATAATTATTATTTTATATTATTTGTATTAATATATTAATACTTGATGATGATATAATAACAATAATATCTAAGAATTAAATTAATATTACTATTTTAATAATTAGATTTAATAATATAATACTCCCTCTGTTTTTTTATCTTTCTCACTTAGAATCTTGGCACTATTCATACTTAGAGAGAATCTTCTAATTATTTCACAATTTATAAGAAAAAACATAGTCATGTGGGGTCTTGTTTGATTCGTCTCAATTAGTACATTATTAATATTCAATCGTTATAATTTTTACTAATATATAATGAAAGATATTTAAGCTCAAAGAGGTGCATTGGGAGACGCGCATAGAAAAGTGAGAATGATAAAAAAAACAGAGGGAGTAATATTTAGTAATAAAAATAATGATTGGGTCGGACCGCGAAAATTGCATCATAAATCGTTTTGACGCGATTTGATTGGTTATGGGCTAAAAAACGTGGGTTTATTTGTGCTTTGACCTAAATCATGTTCCTCTTAATAATAATAGTAATAATAATGAGTAAAGCTATAATAATAAACAAAATAATATATAGAAACAATAATAATAATAATAATAATAATAAGAAGAAGAAGAAGAAGAAGAAAAAGAAAAAGAATAAGAATACTTAGTATTTCAAATAAGTTGCAATCAGGTCCAATCAGGGCAATAAGTTCCAATCAGGTCTAATAAGGTCCAATTAGGTGCAATAAGTTCCAACCAGGCCTAATAAGGTCCAATAAGTTTCAATAAGGTATAATAAGGTCCAAATAGTCAATGATCGATAAATATTTGTATTATTGTCCATTATTTTATTATTCATATCACTATTAGCTGATTATGTTATTATTAGAATTTTAATTAAAGTACCACAATGATTCGTATTATACTTGTATTATTGTCTATTATTTTATTATTCATATTACTATTAGATGATTATATTATTATTACAATTTTTAATAAAAGTACTTCAATATTATACTTGTATTATTGTCTATTATTTGATTATTCATATTATTATTAGCTGGTGATTATATTATTATTTAAAAATATTATAATCATGGTCAAATAAGGTTAACAGTAATAATCATTATTATTAAAGTATTTTGCAATTCGTCTTTAAATAACTATAGATAACATGTGTTCGTCGTTATATTATTATTAAAAATATACCTTTGTAAAAAAAACTGTAATACTCCGTATTTTTGGAGTTAGTATTCTTTATAAATAAGAAAATATCCAGAATATAATCGAAAAGTATTTTAGTATTATTTACAAAAAATAAAAAATATAGTTTGGGAAGCTCGCAATTATAACTGAATTATGCAACCTATTTAGTATATCTAATTATATTATCAGTTGGTCTTGTAAGAGACCGTCTACTTTTAATTTAAAAGTAGGCGCGGCCCAAGCCCAATATTAAGAAGAGAATAGATCATTTTTCTTAATATAGTGACTACTTTAATCTATTTAGTGACCATTTTAATCTATTTAGTGACCAGTTTAATCTATTCAATAATAACATTCTTTAATTCATTTAGTGACTGATTTAATCCATTTAGTGACTAGCTTAATCCATTTTGTAAGACTGACGGACTATTTTTAAAAATTGTTTGTTCTAATTCAAAATTTAGAAGGGAAATAAAAGAAGGAGAAGAGAATGGACGACTAGGATGGTGCAAGATACCTAAAAAAGTGTTAGGTTAGAGAGAAATTGAATGGGCTTCTTAGGAGAACGTAGGTTTGCATTGTCTAATTTTATATTAAAATTAGACCGTCTATTATAATAATTTGTGTTATATTATAGTTTGCTTTATTTTAATTTTGGAATAAATAAATTAAATCAAATCCTATTAGACTTAGGAAGGCCACCCTATAAATAGGAAAGAAGAAAAAGGAAAGATTAAAAAAATTAGAAACCCTATTCTCTTTCTCTCAACCGTTTTTCTTTTTCCCTCTCAAATTCTCTCTCCTCTCTCTCCTTCTCCCTTGTCTTCCATCTGAATTACTTCGCCTTCGACGAGGTTGGGTGTGCGAGACGTGCGAGAAGGTTGTGCAAGCAAGCACTGAGTGCTCGAGTGTATGCGTGCAGTGTTCGAGGCGAGCCGGCAGATCGAGCGCGAGCGTCGAGGGCTTGTGCGACGAGGTTTGCGCGAGCAAGGGTTCGAAGTCGAGTGTGTTGTGCGACGAGCGTGGCATGTGGCTTTGAGTGTGTTGTGCGAGCGAGCGAATTGTGTGAGCCTTCGACGATGATTGGGGTGTGTGTTGTGTGCGTTGTTCGAGCAGGGGGTTGTGCGAAGTCGAGGGCAAGGTCGGCCAAGGTGTGCGAACGTGGTGTGTGCGAGCGTAGTGTGCGAACGTTCGACGGTCGATGTGGTCGCGCGAGGTGCAACGGTGTGGTGCGAAAAGGTCGGCGTTGTTCGAGCGTGCATGGGATTGCGCGAGGCTCGAGGCTGGTTGCGTCGATGTCGGAGTCGGTGGCCGGTGTTTGACATCGACGAGGCTGAGTGGTATAAATAAATAATATGTATATAATATGAAAAAAAGGTTCCAACCATGCTTATTATTTTAAAGAAGTACCTATAATATAGAAGATATTAATATTTCTCCTATTCCCAAGCTTTTTCCTTATCCCTAGTTTGAAGCATTCTGAGGCCTTAAGTAAGCTTCCGAAGTTCTCTACTTTCAACCCGAAGCAATGTCCTTGCCACGCACTAGTTACTAGTTAATACCATCAAAGTCCAAAACGACAGCTCAGTGGGCCCACATCTTGTAAGCTAGTAATAAAAATAAATAAAAAATAAAAGACACCTTGAAAATAAAAATACAAAAGTCGGTTTTAAAACTATTTAAGTCACCGAAATCACGTCAAATATATATGAAGTATTATTCTTAACGACTAAACGTGTCAAACTAAAAAAGAAGAGAAACAAAAAAAAAATGTGTAGCTGGCAAAAAAAAAAAAACGCGTCAAATAACCGACTTTACGCTACTATAAATACGACCCCGGCCCCCTCGTGCTCTTATCTCTTCGTGTTGGATTTTTGTGTTTCACTGTTATAGGGTTTTTCAATAATTTATGCGTTGAGTGAATTTCGATGTCGATGTTCGAGTTCTACTACTGCATAAATTCGCTCGCTTGTTGATGATTTGGGGGAACGATTCTTCTATGATTTGATGCCCAAAGATATTTTTCGTCCGATGAGTTTGATCTATTGTTTTTAACCTTGTGACTATAAGTCTTGGGAGAATTATCGAAGCATAATTCTATGATCTGGTTTAATTTAATGCGTAAAACTCGTCGGATGATTTTGATCTATTGATTTTAACCTGTGCTTATTTCTTGAAGATTTATGGCTCATCGAAGAAGCATAATTCGGTTTATGATGGAGCGATTAGTGAGGTGCGATTAGTGATTTTCTCGACACATGATCAAATTTAGACTTTGACTCTAATCATTTTTCTCTCTCCTCTTGTGTGATTATATTTGAAGCTTTTGCGTTCGTCGAAGAGTTGTTGCAGTAATTCGGGTTTGAGTTTTCGGGTTCGAGCTCCAATAGTACCTTCAATTTGTTACTCGTATATTTGAATGGGTCCGGCACTGCCTTCATCTTCTACACCAAATCTATATTCCTCTGTCACCTCTCCATTATCTCTAATATATAAAAAATATAGCTATTAATAATATAAAAATATTTTTTTGATATAATATCCATAAAAAATACATAAAAATATTGTAAAATTAATTTTCCATAAAAATTATGTAAAAGCCGAAAAACGAAATTATTCGCGATTTGGACTAAAAATCAAAAATTTTAAAAATACAGACCAATTTTTTTTTTTTTTGTCTGAACCAAAAATCAAACCTTCAAAAAACTTGGACCTAATTAGGGCCCTAATATGTAGGTTCTCCCTTAGGCTCCGAAATCTCATAAACGGGCCTGGATGAGAGGTATCTGGAACTGGAAGTGAGGTATTCTCCATTGATTTGCTTCGCTCGTTAATTTCTAATTTTTTCCTCCTGTCCACCGTTGATCCACTCTGGATAGGCAATTTATTTTATAAGAAAAGTTCATGTGAGTTGATAAAGTTCGTGTTTGTGTCATATATATATTTGTTGTGTTGACTCGTTTAATTTAACGTGTTGAAATATTGTCGAGGAGGATAACATAGTTTCGTGTCCAGTTCATGTTGTATGTCGTGTTAAGCTACTTTTTTTTTGTTACTTGTAAACTTTTTTTGTATGAATATCCTATATTTGTGTAATTGTGTAGCAATTGGGTTTTATGGATTCCAGCGAGTCATTTTCCATATTAGTATCCTAGTGTATATTTCAATATTCGAGAGGTTGGAGAATGAAAAGACATGGTACTGAGCTACTTAACTCACCACCTATTGACAGTGGGTTTTACGATGAATCTTCACTAAGTTTGTATTCGTATGACTTTTCTCTAACGAAAGCAATAGTTTGCGCGCATAGTGAACCATGCTGATGTTCTTAATCAAGTCGAGGGGGTTAGTCTCTTTGTTCTGAAATAGACCACTTTGATTATGGATACTCTTGAAATAATAAGTCAATTTCTATTGTTCATAAGCTATTGTTTTAAAATGTCCCTTATTACTCAATAATATTACCCCTTCAAATTCATAATAGATACTAAGTTCCAAAAGAGATTATCAGTAGCAAAAGATAGGTGAATAGTCTGAGAATTCGAAAATTTCTTATAGATTAGAGATGGACATGAACTTAAATTGTCTACTGGATGTCTCTCATATGAGGAATTTTATTCGAGACAGTGCATTTACTTTACTTGGTGTTGTTAGGTGCTTGATTGATGTTGCATCAATATTTCGACTAATTATCTGGTATACGGTTAACATCTCTCAAAGAACTTGCTGCTTGATTTTCTCGTGTATATATTCTAGTTTGTCCTTGTGCTTCAGGTTTATGTTAATTATGTACTAGATGTTGTTCGTCTTTACGGTTGAGCTTATTGATTAGTCCACAGACGTTGATCATGTGATTTTGTGAGGCAATGTGTTGATTAAAAATAATAAAAAAATAGAAAAGTCTCGTGTGGACTTGACATCCGTTAACTTCACCTCAATACAACTAGCTAACCTATGAAGCACACGACTAGGAAAAATAGTTACCAAAATACTACTTGTACTTACTTCATACTTCCCAAGTTAAGCTTGACCTACTCGTAAAAATTGTACCTTCAACCACCAGGGGCACTTTGAGGAAAGATTTTCCATCCTCCCCTATTACTCTCAATGTTTTCTAATCTGTTAATCCAAGTCGAATTGACCTGTGCGAAGTTCCGATCCGATAGGGGAATTCATCTTAGCAATCCAAACAAAATGACTCTATAATTATCATCGATCAATCGAACATATATACTGTCAGAGGTGATAACGCGTCGAGCTGAGCCAAAATTTTGTGCAATTTTTTGTGCCAAAACCCATCATTTCGAGTAAAAAACAAGTATTTTGGGCCAGAAATCGAGACCGATCGAAATTTTGACTAAAAAGTCTTTTTTAATTATCCAAAACCCGTATCAAAACCAATAAATTCAGATCAGGTATGCAACCCGGGCTTTCACCCACCGGACAGAGTCGAACTTTTAGTGCATTTACTCGGCTTACTTGTGGGACCAAAACCGAGCCAAAAAATTCTGTCCAAACCCGGGAAAAATTTGCGCCGGACTCATTTGATCAGCTCGGGGACGGCCTACGAATCTACGATCCTCAAATTCCACAACGTGTTCCTCTTTATCCAAAAACTCAACATTAGTCATTCATCATTTCGTTGACCCCAATCCCACGTCACTTTCTCTCTCCTCCAAAATCTCTTCCACTCATGGCGATGTCACGTCCTTCTCCCTCCCACTCCCACCTACCACCACCACCAGCGCCACCACCGTCATCAAGTTTCAACCTCGAAATCACCATTATTTCCGGCAAACACCTCAAAAACGTCAACTGGAAAAACGGCAATCTCAAACCCTACGTCATTTTCTGGGTTAACCCAGACAACAAACTCACAACCAAATCCGACGATTCATGCAACACTAAACCCGTTTGGAACCAACGTTTCATCCTCCCAATAAACTCCTCTCTTTCCGACGCTTTTCTCTCTCTAGAAATCTTCCACTCTATAACGTCGGAAACCCCCAAACCTTTTGTGGGTTCTCTTCAAGTTCGTCTCGCAACCTTACCCGAACCCGAAAATCCAAACTTAACCCGAACTTTTGAGCTTCTCCGTCCTTCGGGTCGGGTTCAGGGTAAGATCCGATTAAAACTTTCTATCAAAGAACAACTTCTACCACAACATACCCTTGATCATGGGTATTATTACTCTTCTGCCCCTCCTTTTCCGTACAATAATTCCAGGTCAGCATCGCCTGTTCCTCCGGCGTACCCGTATTCTTCTACGGGTTATTATTCAGGGTATTACCCGCCTCCAAGTGGGGCCCGGGTTTACGGGGCACCGTCTGCTCCGGTGGAGTTTAATCAGTACGAGCAGAGGATGAGGCCGGGTGCCGGTTTCGGTACCGGGTTGGGAGTTGGTGCGATTGCTGGGGTGCTTGGTGGGATTGCTTTAGATGAAGGGTTGAAGTATGAAGAACAAAAGATAGCTGAGAGAGTTGAGGATAATTATCTTAGTAATACTCCTAAAGATGATTTCAGTGATTACCGTGGTGAATTTTAGAGTTATTATATGGGTAAGTTTGCTTGTTCAATACTAGCTAGTTATTATTAATATTATTGTTGTTGTTGTTGTTTTGTTGTTGTTGTTTTACTGCTTTGAGTATGTTGTATGAAACAATTGAAGGTGTTTATGGGACCTTATATGTATGTACATTGTACATAGTTTTACTTGTATGTGTTGTCTTAATGATAATATTAATCAAAGAAATCTTGTTTTATCATCTAGTTGTATTTAGTGTAGTGTAATGTATGCCAAAGTTTTCAATTTTGATATGCTATTAAGTATTAACAATGTGTTTGATGTATTTGAAAGGATTTGTGGTTGTTGAATGTGTTGATGGAGAATGGAAATGTTTATCAGTTATTGAGTACTATGATGGGATTATGAAATGTGCACTGAATTTTCAGTGTACAATGTGAATTGATTCCGTCTAATTCATAGGGTATTGTGGTGATTAAATGAAACTACATTCATCATGATTTTGATGCTTGTTGGCTAGCAGGATTTAGTGGGTAGATATTGTATGTATCTTTAGGAGCTCAAGGTCTTTCAGGCATTTATTGTGTCTTATGATAAAAGGGTTGATTGAATGAGCATATTGATCAAGGTCGGACTGATGGTTTAACAGCATAAAATGGGGCTTGTGTTAGTGTATGAGCTTGGGCTTTTAATTCTTTTTCTTCGATTGGTGAGTGAAATTACGAACATCTTGTTTGCTCATATTAGCTTTATTATGTCTGAATTGGCTCTCAGCATGGCTAAAAGCATGGGGAAGAATTTTCTTCTGTTTTAAATGATTTCAGATTTTCATTATTGTAGTTGAAGCAAATAAGTTGACGGGCCTTGCTAATTGGTTCTACGTTTGGGCTTTAAAGCACTACTTTGTTGCATAAACTTGATTATAAAGTTTCGATGAAGGGAAGAGAGGATTGGGCTATTCTGAATTGCCTAAAATTTAATTTCCTTAACATGCAAATTATGAAGCTATAACTCTTGAAATTCGCTCGATTGAATTGTTCTTTTGGGAGTAGAGTAGCACGTGGAGGTAGAGTTGAAGTTAAGAGGGGGGACATGCTGTGAGTAGATTTTTAGCGAGAACATGCAGGATACTTACAATCATTCGACTCTTGATTTTCATGCTCCTTCATTGATTGTGATTCTCATTTGAAGGTGGCTCTACTAATATGCTGTGTCTCTTGCAGTGTGTTTATGAACTTGCTCTTAAAGTTTGAAAATGAATCTCTCGTTTAGTGTGGCTCCAGTGAGGTTCTCTAAACCAGTTTCCTAGTTGTGATTGATTTGCTGTTGATGATTTTATTAACCGTGATTTGCGATCGAACTATGGAGTATGGACCCTAAATTAAGACCAAAATCTACTTTTGTTGGTTCTATTCAATCAGCTTTTTCTGTTTCAAGGTGGGGCCTGAAATAGAAGCTGTCTCTTTTTCCAAGGAAATGGTTCATGTGAACACTTTATATTGGAATTTGTTGTAGTGAGAACCTTACTATCAAGTTAGTTATATATGGAGCCACATCTTGAAGGTTGTTCCCTGGACTTTCCTACTTCCTGCTCATAGTTGTTATCGGATCTTTTTGGGTGTTGAAGTGTTGAGCAAAGAAAACGACATTACAGCACAGAGTCCCTTGCCCACAGGCAAGAGGTAAACAATTGAAAGGTGATTTGGACTTAGCACTTGGCCTTATGGTGAAGGGCAATGGACTCTGTGATGTGAGGTTTGTGCTAGGTTATTGGGAAAATGTAAAAATGGTAGGAAGGACCAAGTGTAGCTTGAAAACGTGAAGAAACTGTAGAAAGAGACCTCACTGCAGAGAGTCCATATCCCTTTACCAAGAGGGTGAGATAATGATGGTAGGATAAACCAAACATAGAAATGAGACATTTCCTATCTCTCAATATATGTTGTGACCCTTTAAACATTCTGCCCAGCCTTGTGATGGTGAACTTAGGTAGGAAATCCAGATCCCCACATTACCTTCCCCTTGCAAAAAAGAAAAAGGGGGGGGGGGGGGGGGGGGAGGGGGAGGCAGGGTCAGTTTATGGCCTCATGCATCGGACTTAGAGAGAGAGGGGGGAGAGGGGTTACTAATAATGGATAATTTTTGGTATTTGATATTCACATATAAACTAGGGGTTACTAATAATGGATAATTTTTGGTATTTGATATTTGCATATAAACTTAAATTTTCCCTAGTAAGATTAAGTTGATCAACTGTATATGTGAAACAAGCATAAATCATACTTTAAAAATATAGTTAAATCATCGTATATACAATTAAAAGTAGTTCAGTATACTGATGGATCGATAATGAGATCCATATTTCAAAAAACAGCTGAAGTTCTATATACTGTTAAAGTTGTTGGATATACAATTAAAAGCGTTGAGATATGTAGATTGAGGTTTGTTTGGCTTAACTAGAACATGTTTCTAGTGGAGAATGCTTTTCTAAAGGAAAACTCTATTGTGAATTTGTTTTTCTTTGTTTAGTTGCTCACAAGAAAGTCAGAGAGGAAGAGAAAGATAGAAATGTTGCAAGAGGATAATTAGGATAAGGAAAGGTAAGGAATCGAGAAGAAAACAACATTCCGTCCTTTAAACGGAAAATATTTTCCATCCTTAGGAGAACAATTTTTTCACCCTTTATATTCCACCCTTTACAAAGTAAGGAAAATGAAAAAACCTATGTTTTCCGTCAATTCAAACGCTCTATTAAGTTGATCCAAGCGATGAACCTAGCCGCTCTCAATAGATGAGTTGCTTTCTAGTTTAGATACTCGTGGTAACAATGAATTGGGGATTAGAAATGGGATCTGCATGTTGAACAGTTGAAGTTTAGACACTTCACTCTCAAAAGTCACAAGTTCTTAGTTGCTTACAACACACTAACTCAGAGCTAAATGTCATGAAATGCATGAATGCTACTCTTTGACTGTTACTAATTTACTTCTTTCAGTTTATCCTTTTCTACATTAGTAGTATCTATCATCATATTATTAGAGTCCAGAGAACATGCATTTTTTCCTACTTTATCTTTAAATGGTTGGAGTGTGGAGTTTTTCTGTTTGGATTTGTGCGCTGCTGGCTCTGAGGTCTCTTTATGTGGATGGTGGGCCTCTTTCAAGTGGAACATGCTTTGTCAATTCAGAAGTAAAATTGCTGTGAGAAACAGAACTTCATACATAGTGCACAGGTTTGTTGCACTGATTTTCCTTGTGCTTTTATGAACAAGAGTTACTTTGAAACTTCCTCAACTGAAAGTGGTTATACATGCATGTCAGTTTCACTTGACAGATGTAAACTTTAGGGATGTTGTTTTTCTGTGGCTTGTCCATACTCCTATGTGATTACTGTCTAGTCGTCTAATATGAATTGACAACAACTCTGGATCTAATGAAGAGATGTTTCATCTTGGAAAATTCTTGATGTCTTGGGATTTATACATGATTTGTAAGCGTCTAATTGAGATAGATTTAAAGAATAAGTTTCGAGGTAAAACAATCACACTCCTATATGAGAAGAGTCACGTTAGAAGTCACCCTCTTAATAGGAAGAGTCATTGCAGTCTTATATTACATTATTGTGAGATGCAAATTATCGTCAAGAATTTACGCTCTTTCTGTAATTTGGAAGTGTAGATATAGAGACCTTTTTTTTTCTTTTTACACATTGCTTGAATGTAGTCGTTCTTTATTATTGTTAATGTGAATCTTCAGCATTTGTTGCTTGAATGTGCCATCCTCTTATGCATAATGTAGTGTTTACAGGCCAATTTTCTAACATATATGAAGCATGATCTTTGTTCCAGCTCAGTAGTCAGTATGTGCTTCCAAGTTGTTTTTAGGCGAATAATAGGTGAGCATCACCTAGTAAGCAGTAAAGATGGCATTGTATTGTGCTTGTGCCAGGCGGAGCCATGACATGGTCCAGGCAGTCGGGCACTTACTGGCTCGTGCCTATGCTAGGCCGGCTCTAACCTCTAAGTTCTATTGTGCTGCGCCGTCGTGTATAGGATTAAATTTCATGATTTTGACCATCCAAAAATGTGTATCAGGCATGTATAAGATTAAATTTCATGAGTGCCTGCATTGTATTCGTGTTGTGGTGTGTTTTTTCTGTGCCAGGTTGAAGCATCCACCTGGTTCGGTGCCATGTGAACCCTTGTTTGGGTTCACATCCTATATTCTTAGATGCACGACATGACATCATTTTCAATTAATTAAGACATGTAACTCCAATATTAAAGGCTTTTGTTTAGGTCTTGAGAACTTAGGAAGTCTTGACAAAGTGATCAGTCTGATCACTTGATTTTATTGCACATATGGACAAGTTGGTCCCCTCAATTTATTTTTGGCACTAACCTGTTACCTGATGGTAGTTACTAACTCTACTGCATGAGCCCTACAGGAATGTAACACAAAATATCTGGGAGTTGTTGAACATTCCAATCCTCGGTAGCGATGAGATAGTTTTTATCGACATCGCATATGGTTATAATGGTTCGTACTCAGGCTCGTACGTCGAATCGTTGTAGTGGTTTCGATGGTTCTCATCTAGCTGCAGTGGTTCTAATGGTGCTCTAGATGGTTAAGATGGGTAGAAATAGAATGACACTTCCTAAGTGGAGGGCGGAGGCGATTGATTCATCAAAGGATAAATGTGAATCTCTTCATCGTGAGTGTCATATTTTCCAATTTCTAGTGTATACAACGTGTGCTTGTGTCTGCTCCTTATCCTACTTGGGAAGCTTTGGGATTGATTTTCACCCTTGGCAAGTTGGGATTTCATTTATTCCCCTTAATTTGTCAAGGTTTCCCCTTATCTTATTAAAAAAAATATAATTATAATCGGGACACCATCACACCACTTTTTTTTTTATTTTTTATATTAGGAAAGATAATTGGTCTGAAGACCAACTCCTGTTAAACTACTAGTCTGCAAGGTACACTAGCTCAGAGGCTGGGTAAAACGCTAAATAACGCAGAAGTAAATTACCTAATATATTGTTGGGATGAGAATTCGAACCATGGCAATATCCTGGAATTCGGGACGGTACTCCATTGAGCTACCAACTTTTCCTCACATCACTATATTATTGGAGTGGTGTGTATCAGGTTTAATTAATAGATTGTATGTAGAATTTATGTTAATATTTGCTGTAGATCAATTTGATTGTTTATTGTTGACAATTATCTAATAACTCTAATTATAAATAATAGGAAGGTAGTGATTGTCCTTTGTTATCTTTTTAATGGAGGAAGGTATTAGGTACTGATTCTTGATTTAGGGAGACAGTGTGGCATTCATTATTCCATTAACTCCCTCCATTATCTAAATTCCTATGTTGTGTTGACTATAATTATAGCATTATTACATTTTTCCAGCATAAATTTATGTTGGCAAATAATCAAATTCTATATCATATCTTAAACATAGAGCATCTGACAGACTAAAGTTATCACTAAATCAGTGTTTTTGTTATTAGCAACGTGTATTAAATACTCATATTTTCAACTGACAGCTCCAATTTAAGAGGGAACAAATTTATTTTCTTTAATTTTCAACTGTAAATCAATCATCTCATGATTGATTATATATTCTGACCTTAAATAATCATAGGTTTTGTCCGTTTGTCAAACAATTTCGCACATTTTCTCCTCTTCCACTATCTTTCCAAATTAGTAATAATAAAGTCTCAATCATTACAGAAAGTATTAAGTCAACTTTATCTAATGACATGAAATTAAAGTAATCAAATCTTCAAAATTTAACCATGATCAAGGTTGATCAATACAAGTTTTAAAGAAACTAAAAAAAGTATAATTTAGTAAATAAATAATTCCTCTGTTCTTTTTGTAAATTGCTACATTTTTCTTAAACTAAATGATTATTTTATTTTTTTGGTGAATAAGATGGTTGAAATTACCATATTAAACGCTCATACAAACCGTCATATAAGAATCCATACAATAACTAAGGGTAGGGAAAACGACTGTTTCATTTTAATTGTTACATTATTTAACCTTTCTGTATTTGGAGTACTTAACTCCGACAAAAAAAATAACATTTTTTTTTTCACTTTTCCCTTATTTTATATTAAAGGGGTAAAAAAAAAATCATTCAAATAGCTTAATAGTAACATCGTCTAAAATCTTGTGTAAAACACAATTTCGTAATTGAAAAAAAACGAAGAGAGTAACACATGGTAAAAGTAAGATTGCAATTAGAATTAGAATTATAGCACAATAGAAAGTTAAGAAAGAAGAACTTAAATAAGGTAAAAAAAAAATTAAGTAAAAATTAAAAAGGCCTCATCTCTCAATTTCTCACCACCAATTGACCCATTGGCGATCATGGTCTTCAAGGTCAAATCAAATTTACAACCCCACCACACTATATTGTTCCATTATATAGGCCTAATAACTTGATACATATTGCATAAATTCCGGGTCGGATTCAAGACCCGCCATCGTCTCGGGTGCCAAAACTACCTCAAGATCAACACTTCCTCCGCCTTCCCGACCCGGGAAGGCGGATATCTTACCGTCAAATTTATTCGCCCACCCACTTCGCACTGCAACGGGTCTCCCCCACCCGAAATCATTATCAAACATCGGAAAACGGGGCGAACTACCCATTGTAATCATCGCCCCATCAAAATTACCCAAAGGAAAAGTCCTCGGGTTACTCTCCCACTCAGCCACATACTTCCTAACGGTGTCGTTTCCATGATCCTTCACATTTTTATTCAATTGCTCCGCGGCCCACCTTAAGTCATTAGATAAAACATCATCTGCCGAAGCAAATGTTGGTATGCTTTGGATCGCATTTCCGAAGTAAAGTGGATTTAGCTTCGGTTCTAACCTATGACGACAATTAACCGCCATCCGAAACGTCGTCGTTTTCTCCGGGTTCAATTTCCTAGCGCGTGTAACACACCGCCAAAGCAACGCGCTTAGGGATTGAAATGAGGAAATCTCAACTGCCGCCATTGATTCCGTTTCGATTAAGCTTTGAGGTTTCGAAACGGCAACGGCGTTTCGTATCCAATTCTCAAGTTTCGACGCCATTTTCGCGTCTTTGTTACTATTCCATGGATCATTACTCTGTTTTCCGATCAATTCAACCGCAGAAATCGAGAATTTCCGATTATTCACCTTCGATTTCAATTCCAAAATCGCTTCTCTACTAAAACTGAAAATTCTCTCTCTAATCGGCGCTTTTGTATCAAACGTAACCACAGGTCCACCTTCTGGAACCTTCAAAATCGCCGGCGAAATAATCACCGAATTCCGGCAAAAATCCGGCGATTTCGTAATTCTTTTAACTCCTCTACAAACTTCAGCAAAAGTATTGAAGAAATTCCAGAAAGAAGTTCCATCAGTAACAGAATGATTAACAGAACAACTAATAAAAACACCATCACCAAGCTCAGTAACCTGAACCGCCATTAACGGTTGAAAATGACCTTTATAACTAACAACACGATCATAAGTGAAAAACTCTTTAACGACGTTAGGAACGTCAGTAGGAGAGAGAATATCACGGATATAAACATTCTTCGCAACAGCATGAACGAAGTCAACTCCAGAATCATTACAAGTGATATAAATATAACCGAGTGAATCAGTTATAAATCTACCAGCAAGTGCAGGAAAATGAGTTAAAGTTGTAGACAAAGAATCTTTGAGGAGAGAGATTAAAGTTGATGAATTAAGATTTGGACGAGTGAATAAATTTCCTTTTTGAATGTAATGACATGAAAGCATAGGAAGGTCTGAAACTGAAAGTTTAAGGTCTTCCATGGTGGAAGGAATTGCAGGAAAAACAGTTGATTTTGAGATGATTTTGACAGAGGTTGAAGATGAAGATTGTAATAATTCTGAGCAAGTCATTTTTATTTTATTTTTTTGTGGGAAAAAAAAGGGGGTTTTATGGAGTAGAGAGAGGAAGTGAGTGAGAAGTGAGGAAATGAAGAAGAGTAGAGTATGGTATTTATAGGGATGATGGAGAGGTATAATGTGTGGGTCCCTTGTGTTGCTGACGCGGTAGATGAATTTTGATTTGTTGTTTAGAGTTGAAGGAGCTGACTCTTTGAGTTAATACTCTCTATATTTGACAGGTTTTCTTTCAATCATTTTTTTTGTTAGTTTTTTATTTTTGGGTATTGGATGGAGTTGTTTTGTCTTTTTTTTTTAGAACGTATTGTGTCGGACTCATCCGACCATAATCTTTGGTCGGACGACTTTCAGGTGGTTCTAATTTTTTTTCAGTTAGTCTTAATTTTTTTTCAGGTAGTCTTTGTTTTTTTTCAGTTAGTCTTCTTTTTTTTTAAGTTGGTTTTTGTACTTCAGTTAGACTTACTTTAGATTTCAGTTGGTCTTTATTCTTTTTCAGGTAGTCTTCATTCTTTTTCAGGTAGTCTTCATTCTTTTTCAGGTAGTCTTCATTTTTTTCAGGTAGTCCAACTGAAAAAAAACAAAGTCCAACTGAAAGAAAACAAAGTCCAACTGAAAAAAAAAAAAAAAAACAAAGTCACTGAAGAAGAAAACAAAGTCCAATGAGAAAAACAAAGTCAAAACAACAGTAAAGACAACACTAACCTCTGCTTTCTCTCACTTTCTCCTTCTTCTTCATTCCTCTTCTGCCACAAAGTCCTTGATTACTGTATCTGCGTTATACCTTGGACGCACCTGGGAGTTCTTTTATCTTTGCCATCTTCATATGGCTAATCAGAAGACGATCCAAAGGATCAGCTCATATCTTGCCACAGAAACATGTGATGTCAAGGGAACTATCAGTCCCCTGCAGCTTCCTACGAAAAGTGGCAGGTGTTGTTTATGCCAATTTTGTACTAAGTACGCAAAAGGAAAAGGGAACCAACAACGAGATCTCTATACTATGATGGTCAATATTAATGAATAGACGAAATACGTAAAATAAATAAAACAACAAAAAGACAAACGAATTGTTGACGCGGAAAACCCAAATGATGGGAAAAACCGCGGGTGATGCTCTTGATCACCAATCCACTAGTATGCCAACGACGTCAATACAATAATCAAGTACAATATGAAGTTAATATTACTTAGCAGCAACAAGAGAGAGAATAGTAGAGGGAGAGTTTGAATGTATTTTGTGTGCTGAGAGAGAAGAGAATTGGCATAAGGAAACTAGGTTTACAATTGTTTACATATTTATACCCGAAAATATTCCCAACTGAATTTAGAGTTGTTCCTCTATATAAGGGCCATGTCAGCAAAATCCCCCATATCTCTCAACTGTCTAACCACCACTTTTCAATTTGCTTTGAACTAGTCAACCCCAATTTGGCAGCCTAACTCCACTTCTGTTTTCGTTCAAATGATATGCACTCCAGCGCCCAGTTGCAAAACGTGGGCCCAACAATTGCCCCTAATTGATGACACTTGCCCAACCGCTTGAGGAAGTGGCAACAATTACATGCCCCAAGACTTCATGTTTGTTCATTTTGGACGTCGACGTCGTCATTAGAGAACACCATGTCGTCTGTCGTCGTCGCTGCTGTTGCGATAACTACTGCCGACGTCATCCTTGATGACGCCAAAATCGTCAAGGGGACGTGAGACGGCGTCATGGACGCCAGAAGACGACGTTCATAAACTCCGGGATGTTAAAAACTCTCGACGACCTGCTTCATGACGGCGTCACTGTCGCTGCTGAGACGGCGACAACTGCTGAATATGCCCCTGTTGTAAAGAACAAAGATGCCATGGAGATAAATTCGTTTTCAGCGTTAGTTTTTGTGTGTAAAAGTCGTTGCATATGTTTATTGTGTGTAATCCAAATGTATGTTTGTAAGTATGTATGTACGTATGTGTATGACTTTTCCATCGTGACTAGAGGTTTAGTTTTAAAACCAAACGTTGTCATCCAGGATATGTCGTCAAGTGTAGGGCCCTTATGTTTGTATGAATGTGTATACGTATGTGTGTAGGTACCTTTGATGTTTGAAACCACTTGCAGTGTTAATTGTTAAGAAGGGCTAAATTGCCTCTTCTAATTAATTGCGTGTGGTGTTTTGTATGTTGTTGTGATGACTTCTTAAGGTGTGTGTCCCTTTTTGTATAGAAGTCACGTCGTATTCACCTGAACGCCGTCGAACCTTGATGCCCCAGCTTAAAACTGTCACCGTCATAATAAGGGTCGGTGTCAACTGTGATGACGTCGTCGACGCCGACGATGGCGTTATTGACGCTGATGATGGCGTCATTGACGCTGATGATGGCGTCATTGACGCTGATGATGGCGTCATTGACGCTGATGATGGCGTCATTGACGCTGATGATGGCGTCATTGACGCTGATGATGGCGTCAGGTGAATGTGAACATTGTGGTGTTCGATTGTGTCAAAGTTAATTGTCAACTAATCCTCGTCCCTGTACCTGTCTCCTTGAGATATGAAATAATTGACGACGTCCACTTGCCAGACGCCGTCGCAATTGTTGACGTCGAGTCGTCGACGTCACTTTTTGGACGACGTCCAGTTAGGATCGTTTTTCCAATCGTTGGCTTGATGAATTTGACGGACGCTATAAACTTGTTGTGGACGATCATAAGGCTTTGGACGCCACAAACTTTCTTCGTTTGGCGTCGACTTCCTGCTGTCGACGTCATAAAATTCCTTTCTTGACTGCATGTCTTCCTCCAATCGGATCTGGGCCGAAGCTTTGGCTTGAGCATCCTCGAACGTTGGACAGGGATACTTGGTAAGCTCTTTGTACAAATCTGAGTCTTCATCCAGTCCCCGTCGAAAAGCTTCAATAGCCGTCTTAACGTCGCAATTTGGAATCGACACCTTTTCCCTGTTAAACGTTGCCAAGGTGGATGAACCACTGCAGGGCTGGCCCAGTCAACGTCGATCCAAATCCTTTACACATGCATGCCTCGCGCATGCTACGAGGTATTGAGATGGTCATCATCAGTTGTTTGTATTGGGCGACGTGGTCATTTGGATCTGTAGTGCCGTCGTACATCTTCATGGTTGGGACGGAGAACCGCTTTGGAACCTCGACCATGGCAATAAAATCAGCAAAAGGTGAGTCCGCATAGCTGTCTGGCGTCGCTTTCTCCATAGGACGAGGGACGCCGGGGATTTTGGCGATCATGTCTTCTAGTCGCTGAAGACGCTGCTCGATGTCGGCGTCACGCCCGATGACGGCGTCATGCCCGATGACGGCGTCGTCTATGTTGCGGCGCTTAGAGCCTTTGGACTTTTGAGCAGATTTCAGGCTTTGATTCTCCATACAGGACGCGACATAACTTTCTTTCAATATCGCCATCTCCGCCTTGACGCGGTTGAGCTCATCGATGACCTCTTGGGTGGTGACCCATTGTCCTGCCATTGAAAACACGAAAGGATGGAAAAGTACGGAAAACTTACGTAGATAAGATGAAACGAAAAAACGTGATTGCCAAAGGATGTATAGAGATCTTGCTGTGGCCCCACGGTGGGCGCCAAATTGTTTATGCCAATTTTGTACTAAGTACGCAAAAGGAAAAGGGAACCAACAACGAGATCTCTATACTATGATGGTCAATATTAATGAATAGACGAAATACGTAAAATAAATAAAACAACAAAAAGACAAACGAATTGTTGACGCGGAAAACCCAAATGATGGGAAAAACCGCGGGTGATGCTCTTGATCACCAATCCACTAGTATGCCAACGACGTCAATACAATAATCAAGTACAATATGAAGTTAATATTACTTAGCAGCAACAAGAGAGAGAATAGTAGAGGGAGAGTTTGAATGTATTTTGTGTGCTGAGAGAGAAGAGAATTGGCATAAGGAAACTAGGTTTACAATTGTTTACATATTTATACCCGAAAATATTCCCAACTGAATTTAGAGTTGTTCCTCTATATAAGGGCCATGTCAGCAAAATCCCCCATATCTCTCAACTGTCTAACCACCACTTTTCAATTTGCTTTGAACTAGTCAACCCCAATTTGGCAGCCTAACTCCACTTCTGTTTTCGTTCAAATGATATGCACTCCAGCGCCCAGTTGCAAAACGTGGGCCCAACAGGTGTTCCTACAAAGTTTTAACAGAAAGAGCTTGAGTTGGCGACTGATAACTTCAATGCTTTGATTGGTCGAGGAGCATCAGGGAGTGTTCAAAGCCATAGAAGACTCGACCCATCTCACAACATCCTTTCCAGTTTTGTGAAGTGAAGAAAATATAGTACTCTATGAAATTAGCACATTATAAGGAAATGGGCCCACCGACGGCGAGTCTCCGACGTCGGTGAGGGTGGGTTTTTTGCTGCGTTTTTTGAGTCCCATTTTTTTGGGTTGTTATGGAGGAGAGAGAATGTGGGAAAGTTAGGGGTTTTGGGGAGGTGAAAAATGTTGGGAAAATGGTGATGATTGAGCTTTGTGAAAGGCCAAAGGAGAGGGTGTTTTGAGGTCACTGGGTCAGCCCGTCTGACAGAAAGTATTTGGTCAGACGGTCTGACCCAATACTTTCACTTCTTTTTTTAAGATGCACTGGGATGCATAGAGACATACTCCCTCTGTTTCAAAAATATTGCTACATTTTGACCGTTGGTATTATTCACTTGGTAATTTGATTGTTTGTTAGTTGATATACATAAGAAAAAACATAGTTTTGTTGGATCTTATTTGATTCGTCCCAATTTGTATTTTTCAAATATATAATTTTTATTTTTTTTTCATATATGTAACTTAAGATAATTAGTGTTTGAATTTGCATCTCGTAAACTGTGAAAAAGCAAATGTAGTAACATTTTGGGACAGAAGGAGTATAAGATGATAGTTTTTATATCCATAAAAAAAGCATTAAATTTAAATTTCTAGTTGCAAAGAATGAACAACAATACATTACAAAAATAAATCAATCTAGCAACTGTTAAAAATTGTTGCTATTTAGAAGAAATTTGTTGCCAAATTGAGTTGGCAATGAATTAGAAAAAAAAATATATAGTTGTTGCTAAAAAGTTTGTGGTCATATGATTTTAGCTACAGAATTCAAAATTATTTTGTTTTCATATCGCACACTCGTAAAACAACTGAACTGAATTGAATTAAATTATAACTAATAGTAATGAGAACAGGCCCTTGCAAGTTTAAAGATATTACATACTAATAACAATTGATAATAGTATGTGAAACTCCTTTAGCTTATAAGGTTATATTTTGACTCATCTTTATTCAATGTGGGACACAATTCAAGAAGAAGTATGAAGTTATTTCAACAACAAACAATAAATATATTGTTTTAAATGGTAACAAATCATATATATTTGTCCATATCTGTTTCTAAATGGCAATAAATTTAAAATATGATGACATCCATCAATAAATAGTAAATGACAACAAATAAAATATAGGCTATTGTAGTTTGTTGCTAAATGGCAACAAATCAGAAATATGATGTCATCTACCAACAAACAGTCAAATTAATTGTTTCTAACGTCAACATAATCAAATATTGGTTGTCGTAGTTTGTTGTTAAATGACAACAAATTGCAAATATGATGCCACTTAGCAACAAAAGTAAAATTACTTGTTTCTCGTGTCAAAAATCAAATATTTGTTGTCTTAGTTTGTTGTTAAATGGCAACAAATTGAAACTTTGGTGGACATCTAGCAAAAAATAGTAAAAATAATTGGTTCCTAATAGCAACAAATCAAAAATATGTTGCTTTTTTATTTGATCGAAAATTACAGAAAAAAATGTCACTTTATAATAGGCAACATAAAGATAATCTATTTTGCTATTAATCAGCAGATTTATAATTTGTTGCCAAAATTAATTTCTATAATGCTCAAACTTTTGTAGTAATAAGACATGTATAAAAAAAAAGTAATTTATATTCTTTTAAAAATACAACATGTATGTTTTGGAGAAGCATTCACTTTTCTTTTTTATTTAAAAGACAGTAAGAATGTCGTCAGTGTCATTATTATTTTGTTTGTATCAAAAAAATTGGATCTTTATACTTCCTCCATTTCAAAATAGATGCTACATAGTTGACTTTTCCACTATTCATGAATGAGGTTTGACCATGCATTATTTACTATTAGGTAAAATCAAATGTTTTAGTGTAATATGTTGTTGGATTTGTCTTAATGTATATTTTCAGAAAATCAAAATTTTATACTTTACTCTAATACATAATTAAAGATATTAGTAGTCAAAGTAGTGCCTCGACAAGCGTTTTAGTCAACAATGTACCATCTATTTTGAAACGGAGGAAGTATATTTTTTATTCGGTAATTTACTAGTCCAAGCAAGTTCAACCCTCATGAGTTAGGGGGTAAGAAGGCGATCCCTCGAAAACTAGGAATTTATACCCAGAAGCAAATATCCACACAAACGCCCTAAATATGAGGTTGATGAGAGTCGAACTCCCGTCCATGAGGTTAGGAGGTGGAAGCTCCAACCATTGGACTCCCACATATTTTAAAAAATTTGAACCTGTATGATAATTAAGAGAGGGATAGATATAAAATATATAATCAAATAAAATCGTTACGATCAATATAAAACTCTCAAAAGAAAACGTTGCAATATGCTAATACTTTGAAGATTAAGTAGTGCAAAATAAGATAGTATCATCTAAAGTCTAAACCACCAATATCTTGATTTGTCAAAATATTTGCAAGTCGTGGCATTGGTCAAACTCAATCCAAAAATCTCTCACTAATATGATATGGTATTCATACATTTACGGAGATATTATTGGACCAAAGAAATTAAATTTCAAGTAGTATTAGTATAGTAGATTAGTAGTAGTAACAATTTCTTGGGATTGTGCAATTCTTCTTACTCACCCTGCATATCGCAGATATCCGCCATCTCAGTAATCCCCATGCAAACGAATCTAAGTAAGTAGGATTCACCTCACTCACGTGAAGACACCGTGACTTACATTCTCTTCTTTATAGGACCAAAAAGGTTGTGTTTAACTCCAGTTTTTATCTTTTTACCGTGATTTATACGCGCTCTTTCACACGACTTGCCGTCGATACTACGTGATCTGCGAGATACCATAGTATCCTTACTTGGGATTTGTGTAGATTATCAACATTTTTTTAAGTTGGAAAGATGAAGGATCCTACTAAATAGGTATTTCGTATAAATTATAAATACATCCAGCCAGGTTCATAGGTCAGATTTCTTGGAAGGAAAGGGGATGGTAAGGAAAACCAACTTCCAATTTCAATTAGGCCGTGTCCTCCAATTCCAAAGAGCCATAGTGAGATTTGATCCCATAATCTTAAAGTCATGAGGTCAAATATTTATCATTAGGCTGAGTTCTACTTGGTTTTGAGAGGAAATGTTATCAACTTTGATACTTTCGCTCTAGTAGATGTGACAAAAATATGTATTGTACTTGCTTAATTAGGGAGTAGTTTTAGAATTTTAAGGTGTTTTTCCACATGTTGAAATTGAGTTCCCATTTGTACTTCAAATGGTGGCTCGTTTTGCGGCTTTCTAGCTAGCATGTGTATCTTCTAACAAGGAGTCATATTTATAGAGTTCAAATACTAGAATAACTCATACTTCATAGTGTTGATGATTGGAATGTGATATTGATATTTTGAATCTATTCTTCATCTTTATCTTTCAAGGAATTTGACTCAGGGAAAGACAGGAGATTGTGACACTAACAACTCGTTTGATTAGTGATATTAAATAGTGGTAATTGTAATGGTTTTTAGTGTAAATTTATGAAGATATTTCCAAGTTATTATCCATATTAATGAAATTTGATGTCAAAACACGATTTTTTTTTTATTTTTATTTTTATAAATTGTCATTAGCACTCAGTACCATCTTTTCGAGTGGTAATGGATGGTAATGAAATTTTAGGAAGAAAATAGGTATTTTGGAATAAAGTAGCATTACCATGGATGTTGACATAGGAATGCCTTCACAAATTTATACTAGAAACCATTACTATTACTACCATATAGTATCACGAACCAAACGGGACGTAAATGTTTTGGAATTTAGGAAGTTTGTTTCTTTTAATTTTAATCTACATAGTTCGACTTTCACTCTTACTAATACAAAACTTTAATTTGACTATTAATATCTTTAATTATTACATACACGTAAAAAATATAAGAAGATGCTATACAACTTTATTTATGTATAAATCACAAATAATGATCAAAAGTATATGAACAATGTTAAAGTAAAAAATGTGTAGCTTAAAAAAACGGAGGTAATATATGATAAATTAGTTGTTTATTCTTTTCCCGATATTCAATGTAGTACATCCCTTACATGCAAATATATGTTGTTGATGGGTGCTCAACACACACTCTCACATGTGAATTATCCATAATCTTAACTCGGAATAGTTTGGTGTAACCTAGGCTTTAATACTATGTTAAATTTAGTTAAACGTTAAATAGGCAGCAGCCGCAACACCCATTAATGGAGATTACTTTGGAAGACTTACAAACCTAAAGGAGGTTATATCCTAAAATTGGCAATAGAAGGAGTAACTGCTCAAACTTATTAAGTTGTTTATTCATCTACTTATGTTCAATGTGGCACAATACTTACATGCACTGATGCACATGTGTTTTTCTTGTGATTTTTTTTTTTTTTTTTTGGTATTAGCTATGTCAAATTTGATACAAAAAGTCTGTATATACCCAATATCTAAAGTAGGTTCCTTGTAGAAGGAGGAATCCATATATTAGGAAGTTAGACAATCACAAGATGCTCAACTGTTGAAATATATTGTAGGCACATGGTTTTGTGAGCATAAAGGATTAAAGGCCGAGTATACTTATAAGGTGACATTTTACACAATTGATGAGAGTATCATATTGAATTTTTTGGCATGAGAGGAGTTTGTTGTGTAAGATAGGCTAAAAACCAATGACAATATATACATTATTCTATAACAATTGTTAAATAAGTGCTTGTTTGGTCGCAATGGGAATTAAATTCCCATAGAAATTTATAATTTGTGGGGGAATTAATTCCCTTATGAAATTCCTATAAATTAGTCTAAATTGTTTGTTAGTCATAAAGGAAGTTTTAATTCACATGAATTTATATAGGAATTGTGAGTGATCAAGAGAAGGATAGGTAAATAAATTCCTATATTTTGTAGGAATTCCAAATTCCCATAAATTTTCATTGCTCCAATTTTTCCCATTTTCTATCAATCAAACAACTACCCAAATCCGAAAATCATCATAATTTCTATTACCTACATAATTTCCAATATACCAAACAACCACAACGTTCACTTGATAATCTTGAACTCAAACTCAATTTCGGCTTGACAAGTTTGAATTGAATTTAAAAGCTTCAAATACAATGAACTACCACTTTTAACTTTTTCTCTTAAGCTTGACAAAATAAAATATACTACTCCTAGTATAAATCTTTACTATATTCCAACAATTGAAGAAAAATGTACAAACTACATACTCTGTATCAAAAATAACAACACATTTCTCTTATGCAATGAATGTTTAATTTTGACAGAACATATTACATACATATGTATACGACCAAATACTGGTAAAAATGAGTTGCGCCGACTATTTTACATACGTTCTGTAACTTAGTTGTCATTCTTGAAATCCCCATAAATTAAATGTCCGTATTATTGGAATCTATTAACAGTTAAACCTCATTTAATCTCTAAATCCTAACTGTCTTGTACTATAAGATGAATTAACAATGTTCAAGTTGAAGTAATTATTAGCTAAACTTATACTTAGAGATTGCAAATCTTGTCTCAAAAAAGTCGGTTAATCGAATCTTTCTATAAATACCCATAAAAACCGCCATTTCTGATATGTCGGCGTGACCTTAATTTTTAAGTTTATAGTAAAGAATATACAGTAGTAAGCAATCTAAGTATCATGTTGCAAATACTATGAGGATATGATTAATTTATTATTTGACTTTGTTACTTATTGAAATGAATTTTTGGGTTTAATAGTCTTATAAACTTTGGATTAAGGTGTGCCACTTGTATGACAGTTCAAGACCAGCAATATCCCCTTTTTTAGCGGGAACTTTAACAAATTAGAGAGAATAGTTGACTAATTGTTGGCACTTGGCAACATAAAGGATTATTGTACTAGTACTTAATTTGAGGAGGAAAATCTTTATACAAAGTTACAAAGATGGGTTCTAGGTAAGTGCAACACGTTGATTTTTATATTTGTTAACGCGTAATTTTGATTGCTGATATTTCTAATTTATGTATTTGTAAAAGTTATAAAAAGCTGGTATTATGAAAATATTTATTGAAATAAATTTAACAACATTTTTACGACTATTTTTAGTAAAAAATACGATCAAAGTAAAGTGTGTGAATTTTAGTAATAACTGAATTCTAACTCAAAAATGTAGATAACATGTTTTTGTCTTATAGGTAGGGTGTGCACCGGTCCAGTCCAGTTTTGGCCCGATTGGACAGGAATTTGTATTTTTTTATTCAAAAAATCTTTTTTTCCTAAGGTTTAAAAATATATTAATAAATTCGATGATTAAAAACTAACAATACTAAAAGTAATAATCTTAAAAGTAATAATGATGAGTTATAACTTTCTAACTTTTCTAAGTTTTAATTTTTTTTAACCTTCAAACCTATTTTACAAAAAAGAAATTCCGATGCAGTTCGATCTCAAAATCCTAAGTTTTCATGGACCGGAGACCGGACTGAATTTTCTGGTCCGGTCCTTTCGATCCGGTCCTGTCCCGTCCAAAACTGCACCCTGGTTATAGGTAGTTTATCCCGCCACTAGGCAGGTAGGGTGAACTATACATCTTGTGGAAAGATATATTGCACAAATATATATATATATATATATATATATATATATATATATAGGGTTGGGTTCTAGTGAGAACCCTCTTATGGTGAGAACCGTGAGAACCACTTAAAATGAGCAAAAACATTCTAAAATGAGCAAAAAAAAGTAATAAATGAGCAGAAACATAAAATGAGTAGAACACATTAAGTTATCAAAAACGTAAAATGTACAAAAATGTAAAATGAGCATAAAAAAGTTCAATGAAAAAAAAAGTAAAATGAGCAAAACGTAAAATGAGCAAAAACGTTAATGAGTGAGCACAAAATTGTTAAATGAGCAAAACCATAAAATAAACGAAACAAAAAATGAGCAAGAATGGTATGAAATGATCAAAATCTTCGTAAAATGAGGAAAAATAAGCGGTTCTCACGGTTCTCACCATAAGGGTGGTTCTCATATGAACTTAAACCTATATATATATATATATATATATATATATATATATATATATATATATATATATATATATATATATATATATATATATATATATACTTCCTCTGTTTTTTTTAGATGTTACATTTTCTATTTTAGGAAATTTTGAATTAGATGTTACACTTTTGTTTTAGGTAATAACTTCTCTCTATCTCTCTCCTATCACATGTTCACATGAGACCATTTTGTTTTTTTTCTATCTATCTCTCTCCTCTCCAAAAATTACCTAGGAGTCCGTGATTTGAAAAGTGTAACATATAAAAAAAACGAAGGAAGTATAAAAAGGAAAAATTCTTAGGTTTCAAATAGATTTCCTTTTCTAGTAGTAATATAAGGACAAGTTTGGTGTTTGGATCAGCCATTTTGTCCAAACATACTCTTAGGTTGGACATCAGCAATATTTTATTAATTATTTAATTAATAATATACAGATAAAAGAGAAAAGTTGCATAGAGTTTTGTATCAATTGGAGATTATGACATTGCAAAGATTATGCAAATTCCTATATGAGACGAATGTGTAGTAATTTATTTTTTCCTAAATAAGTTATAAGATCCTTTAAGGTAAAAATTTACCTATTAGATACGGTAACTAATTATCATAAACGAGCCAACTTTGACTTATATAGAAGTGATCTATTTAAAGTAAAAAGTTTTTTTTTTTTTGTTTTAAAGCGATCTCTTTTGATTTTAAAAGTGTCTCGTTTTAACTTAAAAGGAAATAATATACTCTCTCGTCCCCAATTACACTTTTCATTTGCGTTTTGCAACGTGTAACTTGTAATTTTTGATTTTATATTAGTCTCACTAATATAATACTTCCTGTATTTCTCTAATTGCACTATTTTCAGTTTAGGGTGTTTTCTTTTAATTACACCATTTTTATTTTTGGCAAAGTTTTTGGATCTATTTTACCATTTAACTCTCATTTTACCTATCTCTCAACCTAATAAATTGCCAAATTGTTGAAACCCATTGAATGCCCACTTGTGAGTGTCCCACATTGGAAAAAAGACGATAGAATAATCCACTTCATAAGATTATGAGTTACTCCTCTTATCACCAATTGGTTTTAGGATGGAACCTCCTAACTTGTAAGTGTGCTAAACTCTCCTCCTCCTTATTGGGTTACCCAGACCCATTTTCATATAATCTAAAAATTAACATGGTAACAAAGCCCGGGTTGTGGGTCTCTTCTAAACTGGGCTTCTAATCAAGTAACTGGGTAAAGGTTTCCCTCGACAAGATGTCCAGCCCCTAAGAGGATTATTTCTGATTACTTTTCCAGTTAACTCTAAATTCTAAAGACACTCACAAGTGAGGGGGTGTGTTGAAACCCATTAAACGCCCACTTGTGAGTGTCCCACATTGGAGAAAAGAGGAGAGAATAAACCACTTTATAAGACTAGGAAGTTACCCCTCCTATCACCAATTGGTTTTGGGATGGAACCTCCTAACTTGTAAGTGGGCTAAACTCTCCTCCTCCTTATTGGTTACCCAGGCCCATTTTCATATAATCTAAAAATTAACACTCCTCCTCCTTATTGGTTACCCAGGCCCATTTTCATATAATCTAAAAATTAACACAAATAAGTGGATAAATTGGTCTAATTTTCTTCACTCTCCTATTTTCTCAAAATTTGTGCAAAAATCAAATGGTGCAATTAGAAAAACTAGAGGAAGTATATATAAAGATATACAATTATATATCTTGTTAAATTTGTTTCAAGGCATACATTTAACACATTAACTTTTAGTTATTTTTGCTATTACTTACTTAAATTTATTGATGGTCAAAATTGTGCACAAAGTAATTATGTCATACGACTGTTCAAAAAACCCGCTTACCCCGTCTCGTTGACCAGTTAGGAAAAAACGGGTAGTTTTTCTTAAAAATATTATTTTGATGGGCCGGTCACCTAATTCTGAAAAAGCAGGTCGGGTCACATTCCGATTATTATTGTCAACCGACAACCGGGTACCTGCTAATTTTTTTTTTGTGATGACGTCGGCTCTGCTCTTTCGAAATTATTTCATTCTGGTAAAAATAACTAAAATCCTAAAACACATAAATGTATCTCTAAGTTGCTAAGCTTTACATAAAATCCTACGCTCTCTAGATATATTACCAAGCAATATCTCAGAGTGCTCTCTACTACTGAAAGAAAGAAAGTTGATATGTAAGAGGCATACTATGTTACTCAGACACAGATTGAGTGTCTACTCGGATACGGGTGTCTAAGTGTCCGATTCGGCTACTTTGTAGAAAAAAGTCAGGTTCTTAGTTTAAAACGAAGTATCCAAATAAAGTATAGTATCAGACACGACACGATACGACACCCCTTTTTTGAGGTAAATGGAGGGGTCAGAGTAACACTGGAGGCATATTGATAGCCAAGAATTTATATGATCATTTTGCTAATAGGCAATGAAACAGAAGGATCACTAATCTTCGAGAATTAGAGACTTTAGCAAATCCTAAGTCTTGACTAAGATGAAGGACCTTGCCAGATCGAAACCTCTCGCAGGTTAAGTCGGTCTAGGTTTACGGGGAAACACTTTGAGAGTGAGGGATGCTGTTAAGGGGAATCCTAAAGTGCTCCTAGTGGGGATCGAACTCCCAACCTTGAGGTTAGAAGTTTCTTTCCTTACCACTAGGCCATGTTTAGCTTGATAGCAATAACCACTACAAAAATAAATCAATTTAGCAACAGTTAAAACTTGTTGCTATTCATGAGAAATTTGTTGCTAACTCGCGTTAGCAACAATTTGGAAACAAAAAATAGTTGTTGCTAAAAGGCTTGTTTCCATATGATTTTAGCTACAAAATCTAAAACATTTTCGTTGCCACATAGCATCCCTTGAAATATTGTTGCCATGTTGGTTTCTATATTTGGCACATTTGTTGCCAACTCTAGTAACGAGTTATAAATGATTGTTGCTAATATCGCAACAAATTATTAATGTTTTTTTGCTAGACATTAGTAACAAATTATTGATATTGGTTGCTAAAAATAGAAACAAACTTTTAATTGTTATAGAGTTACACTTTGACTAATGCACTCGTCATACAACGTAGGTTAACCTTATATTTTTTTGTTAATTGTTTAATAATATGATAAATACATTTATGCAAATCAATAAAGAGAAGGAGAATCAGTCCACTTATAATTCTGAATGATATTTGCATACTGATACTAGTAGAAATTGATAATAGTGTATGAAACTTCTTGACATATAAAGTGGTAGTTTGGCTAATCTTTCTTCGATGTGGGACATATTTTAAGGAAAACCTGATGTTATTTCAGCAATAAATAATAAAATATATTGTTTCCAACGATAACAAATCAAATATCTATTTCCATATTTGTTTCTAAATAGAAAAATAATGAAAATATGATGTTATCTATCAACAAATCATAAAATTAATTGTTTCTAATGTGATCAACGAATGAAATATTGGTTGTCGTAATTTGTTGCTAAATGGCAACAAATTGGAAATATGATACCATCTAGTAACCGTTAGTAAAATTAATTGTTCCTAATGTCAACAGAGCCATAGTTGGTTGTCGTAATTTGTTTCTAAATGACAACAAATTGCAAATATGATGCCATCTAATAACAAATAGTAAAATTAATTGTTTCTAATGACAACAAACCAGATATTTGTTGTCGTAGTTTGTTGTTATATGATAACAAATTGAAAATACGATGCTATCTAGCAACAAATAGTAAAAAAAAATTAGTTTCCAATAGCAACAAATCAAAAATATGTTGCTTTTATTTATTGAAAGATTAGAGTAAAAAAGGTCACTTTATAATAGGTAACAAAAAAAATAATATATGTTGCTATCTATCAACAATTCAAATTTTTGTTGCCATAATTTGTTTCTATAATGCTCTAATTTTTGTAGTGAACATCCTTTCTTATATGGAGGTATATACATATGAGTTATTAAGTACGTACGACGCGAGAGTTCTAAAGAGAAACACTTGGCATCTCATCATTAGAGGTCAAAATGACCTCTCATAGGTACCAAAGTTAGAGTTATTGTATCAAAGGCGGCATTAGTGATACCAAAATTTAAAGTCGATACTAAATTACTATACCAAAGGAGGTATTAGTGATACCAAAGTTCAAAGTTGATACCAAAGTAAGTATAATTGGTGCCAACGTAATTATAATTAGTACCAAAACTCAAAGTTGATACCAAAGTTCATTTACACTAGGTACCAAAATAAGAGACATTTTGGTATTGATACCAATTTTACTAAATTTTGGTATAAGTTGGTACTAAAGTTCAACGTATGTATTTTGTCTTTTGTGCGAAATATCAAACGTGCCCTTATCAGAGACCATTTTGACCTCTCACGATGAAAGACCTAGACAAGCTTAGTTCTAAATAAGCTTAAAGCTAACATGGTTGTAACATATCTCTATTATATAAGGGAAGGGGGGAGCAATGGTGTCCTCTTTTGAAATGCCAATTTTGCCCCCTTCTCTTTCTAAATTACAAAATAGTGTTTGTATTTTTGACTTTGCTAAATTTAAGAGCTGGATATATTTGGCAAACTGTATTCCTCCTTTTTTTTCCCTCAAAAAGAAGTTACGATATCCAGTTCCCACAGCCACAATCAAGAAAAAAAAATATTTTTCGTGCCATATATCATACAGGTTGCGCGGATTCGATTATAACTACACAATACTACGATCTAATAAATTTTTTATAACTCAGAAGAGAAGCTCCTCACAAAAGAGGGAAAAACTAAAATAAATTTAAAACGCTAATAACTTAATAGGTCATGATTAGATTAACAATATTCGCGTATTTCTAGAATATTATTATGTTCGCAATGACATTTTCTGAAATCTACAATGATATATAACTTTTTTTTTCTAAAATGTTCAAATTTTGACTTTTATGCCGAAGAAAATCGAGTTTCTGTTTTGAAAAAAAATTCAAGCACGCATCGCGTGCAAAAAATTCTAGTATTATCTATTGCACCTGGAATTTCGATGCCTTTTTCATTTTAAGTCAGGTTAGATGGCTAGAACGCCTTGCAAAAGGACCAAGAAATCCTTATTTTTTCGCTTTAGCTAAGGTATCCACATTATTGTTCATGATTGTGGTTTTTGTCATTTTTAGGGGGAAGCGGGTTGTCTACATATGAAAAGACAATGCTACTTGATTAATTCTCCATTTGTAAGATGTCTAAATATAGCCATTTACAGATGTTTTTGCCCCTAAATCTCATACCACTTTGCACAATGTATTATTAATATGCACCGCGCGCAAAACTAATTCAACCATATCCATCACTTCAAAGGTTTCGTTTTTTTTATTGAAAGAAACTAAACTAAATTAAACTGGACTAAGATTCTGAGAAAAACTGAATTGCAGAGAGTACTTGAACTGAACTGCATAAAGTACTTGAACTGAACTGAACGGAAAATAAGTCCAGAAGAACAAGACCAAACCCCACAAAAGATGTCCATTCCAACATACTCTATTATATACAAAATTAACAGCGCACTTATATTAATTAATATTGATATTGGTAGGAAAGCAGGTTCATACCCCCACCTATATATAATAAACAAAATAAATAGGTTGACGACCTAAGACAAATTTATATATATTAATGAACGATGAACCTAACGAGGTAGCTAAGCCAGCAATTCAGTGAATTAGAGAAGAATCAAAGACAAGCACATTCGTGGAACCTAATATATTAATTACTCTCTAATCAACTACTAATACTACTACTAAACTAGCTAGCTTTTACCTGTAATTTTTTTTTTTTTTTGACGTTTGAAAGCATTACTTGCACGATCTTAATTACCTGCATGCATGACGGCCTAAGTCACTAAAAAAAAACAAGGAAAATAAGTTAATTTGTACATGTTTATGTAAAAGAAAATTTGGATTATTGTTCAATGTTCATAGTATTTGGTTTCATATTCTTTGAACTAAATTTTAGATAGTTAGCTAGGTACGTAGCTAGCAGCATCTGTACTTGGTAGCTCGTCATCCCCACCGGCCAGATGCTTACAAATTACATAGATGTGGTAAGCTGCTTACTGATGGATGATGGATGATGGATGATAGTGATAGCTTTACTTTAACAACTTCTTCCTTATTATTCTTGGAAGTTGGAAAATTTGTAGTTTTTGCATGCATGTTTTGTTGAAAAAACTAGTCTTTTTAGTGGCTTTCATTTGGAAAATTTTATGTCTTTTTGTTTGGAGTATCTTCTTATCATTAGTGATTACTCTTTGTGCCTAACATGTTGTTGTATAATAGCCTATGAGTTTGCATGGTTTTCAAACAAGATAAAATAGTGAGAAGTCATAAAGAAGTATTATGATCTAATAGAAACAAAATGGTTACTTGTTAGGAATTGATTTTATTACTTCTATATAAGTGTGATATAATATTAGTAGTGGAATATATAAGGTTCTACCATTCTTCTGTTGAGGGTGCATTCTCTTTAACTGAAATGAATTTATAACAAGTGATTCAAGCTGATCGATTACCTCTGTTTTCATTAGGTTTACACACGATTATACTTGACCAACGACCTTAGCTTGATTGGAGATAATGAGTCATATAACTCAATTAGTTGTACGGAAAACATTTCTGATGAAAAGTGCTTTTCCATGAAAATTAAGAGAAAAACTCAAATTTAGAATAATTTTCCTTTGATTGGTTACAAGAAAAGCAACTTTTTTTGGATCTTGTTTTTTCTTTGTTTACAATGTGTATGGTTTAATATAGAGGTGATTATGAACCAAGTCGGGCCGGAATTTAGCGAAAAGAGCGCCAGGCCGTGCCGAGTCTCGAGTCGAAATTCTTGCTAATTCGGAACAGGCCAAGCGGGCTTTTCGTGTTGTGCCAAAATTTAGCCTATTTTTTCATATTTAAGTATTTCGTTGCTGCTAGTATTTCCCCCCAAAATCGGGTCAGGCTCGAATTGCGGGCCGGAAAATCGTGCCCAAAACTCGTCCATTTTTTATCCCGGTCCATGTTGATCACCTCTAATTTGATAACATGAGGGAATTAACGTGTGATTTCTCTTGCTTCTCTAGGGAAAGTAAAACTAGTTCCACCCTTGATTGGAAAATGGCGCGTTCATCGCATGTTTTTCCCTCCCTGATCCAATCCAAAGCTAATAGAAGAAAGTGAGGAAAAATATTTTAGCTGGAAAACACTTTCCTTCCAACCAAACACACCCTAAATCCTCCTTGGTTATATTATGAGCCTTTCATTTAGAATTTCTCTTTGAAATTGATATATGATGATTGGAATCCTAAATTTCTATTTAACAAAAATCAGTTTCAATCACTTTTAATCAATAAAAGTCATTTAACCACATATAATTAATAATATATAAAGAATCAACAACCACTAATTATTTAGTTTAATAATTAAAAATCAGTTTCAATTAGTAAAAGTCATTCAACTTTCATCGATAAAAATATTATATTGCTTATATATATATATAATATTAGTCCAAAAAAGTATTGGAAGAGAAAATGACTACCTGAGACAACATATCTGCTTTTCTAGGGATTTTTGGATAGATGTGGAGTTGAAATGAATTGGGATTTCAGGCTTGCTTTCTACTAGGATCCTTTTATAATTCCCCTCGAAAAACAAAAAGATCCTTTTATAATTGTATTTGATCATCAAACTAGCTAGATTTGTTTCTTTTCCTTTAATATTTATAAATGTCTTATGACTTTCAATTAATGAAAATTATCTTTTCCGACCCTAATTAGTTCATTTCCAATAAAATGACATATTAGATAAATGCTACTCACCTTATTTTCCTAAATTAATAAAAAGTTACAGGGACAAGTTAAACAAAGAGGAACATAGAGGTGAAACATGAAAAAAGAAACTTTTGAGTTACATATCACCTCAAAGATTATACACAATATTCACCCAAGAAATAGAAGAAATTCCACTCACACTCTTAATCGTATTTGATGATAGAAAATTTCTTTAAAATTAAAGATGACAGTACACTTTAATTGGAAGTATATGCTCTAGAAATTATGCTTTAGCTTCAAGTATAAGCAGTACTCCCTCCCTTTTTTTCTTTTTTTTTAATCTTTCTCATTTGAAATCTTGACACTATTTATAATTAGAGAGAATCTTCTCAATGCAGGGTTTTGTTTGATTCGTCTCAATTGGTATTTTATCAATATTCAATCGTTATAATTTTTAATAATATATAATAATGAAAGATATTTAAGTTAAAAAATGTGTATTGAAAGACGTGTTCACGTGTACATGAAAGTGAGAATAGTCGTCCTTCGAAAACGAAAGAAAAATATGTGTTTGACTAGGCCTGGCATTGTTAAGTCATGAATATTTATTGTAAGCTCCTAATTTCATTTCTTGTTAGTTGAACTAAAAGACAAATATGAATTAATTATGAAGTATTTCAACAAACGTAAAGTTTATTTTCAAAATGCTGAGCTCAAATGCTCAATAATAAACCAGTTGATAATAAGTCCATATCCTCCATTACTTTTTATTGATATCTAGTACAATATATAAGAATAATTAGACCAAACATCATACATGTAAATTATATTGCCAGGCATATTCTCTTCTTTCCTGATTAGGGATAATTAGTCTAAGCTAATTATTGTTTATATTATGGTAACGCAATAATAGCATAAGATTCCATTTATAAACCAGTCCATTAAGTTTTAAGGGATTTTTTATACCTAAACATAAAGCTAGGAAAAATGTTAATCACACAATTCCCTCTAATGCTCTAGTTCACCACATCGACTGTGCGTGCAATTCTCTTAGCAAGCTAATTGCACCTTTCACGTCCAATATCCTCTAGTTAGGCTAGCTCGAAAGAACATGCAAGTATAATAAGATAAGCATACAACTATACGAATTTAATGAAAAGAATATGGTACTGGTACATACGTATAACATGTTGCTCATATCGATCACTCAAGATATTTGAAGTACGGGAGACATCATAAAAACGAACGTGTCATTTCCTTTCAGTCCCATCTTGAGCTAATTTGTGGCGCACAGGGCTTGTGCAGCGTGACGTGATTCCTCCTTTTTCAAGTTCAAGAAACTTGAAAAGGAGTCCGAAGGCACACTACTTATAAGAAAAATCCTTTGAAGTAACCTATTTTTAAAATTATGGGAATATTATACGACAAAATTCATGTTTGTAATCGACGCAGATCAACAGACGCAAAATTATGTAAGTGGAATTAGCTTGCTCGATCCAAGTTAACCCAATCTAGATATAGTGATGATGTTCTTCATAGGGGATTGGTTTGAAGAAAATAATTTGCAAAAAAATTGGTTTTTGAATCTAATTGAGTATTTAATTTGTACCACATAATTCCCTTGTCGCAAGGTCAGTTTCCAAAAATGTTAATTATATCAGTTAGTTAGTTGATGCTGATTTACAATAACTTATTTTAAGACGTTAAAAGGTAATTTTAAGAATAGTAAGGAGTCACCCGTTAAAAAATGGAAAGCTATCCTACCCCAACCTTACTATATATTGTAAGTTTGTCTTATGTATTTTACTAATTATATATCACTATATAGCCACTTGAAGACAGAATGGTTCATTTGGATATATGGTAAGCTACACTAAATGAGCTGCATAATCCTGTTTAATGTAACTATAACTGTGATTATCAAAACAAAGGAAAAACAAACTAAACAAGCTAGGAATGAGCGAGCATGATAGTCGAGTGTCACCTAACACTACGTGTGATTAGTTTGTCCCTTTTCTTAATTATTGTTTTCCAAATTGCCTATTATGTATAAATTATTCGACGTATTGACATCTTCTCATAACTCCTGACATAGATGAAAGGTCTAAGGCAATTAGGGAATTTTCCTATGGCAGGTACAATGGACGCAATTAGGGAAAGAATGATGTTGATACCTAAGGCCTAAGCAAGGGGAAAAAACCTACCATAAGGTCCTTTAATGTTTGTGGCGACGTGAAAATGTTTTATGTAAAATATCCATTATGCGAACATTTATGTAACTAGTCTTATATGCGGACTATGCATGCATGGAATATAAATACTATGCAAATTTTTTAGGAATCAATTTTTCCTTTTTCTTTCTCTGAATATGATCAGGAATGCAGTTTGGATAATCTGTTTTAAGTATGAGTATATTGACCAAAAGGGTTGAACATCAAAGTTTTCAAAAAATTTCATATATATAAATATTATAAAGTACAAAGAAAATTAAGAGTAGTTTATTTCAAGGGAGAACCTTAATCTATCTAAGATAATAAGATAATAAAATCTATTTTGAAATAATCACCAATATATTGGACTATTTGACTATGTATATGATCATAAGATAGTGATATTTTAGGTTGTACTTGAGGAGAACTTTGGCTATTCTATCCATTCAAGTATCCATGCATGGTATTATATATCAATATATGGACACGCTCCATTCTTTTCTCATTTTCTTTAACATGGTCAATTTGAGATAACAATGTTTATGCATGATTGCAATTGCAAAACCTTATTAAGGGAGAAAAAGAATTGTTGAATATTTTTTTAATAATAATAATAATAATAATAATAATAATAATAATAATAATAATAATAATAATAATAATAATAATAATAATAATGAGAACAACAACAACAATAATCAAGATAATGGCAAAAATAGTATAATTACTAGTTACTACTACTACTACTTTCAACCACATGCTAAGATCCTTTTTAATTATTATCATTGTTATATTAATTTTCTAAAAAGTTGTAAATGAGGAGCATTATTTTTTATATTTTTAGTTTTTGTGAGCTAATTTTTACTATAGTTTTTGTTGCTTAAATTCTTTTTATTAAGTAAAAATTCCAACTCAATTGCAATTATTCATCAATTTACATAGAAAAAAACCTAGATTGTGATAAGTAACACAATTCGTACTCTTAAATTCAATTTTTTTTTTTCCTTGCAAACTTCATCAAACAGCTCAAAATCTACCTATTGCAAACCTCAGATTAAATGCAATTTGATATGTAAACCATAAAATTTGGATGCAGATGTGGGTTTGTTGAGTTTATATGGGGGGGGATCGGACGTGGTTATTTGGGAAATAGTTGTTGAATTAACGAAGGGTATAATCGTCCATAAGAAAAAATTGACGGAAAAGACATGATTTGATGGTAAATTTATAAACGTTAACCAAAACAAGGCGGGAAAATTGTGCAAAAATAACATGTGGTGGGAAAATCGAAAGTACTATAACCTACAGTGGACAATGTTGATCACCAAATATTCCTTTTTTATATAGAGAAAGATTGTGTACAGGACGGGAAAGTATGAAGTAGTACTCCCTCCGCTTTTTTATTGCTATATTTTTTTAAATTGTTGTTTCTTTATAATTGCTAATTTGCTATATTGTTTAAACATTTCTTATTCAGAGTATTTGACTCACCAAAAAGTAATAATTTTTTTTATTATTTTTCACTTTTTCAACCAAGTACTGTTTTTTTCACTTTTCCTCTTCATATATTAAATGGGTTAAAAAGTACCATCCGAAAAAATTCATAGTAACATACCTTACCTAAAATCTTGTACAAAACACAATGTAGCTAGCAATTAGAAAAACGGAGAAAGTAACTGTTATTTCTGACACTCGTTAGTTAAGGTAGAAAAAAGTTCTGGTACTCAAGAGACTGAGAGGACAAAAGGAACACAAATCACTGGACATTAGAACATAATGCCAAACACATACATATGCCATATCAAATCATTAAAGTATGGCCTTTACTTACTCTAATGGCATCAACAACAAAATATTTAGGTGCATGCATGTACTATGCATGCATCAACCTTATCATCCGATAAATGACATTAGTGGTCCATATATGATGATGCTAAAAACCATTTATCAACTGGGGTCAGATGTTACTCCAACAACTGATTTCTGCAATTACTTTCTATGATTTTTGCTTCTCAGTTTCATATAACTTTTTTTCTCTCTTCAATTGTTTGTGGGTGTATGTCACTTGGTACTTATCCCATTTTATCGATCTCAATTTCTCAATAATTTTACCTTAGAGGACATGCACTGGCACTGCCATATATAACCAGCCAATTTAGCATCTATGGCCTGTGGGGGCATGCATCTGATCGAACTCCTTACTGACCATAGATAAGACTATACTAATACATCAAACTTTAATCCTTTTTTGGCAAGTTGAAGGTGTAAACTTACTAGATCATCTAAAAGTGTTTGGCAAAAGATTTGGTAAGTAACAAGAAATGTAATTAGGTGTGTTCATGAGTTGATCTCGCTAATGAATTTCGCCTCAAAACTTCATGAGCCAAGCATAGCTAAATTCGGCTTGATAAGTTTGTTGAGGTTCGAAATATTTTTTAGCTAATTAATGAGGTTAAGAGAGTTCGAAATACTTCTTTCCACAAATTCCACGTATGCCTCATTTTTTTTTAGATTGGGAAATTAAGTCAGCCCACTGGTAAGGCATGCATAGCATGCTAAATTAAAGAAATACCCCAACATAATGCCAGGGGTAAGGATCGAACCCCTGACCTCAAGGGCCAAGGGGGAACACTCTACCCACTTAAGCTAACTCCTATCCTTTTCCACGTATGCCTCATGGTCTCTACTTTTTAAAGAAACAGTGAAATGTTGTGCTCTTCATTAATACACCCTAACAAGTAACATCCATGCATGCATGTCATAGAATAAATTAACGGTTTTATCAATTTAAGTTTCTCCGGTAGAAATAACAATATATAAAACTAGCTCAAAATCGCCAACCATTGTGACGGTTTCAAGTTTCCATATGACCGTTCAAAACTTTGCACAATTGTGCAACCATTCTAAGTTTGCTCGATCATGCAAACTTTCCATCGAATTTAGCACATATTTTAGCAATTAACAAAAGTAGTTGGCATATTAGAATTATAGTAACAAAGTTAGTCGAATTTAGCACATATTATAGCAGCCATTAACAAAAGTTGGTATATATACCCACCATAGATGGTTGTTAATGGTAAAAACAAATGGAGTAAATGTACAGGAAAATGCAAATACATGATACATGCATGCATGCAAGCTTGCAGCACCGTAGCAATATCTCAGCTAGTGGATCAGAAGCAGCTGTCAGCACGTCTCATCGACTGATGACCCATGAATATATGTCGGATTTGTTTTTGTTGTTGTAGTAGCAGCCTAAGACAAAGTACTACTTGCTTAGCTAGTTGGCGTTTGGCTTGCTGAAATCATGTTGTACGTACTTCATGTTGTAGTTTTGTTGTTTAGTTTACGTACTGATTTTTGCCGTTATCCTCTAAAGTAAAATGCACACTTTGCTTTCGAGGTAGACTACATAGTTTTGCTTTTGAAGAAGCTGGTGTTATGTTTTCAAGCTTTGAATTGTAGCTCTTTTAGCTGGATCGACTAAAACAATCTATTATTTGTCCAATCCAAGTGAAACTTGTCTTTAGCGACAGTAGGTGCATGCTGGGTGCGGTTGCGTTATATGTCTTGGAGAGAAAAAACTTGATGTGAGAGAGAACATGTTAAGATACGAGACCTATACGATCTTCAGAGATAGATTGCCGCAACTTATCTAGTAGACCCCAATGTCCACTAAATGATAAATCCCATGATAATTGAACATAAACATCCTCTTGGAATATTATTGATTTAACTAACAAAGAAGTCACGTCCTTTGGTGAAGTACTTTTGACCCTGCTGCGAGGGTATCCAAATTTTAGTCGCACTAGACTGAAACTCATAATGCATGGAGGTTGAAACTTATCCTAAATCAAATTGGAGGGTCTCCCAATCCCACAAGATGCATTTTTGAAATGTGATGACTCCTGAAATCATCACGAGAACTTAATTAAGGTGAATTATATTGATGGAATTCACCCAACTAACGGATCCGATGATCCAACCTTGCAATCCCTAAACTAGAAGATCGACACACAACATATCTAAATTGAGAACCTCCTCTCATCTTACCCAACACTTAGGGATGAAAATTGGGAGAGGCGGGTGCGGAGTATGGTACCTCCACACCCGCACCCACACCCGCATAAAATTCTCATCTCCACCCCTGCCCCACCACCCATTACGGGGGAAATCTCCAGACCCATCCCCGCCCCACCAATTACATATTTAAACTCATCTCCGCTCCACCACCCGCATGGATACCCGCACTTGTTTCATACTCGTGTTGTACCTAATTCATCCATGTCCTATCACTCGCATGGGTACCCTTTTCATACCCGTGTCATACCCACATATTTATCTTTTGCAAGATAAAATTATAAATAATATAAGTATATAAATAAAATTTTAATAATAAATATGCGGGGCAGGATGGGGAGGGCGGGTGTGGGGGTTGTATAGCATAAAATTCATACCTGCTCAACCACCCATTACAGGTACGATTTTAATCCCGATCTCATCTCCGCCAAACCTAGACCCATCCCGTCTCACTTGATCGGGGATGGGGAGGGTCTCCTAATTGACCCTCCCTACTACCATCCCTACAACACTCGAACCTCCTAAAGCTACATAAACCAAACTATGGCCAACTCCAGGAGCAATGTCTCGATCTATTGACCAGGTTCCCGAGATCTTTTCTTGTCATAGGAAACCAGGAACCTTCTAATGCCCATCGATCTCCACTAACTAGCACCCAAACACAACCATATACAAAATGACAAAGACAATTGGATCTGGATAAACCTGAACTGAGGCTAAAATAGAGAACAAACACTAAACAAGCTAAAGAATCGATCACTAGATTCATAACACAACGCCTTCGACAACTTTCACTTACCTTAACAATCAAAGGCAAAATAAACTAGCACTAAACCTTACCCCGCCGCGCGAGACGATACCTGGTTCAAATGACGACTTCCTTCCAAGCAACGACACTGCCTAACACTCACGACAAGCCCTTGGACTCCGACGACAGTACTGGCGCTCAAGCGGAGGCGGCGCGAGGACGACGTTCTCGGCCGACAAACACAAATTGGGGAAGGGGATACTGGGGAGATTGGGGAAGGGGACAACGAAGTATGCGAACCGAGGAAGGGGGACCTAAACTACTTTTTAAACTAGGGGATGGGGCGCAGGATCGCCGACGACCGGGTGAGCAACATGCGCTCAGGCCGACCTCTAGCGAGCATGTGTGGGGCGGCGCAGGCACATTGTACCTCATGCCATGAATATCATCATTCATCCATTTCATCCTCAAACCACAGTAGTCACTCACAAGCTATGATTAGACTAACGTATACAACATAGATGGAAAAAAAAAAAGTTCATGATAAGCTAAGGCTTGATCTTGAGACCACATGCATGGACTAATTAAACTCATCTAATTACTTTATTTGATATTAATTTCTCTCTATCTCTCTGTTCAAGTTATCTTTCATAAAAATATTAGGATACAACTTTATTCACCACCAATACTCAACAACAACAAACGAAACTAACTTACTTCCAAGTCTAGACCAACATAAGCAAAATTTCCCAATAAACACAAGCGCAGTCTTATCACTCTTAACATAATCAACTTATACAAGTTGAAAGACAAAAAAAAAAAAAAAAAAAGGATACATTCAATCCCACTTGATGATAAAAATCACGTGATAAATATAAATTTGATTCTAATCAATAATTACACAGCATTATGGTGGGTGTCTTCTTCTTTTGTAAATATGTAATTACAATAATAAATGGATAATGCAAGTATCGCATAAAGCCCCTTTTGCTTTCGCACCAAAAAATTAAAAAAATAAAGCTTCCTTTTCTTGGATTTGGTCCAAATCTAGGGAATTCTGTCACGACTATCATCCGATAATTATTTCTAGTGAAAGTAATCTAGCCTCTTTAGATCATTTGAAGTGCTTGCTTTACAGTTTTCCACAATAAATGGATGCTTTTAATTACAGGAAAAGTACAATGCATATATATTGTCATGACTATATGTTATCGACAAAATAAGTTTTGATTTGAGGTGTGTGATTGTGAATTGCTATGGGCTACACCACTATATAAAAGATATATTAAAGATAACAATTATAAAATATTCTATATGTTATTTTATAGCAATTACTATATATTTTTAAGATTATTGTAAACTTCACACTTTTGAATGCATCTGTATGGCCATTAATACTCTCTCTGTCTTAGAATAATCTAAACAAAAACCCTTCGAATTTTAGTATGGTTTCATTGTTATTACACTTCTTTGACCTATCCTACCTTTAGCAAAAGTTACTTAATTGTTTTTCTCCTCTAATTAAAAACACTTTATCAACACCTATCACATTTATTTTTTTAATAAAATAATATTTAATAACCACAATTATCACCTTAAACTACATGTCTCAAAGAACGTTCAAATCTTTTGCTGAGAAAAGGAATATTTTTTTACGTATTAGTTAAAATTAACAAACTTAAAATATTACAACTATTCAATAAGACGAATGGAAAAAATATGCCTAGCACGTAGACGATCCGTTGAGAGTTAATTCATTTAATATTCATACGATTGAGAATTTCACGGTTAAATTTTTTTATGAATTTGACCAAAAAATCAAATAGGCTAATTATTATTTATTAAAGAATAGATATTTAATTAAAAAAAAGCATGTCACCACTCACCCCATAATACAAAACATTAATTAAGCACCTCTTCTTTGTAATAAATTATTATAAGTCTACATCCACTAAATTTCCCCCTTTTATTTCATCCTTTTAATATGATTCACCTTATGTCATCCAATTAATTTTATTTTATTTTTGTCATCCAATTAAATGTTTCGTACAAATAGGACTTTTCCTTAGCAACCAATAGATATTTTAATTAAGTAAAAAGTTTGGCCCTAAGGTTGGGAAGAGAGGGAGAAAGAGGTGGGCCTTGGACTTTCACCACCCGTCAAGGTGGGCATTTAATCATAGTGTTTTATGGGTTTGTGGGGGCCCAAAAATTGCAACTTGTCGCCATAGGATTTAACTATATACTATAGTGGAAAAGATATATGTACAAATTCAGATCTTCCAATTTAGACCAAAGTTTTTGCTAGATTTCATATCATAAAGAATTGTCCAATACCATCAAAAAGTTGTAAAGAAATGTCCAATAATAATATGATACGAATTTTAAAAGGAGTTTTCCATGTGCTTAATTCACTGTTAAGGATGATGAAAAAGTAGGCTAACTTCATAAATTTATGGTTGGTTTGGATGAGAGTTGTGAGTCAACTCATTGCACTCAACTTAATCATCATCCAAACTCAATCCAATTACAATAGAAACAAGAGTATCATATATCAATATTATGGTGATGTTTGGTAAATGATTTTTTCCGTTGGTTTTTGGCTTTTTTTAATTTGGACAATCAGTCAAAAAATGTTAGGTTATTGGCTTTTTAGTTGGCTGAAAGCGGGCTTTTATGGCAAAATGAAAAAGTTGTCTGGAGTAGCTTTTTGGGTTAACTTTTAGCTTGTTGGCCCACAAACTATCTAATAAACAGCCAACAGACACAACTAATTTTACCAAATACTTTTGCAAACAGTTGGTTTGAACAGCCAACTCGAAAAGCCAATACATATGGCCAATGCTTTTAGTCAGTCAAACAAGCCAACTAAAACAGACAACAACCAATTGCCAAACAACCCCTATAATAACTTTTTTCTACCCATGTATTGCACCAAGAGTATAATGCGTCAATATTACAACAATCTATTTTTCTCTATCGGTGTAGTGCACAACTGAGTAAGTGAGTCTAGGTGGCTCGCAAAACTATTCGAGCTCAACTCGAAATTTTCTAGAGTTGAACATAGCAAAGTACGATTCAAAAAGTTTGTGAACAGGCTCAAAATATGTTTCAATTATATTATTTTTTATATTATAAAAATTAAATGAAAAGTTATACTTAAATTATGCATAATACTTGTGAAAAACTCAAAGTAACTAGTCTAAACCTATTTTCAAAACATATGTAATATAATATTTTAACTTAAGTTGAGTTTTAAAGTAAGTTGAACTAAAAAAAATAAGATAAAAAAAGCTCATTACTGTGCTCGAGTAAAAGTATTACGAGTTGAGCCAAGCGGAGCAACCCCATGCTCGGTTTCAATTTGGCTCGTAACACCCTTAACACAAGTTTTATAATGTTTTCGCAAATTATTTTAGATTATAGGCAAGGTAAGTTTCAATTGAGAAAAAATAAATAAATTGATTTTATTTTTATCTATTCTTCGAAATTATATTTACTCTATCAAATTTTTTTATTACGATTACACAAAAGAAATTGCAACAACCACACTCACCTACGAGATTGAGAGAGAGGGCCAATTTTAGAAATTAAGAAATAAATTAGGTGAGAACTACTATTGAATTTCCATTTCTCCATTTTAAAAACAAAAGAAACGAGTAATTATTGATATATAATTGCAATTTAGTTAGTTGGGGGACATAATAATACCTTTACATTTAATTATTATTATATGTACTATTTATTGGGCTTTGGCCCATGAAAAAGAGAAAGCTGTTAGTACTATATATCACTTAGGTAGCAAACAGTTTGACCCAATGAGGGGAAAATAATAAAGGACAAGAAGTTCGTACAGCCTCAATATGGGCCACAACATGTCCATGATGCATGATCCACTGGTAGTAATTACATTTCTTTCTCAACAACCTGCAGCATGTATGGTGATGGTCTACATGTTTTAAATCCTCAAAGCAAAAAAGGCGTTGGGAAAGTTCGACGATACATCACCTTTTTTTCAAAAAAATCCCAAAAAAAAAAAATCATGGTAGTCAAAATTTTGTAAGAACATGTTCCCCTAGTGTTGGTTGTAAGGGCAAGTTATTAGGATCAATTTTCTTATATGTGACTCCCTCCTCCTTTAAGAATCGTACTATTAATGTGGTGTCTTATAGAATAAGGGTCTGTTCTCTCCAACTTATTTTCAGTTCAGTTCAATTTCTTTCAACTCTGGATAATACTTTTACTCTCATATATCACTATTCATTTCAGTTCAGTTCAACTATTTTATGCCGAAGAGAACAAGCCCTAAGAACCTGTTCTCCCCAGCTTATTTTCAGTTCAGTTCAGTTCAGCTCCAATCAGTTCAATTCAGTTCAGCTCCAATCAGTTCAATTCAGTTCAGTTCAACTCAGTTCAGTTCAGTTCAGCTCCATTCTATTATAACCATTTTGTTAAATATTATTATTATGTTGGTATAATTTATTTTACTAATTACTCTTATTATTATTATTATTATTTATTTTTATATCATTACTATTAATTATTATTATTATTATTATATATTATTTTGTTTATTATAGCTTTACTCATTATTATTAGTATTATTATTAGGAGGAACATGGTTTAGGTCAAAGCGCAAATAACCCACGTTTTTTAGCCCATAAACCAATCAAATCGCGTAAAAACGGTTTATGATGCAATTTTCGCGGTCTAATCCAATCATTATTTTTAGTTACTAAATATTATTATATTATTAAATCTAATTATTAAAATAGTAATATTGATTTACTTCTTAGATATTATTGTTATTATATAATCATCATCAAGTATTAATATATTAATACAAATAATATAACCTTTTTTCAATGAAAATACAATTTTATGATACTATTTGGGTCCATCAAAACTTTCGTGTGCGCCACGGATTCTATCATGGTATCGGAGCAACACAAAATGATTACGAAGAAGATCGAAGGCCCGAGAGATGGAAATCAAGCTTGTAAAAAGAGATTTGGAGGACTCAATGTAAGTATCTAATACAAAATTTCAAAGAAGATAATTCAAAAGGTATGGAGATGAAATAAAAGAGTTTTAGGAGAACAAAAAAAATGAAAGATATGTTCGGAAATTAAAATATGATCATGGAGAGAAAAGAAAAAGAAAAAGAAAAGAAAAGGATGAGATAACTTTTGAGAAATGTTGAAGATTAAAATGTACGATAAGTTGGATGGTTGATGACATGAATATAAACAAGTGAAATTAACATTGGATGAAAAGGAAAGAATAAAAAATTGGAGAATATTGGTGACAAGAGCACCAATAGTTGGGAATTAAGAAGAAGAAGGAAAAAACAAAATGAAAAGAAATAGAAGAAAAAAAAAAGTTAAAGAGAAAGTTAAAAATGAAATTGGATAAAGATACGTGAGGAAGAAAAATGAAAAAGTTCAGAGTAGGGAGTAAGTTGGTAACATGGTACCAACACAAAATATTGAAGATCAAGAAAATGTGATGAAGAAACAAAGGTAGGATAGTTGGTAACAAGGGTACCACACCACCACTAAAGTAGTAAATGAAAGATCAAGGTGGTTGGTGACGTAGGCACCGACGAGGACGAGAATAAAATTTTAAGAATCAAGTTTGGAGATAGTTGATGACAAGTGCATCAACAAGACTTTGAAGATACCTTTGGAAGAAGCATGATAAAGGACAAGAATTTTCAAGATTAGGGGTAGTGTTAGAAATTAATCTAGAAAATTCTAAATATTTGATGAAAAATGTGAGAAAAATATCTAATGGTGTATTTAGAATTAACTTGTGAAAAATCTAATATATTTGTACTTGAAAGAAAAACCTAGAAGCTAAGATACAACAACTATAAATATGTAATATTTGCATGAGTTGAAAAGGGAGCCAAACAAGTGACCTCCACACACGATATTAGGAAAGGTAGAAACAAAGGGTTCTACCAAGGTGAATTAGAGACATGAGTTCTCACAAACACACTTGTACAATTAATTATCAATGAAAATACAATTTTATGATACTATTCGGGTCCATCAAAACTTCCGTGTGCGCCACAGATTCTATCAATATGGTTCGTTCGATATCCCAGGATTTGATCCGCAGTATAACAAAAATTACGTGATATCCTACGTCTTTAGGCCACGTCTACCGATAGCGTGCAGACGGTGGTTTTGGGTTGGTTAGAAAAAGGTTCGTTAACGACCGCCAGGAGACACGGTCGAATTTTCTTGGGAAAATGGGAAGTTAAATATGCGGGTTGTATTAAACAACTTCACCGAGCCGCCTAACTTTTACATTATCAGGTCGTTACACCTTCTTCCCGTCGTGGATGAGAAAACGGCAGCAAGGTTATTGATTAACATATTTCAATTGAGGAGAAGAATAAGGTATTTTCTTGATTTCACTTCTTTGTTTCAATCGCAAATTAAAGATTCTAGAAAAAAATCATCTTTAAATTATTTGAGTTGTTTTTTTGACACAGATGCTGAATGATAATGTCCTCATCAGTTAGTGGACTTTGGAGGACATGAAACTGCCTTTCTGGATGCGGATGATAAATCCTAATTTTATGTTTGCCAACATGGAGTATTTCACAAAACAGCAGCAGAGATTTTAGTTAATTTCTCAACATATGAAGTACGATTCTTAGCGTACACCGTACATATATAAGAAGAACTAGGCTATGGTACTGGAACGCTGTTTGCATCAATTGCATTGAGTTGACAGAAAAAGTGCCAAAAATTTATATCTTGGTGCTCAAGTATAGTTGTTGTTCATCCTCTATATGTAATGTACTTACTAGATTCTTGTTTGCCTTTTCTTTCTTATTATACTTATTAATATGCCGTTGTGGGTGATGAATGTTGTCCCATTCCATGTTGTGGATACACTTCCCATAATATTTGATCGAGGATTGATTGGAGTTTATCATGATTGGTGTGAATCTTTTAACACTTATCTGCGGACATATGATCTCCTGCACTCGACTTTCCTTTTCAGCAATCTTCCGAATAGGTAAAAATTGCAAATTGTTTGTTACCTTCTTGTGTTCAAATGTTTCTAGAAATTTCTGTTCTTTATGATTGAAGTTGCTTCCCTGCAACCAAGTGAATCAGCTCAATCGTATGTTCTTCTCCTCTCTTTCTTTTTATTATTTAGGTGGATGGATATTGTTCCAAGAAACAAAGGAGATGATCAACAACATAGGAACAAACTCACAAAGCTTAAGGGTGCATTTCATTCACAAGCAAGAAAGAAGAAAGTATCATTATGGTATTACTGTGCTAGTCATGGATAACTCGCTGAATCAAGAGATAATAGAGCAAGAGATGACTCTGGAGATTCTAGAACTTTTGTTACGTGCATTTGTTATCTCATCTGGGCCGTCCAAATTCAACATCTGTGGCAGACTACCTGAATAAAGCTAGCCAAGTTCTTACAAACTCGTTGGTGTTTAGTACATACATTCGTTTCTCTTTTTGGCAATTATGGTGGTACCTATAAGACCTATATAAAATGATAGAATCTGTTACATAATCTAAAATAGAAAAACTCATCGAATTTTGTATGTAGCGCGTGCACAAATTCAGTTTCTATTGATTGTATGTTCTTGTCATCTCCTGCAAAACTTAATAGAATGGCATGCAACATCCTAGTATTTTCAAAGGAATGTTTCGAGTGTTATTAAATGGAAAGTTGGAAACAATAATTGTTTACTAATTGCAGTGGAATTAGAATTGGTGGAGATGGATGTAATTGATTTAGCAAAATGGTCCTGACTAATTTCATAATGGAGAACCTTGTGGATTATTTTGTCTACTTCATATAGATTGTAAAACGTTTCGAATTTAAATGATCTAGAAACAAGGGATTATCTTTACGGGAAGTGCCCAAACTTTTAGGTTTCTACTCCCTCCGTTTTATTTTAATTGTTACACTTTGATATATTACACTATTCACAAATTTCACTCTGACCATCAGTTGTGATTTATAAAGGTGGAAATTTTCCCTGAACTCCTTCCCTTGCCTACTTATTGGTCTAAAAGAAAATTAAAATATCCTTTTAAGTGCAAGGTTTTCTTATTAAATGTAGTTCACACTATTCTCACGAATGTAGTTCATACTTCCCCTGTTTCACAATACTCGCTACACTTTTCATTATGGTAAGTTTCACATTACTTGCTACACTTCTTTTTTGGGCAATAAACTCTCTCTATCTCTCTCCTCCACATGGGTTCCTTTTCTTTTTACTCTCTACCTCTCTCTTCTCCAAAAATTGCCTAGGAGTCCTTGAATTGAGAAGTGTAGCGAGTAATATGAAACGAAGGAAGTATTAAAATTAGACCGTCCTTTTTAATAATTTTTGTAAATAGTTATGACTTGTGATTCTTTGAAATAAAGATAAGAGTTTTGTGTGAAGTGATAAATAGTTATGTCACTTAGGGCCTGTTCTCCCCAGCTTATTTTCAGTTCAGTTCAGTTCAGTTCAATTCAGTTCAGCTCCAATCAGTTCAGCTCAGTTCAGTTCAATTCAGCTCCAATCAGTTCAGTTCAGCCCCATTCTTTTATAACCATTTTGTTAAATATTATTATTATGTTGGTATAATTTATTTTACTAATTACTCTTATTATTATTATTATTATTATTTATTTTTATATCATTACTATTAAGTATTATTATTATTGTTTAAATATTATTATGTTTAAATATTATTTATATATTTATTACATTCAATTCAATTCAATTCAGTTCAGCTCAGTTCAGTTCAGCTCCAATCAGTCCAGTTCAGTTCAGTTGTTTTATGCCGAAGAGAACAGGCCCTAAGTATGTTCTATGCTATGAGATAACTTGTTGTCACTCGTCAAAATTCATGGGTTATTTCCTTTCAAAAAAAATTAAAAAATTCATGGGTTATTTTTTTATTTCTTGTGTGTACTTATTGTCAAATTTTTTTTTTTTGGTAAGAATTACTCGTTTAGGTGAGAAGTAAGAAGTAGTTAAAGTCACCTTGTAAAAGCTTAAGGGGCACAATATAAAAGCATTAAAGATTGAATATAACTCTCTTTTGTTTGCTCACTTGAAAATTAGAGTTACAACACTTTGTCATTTATTACATGAAGAAGCTTTCTTACCGAAATTTCCTCATACACACAAATATACGACACCTTCAAGGGATAATACATCATAGGAAAAATCTTGTGTAAAACCGTATCAGTCCAAAATATTTTTGAGACAAATATTAGTCTAACCTCGTAATCAATTAGTTTAACTTAGGCATTTATCAGTTACTCAAATTATATAAATTTTCCAGTAACATGTATCAAATTAAGTCATATATTTATCAATTTAATCCCATAAATTAATAGTCTTATGCCTATCAACAAATAGTTTATACCCCATAAATTGATAATAGGACTTTGCCTCAGTCTCTCATGTTTATTAACAAAGTTTACCATAGAAATCTTAAGGATTAAATGTTCATTAACAAATGTGAAAAGCCATGATAAAACTAAAATAATATTGTAAGACGTACTTTATATCGGGGAATAATTTAAATTTTCACTAAAAAGTAACATCATCTACATAATTTGTTACTTTTTAAATTTGTATATTACATGAGTTTAAAACATAAAATCAATATTACATACTACTAAAATAAACAACAACCATATTTAATATTATTTTACATTGAAATTATAACACCAAATATTATTTGGTTTAGTAGTTAAGACTTTAGTATACAAGCTTGAGGTCATAGGATCAAATTTTATACCATGCATTTTCTAACCTTTTGTTATTCTATGGGGAGTACATGAAGTTAACACTTTAAAGGATAGCGCCACATGACACAATTACTTATTGATGTACATCTTTTAATATATTAGTATAGATATTAACACGGTCTAAGACTCCGAGTCAGTTATTTCGAGCCAAAAACTAGTTATGTATGAAACCCTCTAATCTCCTTGATGAAGCTATCATGGATAATTAACCTATAGCCCAAGTCTTTTTGGTCTTTTTAACTAATCTTTTGTGTCAAAACCAAATGAAGTACCCAAATTTAGATGGCTAAGAAAGTTGGGTTTGAGTTAGAAGCCCATGTAATTAAACTTATGATGTTCTTGCTTCTCCTTATTTGCGGCGCATACTATGAATTATAATGAAGAAGAACGTGTTTAACATCACTTTCTTCAGAAATTCAAGACAAAGTCTTTAAACTCTTCTTCATGCTTCAAATCCTTCACAAAATTCGAGGAGAAGAGAGAAACTGGACTTATTTTTGCTCAGTTTCTGTATCAAACTCAGGTATAGTATTATTTATCCAAAAAAGAAACCATTTTTTTCAGTTTATTATTGATTGTGATTTTTCTTAGGAGCTTAAATTTACCAATTTTAGCACTCAATTAAGTTAATTTTTACTGTAATTGAGGTGATTTTAGTTCCCATTGAAGATATATGAAGATAGGGAAAGTATTCAATCAGTTAATTTTGATCATGCTAATGCTTGTATCATTATGTTGTATGATTGTTGTGATTATGTCAATGTTTACGTTACCTGATTTATCAACTGGGAAAATTGTTGAATCCTCAAAAATGGAGGGAAGATATTCAAAGGGTGAAAAATTGGGTAAATTTGGGGAAATGATGATTGAGATGTTACCTAATGATCTTGCATTTACTGTATTTGTGCCCTCTGAAAAGGCCTTTGAACGTGATTTGAGATTAAGGGCAAATCAAAGTTTTTCAAGGGAAGAGTGGGATAATGTGTATGCAACTGTTTCTCATGTACTAGGTTTTTCGGCGATTCCTCGAAAGATTTATGCAGGTTTACTTCCTCGTGGGAAAGATTTATCTTATGATTCAGTATCTGGGTTTACATTGTATATTTCTAAGGGTTTTGATGGTGTTTTGGTTGTTAATAGGGTTAGGGCGGAACGAATTGATATTAAGAAAGGTAAGGTGGTGGTGCATATAATGGATGGGGTTATAATGGATGCTGAGTTTGAGCAATCAGTTCTTCCTAATGATGATGGAGATCAAATGACTATGGATATTTAGTTTTGAGATGATTATTGATTTGGTTTTACCAATGTAATGGTTGATTTTGTTTTTTAGGGTTTTAAAGGGTATCGAGATTATTGGTTGAGGATACATCATACATGACATTTGAAGTCTATAGAGTTAGAGTGAGGCTAAATGAAGAAACAATTCATCGATAAACCAGTAAGAGGGGGGCGATTTGGTAGATCCACTGGGTTTGGGCCCTAATCCCCTATACCGATCTCTCTGTCTTGTTTAGCGATGAAGATGTTCTCCATTTAGTTGTTATTTTTTATTTTGATTCTCGTGTACTTTACATTACAGAGTTAGTTTAATGGAAGGATAATTGTTATAGGATTGTTGAAGATGGTGAAATTGGTTGCATTAGATAATTTGGGAGTAGATGTATGATTTTCAGAAGAGTTTTGCTTCACAATTTGGCTGGGTTGTAGCCTATACACTCATAAAATCGTTTGCAAGTTTTGGAGCCAATCTGCGGTAGTAGTTCAGCCTAGAGTGGAGATGAAGAACCCTAATTCAAGCTCAAACAAAGCAATGCATAGGCTTACTAGTTTGTTGTATGTAACATTGTACGTAGAAGGCAGAAAAACAGTTGTAATCTTAGGAACAAATACAGCAATTTTGACTGATACGCCGGAATACAAAAGCATTTGATATTCATATCTTCAATACTGTCTGTTTCAATGAGCTTTGAGTATATTTGGTTATAACTTAAATAACAGCATGTTCCTGATCCTGCAATTCGTCTCTGTTTCATCAAAATGGTTTTATGAAGTTACAATGCCAAAAGAAACTGGTGCTTATATTACAGATGAAAGTCACATTCTTATATTATGTCTGTCAATACAAACTGTTCTGTCCAGTAGGAAGAGTTAAGCAATCAGACCAGCTTCTGCTAAGTGAGTTAAGGCGGTTGTATAAAATTGTGTTTGCTGTAAGAATCTGGAGAAAGTTTGCATAAATTTTTTAATTCTCATTCACCGTACATGAATGTTTGAGCAATCATTTAAATGGAAGTTTCGGATAAGCAAACCCTATCCTTTCTACTAGAAAAGACCCAAAAAAAGAAGGAAAAAAAATGTGTTCAGCAAGCTGAAAATGGATTAGCAGAACCCTCAAGCATATTGATCAAGACATTCATCCAATGGGGTGTACTTCACTTCTGGGTAAAGCTCGGCCACATCTACATCAATTGAAGAATCGTTCTCAAAACTAGCCAATCATCCCCTTGACTCAGACTGAGAAATGTATATTTTGCGGAAATGGTGACTCTGCACAACAGATAACAAAAGTCAGAGAATTATTTTGTGGACTTTAAACATATTGGAAGCATAGTATAACTCACTCCAGTGACCTTGGATGTTCTGAAGAACTTCATCCTCTGTAATGTGAATTTTCTCAAGTTTTTGCCAATCTTCTTCTCTCACAAGGAAACTAGCTCATTGATGGACAGCCAAATACTTTCAACCATGGAAATTAATTATAATAGGCTGTCACTCCCATGGTTGAAAATACCTTCAAAACGATCAATTTCCAATAAAAATCCTATTATAATCTTCAATAAGGCGTTATTTTTTCCAACTGATTGTCACAGAAATAATCCAATTTTTGCTGATCAATACTAATCTGGAGAGGACCACAATAGATAGTGTTTTCGTCGCCCGAATCTCTCTAATATGAAGTTACCAGTCCTCATCTAAACTTCTTAGTCCTTGTATGAATTTTTCTTAGCCATTATCTTAACTTATCTTTCATGAAATAAATGAAAAATAAGGTGAAGAGACAGAGACTTGCCAACTATACAAGACTATAGATTGCTTTTGAAAGACTAACGTGCAAACTATTTTACATTGAGCTAACTGCTAAGTAGACTACTATGGTTATCTGCTCATAGTTATGTACAAAACTTGTGAATGTGTGCATTTTACGAAGGCTTGGTTGGATGATTATCTTTGACATTTTTATCTCCTAATCTTACCACTTTGTCTCTAGGAGGAGCTCTGGCATGCTATTGCCTGAAACCAGCGATGAAGAAACCGGGCAAAGCAATTACAGGCAATGTAGGTATGTGCAATACCTTCTGCTTCAACTTTCAATGTTTATTTTCAGCCTTCATTACGAAGAGACCTGCAGTGGATTGCACCATGCCCCCAAAATTTGCTCCCACTACTCCTGCAACTGAAACCACCACAACTTTTTAGAATGCCTTCACCAAGTTTCATGATCATACATATATCATCACCACGCAAGGCAGCAACCAGAAAAAGGTTGATTTTTTTTGGTGAACGAGGTTGATTTTTTTGGTGAAAGAGGTTGAGTTTTTGGTGAAAGAGGTTGATATTTTAAACTACACTACTTCTGCTAATCATAGTTCATTCTATATAGGAGCATATTTTTTTTTAGGTGAAAGAGGCTAACATTAAAACAAATCAGTCATGGCCATGAAATAGCCTCATACAATCAACTCTACAAGAGTTTCACAAAACTAGGGGTAAAGGGAATGTCTCTAGTTTCATTCAGCATACTAGCATTTTTCCTACAATCTTTCGCCAATTCGTCTGCCACCCTATTTTGCTCCTTCTCGAACACGAACTGGAAAGGTTGAAACATCTTTTGCCACTCCCCTGCGTTCATTTAGCACATGACAGTAGAAATCTCGTGCAACACTATCCTTGTTCATCAAAGAAATGGCCTGTTTGTTGTCCGAAACGATAATGATATTGTTGAGAAATTCCTTCTGAGCATAACGTAATCCCTCCAAGATTGCTAGAAGTTCAGCCATGAGGACATCTTTTGCATATATGGCCTTTTGAGTGCCCCCAATCCACTGTTCTATATAATTTCGCATTACTCCTCCATTCCTGTTAAAGAGCTCTTTGCAAGGAAAGAAGCATCAACATGAATCTAAAAAAAGTGGAGGCCTCTGAAGATACGGTGTTCAAGTTACTTTGGTTCGATATTAACTGACTTATAAGAATTGGAGAAATCACGGGCTACATAAATAGCTTTTCTAATAGTATGATCCGGTTGTGGAATGGATTTCTTTTCAAACACGAAACAGTTTCTATTTTGCCATATTTCAAAATGAAGGGGAATAAAGTAGCCCAAACACTGCCTTGATTCTTTGTGTAACACATTACACATGCTACTGTCTATAATCCAGTCTTGCTGCTCATTGTCCGTCCAATCAATGGGAGACGCCGGACATTTTCCACACAAGATTAGCATGGTAGCAACCCCTTATTACGTGAAATGAGGATCCCTCATGACTGTTGCACAGGGGGGGGGGGAGGAAGAATTTTCCCAATACACAACATCCTATTTGTTGGCAGCCTATCTTTCCACAAAAGCCACGGAACAAACTTAAGTCTCGGTGGCGTTAGGCTTCTCCAGACATTCAAGTGCAAAATGTTACAAGTAGGATGTTAAATAAGGCCGAGTACGCGTTTTTCAGGGAGAATTGATTATCAATCACAAAGGAGGAGGAAGGGATATTATGATGTAACTTCTTTACCTACAACATTTCCGTAAGACTAATTGGTGTTCGGGTTTCGCTTATATTGTTATAGTAGTATTGTTTAAGGGTTGGCTTGTTGTTTTGTATGAATATGTGTTCCTTTTCCCTTAATCTGGAGGGGACAATTTTCACATATGACTAATCGTACTCCATCCTAAAACCAATTGGCAATAGGAGAAGTGTACTTGGGATGATTTCTACTCCCGAGTCTCGAAAGTGGCAATGAGCTTATAATTGGCAGGATCAGCGAGAATGGCTTGCTCTTACCAATACTTTCCCAGATTTTTGATCCATCCGACTACCAATATTAATACAGTATGTTCTCTGACTTCACTCTCTTCACTATGGTGCTGGTTTGAGTGGATGAAAGTGGGATAATGCAAGTCTTCAAAGCTTGCTCACCAACTCCGAATTTAGTTAAGACTAAATTGGAAGATCATTTTAATTTTAACTAGTCATTAATAGCACTTTCCCTAATAGAGATACTTAAAACTCTAGAATGTGACTTTCGGTGTCACATTATAGACGTATTTTTGGTGGAATCTTATACCTAAATAAATAGACCTAAAAATTTCTCCGATTTAATATGAATTATCCAACCGGAGAATTGATTTTGACCCGAAAATGACAAATTTACCTGAAATCCGAAATGAACCAAACCAACCTGAACATAAGTATTTTATTAAATTTTTTTCTTTTCTTTTTCCGGATTCTAACCACCTATCTGCCCTCCATACCAACCACTGGGGTGTACATGTTTTTCCAAATACTAAGCTACACTTGATCACTATCTAACTAAGGTCACAGATCTACTAACAAGCAAAAAACCCTAAACACTTACATATACTTCATACACTATAAGATACAGACAGAACTTTTGCTTACAACATTTTACAGTGAATTAGGAAAGATTTGTGAAACCTCAACACCACCTTCACCTTCCTTCTTTTCTTCTGATCCTTGGCGAATTTACAATGAATTTATGGGGAGAAAATGGCATTGCTACTTACTACTAATTTCCTTCAGATTCAGGGACTTCTTCTATACTCATATCCAGCACATCAACAGAGGAGCTAAAACTTCCAACATCTGCAGTAATGGTGGACACAGATTCAATCCCCGAACCAGCTTGTATTTCCTTAAACATCGTCATGACCTGTACCATTGTAGGCCGTTTTGATGATCTATCATCCAAGCAAGCACAGGCAACATTCAAATGCTGCAAGAGCTCCATTTCCAAATTTGGGTCCTCCTTTAATAATTCAGGATCAAATACATCAGTTATTCTCAATTTAGCATGCATCTTGACCCACCCGACAAGATTATTATGCTCACCAAAATCAGGTGAATGTGTAGGATGTTTCCCTGTAAGCAACTCCAGCAAAACAACACCATAACTATACACGTCTCCCTTGGCTGAACATCTAAAGCTTTGGTAGTACTCTGGTGGGACGTATCCTGGTGTACCAGCCAATGTGCTAACACTCAAATGAGTATCCATCGCACTCATAAGTCTAGCCATTCCGAAATCAGATACCCTTGCTTCCAATTTTTCATCGACCAAAACATTACTTGATTTCATATCCCGGTGAATAATGTGTGGGATGCAATTATGATGTAGAAATGCTAAACCTCGAGCTGCCCCCATCGCAATTTTTCTCCTTGTAGCCCAATTCAGCTTGATTCCAGCTTTTTTTGACCCGTGTAAGACATCTTCAAGGGATCCATATTTCATGAAGTCGTAAACTAACAATCGTTCTTCTCCCACTTTGCAGTATCCTAAGAGAGGCACTAGGTTTCTGTGCTTGATTTTACCAATGGTTTCCATTTCGGCAGTGAACTCTCTATCTCCTTGCCCACTTATCTGTATAAGCTTCTTGATAGCAACCACAGTCCCATCTTTGAGCACTGCTTTATAGACATCACCAAACCCTCCCTGGCCTATCAAACTGTCATCATGGAACCCATTTGTGGCTTCTAGAAGATCAGCAAAAGTTAGCTTCTGAAGGGGATTCTCAAATGTTGCGAGGTTGATGCTTAATGCCTCACGTTTACTGGTAAATTTCCAAGCAGAAGTTGTGTAGTTGCCTGAATGTGAGTGAGTACCATAATCCATATAACTATCCTGCAAAAAGTTCTTTTTCCTCCTTTTTTTCACCTCAATGGCCACTATGATCAACCCAAATATGCAGAAAAGAGAGAAGAATAACCCCATTGCTACACTCCCTGCAAGGAAACCCTTCCTCTTCCCATGTTTTTGATGCTGAGATGAATTCGCACCTGCGTGTCTATCACAAGTTGGCAAGGGATACCCACAGAGGCCAGGGTTATAGAGGAATCTAGAAGGCGGGAATGTCTCGAATTGTGCTGTAGCAGGAATCATACCGGAGAGCTCGTTGTATGACAAATCCATATCCGTCAAGGAAGAAAGGCTGCCCAAAGATGGCGGGATGGGGCCGGACAGATGGTTGTGAGAAAGATACATAACACCAATGTTCTTCATCCCTGCAAGATCTTCAGGGATTTCACCAGACAGATTGTTATGACCCAAATTCAATATCCACAGATAGAACATTGTGCCGAGCTCCTTTGGGATACTACCCTGGAGATTGTTATAAGACAGGTCTAAGAAAATCATGGACCCGTTGTTATTAAAGTTTGGCCTAGTATGACCTAGGTAGATTTGCTGGAATTTGCACATGGTAGGGATTCTATAAACAGCATCCGGCCTTATCCCAGAAAATTCGAGCAAATTCCCAGTGCCCTGGCACCCGGTTCCTCCATAATTCCTCAAGTACCAGTACTTCTTCCGAACATCAAGTCCAATAGTGCCTGAATGTTTGGGTAAGGCAGGAGGAATACTCCCACTCAACAAATTGCTATTCAAATCCAACCATAACAAGCTCTTGCAATCACCCAACTCAGGTGGAATTTCGCCATGAAATGAGTTGTTTGAAAGCTTCAAAATGGCTAGATTATTCAAGTTACCAATCCAAGATGGTATTGTTCCACCCAACTTGTTGCTCGACAACGAAATACAGTTCAAGTTTGTGCAGTTGGACAGGCCAGAGGGGATGCTACCAGTCAACTCATTGTAGTCTAAAATCAAATTTTCAAGTGCTTGATTGTACATAAGCTCGGATGGGATATCCCCATCAAGCTTGTTCATCCACATAATCAAGTCTTTAAGCTGAGTTAAAGAACCCAAGCTAGTTGGGATTCTGCCAGTGAGGTAATTGAAGCTAAGATCAAGAGAAACAAGCTGAGAGCAATTACCTAAAGTGGGTGGTATATGGCCAATGAATAAGTTGTTTTGAAGGTAAAGTTCTTTCAAGTTGCTGAGTTTTCCTTCCGGTGTTCGACAGATCCCAGATGGGATTTTCCCAGCAATGCTATTAGAGCTCAAATCCAAGGATTCTAAGCTACTAAGCATAGAGAAAGAATCAGGCAAAGTACCCTCAAATTGATTAAAACCCAGGTTTAATCTCTTCAAGTTCTTCATTTCCAAAAACATATCAACAGGCAAATCCCCAGAAAAACCATTGTTAGAAACATCAAAAACTTCTAACAAGGTGCAAGATTCAAAGCTAGTGGGAATCATTCTAGATAGATTGTTAAAAGAAAGATCCAACTCCACCAAAGTTGAGCAAACATCATCTGCAAAACTCTGAGGGATCATACCTTGAAAGTGGTTGTTGCTCAAGTAGAGAAACTCCATACTTGAAGAGGGTAATGAGGGAATTTCACCAGTGAGCTGATTATTAGACACATTCAAGGAACTCAAACTGTTACATCCAACAAATGCAATCTCAATGTTTCCAACAAATTTATTGGAAGACAAATCAAGATGCTTCAATTTAGGGCAAAATTTCCCAAAATTAGGCATAGGACTTGAGATATTATTGAAGGAAACATCCAAATACTCCAAATTTGAACAGTTTGAGAGAGAAAAACTCCCCTCAAGTTTGTTCCTTTTCAAACCCAAGTGACTCAACTTCTCACAACCTTGAGATAACATCCATGGAAGAAGTTGATCTCCAGATAAGTGATTTCCAGAAACATCCAATGTTTTGAGTGAAATCCCAAAATGAGAATCCCCCAAATTCTTGGAAGATTCCAATAAATTGTAGGAAAGATTCAAACTTGTGAGTGAAGAACATGAAGAAAACTCAGACAAATCAGAAAAAGACCCAGAAATGAAGTTCAAAGAAAGGTCAATTTCTGAAAGAAAAGAAGAGCAGAGAGAGAAAGGTTGAAGAGAACCAGAAATATTAGAGGAGGAGAGAGAAAGAGAAGTTAAAAGGTCAATAGAGAAAAGGTAAGTTGAAACAGAGGAAAAATTAGTAGAAAGAGAGAAAGATGTGAAATTTAAGGAAGAAACCCTTGAATTGTTGCAAATAACACCAGAAAATTGACATGGGTCAGAATTTTCTTGCCAATTTTCAAGGATTTCTGGGTTGAGGAGAGAGAATTTGAAGCTCAACAATTTGTGGGCATCTTTAGTTTTTCCATTCAAAGGAGGAAAAACAGCTGAAACAGAGGAAAGTAATGGTGGGTAGAGAGAAAAAAGCAATAAAATAGTGTAAAGATGGTTCATTTTTTCTGGGCATTGTTTCATTAAGCTTATTTTATTAGTGGGTTTTAACGATTAAAGGTTTTTGAGTGATCCATTGATGAGAAAGTTGAGAGCTTGAGCTATAAGGAAGAAGAAGAAGAAGAAACAGAGGAGAGAGAAAATAGGAGTAGTATATTCTTTCAATCAAGTACTAGTGTTGCCCAATTAATCTTCTTGCTAAACTCAATTTGCATAAATCACAGATCGTTTTAATTAAACAAACTACCAGTGTAATTGGATTTTGGAGGGAACGTCTATTTTTTTTTTTGAGGGAGGTTAGGCCTTGGGGAAAGTGTACTCGATTGTTTTCTAGTATTGGTCTTTTATTTAAAATTAGGGTTTATTCTCATTATTAATACTACTTCTTCCGTTCTTTATTACACAGATCGTCGGGTTAGACAACTAAGCGATTAGAGTATAATTTATCTTTCATAGATTACATGTTTAACACATATTTTGTCTGTTTCAAAATACTTGACACGCTTCTCTCGACATGATTTCGAATGCATGATTTTAACCATTAATAACTCTAATTACCTATAAATGAAAATTATAAAAAGTAATATCATGAAAGTATATGCCGAGACGAGTATGACAAGATCTCAATTCCTACTAACTATAATTTGTTTTACGTAAAATTCACAAAACATAGTCAAAAGAGAGTGTGAATAATAAAAAAGTCAAACCGTGTCAAGTACTCCCTTCGTCCCATATTATAGTGTTTATTTCGCATTTTTTACGAGAATTGAGAAAAGTGAAACCTGAATGATAAGCAATTGATGTTGTGGGAAAAAAAAAAACTGATTCTAGGAGAAAGAATGGTGCATAATAGGTGAAAGAGCATTAAATATATGACTGATTTAACCTTAGGTTCAATGAATAAAGAAAAAACTATTTCTAAGGAGCAAATAAATGATAGCTATATAGTTTTATTGTGCAATTAAAAATAGAAATAAGAACAATATTTTAAGACACTCAAAATAAAATCCAAGCATTATATTATCAAACGGAAGGAGTATTTCGAAACGGAGGAAGTATGACGCGAATACTAAAAAGAAAGTAGTATCATTTCATTTCTAATGTTCAATTGGTCAACCTCAAGTTTTGGTTCTGAACGTGTGAATAATCAGGGATCCATGTCATCCATTTTTATGGAACACACATGTCTTTATCTCTCTCTCATATTTCAAAGGTCCCACACTCCCAGCTAATAGCTATCTATGCATCTGAGTATTGCTAATACAATTCAATAATATATTAATATGGGCCTATGCCTTTGTTTTTGGCAGATCTTAGAAGGTATGAATTAGCAGTGGTAGTGGGCCTGGTGGGCCCATGTCTTTTCTAGCGTTATGTTGGACAAAGGAGGGCCCACTGACTGGGAGGTGCACGTGGGTTCGGGATATGGCTCATCCTTTTCAGGCCCAACATTGCGGTTGAATGATAGAGAGAGAGTGAATGAAAGATAGTAATGTTTTTCATGATAATGCACAAACAAAATGTTATTATTGCATTACAATTATGAAACTCTCAATATAAAAAGAAAAGGCTAATTGTCTATTAGAACTCACAAGTATTATTCAAAAATTGGGAATTTTTTTCACAAAAAAGTAGGGATGATAGAAGGACAGAGAATTCTTTCACTAGAGCAATTTTTGGTCATACTGACTAGAGAGAGAAATTGATTAATAAGTTATGTAGTCGTAACGTTATTTTAAAAGTTTACTACCTCGTTTCATCTGTATTTTATTGTTCTTCCTTATTGTTGTCGGAGAGAACCAAGGATTGGAATCGCACAGGAAAGGTAAAAGTAAAAGTGGGAATAACAACAACAAAAAACCCAAAAAGAAAAGTGGAAAGAACAAAAAAGAACAGAAATAGTGTATAAATTGAAATTGATATTTTCTTTGCATGAAACAATCCATGTAGCAAATAATTGTCTAAGTGAGAACTAAGTTTGATTTTAGCTTTGATAACTAAATTTTTCATTACTATTGTTTACTCCTATTTGAATAGGACATATAACGCGCAAAGCGTAATCCATAATTTGCCGGGTATCATTAGAATCAACAAACTAATTTATAATAAGAAATAGAGAAGTATTAAATTTAGAATAGATTTGCTTATACGCGTATTCACAAATTAATACTCCTTGAGAATAAAGGTTGACCTAGTAGTTCTATATTATAAGGTCCTCTTTTAATTTCTGTGATCGATAGGAGTCCAATTCTCACCCCTTACAAAAAGGTTTCCAATGTGATTTTGTAATTTGTTAGATCTTAACTTAACTTAGAATCTTATATGGGAGTTTTCCAAGTTATTATGCTTCCTTGGTCACTTATGAATTTGTAGGGATTATTAGTTATCTTGTTGGGTTGTTGACCCAACTTAAAAGTATCAAACCTTTGGTCTCTATACACCAGAAAGAAGAAAAAAAATTTGCTCGTTTGTTTCAGTTTGGATTGTATTAGCATTAGACTGTGCTTCCTCTTGGATTATGTTAGCATTAGACTGTACTTCCTCTTTTAATTATGTACGCTTTCTCGTTGTCAAAAAAAAAAGTTTCTCATAGAAGGTTTTTTCGATGATGTGAAATTATCATAATTTCATCGTACCAAAATATTTAGCTTTCCATATATGTTATGGGGAAAGCGACTGAAGCTAATGAAGGAAGTGGAAGTTGGAAACCAGCCGTCTGTGAAGTCCTACCGACAATACCAGCTTGTCATTGGATCATCTGTTTCCACACTTTGGCTATGTTCTCTTGTTTTAGGAACTTATTTCTTACTTATTCTTGTTGAAAAATGAATACTAGATCAGACTTTCTTTATTATTTATTTCCAATCACTTACTAGCAAGTACATCGGATTCCATATTATAAAAATTAGATTTGTAAAATACATATTAAGATGAATCTATTGAGATTCTCATACGAATATAATTTTTTTCTCTATAATGCGTACCTAGACCCTTGAAAATGTCTCGCGCACAAGATACATCATAAGCCTAGGAGAAGTCCAATACAACTCCAAAATAGTCAATTTGAACGGCCGACGAAAATCTCCATGCGATGAATCATAGCTCATATACGACCATTTAGAAGCTAAATTGGGCATACAAACGAGCATGTGGTGGCTTTGAGGGATTTTTTGAAGCATAATGCGAGATATACGAAATCTGGTGTAGAAGACATGTTAAGGAAAATTAAAAGGTCCGAACCACCCGAGAATCATCCCAAGACCTCCCATATCACCTTTAAAAGTCCTAAAAAAAATCAAAATAATAGCTTAAAAAATAGCCAAATTTGAAAGTTATAATTCACGCTTTCACATTATCGAGCTCGAAAAACAGACCCCATGGAATGCTAACAAGGTTCATAAGAGCTTATCTGAAACTTAATTATTCAGGACAACAGGTATATGGAAGGCTTCATAACCTTTTTTTGAGCTGAGCGGTAAAAACAAGCTGTAAGAATTATTTTGAGTCAATGTAAGGAGTCTCATATACCTGACTTTCATCTTAGTGCATTTTGAGGCTCTTGAGAATGACAGACAAAAAACATCAACGTGCCCAAAAAAGCCGATAATTAAACCTTAAAATAGCAAAATTTGAAAGTTAATATTCACGCTTCCAAACATTCTCGGAGCTTGGATGAAAAGAATCGTCAAGAAGCATCTTAAGGTAATAGAATACCATTAGAAAGTCGTTTTGCATCAAAACAGGCATATTATGGCTATTTGTACCTATATTAGAGTGGAATAAGGAATACATATAACGAGTTGTATAAACATTCTAAGGCTATCTTCAGGGATCAGCCAACAATCCCATGGGATTCATCCCAGATCCATAAAATACCATTTAAAAGCACACTAGTGGCATAGAATGGCATCTTCGGAGGTTCATATTCTGCTGATACCAATCGAAACTATGTTTCTTGTACATATCCCCACATTCCACCTATTTAGCATATACTTCTTTCATTTCATTTTTCTTTTCGTATGATCTCCAGACTGTTAATTACTTCCATACATATTCATGAATGTTCACATTTATATAACTCACACACAATAGGAGAGTGTAGCAATACATTCTACCAATTTGTGTGGACCAACAAGGACATACATCACACCTCATCTGTTTCTAAGTTAACAAAAAATATATGTAGTAATAATACGATGAAATTCATTTAACCCTCTTTCTTCTATGAAACCATCCTTAACAATGGGATGCTTATTTGTGTTAACTTATAAAATGAAGGAGAGGAAGTCGTTGAAAAGTAGCAAGTGAAGTCTGAAAACAGAAACTATGTTGCAAGTTCTACTTTCTGCAAAATAAAGGAAGCTCAATACCTTATACCCCCAACCTCAAGAAATTTAATACTTTCCAGGATCCACCACAACCTTTTTTTCACTCTAAAGGAAATGTAACTACATAAACACAGCCAAAAAAAAATCCCCTTGGAAATATCACTTCCTATGTTGAATCAAACAACCACGTCTTCCCCAGAATGAGATGCAAAGATATCAAGAGTATTAGGTCTAATGATATAAACGAAAAAAAATGGCATCTTTAAAGCAAATTCAACGAATGCAATGCATAGAACTGCCTTACAAAGTCCAAACTCTGCAAAGCAAAGGCTTGGTGCATTAAAGCAAATTCTCATGCCAAATTCTAAATATAGCAATTAATGCAAGAAAACATTGAGAAAACAAAATGCTTTAATGCACGAAATCTGTACCCTCCCTGAAGCCCATCACCTAAGCTACAAGTCTTGAGCTTAGCTTCCTGCAGCAGCAGGTACAGCTACTGGTTTTGAGTCTTCTGCCTTCTCGTGCTCCTTGTTAAGCATCTGCATTGTCACAGCAAACAAATAATATGATTAAGTGAGCATTCTGAAACACACCATATATCTTGGTTTATGTGATATGAGTAACTCTAAACATAGTTTCTGCTCTTCATTACATTTCGGCTAGCAGATGACACATGCAATGCTTTCATACTAGACCCCAAATTCCCAGTTGGCCCAGCTAAAGTTGGAACTAGGAACAACCTACAGTTAACCATCTCAAAAACTAGTCAAACCAACACACTGTAGGGCCAGAGCCAATGACTCGGAGACATCCAAGGTGAAGCCAGAAGCTCAACGCACTAATTCCCTAAAGATCAAGTAGATAGAAAGCTATAATGGTCAAACTAGACATTGTAGAGCCAGATGACTCACCAGAGACATCCAGGCAGAAACCACATTCTCACCTCACCTCACCACACCATTCCCTAAGATCTAAACTGTATATGAGAGCAGAAAAACAAACTTTAAGGATATTAATTGTCAACGATGACAAGAAGATCAATCTATGAACAGAGAAGTAGACGAACTAGCTTTAGAGGGTAAGACTTATCAGCGATAGGAAAACCAAGATTTCCCGATGAGTTCATTTCATGAATCTTAGCATGTATTCACGCTGTTAGTTACTCCATTTGTGTTGAGTTCACTGAACTGATTGATGCCAAATGATGCAGAGCAGAGGTGGATAAAATCCTTTATCTTTTGTACTCACTCCTTTTGGGCTCATTCATCTGTTATCCTACAGAGAGACTTGAAAAACAGGGCGACCATTTGTAGGGTCTTTCTTTGGGCTGGGGATAAAGTTTCAGAGAGCGTCCCCACTTGTTGGGAGTTTGTTTGAAGTCCTAAGGGTGCTGGAAGTGGAGGTTTGAGTTTACCTCATTCAAAAAATCCTGGAATGGAGCTGCAATTGTGAAGCTATTCTGATTGGTATGTGAAATGAAAAAAGATGGGCTTTTCATATAACAGTCCATTGTTATTATATCAATCATCAGAATGTGAGGGATCCCAAGATCTGAAATACTTTGTCATATGTAATGAGGACGATTGTGGTTATTCGAGATCATTGGGAGCCTTTAACAGGGAAGCAGCAGTTATTGAAAATGGTAGATTTTCCATTAATCAAGCTTATATGCTGTTGAAAACTTGAATTGCTTCAATAAAGCTAGCCCGAGAGCAGTGTTACTGAAAAATGGTAGATTTTCCATTGAACAATTGTGACCCGAAATGTGCTTTTATGTGAGGTAAAGGTGGAAACATGGAACATCTATTCTTTCATTCAGCAAACAGGTTTGACTCACATGAATTGGCTTTGATCATAATGCAATTCTTGGAGCTTTGAGGCTAAATGGTAACAGAGAATGTACAGGATTGCCCAGAAATGTGGTTTCAGGATATGTTTAGCACAATCAGTGTATGCTAGTGGCAGCCCAATAAGGTGTATTCTCAAAGTGTAATCCCTTCTACATAATGTCGTGTATTGGAATCAAACTTGGTGTCTGGCACATAACTAGCTTAATCGTAAACTAAGGTTTCTTAAGAGAAGCAGACAAACTAACTTTTGATGCAACAATCCTCAACACCTTATCCTCCAACACCTCCATGCCCTCAGCTTCTCTTTTTAATATGAGAAACCTAAGAAACATCTGTGCTAGGTCATAAACCCAGCTGGAAGTTTGAGACCCCCAGCAAACAATTGATGATAAAAGCACGAACAGTAGTTGGATTTGGAGGTGCAATATCTCATTCCAACCAAACCATCTTACCGGGAAGGGAAATAAAATAAAGTAAGTTAATCATCCACTACGTTTTCATAGACAATTTGATTCATTAATAGCCACTAGTCCTTCCCCAAACAGCAAACATTCAAAATTAGCCACAATGACTTACACTATCTCAATTTGCTGTCATACATCCACCTAGGCCACCAATATTGTTCACCTATTCTAGACGAAATCAGAAGAATAGGGGTAATTCTGGGTTATTACCTACAGGAGGAGAGAATGGAAATGATGAGGTGGAAAAAGATGGGGAGAAGGCTGACGTGGAGAATAACGTTGGGGATTAGAAGATTTTCTGTTAGAGGCACCAGGGAATGGCAGAAGGGCAGGGGAGATGGCAGTACTTTTGGGCAGAAGGAACAGTACTATTGGGCAGTAAAAATATCTAGTGATCCTATGAATAAGAGGGAGAGAAATCTCATTTTTTTTTAATCCAGAAGTTAAGTAATTCTCTTGTAGTCCTTAAGGAGTTCATCCAGTGACTCGAATACTGTGATTTCCATTATTGTAGTAATACAAAAGTTGGTGTTTTTCTCTGTTATCTCTCTCTTTTCCTGTTGTTATTTTCCTGTTGATTAGTTGCGAAGGCAGGAACAAGTGAGTCCATAACATTTGCTTTCTAGAAAAATAAGTAAATTGCTTTAAAAAGTCAACCAAGCAAGAAGCTAGACATCACCAAGTGCAAATATGCCGAGCAGGAGAGTTTAAGTTTACACCCGCTTGGACTCCCAAAATTATGTGTATACTGTATACCATCCAGATATTTAATTAAAAATATATTTAAAGAAGCCTAGGGCTCCACTTGGAACGCCTCTCTCAATCCACCAATATTTGCACAGTGATGATATCCAGTGTCCAACAACAGTGAGAGATGCTATTAGTATTGCAGTAATATTCTAGGGGATATACTAATTAGACCAATTTCCTATCTGGCTAGAAGTAAAGACTAATAAAACAATCACCAAAAACATTGCCATATACTATATTCTCCTGTAGACATTAGGACATAAGTCTCACCTTGTTGTTGATCAAGTTGTGGAGGGCGATCACACTTCGGATAAGAGAAGACAGATATATTACCAGCATCATGTCATTCGTTTTGACTGCAAAAAAGCACACACAGAATCATAAACAATGGACAGAATCATACAAAATCCAGGAAAGACATAGAAGATTATTTTGCATACCAGCAAAAGCCTTGACTAACTCAAGCACACTAAGGTTAGGAAGAAGGTTGAACACATCCTACACAAAAAACAACAATAAGTTATGTTAGCAAGAAATCTTATAGCATCAAACTTAGTAATGAAGGACTACACACTCAATTAAGGAGAAGGTAGGAGACAACCTACAGAAAACTAATAACATTTGCTAGCAAGAAAAGCTTATAACTAACATATGAAATACAAACTGAACAAGGGTAAACAACATGAGAGTGAAAACGTGACTTGGAGGACAGAAATTTGAAATAAAATCATAGTAGGCAGTTGTCCTCACTCCTCAGACAATGTAGAATCACAGCAATGTGCAACCCTATATTTGGTACGACATTTTCATTGTTCATTGACTCTTCTTGTGAAGCTTGCCATGGGAGAGGATTAGAGAATGTTCCTCAATTTTTGTTTGCAGAGTACGCAGTTGGCTCCCTATTGAGCAAAAAGGGATTCATTTTAAAGAATCTTTTTCAAGTAAAATTATTCAATGTGGGCACATATTACTTAACCTCATAATTACTTCTCATGCCTCAACATGTTAGCAACCCCACCCCAGGCCCCAGCCTTCGATCTGTGATTATGTCTCTAATATTCTAAAAGTTTGACAAGCGACAAAGCTACACACCCACAACCTTCATATAAGTAATGGCAGAAAGCACCACAATTATCATTGACAAAATAAATATCATTATAAAACTATAGATGAACAAACCTGCAAATGGTACAGTATTTCATGGTTGAGTGGGAGTTTCCCATCTATAACAAGATCAAGATAACTGCGGATCTCTCGCAGACGGGCATCAAGCCCTTTGAGAGCTGCAAGTTTACCAGTCACCTGGACATAAAACAATAAGGGTTACTTTTTATCCAACAAAAAATTAAAAATATATATTATTATCTGAACACTTATAAGTCCCTTTCGTTTATCCAAATCGAGGAAAATTGCAAGCCAAAAAATAGCCAAGTGTTAAAGTACTACCTCTGTCGCTAGAGTACTGATTGTAGTGTCCTTCACATCTCTAAGCAAGTGCTCCACTCCTGCAAGAATATACAAGTTACATGAAGGCAAGGTCTATGCACACAATAGAGCACATAAATTAGTCAGATACTCCAAATTCTTGCTGTAAATGACAAGCAACGTTCTTCTCCAGCACGAGAATGTTGCTATAGAAAACAAACATACATGTCTAGTGAGAGAACATACCTATTTCTTCTACTTCATGGGCAGCAATTTCAGAGGGAACATGTACAAATACCTTCTGGCTCTTCTGTGTTGCATTCTGCAAATGTTAACTCTAAATTAGATACTGGGGGATTATTCAGATTTTCAACATTTAACCATGAAAACGTTGGAATCCACTATATAGGTACCATTTTAAGTTCGTATGTAACATGCTAATTATACTTCTAAGAAGTGAGAACTATTTCCTATTTAAAATATCATCCGAGAAAATTTATCTACTTTGACATTAGATACCTACCATTTTTTTCCTAAGAATGATATGACACTAATTTATGTCTAATTCTAGGCTCAGTTACGAATCAGGATCAAATGCCAACCAGACAGCAGCGGAAAGCAAAATTAAAACCTTACCTCTTTTACCTCCTCAACAGCATAATAAGCCTTGGTTGGTATTCCCAGCTCTTCTGGTTGTACATCAATGATAACCAAAACAGGATTTGGAACATAGCTATAACACCCCAATAAATAAGTAGAGCTAGGGTTAGATCAGGAGAAGCAGATAAAGCTTGCTTAATTAAATTGTACAAAGACACATGCATGATATTGCAGTCCATTTACAGAACACGAAGACACCACAGAAGCAAGGATACCTAATTGCAAAAGTAGATCACTTTCTCAGGATGAAAACCAAAAGACTTAGTGAAACGGGTACAATAATACAGCAGTACGCTAATTCACTGAAACTGTTGCTTAACCATACAAAATTCCTATCCCTGCTTGCATGTCAGTGTTACAGCCAACTAAGAAGAGAACTAATGCTTACCAATAGTTGCATGAAGAGATTCTTTTCAAGTATGTGTAATACTCATCTAATTATGGCCACGTTGACCATAAGATATTTCAGTCATCGTCTAATCAACTATGCATCAGCCATAAAATCCTTAGCTTAGAAGGTGCTTCCACGTATGAGCAAGCCCCGTACAAAAAATTATAGAGCAGATATCCAAATAGATGTTTTCTACGTAACCAATTAACTATGAACATCAATTTGAGCTCCAAGAACAAAATACTCCCTCATTTATCAGATACTTTTCCCAGAATCCAACTTGGATGGTTTGGAATTAGTCATTTCCTATACTCATCCGGTATCATTTGAGTGACAATTCATCAGTTACTTTTGGGTAAATCATATAGGCTTACTTTTCATCAAGACACCCTTAACATAATACTCTTGAAAATGCATTCAGAAAGCACCTACAACAACTATAAGAGAGCAGAGGGAGTAACATCTTACTCGGTAAATAATCTATGAACGTCCAGATCATTCTCACGTAGCTTAGGACCAGTGCTATACCAACCCACAACATGCTCCTTTGCTGAACATTAAAAAAAGATGAAACTAAGTTAAAACTGTACAGTCTTAGAAGACGAGATGCAAGTTATGTTTCTTGAGAGAACATTACCGTTTATCCTCCTGAACATGGAAAACATAGATTCGTGATAGTTGTGGTCAAGAAACCAAATGCTAGGGTCCTTCTCCTCTTCCTCAAAGGGAACTGCATTATTTTCATTCAAATGTCAGAGCAAGACATACAGAAAAAGGAGAGGGATGAGAAGCGGATTCAGGGGGCATTCTCTTGATCTTCAAGTCCAATAAGTTCCAATAAAATCTTATAAGTTCTAGTAAGTTCAAATAGATTCCAATAAGTTCTAACACCTTACAAAACAAGTTCCAATAAGTTACATAAGCTCGGGAAAATTAAGGCAGAAAACACAACCTCGCTTCCTCCTTGGGAGGTCAAATTCACCAAGCAGAGTTACAAACCATACATGAATAAGTTAACAGCTGATACTGCAAAACCACTAACACATTCTGAATGCTACCGCAACTACTTTTTACAAAGATAACCTGTATCTGATGTGCACTATATATGTAATACAATTGGATAACAAAAGGTTTTGGCATGACTCTCTCAAATGAAAGCATGTAAAACTGAAACGCTCTTAATGAGTTAGAGAATATTCTGACCAGAAGGAGCATAAAATTCTTAATATACGAAGGATGAGAACGATTTCTTGCATGCGTGTGTGTGTGCAACTTTTTGAACCAAACACGGATCTTTTTCATCAGCCTAAAAGTTTAGGCTTTAAAGCAACAAGATGCACACAGACACATCTATATACACCAATCCAAGCATCCTGAGATGTGGCAAGTAAATCTACCCAGAGACAACAACAACCAGCGATACTAAAAGGATGACAGTGTGCATTCAGAATGTCAACAGGTCATTAAACATGCCTATTGACAAGTAAAGAGGCTGTACCATAAAGACCTTGAGAAAAAGCATTCTTCACTAAACAAATAAAATCAATGAGTGCCCACCATATAATGGAGCCACATAAGACACAAGCCAAGTACGTCATAATTGTAATCCTAGGTACTCCTGATAGACCATAAACATACTCTTCGCAATCTTCGTCAAGTGCTAATATCTAAGATCAGGATTCAGGAAAACATGGCTTTAACTTCACAAAGATATTCAGCATAAGCATTTGAAATATTAATTCTACATACACTGTTTTCCATCGCCAAACTGCAATTCCAAGGATAAAGGTCTTTGGTTAAAACCTCTACGAGATCCAAACTTCTCATATCATACAACCCCACAAGACACCAAGCAAAGTGAGTATAGCCTGATATATGCTTTGATAGAATAACTGTCACCGAATAGTTCTCAGTTTCTCATGCTTAATAAGGTTTTATCTATAGCTGCTGGCTAACAATCTTACGATCCAAATTTTAGAAGTAAGATAGTTTTACTCAAACTAAACATGGTCAACTACAAACAACCACATCATACCATCAAATTACAGTCACATCTTTCACATACTCCCCAAAATTATCACGAATTCCATACAAAGAGAGCTCAATAACATCCCTTTCAAACTCCTCAATCAACCAAGAGGAACAGAAATCAAAATTTCTTCAAGAATTCATATTCCACCAAAAACTCACTCAAACGAAACTTCAAAATCAAGACTAAAAATTCAGACGCAATACATCGCAGTTCAGTATCTTAAAACCCTAACAAACTAGAAACAACCACCTCATATCATCAAATTGAACTCACATCTTTCACAAACTCCCCAAAATTAACACGGATTTCACCAAACAAGACCTCAATACCATCCCTTTCAGACTCCTCAATCAAACCATGAGCAAACAGAAATCAAAATTTCTTCCGAAATTCATATTCCACTAAAAACTCACTCGAACAAAACTTCAAAATCAAATTCAGACGCGTAACATCACAGTTAAGTATCTTAAAACCCTAACAAATAGAAACACACAAAAATTCAAACCCTAAATATACAAAACCCTAGAATACAGCAAACTACAAAAACAGCACATAAATCAAATTAAAATCAAAACTATAGATCCAGAAATTACCTGCATAACTGTTGGTAACATCGACAGTGCCTTTATAAGAGCTACCAAGCAAAACACCGACAACACGCTTCTTCGAATCACGCGCAACACGATTGTAGTGATCGACGATGCTAAGAAGCACTAATGGATGAACAACCACTTTCTCAATTGCTCTAGAAGATATTTGCTGCGTTTTTATCACATCCATTTTTCGAGTTTTTACACTATAATTTCACTGATAATAGCAGCAGTTTTAATTCTTCTTTGATATGCAACTCACTTTTTTCTCTCTCTTCTGGGGTTTTCTTGTTCAACAATCTGTGCTTTTTTTTCTGCCCAGATTTGATGTTCGTGTTTTTGGAGTTGATGCTTTGCTGTTCTTTTTTTTCTCTCCGTCTCTTTTTAGTATTGTTTTTGGGTTCGAAGCTTTTTTTTCAAATGTGTAAAGAGGTTGACCCACATGTTTATTGATGGGCTGAGCCTAATTGCAAATTGGCTTGTTTAAAATGACCCAAGCCATTGAGGGATTTGCGCAATCGAACATATATATTTGACCCATTAGGTTTTTTTTAATTAGGAAAGGTAATTGGTACGGATACCAACTTCTGCTAGGTTACTAGCCTGCCGGAGTGCCGGGCACAACAGTTTAGAGGTTAGATAGAAGGTTAAACATTACAGAAGAAAATGCTTCAACATACTCCACTCACCCATTAGTTATAGATTAATGGATTATTAACCAAAAATCTTTATTATATGAGGTAACACATAGAGGACACAAAAAAACAGAAAAAGAAAAAAAAGAAGGTTAACTACCTGCTATAACTATAAAAACAAGAAAATCATATGTTTATCTATTATATATGAAGAATTTTACATGTTTTCAAACGCATCGCGTGCATATAAGACTAATTAATATTATTGGAATGAAAGATATATGGGTTGATAAGGGAGATGCAGAAAATAAAAAATTTGAAAATTTCGTAAGAACTCTTTCTATTTTGCCAATTTATTGAACTAACTATCTTTTAAATTTTTTTAAAAAATATAACCTATATTGTTTTAGAAGTCGAAATACTGCTACACAATGGTTATAGTCAAATATTCCATCTTGTAAGGTTCACTTATTGTTTTCCTCCCAATTTTCCGTCTTTTCTTTCTTAACTAGTTATTAGACCCGTACTATGTCCCGGGTAAGAAAAAAATCATTTATTAATATAATACTTTATGATAAAAATACTCAATACAATTTAGCCTAGTCTTTAATACTTTAGTATATGTACTTGAGGTCTTGGTGTTTTGGCACCCCAAGATCACCTAAAACTCGAAATTCAATTTGTTAAGGGTTATGAATCCAAGTTAATCTTACCCTAACATCGACGGACAATGACTTAAAAGCAACAAAATTAAGTCAATCGATCTGAAAGAATTTTCTCAGCGAATTATTGTTCGTCTTAGGAACTACAAAAAGTTGAAATTGGTAATGTCGACATTGCTAAACGTCAAATGCTAGAATAAGAAATGTATTAGGTACTTGGTTGAATATAAGTGGAAGATGCGTGAGACTGAGATTGGGGATTGCGAATTGATATAGGGTTTGATTATCAATAAAAAAATGTCCCTTTTTTTGTCTTTTCCTTTAATAATTGGGAAAATTCCTCAGGTACCCCTGAGGTTTGGCGTAATTCCCAAATTACCCCCCACATTTGGGGAATTCCTCAGATACCCCCGAGGTTTGTGTTTGTGCTCAAGATACCCTTACTATGGATGGAAACCTAACGCCGTTAGGTTTTCCTTTCCTTCTCCACCCATCATCCTCCATTGATGAACATGGAAGCTTTCTCTCTCCTCCCAACCCACTCTAAAGCCCTAACCACCCAACCCCCACCACTTCCCCTTCCCCCCACCCTCCCCCACCCCCGCAGCCCCCACCCCCGCCAGTCGCAACCCCCATTTTTGCAATCTCTCTCTCTCCTCTGTTTTTTCGCAAATCCCAAATCTGCGACTGAAGAAGATCGATTTCGCCACTGCTCATCAACCAAAGTGAACTGGTCATAGGTTCGACTGGGTGGGGAAGGGGTGGGGTCGATTTCGACAGGGTTCTGGCGTCTATTTTGAGGGGTGGGGTGGGGGAGGGGTGGGGTTCTCGCGACGGATTGGGGGAGGGGGCAGGCTGGGGTGGGGGAGGGGGGTGCTGGGGTGATGGGAGGGTGGGGAGGGGGTTGCGGGGGTAGGGGAGGGGTGTGGTGGGGGGAAGCCCGGTGGTGGGGGTTGGGTGGTTAGGGATTTAGAGTGGGGTGGGAGGAGAGAGAAAGCTTCCATGTTCATCAATGGAGGATGATAGGTGGAGAGAGAAAAAGAAAACTGGAGAGAAGGAGAGGAAAACCTAACGACGTTAGGTTTCCATCCATAGTAAGGGTATCTTGAGCACAAACACAAACCTCGGGGGTATCTGAGGAATCCCCCAAATGTGGGGGGTAATTTGGGAATTACGCCAAACCTCAGGGGTACCTGAGGAATTTTCCCTTAATAATTTATAGAAGTCGACGCAGAAAAAGACGTGAGTTATAAAATTATGGGATACTAGTAATAATCTAAACCTAATTTAACCTTGACACTCACTGGATCTAGTGGACTCGTCTTTACGCCCTTTGTTCAAAATTCCGGTTAAAACAGGCTTAAGAGCAAAGTTCGAAAGAAAGAAGGAGAGAGAATCTTACCATTTAACTTGGCCTGGGTAAGTGTTAATATTCTTTCAAATGTAGTGGGTCTAAGTTGAAATCAACATTTATGTATCTAGAACTGGTTCTCACTTAGTTTTACTCGTCCCAGATCCGACCCATGTCCATATGTACTACTCAATTCCAACCACCTTCAAGCTACCCTGAGCATTCCGACCACAACCTCCCAAACTCCCCAAGCTCTCATGGAGGTCCAGTTAGTGTTAAATTTTAGCCCCGAGGTCACTCTAGAAAATTAGATCATATGCACGGTATATGATAAGTATTATGTGGTGAAGATAAGAGTTAACCATACTCATTTGTAACTATTTAGATGAGATATTATATGTTGTTAATTATCTGCCACTGCTAGTTATCTCATTATACTAGTTGTTAGCATATTCTCTAAAGTGTATATATTATTCTTTATTCTTCTTATCTTTTGTAACAACTTCTATCTTGTAGCTCTACTAGTGTTGTACTATTTAAATGCTTCCGTACATCAATGATATGATTATCTTCATTCATTCTCTACATGGTATCACAAACCAAGATCTATACTAAAACAAGAAAAATCAATGGCACAAGACTCACACTCGCCTGTACAAAACCTTACCTCCACAAACTATATTATCTGGAAGGCTCAACTTGAGGCCCTTCTCATAAGGTACGACCTCCATCAATTTATGGATGGCTCCTCCAATCCTCCCCTTCCAAAATAACCAATGATGGTGGTTAATCTATCCTCAACCCCGCCTATATCACGTGGGTTTGACAAGACAAACTCCTTTTTCGTGCTCTTGTTGGCACCCTCTCCCCATCATTTGGCTCTCTTATCTCGTGCCTACACCTCAAAAGAAGCTTGGGACATTCTTGCCCCCACCTATGCTAAACCTTCCCGAGACCATATCAAACAACTCAAATCCCAAATATGAGAATCTCACCAAAGGCTCTAGTTCCATTAAGGACCATATGCACAAAATCTGATGCATTGTAGATGAACTTGCACTCCTCGGTGTGCCCCTTGACCCTGAAGATATTACCGACCATTTCCTTGATGGCCTCAACAAAGATTACAAGCCCATCATCGAAGCCATTCATGCTCACGATGTTCCCCTAACCTTCGAGGAGCTTAATGAAAAACTTATTCCTCGTGAGCTTGATCTTGACAAACACACACCTGCCCCTACTATCTACCCTGCTGTAGCCAACCCAACCCACGCCCGCTCTCACTATCCTTGCACCTCCTCACACCCCAAACCCGCTGCAACACCCATGCCAAATCAAAATCCTCGAAACCCTTTCAAGGGTCGATGCAAGTGGTTTAATGTCCAAGGACATACACTCACTAACTTCCCAACCTTCAAAGACCTCCACCTTCAATCCGTCTACCCCACGCCTCTCGCCAACCCGATGCACCCCCCAAGCCAATGCTGTCATTGCCCATGTACCTTCCTCCTCATCCTCATGGCTACTTTATAGTGGTGTGTCTCACCTGTCACTTGCGACTTGCCAACCTCTCCCTTCACTATCCTTATGATGGTACAAAGGAAATTGTCATTCTATACATTATGCGTATGAATCAAAATCCATGTAAAAGTTAATAAAATATTTGTATCTGTAAATAGATGCAAAATAAAAGATCATCAATTTCTTTCAAATGAACATATGCACCTAAAACGATCCTTCATGGACCGTCCCTTAAAGCAAGCTGTCACCAAAGCGTTGAACCTTGAAAGAATATCAATTGAACCTAACTGAACCCGATTGAATTAATTATGTTTTCAATAATTAATTGAGTTTACACATAGCACTCACACCCCTATTTTCCTTCCTTTTACCTTGAATTGGAAGTCATACTAATTTGGTCTCTGTAATTTTTTGCTATCATAATTAAAATTATGAGTTGTTTAATATCTTTTCCTAACATTGTAGAGGTTCTCAAGTTAAATCAATCATTTTGAATTATCCGTAACATGAATATAATGGTAGTATAGATATTATTGTCAAAGGACCAATTCAACCCAAGAATAGTTTTATACTCTATCACGCCCCTTCACGCGAGACCCCACCAGACTTGAAGTGTGGATGCAGTACATGACTCCCTCATACCTGGCGCTAAATATTTTACTTAGAAAAGAGGGTTGGATGAGATTTGAACCCATGACCTTTATGTCATGTCGGCTCTGATACCATGTCAAAGGACCAACTCAACCAAAAGTTTAAGCTGATGGTTGGAGTCCCAAGAATAGTTTATACTCTATCAGATATAATTATTAAAATTCCTACAATTTTTTTAGAAAACAGTTGCTCATAAATTATTATAGACATGGTTCACTGTGAAGTGATCCAAATCGATTTTCAAGAAAAAATACATATCTACACAGTTGTAGTAATTCACTAGAAATAACTTATCAAAAAGTAATATAAATAGATAAATTATACTAGTTAGGATATGTTCAATTCACTTTATTTTTGCTTATTTCAGATCTAATCAGATCAGATCAGATCAGATCAGATAAAATAAGTTCAGATCAGATCAGTTCAGATCATGCTTATATTTAAAAATCATTATTACTATTAAATATATTTCATAACATATTAGTAAAAATTATAATAATTGAATATTAATAAAGTACTCATTGAGACGAATCAAACAAGACCCCACATGACTATATTTTTTCTTATATATTGAGAAAAATCTAAAAAATAAGATCTTGTAATCAAATCAAATCAGATCAGATCAGATCAGTTTAGATCAGATCAAATTAGCAAAAATAAGTTCAGATCAGATAAGATCAGATCAGAAAATTTCAGGTCAACTAAACATAGCCTTATTTTCACTCATTAGTCTTTATAAATATCTATCTATGATGAGTTATGTATCCCATATGTAAATAAAGTTGTTACTGTTTTCAAGTTTACTTCATGTCATGTTCAATGTTCATACATGAAAGTCAAAAGTTCAAAGTTTGATAAAACCATCCCCTAAGTGGCCATGATTGATTGGCGCACCTAGCTACATATTTAAATGCAAGCCAAACAAAACATTTCTTCTTGAAAAAACCAAATTTGCATTCCCAACCTATCAAATACAAAACCCAAAAATGATCCAAACAACAGAGTAAACACAGAGAACAATAAATGAACAAAAGTATACTCGTTAATGTCATAGGATCAAAGAGAGGATATATAGAATGTCCACGCTTTTTCGCCAAAATCCATAACCATGCATGCATGCACTAATCACAATATTGTGGGTAAATATTAAATATAATACACGAGTTAAAACTTAGGGAAAAAAAAAAAGCATATCATATCAGATCATATCATATGGATAGGTGCTACTCTTTTTTCTAAAGAAAATATTCATGTTTATATCTTAATTTCTTTAATTAACATTAATCTAGCTAGCTAGTTAGTGTGATTCTAATTAATAACAACAATTAACTACGTAAACTTAGCCTAATTAAAAGAAACTTAAGCGCAAATCTAAAGGTGGGTGATTCATTATTTCTCTTCCAATTGTGTAAGCAGCAAATGTTGCATTATTCTCCTTGCATTCATCTGAGATCATCCTTAGTTTATCGAACTCTTGTTCATGGTATGAGTGAAGTGGGAAGAGTTGAAGTGTTTCTATAGCTCTTTCAGGCTCAAATGGAATTTGATTTATCTCACCAAAATCTGCAAAAGTTTGATAGCATACAAGTTAGACCTAAAGTGATACTCATACACTATGCATGATTATTTTTTTTTCAGTTAAGGCGAGATTCGCAATAACTATTGTAAATCCTACGTGATACAACCAAATTATTCTTGACCAACTCATAACTTTTCACTTTATTTCATGATGGTTCAAAACTCCTATCTTGTTGAAGTTTTGATAGCGTTAAAATGCTACGTGTTGTAATTAATTATAATTTTAACAAGGACTTTACCATAGTTGACCAACTAAAGTAGGTTTATTTCAAAGATCATATAAGTGCATCAAACAAAAAGACTTTGTCTCGTAAGAGACGACCTACTTTCAAATTAAAATTAGGTTATGATAAGCCCAATATTAAAAAGAGAATTAGCTCAATAGTGACTAGGTTAATTTTTTTCGATGACTAGTTTAATTTATTTTATATTAAAATTAGACCGTCTATTAATGTTAAGAAAACTTACATTTAGTAGGAGCAACAGGTTTAAGATGATCTTCCTCAAGTTGAAAGCAAGGAGCATCATGATCCTTAGAAACTCGACGTCGTTTTTGTCTTTCTCTAGCTTTATGGTTTTGAAACCAGTAGAAAACATTCTTACTTTCAATCTTACCATAAAAGCTCAACTGATTTGATATCTTTTGAATCTGGTCAGTACTTGGAGTTCGGAGCCCCGCCCTAAAGAGGTCTGTAAGAACCTTAACTTGTTCCGCCGTCGGGTTCCACCGTCCGCACTTGGTGCCGCTGCTAGGCGGACCGCCGCCGCAACCACTACCATAAGAAGCACTCCTAGCCCTTGTTGCTTGTGTTGTTTGGATGCAAAAGCCTGGCATTCCCTCTTCCATGTTAATATGTTATCGCGACAACTATAAAATGAGACGGAGGGAGTAGTTATTAAGGGGTGTGTTTATTTTTGGGCATATAAAAGGAACAAGAAAGATTTTTCTGATCCTTGTTCTCAGCTTTTTGGTGATTTCTCTCTTTTAAGTTTTAGTTTAGACAGCTCTGAACTCCAAAGAAGTAAGATAGGTAGTGGTGGCTTACATGGGTTTTGCTTTTATAGTGTAATAAGCAATACAACTTTATGTCAATGCAACTAGTATATTGTCTTTCCGACTTTTTTTTTTTAATAAAGAGTTCCCCTTAAAATAGGCTACCAATGGCTTAAGATCCCTCTATATAGGGATGGTGGAGGTAGTGAGGGACATGATTTTTTTAAGAATAAAAGGAGTAACTAAATGGTCGATAAAATTGTATCATGTGGCGCTTTTCACTGCTTTGTAAGGTTAATCTAAGTTTAAAGAACTGATAGAAAGATACTTTACAAAGTTGAAACTGTTTATATTTATCGAATTTTGAGAGCTTATAAAATAAATGGGTTGATAATTGACATTGATGGGTTCGATTTTTTCCTAAATATTATAGGCAATCGTTTGCTGTTGAAGTCGATACTACATTCATTACGAAAATTGTTTAGTTGATCAGACTATATCTATTAGGATCTCTAATTTTCGAGTTTTATATTTCTACTTATCTAAAAGAGATTAAGTAAATTTACCGATCACACCATGTACAAGGAAAAGTAAAACTTCTTAGTACAAATTTCTATATTTTTATCAATTAAACAACTCTAATAAAAGCTTTACTTACATATAATATGCCAATTACATATGATCTAATACTAAGTAACAGCCATGTCCATGTCCAAAATAATCGTCGCACGTATCGCGTGCATAAAAAGGTAGAATATGTTAGGCTATGTTTGACAACACTAACTGAAATGGAGTTGAAACTGATAAGGTGGCTGAAATTTATTAGGTAGCAGTTGAAATTGATTAGGTAGCAGCTGAAACTGATAAGTTAGTTGATTGCATAACCTGTTTGGTAAAATTATTTATGACTATAGCTGAAATATCTTTTTAGGCTTAAAAAGATAAAAACAAAATAAAAAAATAAAAAAAATTTAGCACCTGATAAAAAAAAAAAATTAGCACCTGATCTCAGACGCTATATTTTCCTCCAACTCAATTTCAGTCAAATTTTGGACTTAAATTTTATTTAAGTTCCTCCACCAAACACCACTAATCAGATAAGGTGACTTAAAATTGTAGCACCTTATCAATTAAGTCACCTAAAATGCTTTCCCAAACAGAACCTTAGTCAAACGGCTACCTAGCTATTCCTCTAATTTCCATCATAAACCTCACCTAAAGGATTTTATCAAGCTTTAGGTTACAAGATGCATAAATAAGATGGAATTAACACAATATGTATGAAATAATAACAAGGGTTACTTAATATAATACTAAAATTATGGTAGGACAAGACAGTATTATGAGTCTACTTTGATTTTAGAGAAGAGCAAAGAAGACTGTGAGTCTGTGAGTGCTTTCATGGGGATTTGATCTCATGATCTAAGTTGTTTATTGTATTTTATGCACCTTGGTTTTTTGTGTTCATCTTTTTTTTTGGTAAAAATGGAGAAAGTAGGAAGTGTATTCGGCGACATACAAAAAAGCTAGTTGACGGTGTTCAACGTTTTGGTCTACGAGCAGACAAGAAGGTAAGTTCCTTCATTTTAGCATTATTTTTTCACTTTGTGCTTAGAATTGCATATACATTTATACATAAAATTATTAAAATAGTAGTAATTTTTGATATAATTATATTAGGTATAGCTTACCTTAGGGACTTAGGGTACATGATATTAGTATATATCCTCTTGTTTTCCTACACCCATTGTCTTGGGTCTAACCAAAATAGAGAGATTGCTTGGATTAACGTGGTAATGTGTGATCTCTTCAAACTTTATTGTCAGTATTTAATACTTCCTCCGTTGAAAAATAGTTGCATAGTTTGCATAGTATTTACTATTCATATTTTACATTTTGATTGTCTTCGGTAATTTATATTGTAGAAGAAATATGGTCATGTAGGATCTTGTTAGATATGTCTCAACATATTTTTTCTTAATATCAACTTTTAATAATTTTTACTTATTGATAATCAAATATATGAATGATTGAAAACATATATCGGTAATCGTGAAAACATGAAATGGTGCAACTATTTATAGACGAATGAAGTATTTACCAACATCAAGACAAGTATACTTCCTCCGTTTCTTTTTAAGTGACACATTTCTTGTTTTCACGTTTGCCAATGCATTATTTTAACCATTAATATCTTCAATTATTAATAAGTAAAAATTATAAAAAGTTGATAACAAGATCTCACATGACTATGTTTTTCCTAAAATGTAAATCACCAAAGCTAATTAAAGTTTAAACTGTGAATAGTAAACACTATGCAAATGTGTCACTTAAAAAGAAATAGAGGAAGTATATAACAACAGAAACAAAGTATCTACTAATTTGCTTAATTTGGAAAAAGAAATTGTTCCTATGTGAAGAGCTGATAAACAAAAATATATATACACAAAATTTGAAAATTGTATAACTCAACACTTGGTAATCACTAATCAATCCATTCACTGAAATATAAATTAGTAAACATTCCCTATATTTTAATTAGTTCGTTCTTTCTATTTGAAATCTCTTTTAGAGAGGAAAAAAGTCAAAATAAAAAGAACAGATAGGAACGGAGGCAAGGTAGTACAAAGAAGGGGATGGGAGATTCGAACTTGTGACCTATATCTTTCATAGTACCTCAATCTTAACCACTATACGAAAACATCCTTGGTATGGATAAGGGTTTGTTATTATAGATTGTCGCTCTAGTATATATAGTATCTTTTTCATTTTTCATGGTCAAGTTTTAAAACCTTTGACCAAATATTCTCATTGATATATACAAAAAAAATACTCAATCGAAAACTTTTTAAATTCGTCTCAATGTGTAGTTTCATAATATCAACTTTTATAATTTTATCAATGCATAACTAGAGACGTCAATGGTCAAAGATACATATTGGAGACCTACAAAAAGAAACGAGAACTATATTTTGCCGTAACTGATTTTGGATAGAGGTAGTAAATTATGTATAGATCTAGTAACTCTTACTAATATGTTTTAAAACAGTTTGCTTCAATCCAAATTAAACAATAATTAAACATATGTATTAAATAATACAAAAACAATCTTGTAATCGTGTGGACATGTATATAATCCAAGTTTAGTTCATAAACTACTAGAGCATGTCTGTCAGAATGATGACTCGTGAGCATGAGTTTATCTCTCAAGAAAAGTGGCCCCCAAGAGAAAGATAATTGGCTTAATTCTTCAACAAAATGTAAACAAAATTGCAAACAAACTATTAATTGTACTTAATTAAATTAAGTAATTAAGTAAGTTATGTGAAAGTCAAAAATTTCAGTGTCTGATATGAATTGGACGGTTATGATCTCATGATCCGATTACTGACATGGATCGGGTTGACTGTCAGTGAAATAGAGAAGTTTGGTTTAAGGGACTGTTTGGTGTTTCTTAGTCAAATATTGTGGGGATTATATCTTCTTTTAAGAGTGTGGGAACACAAAAGAGAGAAAAGTGGAGCCACCAAACTAAGATTTAGAGGGAGCAACTCATGACCAACCAAAAAGGAAGCAAAGGAAAAAAAATAAAATACTCCCTCCGTTTTTCTAGATGTAACATTGGAGTTTTCACATTTGTCGTCGAGGCACAATTTTGACTAATAATATCTCTAATTGTAAAAAAAGTAAAAATTATAAAAAAATATCTATTTGGAAAATGTATATCGTGACGAATCAAACAAGATCTCATATGATTATATTTTTTCTTATGTATAAATAATAATTAATGATCAAAGTATATTGGATGAATAGTGTCCAAAGTCAATATGTTACATTTAAAAAAACGGAGGGAGTATTGTGGAAAGAACTTTTTATTGGAGTTTCTTATGTCGTGTGGCGCATGTCTTTAAGCATATCTCATTCATATTCTCTTAAAAATATAATGATTAATTTGCATGCTTAATCTCTTTTTGGGTTGTTAATTAATTAATGTTAAGAGTTTAGAAAAAGCCAACACTTTTTGGAATCAATTGTAATTGGAGGCCACTCTATATAGCTACTAACTATAGGATGATACAAAAAGTATGTTTGTGGTTGAATTTATTTGGATTTAGGAACTTGTCATTTTGTTTATGATATATAAAATAATCTTGATTTATGCTTGAGATTTATGTTGTCTTTTGTTTTACTAATTATTTTAGTAAATTATGAATATGTTTGCTTCTAGAGTTTTTTAATGAAGAATATAGCTTCTTAAAAGTAACATCTTCATTTGAGATTTAAGTGTGGATTATATAGTTATGGTTTGCCAACTATTGGAATTATAGGGTGTAATTGAAGTACTTGAGAATAACAAATAAGATATATATAATACTGAAAAATTACGAGAAAGATGAAACTCTTTGAAGATGTGTAATCAGAGAAATTGTACAATGGTATAGACGCCACTGCTTTAAATTAAATTTCACTACCTCCAAGTGCGGAATCCTGATGTCCACTAAGGTTAACACAAACAGGTAAAATTTTCTTCCTAAAATTTCATTACTATACATTACCACTTGAGAATATGGTATTGGGTGGTAATGGAAATTTAGAAAGGAAAACTCATGTTTTGTGATTAAGTTTCATTCCCATGGTCATTACTCATTAACATGACAACTTCTTTACAAATTTAAACTAAATTCAATTACCATTACCACTGTTTATGACCAGTAACCAAACAGGCCGTAAATTCTTAAGGTGACTTCAATAGACTGTCGAGAATGATATGAAAAATTGCTAGATGCATGATCTATATATTTTTTAAAGGTAAGATGAATTCCCTTTTAAGGAGGGGCAGGAGGAAATTGGGGATTTCTCCTTGCAAGGGTGAAACACGATCATAGGATCTATGGAATCAAAAGTGATACCAATACCATTAGGCTATCACCTAATGCTGAGATACATGATCTATCTAAATTATCAGCGAAAACAAGAAATTAATATTTCATTTCATACATTTGATTAAGACTTTGACGCTATGGTCCTCATACATACTCCTGGTAAAGTATAAGGAACACCGCACAATTCCCATAGTTGTTTTTTCTGTTTACATCACGATAATTAGTAGACACTAATAAGATGATTTTATCACTTAGCAGTTGGCTTGACCACTGTCCTTTTCTTCCAACTCCAAGGCGTAATGTTGGCTTTATATGCTCGGCGGCTACTCACGTTTGCTTAAACCTATGCAATTTTGCTTCGAGACTCTTATATACTCCTTCCGTTTCATTTTAATCTACACATTTAGGGTCTGTTCTCTTCGGCATAAAACAGCTGAATTGAACTGAACTGAACTGAATTGAACTAAACTGAATTGAGCTGAACTGAAATGAATTGAACTGAACTGATCTGAACTGAACTGAATTGAACTGAACTGAAATGAATAGTGATATGTGAGAGTAAAAGTATTGTCAAGAGCTGAACTGAACTGAACTGAACTGAACTGAATTGAACTGAACTGAACTGAAAATAAGCCGGGGAGAACAGGCCCTTACACTTTTTACGCATGTCAGTGTAAAATTTTAAGGACATATATCTTTAGTTTTGTATTTGTAAAAATTATAAAAAGTACATATTAATAAAATACATACCAAGACGAATCTAACAAGATCCCACATGACTTGTTTGTCCTTTTCATCTTAAAATCAAATATACTATTCCTTAGTCCTAATTAACAACACTTCTATTTTGATTTCTATAACCAAGTTGAAGAGTCATGAATTTATCTTTTGATCAGTGAATTTTAAAATTTATCTCTCGTGGTAAATAGACTCATAATAAAAATTTGATTTTATGAATTTGAAGTCCTGAGACGAAACCACTAACACTAGGTGTCTAGGTCGAGTCTTACTTAGTTTAATAACAACGTGTTATTTTAAAAGTATCAAAAAATATGTATAAAAAAAAGTATCAACTAGCACAAATACTTTTATCTATTATTATTAAATTAAAGCTTTTCCACAACCTGTACAATTTTTTTTTTTGGTTAAGGTAAGATGAAGTCCCTTGTAAGGAAGGAGGGAAATTGGGAATCCCTCCTTGCAAGGGGTGAGACTCGATCCCCTCTAGGATCGGAGGTGATGCCAATACCATTAGGCTATCACCTGCTGCTCAGTGCTCCCACAACCAGCACAAATACTATAAAGTATCAACCCTTACCGGAAGTATTTTGATATGAAAATACAGAACGTTAGTAGAAAAAATAAGACGTCTTGCTAAATTCTCTCATCTCATTATGACCATCAATAAGCATGAATTATAGTACACCATAGACGTAATCAAATTGGTTAAAGTGCCACTGTGTCGGATTCCTCATTGTCCTTTACCTTTTGTAGATGTGTAAAACAGAACCTCCAAAACATAACAAGCATAACAATCCAAAATAAAAGGAAAGCTAAACTTCCAAGGTAATCGAGTACCCTATAAATAACTCCATTTTTACATATTGATTAAGATGTGGTTTTAATAAATCTTTTATCATGCATGACATTAGTTTAATTTAACTGGTTTTGTTTGAAATCAAATTATCTAAACCTATTTGAATTTATCTAAATTTATGTAAGCTTATTATGTTTAAACTACTTTTATTTGAAATTTATCTTATTTGCTTGTTAATAAGTTGTATGAAAAATTAACTTATTTTATCTGAATTTATCTAAGTTTATCTTCTTAACTAACTGAACTTATGAAATAAGTCAAAAGAAGTTCAAATGAACGAACCTTAAATATAGTAATCTAAGGCCTATTTGTTACCTGAAGGATCTGTAAGAATATTTCTTTTTCATTACTCATCTAGAAGCCTCCAAATAAATAGAAAGGGAAAAGTTTTTAAAGTGAATTAATAAATAAAAAACCAGAAATTTTTGTGCGTAACTATTACACGGTTTACACCATAATTTATGATGTAACAACCTATAAACCACCGCTTCTTTTGTAAAAAAAAAAAATACTCAAATGTCATGAAATAAATGACAGAATAACATGAGATTCATGTCATTATTTATATAATCCATATCATTCTTGTTGTTGAAGCGTATGTCATTACGCATGTTACTTAATAACTTATGGAGTAACATGCTACACCCAAAATACGCTCAAAAAAATTACCTAGACTCAAGCACACAATGGCAGATCTTCATTGGGCAGGCCTGGGCCTGACCCTGTAGGTTTTTTTTTAAAAAAAGATTAAGCCCTGTAGTTCAAAGCCCAAAACCCAGCATACAAAAATAAGCTACACGGCATCATAATATGTTATCGTGGAAAAATCTGACCCCCTATAGCAAATCTTTCAAGATCCGTCACTGCAAGCACATGATGAAGCATTTTTTGTACTAACAGTTCTAACAACTTTTTTTTTTTTGAGGGGAAAAGCATAAGCTAGATTAATCAAGGGACAAATTGTCCATGAATACATAAGAAGCCACGTCACGAGGAAAGTGGTTCTCCCAAATTTGTTCCACCACCAAAAGGAACAGTTCTAACAACTTTATGTAGTAATAACAATCACAATAAGAATGACAATGAAATACTACAAGGCTTAGATTATTTTTGAGGGGACAAAGCTTAGATTATCAATAAAGGATATAAATATTATGAGTAAATTAGCGTTATACTCTTGTTAAGGGCACGCGTGAAATCAAGGCCGGCCCTCAAAATCCGTCGTCTTATGTGTTGTCGCCACTAAAACTGTCGGTTCATCGGAACTAATATGAGCTTAAAAAGTTGCACAGAAAAACTGTTCAATAGATATAGGAAGAATAGAAGGGGCTAAAAAGAAGAGCACTAAAATGAGAATTGAAGTCTAATTAAGGAAATCCAGCAATGCATGCATTAATAATAAGCTTAAGTGGGTAATAAACGTCACTTGGTGGGATCCTGAATTTTGGGGGGGCCTCTAAAAAGGTCCTTAATTTGGGAGGATATACCACCTTAATGGCATGTATAATTTGGTTAATTAGTGACAAATTATTGGTTTCTTGTTATTGTGTGACCTTTTGGGTACAATTTGGTTAGCATTGTTAATGAAGTTTTATAATCTTAAATATATTGTAATACTTTTTTTTTTGAGGGAAAACATATTTTAATATTTAATGTAGCCTATGCACTCAAATTTTGTTGTTTGCAAACCAATTGGGGTTGGCGTGACCGCGTGAGTGGTTAAGGGTCTCTCGCTCCTTAACCAAGGTCTCGGATTCGAGTCTTGGGTATGGAAAAAATCTCAACTGGAAGGGATGCTGCCTTTTGAGATACCCATGCAAATTCCCGCAGGAAATTAAATTAAGGCGGTGGGAAACTCCTCGTAGTAGGACCAAAAAAATTTGTCGTTTGCATGATTATGGGGTGTGTGATAATTAGTTGTTAGCGATTAGCTGCAATATGTTACTTGCCCGGTTACACTAGATATTTGTATTGGTTATTTAACTATTGGTTGTTAACAAAGTGTTCGATAAAAAATTTTGGTTGGTGTTGCCAATTTAGTCCACAATAAATGAAAAAGCCAAACAAAAAATACTACTAAATTATTTTTCTTTTTTATAGTGAAAAACTACATTTGAGTTGTCTACAAAAGCAAATCATGATATTCTTTTTCAAAACTTTCGCAGAATAAGGGGGTGTTTGGTAAGACTAATGGAAACGGAATGGAAAGGATTTTGATAAGGAGGAGAAATGTAAATAATAACCGTTACCTTTAATAGTTGTTTGGTATCCTAGTGGAATGGAAACAATTGAGAGGTTTACGATTGAGGAAGGAAACGTGATTTGTTTCCAGTTTCCACTAGTTTGATAAGGTTAACAAATGGGGGGATTATGTTTCCCTCTGGAAACGGTATTTGTTACTTAACACTCATACCAAACAATTAGAAATGGAAACGCTTATTCGAATCCGTTTCCTACATCAAAAGTTTTCATACCAAACACCCTCTAAAAGATACTCTCATTGAAGCCCATATGTTAAAGCATTAGTAAACAGAGGGTGCAACATTATTATATATTGAACTTCATAGTATTCTTGGAAAAAAAAAATGTGCTTCATTCAGTTAGATTTGTCTTCATATTTCTTTTATATATCGTATAATATTGTATTACGAAAATTCTTCTTTACTTGGAAAAAAAAAAAGTTCAAATCATATAAAGATGTTCCACGTGTTCAAAAAAACTCATAGACTTCTCAGTTCGTTATTGATAGGTTACCTGAAAAAAGGGAAAAATACCTATTAGTTGTAGGAAGTGTTGGTTCTAATTGGACATGTAGTTAATCTACAAAAGTCCGTCTATCTTATTATGTGCTAGTTGAATCACTATGTGCTAGTGAAATTACTTAAGAAGTAGCATAAATAAAATATATAAAAAAAAGATATCTTTTAAAATACTACTCCCTTCACCCCCAAAATATAATTCCTGTTTCTTTTTTCACAATCTTCAAGACGTACCTTTGACCTATTATATCTTCTATTTCATATTAGTAAAAAAAAATTGATATTATAATGATACACATTGTGATGAATATAACAAGACCCAACATGAGTATGTTTTTTTAATATACATTAGTGAGAGTATTTAATCAAAAAATTTAAATTTTAACTCCCAAAATAAAAACAGGGATTATATTTTAGGACGGAGTAAATAATAAAACAGTCTCGCGGAAAGACTATCTAATACATCGATCAAAATTCAGAGTACTATCACTTAGTACTTAGTAGTATATGCCAACTTCTGAATGATCAAAATAGTATCAATACAAACTCGAATAGTTACACAAGGAACAAGCTATTGGGAATTTTTTCAAAGAAAACCCTCAAATGTGTACATCAGACTACAACTGATAAAAGAGGTGACAGTTGGAAGAAAAAATTTATACACTAAAGCAAGGTGACAACCACCAAGATTAGGATTACATAAGGGGGTCAAGATACAAATTATTACAGAATAAGATTTTAAGCATTCATAAGATTAATACGAATCGCCTATTGCAGCTATAGAGAGTAGGGAAGAGGATTTCCAGTATACCTGAACTAAAAGCTAAGCCTACAAGTTAATCAGCCAGTACAGCTGTACAAGATCCCTTAAATAAGATCTGCTGTTTCTCATCACTTATGATGACCATTGATGCTGGGTTCACATGTTTTTTTGGTGTAATGCAGCAACTATTTACCTTTACGGCGTTTCTGCTTTCCGGCACAATCAGAACAGTACCATTTCCCCTTTGGCTTCTCTTTCAAACCAACACACCCAAAATGGAACCATTCGATCCTGCACTGCAAGAGCAGCGTAATAACATTGGTCAGATCATGGTTAAGAATATCACGAGAATTAATAATATTTGGAAAAAGAAAAGGAAGAAGAAAGACTTACATCAGGATGATCACAAGCAACCATTTCACCATAGCTGACTTGATTACAGAGACAATAAGTGGGCTCATTGGGATCAACTGGTACATCCAAGTCCATGCTTGGTGGATTTGCAGGAGCTGTGGAAGCTGCTGATGCTGCAAGACGAGTTCTGCAAAGAAAAGTTATTTTCAGAGAGAATAACTCTACAAAACATGAGGAAAAACTTATCTCACAAAAAGAAACAATAAATACAGTGTATCTTAGGGCATCAGGGATTCAGGGTAAAATAACACTGTTATGGATGACATCTCATTTAGGCAAAAGAAATTGACTTTTCGAAGGGGAACTGAAATGCCTGAAGGTTAGAAAAACTCAAAGTTAGCTAAAAACAAGATATATTGAACATTCATTAAGTGTAAAGTTGTTTACTTTTTACGTCCCCCCCTTCCACCTTCACTGCCCCTCCCAGATTTTGAGCTACCATCAACATTTGCATCAGATGAAGCAGCAGCAGATGCAAGTTCTTTCTCTGTAAAATGCAAGGTCATTTTTGTAAATCTAGTGAAATAACACAGAGAATGCTACATTTACCAGATCTACTAAGGGAGAAAAAGGAAAACAGAGTACCACGTCGACTCTCCTCTTCAGATGTCTTTAGATATTGGTCAAGCTGTTGAATGTGTGTATCCACCTATATTATACAGTTCAAAATCGCGATTATGAATGAGGGCAGAAAAAAAAGTGGTGTACAAAAAAGAATTCCAGAACTAAGAAGATGGGTACTTTGTAAATCTGACCCTAACATGCCTAAATGTGACACAAAATACTGCTCTCAAAATCTTTGCCTCCACCTAAAGAAGGCATTTACAAGAATGGAGAGGTGAGGCTTGGATGGTACAAGCACGTCAGAAGCTGTAAGATCATAAGGAAACAGCAAGAGAATAATAGGCCAAAAATGAGTAAGGGAATCAGAAAAGACTTATTCCCTTTAAAACTAGTTCAAGATACGGCCTTCCGTAGCAAAACATCACACTTCTCCATGCAGAGGCAGGAGGCCCTCCTTGTATCATTTTACTTAGTCGACACGTGTGCTTCTTCCCCTTCTATCCCCACTCCACTCCACCCCCATCTATTTATACTATGCTATCAATTCAAGCAACTAGAACAGCAATTAATCAATAACAACAAAAGTAGGCTAAGAATAGGTTTGTATTGATGATTCTAGTAACTGAATGTTTGAATGCACGATACGGTTCACTTTTGAGAGGTGAACTTCTCTTCCATATAACTCATTTCTCTCTCTTTTCTGAATGTGCTTTACAAAAACTATTCCACTAAGGGGCTCTAACAACTAATTGACTGACACAACCTTTACAATAACTAACTTATTGACATCATCTTCACCAAATATTTGTTCGGTTTCTTTTACTGCCTTTTAGCTGCCCTTCTAGCACAAGTGGAGAATAGGTGGCTTATGCAATGTCTTGCAAACTATGTACCCCAAAGGCCTAAAACTTCCAGTAAATTCAACTTTTTACAATAGACATCAATATTACTACCACATCTCCATGTTCACCTTGTTGTCATTGCTTTAATAAATGCCCATAAATGGAACCAAGTTGGATAGTTGTTGCAGTAACTAAAATAATATTTCTCAATGGACCAACCACCTTTCTCATTTACTGTTCCTAAAAATGGAACTTCTTATTTTTTTTATTGAGAAAGATGCTATGTCTCCGATCTCCCCATTGAATTGGACTGGAATTTGGACATGGGCTAAAGAGCCTTAATGCTACCATTCAAAAATAAATAACAACGTTCTCAAGCACAAAGTTTGTATTAGAATCAGGTTCACCGGGTCATGGACAAGCATTAAAAATTGTATGTTCGACTTTGACAAAGTCCGAGATTTTGGATTGTCAGATTGGAAAGTGGCATGTGAGCATCAGAGAGAAGTAAGAACAAAGACTGCTTCTGCATTGTGAAAATTAATCCCCCCCCCCCCCTTTCAAGTTCAAAGGATTCAGAGAGCAATGTGAATGCGTCAAACAAGAGGATGAGATTACACCAGTTGCACTTTGCTCTCACATTCTTCACATGAAGTGTATGGGAAAGATTAATCCTCATGTCACCTTACGGCCTCTTCTCTTCAACTTATTTCAGATCAGTATTACTTATTCTTCTCGAATTATGACAAATGTTCTATTTTAAAACTACAACTAGGTTCAAATCAAGACCACATCATACAAATCTAGAATTATTCCAGGTTAAGAGAACAAAGCCTTAATCATGAGGAGAACAACCGCACTTGACATACTTCCTCAGTTTTTTTCTTACTTGCATCATTTCCAATTTTAGGCAATTCTCTATTACTTGCATCGTTTCTATCTTTGGCAATATATTCTCCCTTTCTCTCTCTCCTAGCACATGGGATTCCTTTTTTATCTCTCTTTATCTCTCTTTATCTCTCCTCAGTCCTCACCTTGGTCCTCGTGAAAAAGAAACGATGAAAGTAATAAAAAACGGAGGAAGTATAACTTTACACTAACCGTGTGCCCCTATTCTGACATTTAGCTTTTTGCTTGAGTGACAGCTATCCCTTCATTTATTCAACGACATAAATACAAGATATGAGTTAATTTAATAGATAGACATAATAATAACAAAGTATCCTACTTCATTAGACAAGTAACTTGCAAAAATGAAAAATAAGTAGGGGTTGTAAAAAGATTTACCTTACATTTAATAGCATATGAGATTATAGGAAATAAAGTAGATAAAATTATATAAACAATACAATTTTCAGTTGAAATATATTTAAAACAAGATGAGATAGAACTGAATACTTGTGTTTCGAGCAACTGATAACGCCCTTATTTAAGGATCTTGATCATCCAAATTAGAAATATTTAGATGACAAATGAGACATAAAGGGGATTGCCCTGCATTTCGTCGTCTATCCTAGATGTTTTCAACTACTACCCCAAAGGTCATCCACAAAAAAGAGAAAACCTAGTTAACAGCTGGACATATATTGATCAGGAACGTATGCATTTTAACTCCAAACCAACAAGCTAATAGGATCTTGCAATGAGCTGGGCTAAGGGGAGGGGCATTGTAGATTCAGTTAGTAGTAGTTTGAGGGGGAAGACAAGAGAGCTAATTAGAGTAAAGAGAGGGGGAAATTGAATCAGATTCTCTATAAATAGGGTTATAACTGATAAGGCAGATCAGAAAAGAGAAGAAATCATCATGGATATATGGAGAGATTATTATAGTTTTCTTTTGTAATTTTAGTTGATTATACGAAAATATACAATGATACGAATCTAGCGAGAACTCAGTTTCACGTGATAATATATTCTTATGCTATAGGTTAGTGAAAATATATGGTCAAAGATTGTAAAACTGAACTGCAAAAGGCAAATGTGGCAACTAAGAGGAACATCATTCTAATTTATTAGTAAATATTAACAAAGTAGTGAAGAAGTTCTTTTTGGGGAGGAGAACATACCAAAGGGAAAAACTAATTGTTATAAATTTCACATACCTATATGACATTGAGTGTGCCTGCAAACTGCAATCTTAATATGTCATGTGATCCTACTAACGGTCAATTGAGATAGAAGCTAACAATCCTTTTCTACAGAATGACAATAGACTTTCACGCAACCAACTACATCAAGGTGTTAAGAAAGCAGTGAAAAATTTTAGTTCTATTGTGTGAAAATCGACAAAAGAGTCAAACATCATAACAATAGCATGTACTATTTCACTTAATTAAGGGAAAGATAAGAGATATGAGTCCTAGTGCCATACCAAATCATATGCCTGGATAGCTAAAGCAACCTTTTCATCAGCAATCCTGATGCTGTGCTTCTGCTCATCAAGTGCTTCATCTGAGAATCTGATGCGAGAAGGCTCTGGTGTAACAGAACCAGAGAGCAACCCCTGCTTGATATTGTCTAATTCTTGCTCAAAGCGCTGTCCATTCTGCCGCAGGATATCTGTAAAGACAAGTCCACAACCATCCCCCCAAATAAAAGGAAAAAAAGAAGAAAAAAAATCTTCTTAGCTCAAGAAAAGGAGATGTTGTGCTCATAACACACAGAAAAAAAACCATGGGTGCTAAATGGAGCAAACACTATTTTAGAGAAGAGGGGACAATAATTTCAAGCCTAGAAGCAAGACGATGAAAAAAAAAAAGACAATTGGCAAATGCACCTTGTAAACTTTTGTCAAGATCACGTAGCAATGCATACTTCTTTTGCAGAATATTTGGAAGCAACTCAAGATCTGCAACAGAATATGAAGCCACTGAAGTTTAGATCCAGAGATGAAGCTCAATCAACTATAGTTTCCCCGATACAACATGAATAATGGAGCTTTAATTTCCTCTATCATTCAAAGAACTTGACTAAGTAAATGTATGGAAAAATATAGTCAGGTTAGTGACTAGGTAAACATCTGAAATATTCAAAATGGACAAACAAAAGTTGGAATTAATTCAAAAGAATCCACGAACAGATATCAATGTCAATAAAATAACAAAGAAGGGAAAGATATAATGCGGACAGGTAAGGACATAAGCTGATACACACACATTTTACCAAATGATGGGAGATTAGGGATATACTACAGGCATTACCTGATTATGTAAAGTTTCAATTGTCCTGTATTCATAATCTGCAACTGGTATAAATTGTCCTAAAGCTAATTTTGTTCACAAGCAACATTTTAAAGCATATACAAATAGTAAACAGATCTTTGCAGAGCGTGGTATGTAAATAGCCAAATCCACATAGGCGGTATTGCAGCACCAGCAATTTAACTGTCATTAAATTAAAAGAACGCTTAAGAAATCTGGTCAATTTGCGTCGGACAGGGTTACATTTACATATCATTCAACTTCAATTGGGGCTGGAACAGAATTAACTTGTTGTATTGATTGCAATACTTGCAGCTTCTCTTTTTACTAACTGTCATATTATTTTCAATAATCAGTCCATCAGATGGGTTATACATGTTTTCGCCCCCACACTTCCCGATAATCCTCAATTCCTCACTCCCCTCTGATCTTTTAAATCATTTTCATTCTTTTAGGCAAAGTCCTATTCGCAGATATCACACCGCACTAATCATTAATCAAACCCCATTCCCCAGTCTACAATTGTTCGAAATAGCAATTTATCTTGATATATCTCTTTAAACACGTGAAGTAGAATCAATCTCATTTTTCCCCAATTAAGTAGAATCAAACTAGTGAGCTACCAGTTGAAAAATAATCTCAACACTTCTAATAGATATCACTCACAAATTCTTTGCATCAAAAGCTTTGTAAAGAGAAACAGCCAATTCATCAAACCGTTAATTGGTAATCCAACACAGAAAACACAATAATAAATCTTAAATCAAGATGAACAATCTTCCTTAAAATCCATCAATTTCGAGCAAACGCAGGAAACATTTACACATAATTCTGAACATTCTAGAAAAAATCCGCCATAAATCACATCAAATTTACGAATTAAAGTAGGAACATGGAATTTCCGGGGATCAATCGGACAATTCAACAAAAAAGCTAGGGTTCATAAAAAATATATAAAAACGTTTCGATTGAAACAAACTACGAAAAGAAAGAGAAAACTTACTAGCTTGAAATTCGTCGAGAAAAGAATTAGGGTTCATACGTACACGAAATAGAAACGTTTCGATTGAAAAGAAAAACTAAGAAGAGAGCGAAACTTACTGGCTTGAAATTCGTCGAGAAAAGACGTCATCGGAAAGATTAGGATTTAGGGTTTCTTCCCGCCACTGATACTCACGTGATCTATCCAACCTCGAAGTTCAGATTTATGGCGGGTAAAATTTTTGGGTTACTAGGTTAAATTTGATTTTTGATGGAAGGGAATCGGAAGGATTAGGGTTTCTAGGTTAATTTTGATTTTTCTGAAAGGATTCTCGTTTAACTAATTTCGAGTGGTGGTATGTCATCTAATTTAGGCTATGTTTGATTCACCTGAAATTTTCTGATCTGAACTTATCTGATCTGATCTGATCTGATCTGAACTTATTTTTTCTGATCTGATCTGATCTGATCTGATCTGATCTGATCTGATTTGATCTGAACTGATGTGATTTACAAGATCTTATCTTATATAAAATATATTATTACTATTATATTATTACTTTGTAAATCATTATTATGCAATACATTAATAAGATCTTCTTTATAGTATTACTATTATTATCATTTTATTTCTATTACAACTTTTACACAACTTTTATTAATAATAATAATTATTATTATTATCATTATTATAAGCACACCAATAATAATTATAATCATAATTATTAGTATTACTAAAAATAATTATATAACTCAAGTCATTATTTTATAAGAGCACTTATACAATGTTTTCACACTTTCCCTTAAAAAAAAGTTTCACACTTGAGAAGTCGGCAAACTCAACTCTTTTTTTTCCATATAAAATAGAATAAGATATACAAAAACTATGACTTGAGCAAAAAATAAATAAATATCGTGCAACTTCAAATAGCTAGAGAGATTTGAAATTCGGTAGGAAGAGGTATACCGAATCTAAATTTATAATTTGTATCTCACACTTAGCTTATTTTGAAATGTAATCCGAACTTAGTAGTTTCGTTGTCATGAATTTGAGATATCATATTTTATATATTTCTTATTTTTGCATCAATCTTATGTTCTTAACACGTGGCTTTTAATTTTCTATTATTTAATAACAACAAAATAACTTAATATAATAATAACAATGACATTTATAATGGTAACAACAAGATTAATAATAATTACCAATATTAATAATTAATAAGTACAACAACAACAACAATAATAATTCTTTTGAACAAATGTACTAGTAAATAATAATACTCCCTTTGTATTTTTTTATCTTTCTCACTTAGAATCTTGACACTATTCACAATTAGAGATAATCTTTTAGATTTTTCTCAATATATAAGAAAAAATATAGTCATGTGGGGTCTTGTTTGATTCGTCTCAATGAGTACTTTATTAATATTCAATTATTATAATTTTTATTAATATGTAGTGAAAGATATTTAATAATAATGAGTTTTTAAATATAAGCATGATATGATCTGAACTGATCTGATCTTATCTGATCTGGTCTGATCTGATCTGATCTGATCTGAACTTATTTTTTCTGATCTGATCTGATCTGAACTTATTTTTTCTGATCTGAACTTATTTTTTCTGATCTGATCTGATCTGATCTGATCTGATTAGATCTGAAATAAGCAAAAATAAGGTGAACTGAACATAGCCTTAGTTGGCTAAGTTTTATATAAATAACTAGTATTTAGGCACGGGCGATGCCCCGGATTTTCTCTTTGCTACAATTAATTAGTAGTTAAATAAGTATTCTCATACTCATTTAAAAAAGTCATCTTATTCATCATTATATGTATTTCAAACGTTTTCCATTCATATGTCATCATTAATTTTGATTACAAAATCAATAATGGTATGGTGGAGTAATGGTTGGATTTCTTACTTTCATACTTGAGGTTATGGGTTCGAATCTTTACGTAAACAATTTTTTCCTTTTTTTTTTTACTATATGAGAAAGACGTGGATATAATGTTATTGGATGATGGAGGGTGACACGTGGCACATATACGTTCTTAGGAACGCCTTTTAATATATTAGTATAGATGTCTAAGATGTAGTAAGAAATTTTATTAGCGTGGGTGTGTTATTTGTCCATAACTTGTTTTTGCATAATCAAACTTAATTTCCTTCTTGAAGTCAACTTATTTTTGCTTTAGCTGAATTAAATAGGTTGAGAAGAACACAATCTTACTTTATTTATTTTGCTATATATATATATATTAGTTTTTGCTTTCGTTGTTGATAAGTTACCTTATTAGAATAAAGTTCACATCGAATCAGACCACATTAAAAAAGTCTAGGTCGATCGAATTAGATCATACCAAATTAGAAAAGTTCAGATTAGATCAGAAAAGAACAGATCATGTTATATCAGATTAGATCATAAAAATTTATATCAGATTAAACGAAAATAACGTAACCTTATTATGATTTTTTTTCAAGAGGAAAGATATGAAACTTTATTATTTGAACGTCACACATACCACATCTACTGTACAATATATGTTGGACTGAGAAAAAAAGACACAATAATGATGGAATAACTTTGAAGATGTAGCGTACTCTTTATTTATTCGTAAAATCACACTGCCTTTTATATGACATAGTATATCACTCTCACTTTGTACACATGTAAATTGTACTAGTCGCAAAATTGTATCACAAACAATCAACAAATTTTGGCATTTGAAGAATTCATGGAAATCAAACCCTATATTCTCCCAATGAGAGAGAAAGAACTCCAACCAAGCTCTAAAAAAGGAGATAAAGAACCCCAAAATTAGAAAACTCTGGAAGAACAGAGATATTGAGGATTATTCATAAGTAATCCCAAATTAGTAAATAAAACTAAATAAAAGTTTTTTAAAAAAAAATGGGCTTACCAACACCGAAAAGAGTAATTGGAGCAAGAGGAAAAGGTGGGATATGAGTAATTGGAGTACTTTTTTTATTATATGTGAAATTACATATGTTGTTTTCTTTAAAATTATATATTTTTTATACTTAATGTAGTATTTTTCTATTTATAAAGTAATAATCAACTGATTTGTAGTATATGAGACAAATTTAACTGGTAGTCACTGTATATAGAGTTAGAGGGCTTCACTTCGACAAGTTGATACTCGTTATCACTTAGAACCCCTGTTCCATCAATAGGTACATACATATACAATACATCACTTTGATTTATAATGTTTTCCCAAAACTAGAAAAGAAAATGAAGTGGCTAACACATACAAAAAGCAACACTTCATAATGTTTCTCTAAAATGAGAAAAGAAAATGAAGTGATTAGTTTTACCCTTCTTATAATAAAAATAATTATGCAATTTGGATGTTGCTTTTTTTTGAGATACAATAATTTGTCGAAATTTCCCTTTTTATATACTCTGTCTACAATAGACGATATAATTGTACAATTTGACTCACATATACTCACAAAAATATGTAGAGCTATGTACTTCCAAGTTCGACCGTGCGTTCAATTGTTCAAACTTCACCAACTTGTTTGTTTGGGCTTCGGTTGTAAGAGAATGGAGGGTATGTTCTCCTCGACATCAAACAATTGAATCGAACTGATTGCAACTGAAATGAATTAAAATTATAATTAATAGAAATGATAATTGGAGTTTAACTGAATTGAAATGAGCTTAACTGAAATGAACTGATTACAACTGAACTGTAAATAAACTAGGAAGAACAGGCCCGAAGACCTAACATATCTTTGTATTTATATATAAAAAATTTATTGCTTCCTTCCCCTCCTGAAATACTTTTACTTTAATTCTTCTTACTTTCTCAAATATATATGAAGATTCTTTGATTGTTTTCCTTTTTTACATCCAAATCTCGAAAGATTACATTTACAATGAATATGCTATATGCTAATGTAACTCTATTACAAACCCTATAAAGGAGAAGGAATTGAATTTAATAAATAAATATTTAAAATTGTTTGTTTATTTATGAGTAATTGGTCGTATCACTCAAGATATACATCATTCCGTATGTTGATAGACTATCCATTTAAAATAGTCACATACACATATACATATATATACATACATATATACGTATATACTAAGCATCACGTAGTAGCCTAGTGTAATTTACATCACCTATGATATAAGAGATCCTGAAATCAAGTTCCATCCCATGCAAGGAGGACCTCAATTTCCATCCATACTTGCACGAGATTTCAACTTACCTTATAAAAATAAAAAAATATATACATAATACATACTACTATATACACAATTGTGATGTGAGTGTGACCTATCTAATGAGATTGACGTGACATTTTTTTCTAGAAGTATACATTGTGAAAATGTATTGTACAACTACAATTTTTTATTTTCAAGATATCATCTAACTTAATTAGTAAAATTTTATAGGAGTCATATTCGAAATCTGGAATCGATAGGAGTCGTATTCGAAATCTGGAATCGAATCTCGTCTAGATCAGTAAGCTTAATCGCTGAATCATAACAACAAAATTGATTTTCAAAGAACCAAATAGGAAAAGTATCACCATAATGGAGGATTTGTTAGTTGATTTTTTTCCAAAATCTCTCCTTTTGTTGTGTGACACGTAGCAGCAGAAAATAGTCGATATAAATTATGAATGATGAATGATGAAGTTCTAGCTGAACAAAGGCCAAAATACTTCAAAATACTTGAACTCTTGAAGGGGGGCTAAAAAAAAAATAGAGAGAGAAGAATGGAGCTACAAGAATTTCTTCACATGAATGAAGGTGATGGAGAACTTAGCTATTCTCAGAATTCTTTCGTACAGGTAACACAAAAACTTACTATTTTTCGTTCACATTAAATTCTTATGAAAAACAATTTAACTTCTTAATTTTATAAAAATTTGCCAAAAAAAAAACCTTTTAAAGATTCAATTTTGCGAAAAAAAACTTATGAAGCATTTTTTTGTAAAAAGAAACGACAAACTTAATTTTCTCTTGTCAGAAGAGACCTATTCCCATTTTGTAGTGTATTTTTTCTACATTCCAACGATGACCTTTCTATCTTTCTTTTAACTCCCTATTTCCATTAACGGTAGCATCACCCTTATCTTATGCATCTCAAAAACCACAGCGAAAAATGATAATATATTTCATGTTGTAATAAAATTCTAGTTTGTGGGTTTTTTGCGCAAAAAATACTTTAAAAAGAAAAATTCTCGCAAAATTGAACATTTAAAAGGTTTTTTTTTATAAATTTTCCTAATTTTATCAACTTGCTGCAACAGAAAGGAGTGAGTTTAATGGGCCAATCTTTGCTAGAAAGTGGAATTCAATCTCTCATATCAGATGGTGGAAGCCCAAATGAGGCCCTTAAAGTGGCTGATTTGGGCTGTGGAGTGGGCCCTGTTCCATTGGCTTTAGTAGCATTGGTGATAGAAAATGTTGGAAAGAAATGCAAGGAATTAAAGTGGGATGAAAATGGTGAAGTGCCTGAAATTATTATTTACTTGAATGATCTTCCTTCAAATGATTTTGGTTTGTTGTTTAAAGATTTGCTGAATATGGAGGAATTAAAAAGAAAAGATGGTGTACCATTTTGTTTCTTAATGTCTACTCCTGGATCTTATTATGGCAGACTTTTTCCTAGGAATTCTTTGCATTTTGTTCATGCAAATTACACCCTTCACTGGTTATCTCAGGTTTGTTTTCTTAATTGGTCTTTTTGGTGTTTTATATTTGTCTAGTTAAATCCTATGTTGCTCGCATTCAGGTACTTGTGTCCGATCGTGTCTAAGTGTCTAACTCAACTAATTCGTAAAACTTTTTCAAATTTTAACACAAAAATCAAAATGAAATGTTCAGGTGTCCCACTCCCACCTATGTCTCATGACAAAAGTATTTGAAGTAAAACGAAGATTTATAGCTACATAAGTTAAATTTAGATTTGGCGAAACCAAATCATATTTTTTTGAATCACTATACCCATACCTAAAAAATATATAATTATTGGCAAAAATCAATTATTTGTTTTGAATTTTCCTAATCAATTTAACTTGGACTAAAATCCGATCCAAACAACTCGTTTGCCACATCTACTTTCCTTGGAGATGATTTTGCCACCCTTACTTGGATAAGTCCAGATTCTCTAGAGTTTAAAACTCTATAAGGTAGACTTGTATATGAGCTATACATTTTAAAATTAAGAGCTTATATTGGTGAAAGAAAAAATTTAGGGGTAGATTTTGACGAGATAAATTATGAGGGATTTTGGATAGAGAATATATGAATCGTTAATTTTTTATTGCTCAAACTCTACCTTATAGTTTTTTTTAAAAAAAAAACATGTGTGTACTGTGCACATTGCTTTTATAAACCTGAGAAATATGTTTGGCATGTGAAGGCACCATCAGAGCTCTATAGTGAAGAAGGTATACCAATAAACAAGGGGAACATTTACATATCCGAGACAAGCCCTAAGATTGTTGCAAAAGCTTACTCGGCTCAATTCGAACAAGACTTCACCTTATTCCTCAAGTGTCGTTCTCAAGAAGTACTATCCAAGGGTCGTATGCTCTTGACTTTTCGAGGTCGGCCATCGGACTCGAACGGGACAACTTGGCAACCATGGGAACTCAAAATCTTTGCTCAAGCCATCACTTGTCTTGTTTCTCAGGTATGAATATAATCCATTGCATCTCGTACCGTTTGGTTAGTAGTACTAAATGGTGACAACGTTAATTTTTTTTTGGTGTGCATTCGTAAAGATACACCAAATTAACATCTATGGTTACAAATTTTGATATCAAAAGATATCACCTTCAAGAAAATAGGTATCTTGGGATAAAGTAGCATTATCATAAATAATGATACGAAGATACCTTCACAATTTTGCACTAAAAAAACATTACGATCATAGCCAAAACGGGTAGAGATATTGTTGCTAATTTTCATCTACAATATTTTTTTTCTCTTTTGCTTTCTCAAGTAATTTCCTTCCTATGTTCAATTTAATTGCAGCACTTTTAAAATCACGGACTCTTATACATTTTTGGAGAGGAGAGAAATAGAGAAAAAATAAATAAAAGAATCCTACGTTATTAGAAGAGAGATAAAGAAAAATTATTACCCAAAATAAAAATGTCACAACTAAATTGAAACTTTTTGAAATCGAAAGTGTCACAACTAAATTGAAACGGAAGAAGTATAACTAATCGTCGATTTTTCTTGCTTATCATTCAGGGATTGATCAAGGAAGAGAAGCTAGACACCTTCAATTTCCCATATTATAGCCCTTGCAAAGAGGAAATTGAAAGCATACTAAAAATTGAAGGTTCATTTGAACTCGAGAATACAAGTGCAATTGCACATCATGTTGCTAATGAAATTAAGGACAATTGGGAGAGAGCTGAAGCCATAGGCAAATTCATGAGATCTTTTTCCGAATCCTTGATTTCGCGTCATTTTGGAGAAGACATTTTAGATTTATTGTATGAGAAATTCAACAAGCTTACATTTCAGCATTTAGCGAATGGAGAACTTGCTGAACATTGCACCATTATCATGTTACTTAGGAAGATTTAGTCCTTTGATTCTAAGTACTCGAGAGTTGAGAGTACAAGTAAATCCTCAATAAGAAGAACAAATCACAATTATCATATTGCTTATGTAAGACTTCATGGACGAAGATGTTTTAAAATAATCAAATGTGCTTTGGAATTCTGTTCTAAGCTATTGTAAGTAGCTAACCATGTTGTTTTGGTAATCTAATCTTGCGTTTCGTATTTGATAGCGAGTATTAATTTTGAAACGGAGGAAGTATTAGATTGAGTAACAAATACATCCTCTATTTCTTTTTACTTGCAACAGTTTGACTTTCACGCTTGTCAATGTATAATTTAAACCATTAATAAGTTTAATTACCGATAAATAAAAATTATAAAAAGTATATATTCGAAAAATATGCATTCAGACGAATCTAACAAGATCCCACATGAATATGTTTTTCCTTACCTATAAATCACCAAACATAAACGAAGTAAAGTTGGTGAATAGTGTAAAAGTCAAAACGTTGCAAGTAAAAAGAAACGGAGGAAGTAGTAGGCAAGTAAATCACGAACAAAGTATTAGATTGAGTAACAGATAATGGGAGTGTTTGGCAATTAGAGTTTCGGAGCAAAAAAAGATGTTTGGACCACTTTTAGAGTTTTGATTAGTCAAAAACTCTAAAAGGGGTGTTTGGTAAAAGAGAGTTTCAGAGAGAGTTTTAGAATGAAATATATTTAATGACTTTCTTGCCCTTAATAATAATACTACACATATGTATTAAAATGTCTATAAATATCATTTTACACAAACACAATTGTATTAAAAGTAATAATCAGTTAATTTTTACCAAACACATTTATAAATTTTTTTGTCAAATCAGCAGTCAAATCTACGAAACAAAAAGTTAAAATTCTAACAGCTAAACTCTAAACTCTATTTGCCAAACAAGCCAATAGACAAGTAAATCACGCATCTTTTCAATAATGAAATTTGATAACTATACCAACTAAGGACCTATTCTCTTTGACATAAAAAACTGAACTAAATTAAACAGAACTAAATTAAGCTAATATAACTAAACTGATTACGATTGAACTGAATTAAATTGAAATGAACAACACACCAATTTAACAAGAAAAACAACTCATATTATTGATTATTTCCTTCATTCATATTTGATACTTACATACTTACACCTCATATACTAGACAACATCCATAATCCAACCTTGATAATTTGATATAACACCATACATTGAAACAAACATATATCATATATGCATAGTTTTAACCAGAGATATCAATAGACTTGACTTCAGGCTTCTTCACTTCCATTTTCGGAACAGTAATGGTTAAAACACCATTCTCCATACTCGCTTTAATCTCCTCCATCTTCGCATTCTCCGGCAACCTAAACCTCCTCAAGAACTTTCCAGAACTCCTCTCAACTCTATGCCACTTATCATTCTTCTCCTCTTGTTCTCTGTTTCTCTCTCCGCTGACTTGTAGCACTTTCCCATCTTCCACCTCAACTTTGACTTCCTCCTTCTTTAATCCGGGTAAATCCGCCTTAAAAATATGGGCTTCCGGAGTTTCTTTCCAATCCATTCGAGCATTCACAAATGCTGCGGTTTCGTGAACAGAGGAGAGAGATTGAGAATTGTCCCATAAATTAAGGGAGAATGGGTCGAAGATGTTGCTTCTTGTGTTTTCGAAGAATCTTGGAATTAGCGACATTGTTGAATTGATTTGTTGTTACTTTTTTCTGGGTTTGAAATTGTATGGTTTATTTTTGAGAGTTGATGATTGTTTTGTTGTTAGTTTTGATGAGAATCAAAGATGTGGGTTTTGGTATTTATAGATGAAAGTATGGAAAGTTTTAAACTTTCTGGATTATTCTTGAGGATTTGTATTTTGTTTCTTGAATAGGTGAGAAAGAAACAGAGAGGTTAGAGATCAGAGGAATTTCAAGAGGAGTCTTGTGTATTCTGGAAACTTCTTTTTGTGAAGCATTAGAGGGAGATTAGCAGAAATACAAGTTGGGCTTTTGCTATGGGCTAAAGTCATAAGTAATTTTGTGGGGGCTATAAGCAATGACTGCTAAGGGTTTGTTCAAACTCTTTTTGGGTTATATGCATACATGTAGGGTTGTGCAAAGATCAGGATCAGACAGTAATTTGGAGCGGACTAGATCGGATATTCCTCGGTCCAAAAAATACCATATTCCGGTCCACTGGTCGGTCAAGTCTTGAAACAGTGCACATCCTTACATACATATATATATTTGGTGATGTGGGTTCTTATTAAATTTGTTTATATATATTTCTTTTAGAATTAATTGTCCAAAAATTTGACGAATACATTATTAACAATATTAATTGTCATAAGTATACATTTAGGACTCTTTTTCTTGAAGCATCATTGCAATGACATATCTTGATCTAGTAACTAATATAGTCCTATTGTCTCTCCTTTCACCTTTTATCCCTCAAAAACAGTAAATAGTTTGAAAAGCAAAGATAGCTAAGATTTGATTTAATAAATATGTTTAGAATATCAATTTTAGAGTATTTCCAAATGGAGTATAATATTTTATGTATCCGCAGTGAAGGTTGTATATTGGAAATTGCAGAAAAGGAAACATGCGGATGGAAAAAAGGTGTAGAAGGAGCACTACTTAACCTACTAGAATAAAAGCCACTAGTTCTCATTCGTAGGAAACCCTAGTCGCTCTCCCTTTTTCCTCCTTTACTTTCAAATCTACTTTTCTCTCCTCAGGGCTGCCACAAGCCATTTTTGGCTGTGGTGAGCCCCAAACCTTTTTATTTTCGTGTTTTCTAGTTATGCGTTAAATAATACTTTTTCTCACCTGGTGAGAGTGATTTTTCCCCTTCAATGGTGGATCTCCTCTCTCTTTGTGATGTTTGTTTCTCTTTTTGTCATCACATAATTTGATTGCTTTTAATTCTATGGTGCGTTTTATGGATTTACAATTGGGTTCATATCGTGGCATACAAATTGATGAATCAAGTGAAGCTCTTCCTAGGCATTACCACAACAAATCTATTTAGATCGACTCCCACATTGATGGCTGCTTCTACAAACAAAATTATGTACTAGTTTATCGATGCTAAATTGTTACATCCAATGTTCAAAGAGCTTAATAGTTTCTTAAATTTAAGAAATAATTGTATTTGATTTCATTACATTTGTACTCCTTTGTTTTTGTACTAATTGTAAATATTGTTCCTCTATCAATGAATCAAAATTTTCACTTCCTTTCCATATCTACTAAAATTCTCTCATATATTCACCAAGTTTTATATTGAAAATTTCAAATAGGTATATTTAGATCCATGACATGTAGTCATGTATAATCGTGTTAGTTCATAATAGATGATAACATCGAAACTGAGAATTAACTTAATTAGCTTATTAAAAACACCTTGATATCATGATATGATAGTCTATCATCTTTCATAATTCATGATATGATATAATAAATGAGTTCTACTTAATTATTAGTGTCTCTTTTTAAAAAGTATGATTCTCTTCAAATGTATCTCTTTTCATCATATTTTCCAGAAGTTACCTGTTTGCCTTGTCCTCAATTGTTAAGAGATGGAGCTTGTATGCTTAGTTCAAAAGTGGAGCAAGTCAAATAGAAAAACAAGGAATAAGAATGTAATAGACATTGAGCCCTATCATACATTCATACCCTTTTAATTGGCACAACAACGTTAAGTCCATGGGCTGCTTGAATTGAACTAACAAGATTTGTTTAGGACATTAGTCAAGTTAGGAGCTTGTTGAGTTGTTTTTATTGTCTATTTTAGTCCAATAAGGTTTGTAGGATAAGTAGCATCTATCTATATCTATATAAATCTATTAAAAAGCGTTCTTAAACAAGAAACGGTGTTACGTGACACTCTCCTTAAAGGTTTTTTTTTTTTAATTTCAAGTAGTCCATGTCCAATAAAAAAAAATTAGAAATTGCATAGTATAGACTTTGATCCCGAGACCTTAAGTTCATATACTAGAGTCTTAACCATTAGACCAAGTGGTATTTAGCGTTATCATTTTATAATACAATACTAATAAATGAAAATTTTCCTTACCCGGAACATAGTTTAGTGAAAATGGAAGGATGACATTGAGATTTGCAACTTCGCAAAGGCTACACATACACTGGATGTATGTTGGCCACACATACACCAGGTGTATCAATGTATGTGTTACTACTAAAATTTATACCTTATGTATGAGTTACTACTAAAATGCATATTATTACTAAAATATTACAAACTTACAATATTCGACAAATAATTTTATTCTTAAGATATAAGCTTCATAGTCCACTAGTTTCAACTCACACGCTGAATCTATGCCATTCTCAAACATTGTTCCTTTAAAAATAGGAACCATTTTTGATTTTAGGCCTTGGCTAACTATGAAGTATAACTTAGCATTGTATACTTGGAATAAAAATTGTGACCCTACACTTCAATTTATTGACATCCTAACAAAAATCAGCATTGCGTGTAAAACGTCGTGGTAGGAGCCAAGTATTACAGTTTCCACTTTTCGACAAATTCACAAAAGAACAAAATAAAATACAACAATAATGCAAGAACAGAAGGACTGAGGGAGTACACTTTTATTGGCAAAACTGAAGACGTGCGCAAGTGCCTCAACTGCTCATGCAGTTTATATCGTCCATTAGAGCATGTACAATGGTTGGTGTCTCTCCAACTAGCTCTCCACACTCTCTCTCCTATTCTCTCTCTTCAAGCTACTCTCAAGAGCCATGTCTAAAAACACCCAACAACAATAAAACCCTTTAAAGAGCTCTCCATTCAACTTTTCATTATTTTGTGGTCCCCATGTCAATAAATGAACCTCATTTTATATTATGATCAAAGTTATATAAATTAAGTTATTCATGTAAATTAAATATAATTACAAATTAATCTTTTTCATAATTTAAGCAAAGTAGAATTTTTAAAAAACAATATAATTATGAGTGCTAATATTTAATTTTCATAAATTTGGCATGGAATGAAGAATTAACCTACAACATGAAAAACTAATTTTTAAATATCCAATATTAGGCTCATTTTATAGATAAAGGAAAATTATACTTGTTGGCATTATAATTATTACCATCTTTTTTTTAATTTTTATAGAAAAGATCATTAAATGGTTGCATGAAGAAAAAGAATTGAAGTAATTACAATAAAAAGTGGGTCCCACACATTGGAGAGCCATCTCTCCATCAACCCAAATGGTATCTCCCCCAAGAGCCCTTTGGCAAAGTGTCTCCATGGAGAGACACCCAAGACACACCCAAGAGCCCCATTGTTGGGTAAGAGGTGGCTCTCCATTTTCTCTCTCCTTGGAGAGCTAGTTGGAGAGCTAGTTGGAGAGCCCCATTGTACATACTCTTAGAGAAGTTTGAAACACGTGAAGTCCTTAGAATTAGCTTTGTACAGCTTTCACCCTTCTTTTTCTTGTTCGGTACAAGCCTAATCATCTATTTAGTCTTTATTTAATTATAGGTAAGGCCTCAACCTCTTAAACTATAACTTGGGTGCACCTAACATCACCAATTATGATTAGTAGTTTAGTAGCCCAAACACCATCAACTACGGGGTGGGTGCAGTCTGTATCATAAAAACCCAGCATTTTCGGTGACATATTAGGCTTCCAGCCTCATTTATGATACAAAATGCACCCCACCCCATAGTTGGTGGTGTTTAGGCTACTAGTCGTAATTGGTGGTTGGGTACCCCCAAACTATAATTTAGGATCTTGAGGTCAATTTTACCTTAATTATATGGTTTAAAGTTGGGATCTGTAGTCACGTTTTGGGGGTACCATCACCTCCTTTGTGCTCCATTAAAAAAACAATAATAATTGAACAAATTGAGTGAACACTCCTAACAATTTTAAATTATTATATTTAGCAAAAATGTTCTTAATTAATTGACCTTCAAATTATTGTAGTGAAATTCAAATATTTATTATTGTGAAGATTATATGACCGCGCACCCTATTTGTGAGTTATAACCCTATAACATGTTGTTATGTAAGGTGACAAATATGTCGTTTGGATTGAGTCGTTTTGGTCAGCATACACGTTATCTCAATGCAAACGATCATAGTGACATATGGTAATTGCTAACTCAACAAGAATGGAGCATATCCAAAGGGTATCTTATACAGTAAGGCTACCAGGTTATTTTTCAAATTTGTCCGTTATAGTTCGAGATTTAAAGGGAAAAAAGGAGAAAAAAAGGGACGACTAGGTTGGCGTGAGATGTTTAGGACTAGTGTTCAATTACAGTGAGATAAAATGAGTTTACTAGGAAAATGTAGGCTTGAGTTTGTCTAATTTTAACATAAAATTATACAGTCTATCTGATAATTGTTAAAATGTCGGAAAATGTCAAAAGTAGACTTAAAAGAAGTACTAATTTTAACATAAAAGTTGGGCTTGTTAGGAAGATTAAATATAGATTTGGGTTTGTCTAATTTCCTGTTTTGATTTTTTTTTGTCTCACGAATTACAGTCTTGATGTTGGAGGCTTGGAGCTCTGGATTTTGAGATCTCTTAGAGGTGGTGGAGGTTGTGGTAGGACGAGGTGGAATGGTGGATGGGGTGGTATGAAGGACATATCTTGAGAGGGGGGCGATAGAAAAAGAGAAGAATAAAATAATAATAATAATAATAATAATAATAATAATAATAATAATAATAATAATAATAATAATAATAATAATAATAATAATAATAATAATGACACAAATTTGCTTGAAAATGACATAAAAGTGATATTAATGATATATTTCTCTTAAAAATGATGGCAATTTGCGTAATAGTAAAATACAAAAAAATGATACAACTTTGTTGGAAAATAACATAAAAGTGAGAAATAATGATATCGTTTCTCTTATTAATAACAATTTATAAGATAATGATAAGGTATATAAAGTCTTGAAAAAAGATAATGAAATAAGACAAAATGATACAAGTTTGCTGAAACACAACATCAAAATGAGTAATAATTATATCATTTTCTCTTATAAATGATCTTAATTTGTGTAACAATAACAATGACAAGGTATATAAATTTTTAGTTGAAAAATAATAATAAAGTAAAAAAATAATACAAGTTTGCTGAAAAATGATTGAAATAAGTAATAATTACGAAACATATTGAACCGAGCCGAGCCCGAGCCTTGAGAGAAGCTAACGAGCTCGAGCTCGAGCTGAGCTTCACTTATCGAGCTCACGAGCTGAGTTGAGTCCATTACAATTCGGGATCAGCTCATGTGATAAGCACCCTATAGTCATAATCATAATCTTTAGGCCTCTATTAATTTGCTTGTTGATTCTTTTCTTTTGTTTTGTTAATTTAACCCATTAAATCTGTTATTAAAATGTCTGTAGTTATTGTATGGCATCTTCATCTAAATGTAAAATAAAAGCTTAACAAAAACCATTTCATTACACAACACTTCAAACTTTGATAACCAACAACTTAATAAAACAGCAAATGGCATACAACAGACAGACTGCTTGCCTTATTCAAACAACAAAGTACCTCATCCCCATTATACAAGGTAGAAATACTAAAAACACCATACAAACTTAAGAAAATCATACATTATTATACCATACATCCTGCTAAACTTATTCTTAAACAGCATCATGGTCATAGTCATTAGCATCTGGTCGAGTTCCAGCATCTTCACGCATGTCAAAACCGCCATTTCTTTGAGGTACAAAACTATGAATAACTGGTGCTTTAGCACCCATTACATAAACCTCTTCAATCAACTCTTTTCCATCAGTAATAGTCATTGGTCCATAATTGTAAAATTTGAAGAAATATGCTTCTTCATCATTAGAATGTGAAGCATATGATGCATCAACTCCCAAAGCCTCAAACACAGTATCTTTTAATCCAGGTCGAATTTGAGAAATTTGGCCTAGTGCAATAAGTTTTGTGTCATTAGGACTATACCTTATATGTGCACATAAATTCTCCTTGAAAAAATAAGCTTCATAATCCACTCTTTTCAACTCACATGTTGAATCTACACCATTCTCAAACACTGTTCCTTTGAGAAAAGGAAACATCTCGGAGATTATCATTGGACCTTTTAGTATCTTATCATCTCCGGAATCGGGTGCGTAATCTATCAATGCACAAAGATTGCCACAAAAAATGATTGCTTGATCGCCTCGCAATTGAAATGCAGCATCAATACCATGTTCTCCAAAGGGAGAATACTCAAGTGATGGAAATTGTTGAGAAATAAAAGATGGACCATTTACTATAAAGTCGTTTGAACCACCAGGATTATAGTTTAATAGTGTGACAATGTTTTGTAAGATGTAATAAGCTTCATCTTGACGAGATGAACGAAATACAGAGCTCATGTATACAGCACGTTCAGCAACATCTGTGGCATACCATGTGATGATGTTTGGGTTACTCGTCGAGGATTTGTTTACTATACGTTGAACTAGGCGTGCCTTGTCTGATGTATAGTAAATTACTGGGTTCTCAATGTTGAGTAGCCTTTGTGGATGAGATTGTGGATTGAAGTTGCCATTGATTCGCAACATGTTGTCAGCTCTTTCGATTGTAGTCGTCCTGTAAAGAAAGAAATGTTGCGATTAATATGAAACTTTCAAATAAGAGAAACGTTGCAATTATAAAGGAACAAAGGAAGTATATATATATTCATATTTCATCAATAATTACACGACTGGTCATTAACCTTCTAATAATACTAATTATTATTCCTCGATGACCCACGAATTTATATATTTTTTTACAGCTAAAACAATTAATTACTTTTTCTATTGAGTAACTAATAAATGATTAATTATCGTGAGAAGATTAGCACAGGCTAATGACATTAGAGTTTGTCTTGTAAGAGACCGCCTAATTTTAAATTAAAATTAGGCAATGGTAAGTCCAATATTAAAAAGAGAATTAGTCCAATAATGACTGTACTAGGTTAATTTATTTCGATGACTAATTTAATTCATTTAATGACTAAGTCTACTTTTATATTAAAATTAGACGGTCTCTTTTAATATTTTTTGATGACTTTATTACATTTTAACAAATTAAATCGTTGGTGCAATCTAATGGGTCGGGGCTACCTAGTTATTATATTTCATGTAACATTATTAATATTCAATCGTTATAATTTCAGCTAATATGTAATGAAAAATATTTAAAGTCAAAAGAATGCATCAACAAACACGCACAGCCAAAACAAACAAATTAAAAAAAAACACAGAGAGTAGAGATATAATCTAGAAACACGTACCCATCAGGATAACCAGTCAACGTAAAGACTTGAACAGATCGAATATATTGAGAAGCAATACCACCAGCAAAGGCAACCTCATCAAGCCTCTTAAACTTCCTACCATTCTTATCTCCCAAAGTAGCAGAAGTCCAAATTCCACCAGGTGCATATATCTCGTAGCGGTAAACTTCAATTGTCCTCGGTTGATTCTCCTCACTTGGTATAGGTGGATACCAAGAATTGCTAACAGTGGTGCTAATAAAAGCATAAGTAGAAGTTTTCCTAGAATCCAAGGGCCTTCCACTATTGTCTTGCACATAGGACGAGATATTGTAAAAAGTAAAGTCGGGGGAGAAAAAACCCCGACGTACTTGAAATCCGTTGCGAAAAACCTCATCATGTGGGGCTAAATCCCAACGGAAAACCTGGCGACGGATGTCTGTATCTCCGTCGCCAGTTCTGTAAACGATTTTTTCCAGAACTGAATCGGATTGATTGCAATTGATACGATATATTGTATCAACTAAACTTTGAGCTTCAACCTGTTTTTGGGAACTTATAGGTTGAGCAAATGAAGCTGCACATCCTCTCCATGATGAATTGGAGGCAAGGATCACTGCGTCTGACATAATTGGTTCTTCTGATCTGATCTTTGTAGCTAAGAAATGAAATGTCGTCTCTATTCTCTACCTACATTTGTGTCAATGCATGATTTTTTATTTTGTTAGTATAGGAAGATGTAATATTATACATGCATGTAGCATAACAAGAAAAACATATAAAGTATATCTAAACTGTAAACTAAAATTTTCTGTTTCACACAATTTTACTCCTATTATGGGACTTTCATTTACCTTAAAAATCGGGTTTCGAGTCGATACTTTGATTTAAACTATAAACTTAATTGACTTTTTCTACAAAATAGCCAAATCATACACTTGAACATACATATTCGAATAGATACTCAATTCGTGTCGGAGGAACATATAGCTTCAAAGTTCAAACCATTACTAAGAAGCTAAATCTACGTACACAAAGATAGCTAGCTGTTACAAGTTATTACAAAATAATTACAGAGATGATAGGAAGGGTATATCTTGACTAACGAACTAAGCTAAGCTATACTCCCTCCGTTTCATTTTAATCTACACACTTTGACATTTTATACTATTCACAAATTTCACTTTGACTATCATCTGTGATTTATACGCGGATGAAAATATAGTCATGTGTGATCTTGTTAGATTCATCATCATAACATGTATTTTATTAATATGTAGTTTTTATAATTTTAACAAATACAAAACTAAAAATATGTCCTCAAAGTTCTACATTGACATACATGAAAAGTGTAAGTGTGTAGATTAAAATAAAACGGAGGGATGGACTATAATATACCACTCATCTAAGATAAGGTTAGACTTGGTCTAACACTTATCTCTAATAGTACTTATATAGTTATTGTAAAATCTATGTAGTACTAAATAGCCAAATAGGGCAAATAGTAAAATTGCACTAGTAGTAACTAAACAAAATGGCAAATACCATGTGAAAAAACATTATTATTTAAAAGGAAGTTACTAATTTAATTACTATAATAATCAACAAACAACAAGATATAAAAACTAATTAAACCTAACCCAAGTTGTATTAGCATCCAAGGATAGCAAAGCTCAATTACTTTGATTTTTTCTACATTTATTTTTTCATCCCTTATTTTTTTTGTTCTTTTCACAAGAAAAGTTAACTAATGAGTAATGAATATATGCATGATAAATTAAATGACTGAAAAATGAGAATGAATAATAATACCAGATTAAGAAGAAATTTGTGGAGATTTTCACCAGCTTTAATTTCCTCTAACTGTAGTACTAACTACCAAATAGTGTATGATGATGATATTGAATGGCTTGGACTATTGAGCTGAGGAACTCTCCCTTTTATAGAGGTCTACTGCACGTTTGTTTTAAGGAAATTGTCCACTCTTTAACACGTTTGTAAGACAGTTTTAGAATATTCATAATAGAAAGATTTTTATTCGATTTCAAAGATTAATTATTACTATTCCATGAAATTTTACGTTGGATAATATTAATATTACAGCTTGTGTTTGGTGTCAATCTGTATTAACAATTGCAACTATCTATTAATATTTGAAATTCTGATTTTGGTGTTTTTATTTAGAAATTTTAAATGATACCACTATCCTTCCATACTATCTGTCTTAAAAATTGTAAAATTAAAAAAAGGACTATTATGGGACTCGTTCTGACATATATATATATATATAAATTTTCTAGATTTTTACATTTAATTTTTGAATTGTTTTAAATTTTGGAGTTCATTAAAATAATATCTTTTTTTTTTAATATCGAAAAAAGGGTAATAGTCTTATAGGGAATTGTATTTTTTGTTTCACTATTATAGCATAATATGAGGCCTAGATTCAACACTTAGCACTTTTTTTCCATGCCAAGTGTTTCTATAATTTTGAGGAAACAAAAAACAATATAACGATGAAATACGTTTGATATAGATGATAATACTAAGTATGTATAATTTTCCATAATATTTTATGTGATCATAGTAAATAGGAACATTCAAATGATACGGCAAGTTTTTTTTTTTTTTTGAGGGGAAAAATTAGTACTTCATTAATTTCGGGAAAAATTGTCCATAAATACATATAGGGAAATCTCACCAGGACAATGATTAACTCAAACTTGTGATAAGGATTGACCTACTCATGGTCAATGCTTAGCATAATCTTAGTGATTTCTTTCTATATAGTTACAGCATAATTATAGTGATTTCTTTCTATATAGTTCTAGTATACATATATTATCTTGGTATTTTATTCTCCTTATTTCTAGGATAGATTTCTTCTGTAATCTTTCTTTGCCTTTCTTGTAAACGTATTACTCAAGCTGTATTACTATATATTGTTGTGAATAATAAGAGAACATCAAGCCCTTCAAACTATCATCTTCTATATGGTATCAGCCGTTTGATCCTTTAACCCACCCTCGTCCCTTCTTCTCTCTCACTCCTAGTCATGGCAAACTCCATTACTTCCTACCAGATTCCCAATGGCAGTGATCCCACAAAACCTTTCACTTTTCTCAATATTCATAATACCATCAAACTCACCCCTACAAACTACCTCTCTTGGAAGATGCAGATCGAAGCCATCCTGTTCGGTCACGACCTCTTCAAATATGTTGATGGTTCTTTTCCTTGTCCTTCTCCTGTCATCACTGCTGATGATACGGAAACCATCAACCCCGACTTCTCCTTTTGGGCTCGCCAAGACAAGCTTCTTGTTGGTGCTCTTATAGGTACCCTCTCTCCAACCCTTGTTCCTATTGTCTCTCAAGCTCGTGCCTCTAAAGAAATATGGGACATTCTGGCTAAAACATATGCCACGCCTAGTCGTGGTCATATTAAACAAATTAAAGACCAACTCAACCGAACTACAAAAGGAAGCCGCTCCGTAACCGAGTTCATGCAAGCCATTAAGGCGTGTGCGGACCAACTTGCAGCTTTGGGTAAGAAAATGGAGCATGAGGATCTGATTGATCGGGTTCTCTCTGGTCTCGATGACTCATTCACCTCTGTCATTGAATCGGTTAATGCAAGGGACACTCCAATTTCCTTTGAGGAATTGCATGAGAAGCTAATTAACAAAGAGCTCTCCCTACAACAATCTCGTATTGAGTCTTCACTTCCAGCCACGGTATTTGCTACTTCCACTAGACCCCATGCTCGTAGCTACGGTAATAATAATCGCACTACTGGATCAGGTATTCTGCCTACTCCCTCTAATTCCCAACCTCGTCCTTTTCTAGGCAAATGTCAATGGTGTCGGGAACAAGGTCATGTTGTTGCTAAGTGCCCAATGTTTACTCAACGGTTTCCGAATGCCACACCCCCTGCTACTCCCCACCTGCAACCACGTCCTCACTCTAAACCTCAAGCCCATACGGTTAGCCTTGCTTCCTCAGCCTCATCTAACTCTCCTTGGCTTCTCGACAGTGGTGCTTCACACCATATTACTGCAGACCTCAATAATCTCTCCTTGCACGCTCCGTATGACGGAACTGAGGAACTCATAGTCGGTGATGGTATGGGTCTTACTATTACTCATTTTGGCTCTATCTATCTCTCTTCTTCTATTCACCTAAATAATGTTCTTGTTGTTCCTGCTATTTCCAAAAATATAATTTCTATCTCTCAACTATGTCAAGATAATAATGTTTCTGTTATTTTCTCATCCAACTCTTTTCTTGTAAAGGATCTCACAACGGGGGCATCTCTCTTCCAGGGGCAAACTAATTCAGGAATCTATGAAGTTCAACCTCACTCTCCTAAAGTCTACGCAAGCACAACAACCACTCCTCTTGATTGGCATCACCGTCTAGGGCATCCCTCTAAGAATGTTTTTAGACAAATTATTTCCAATAATAAACTTCTTGTTCCTAGTTTTTCTACTCTGGATTGTAATTCATGTGCTTGCAATAAAAGTCATCAACTTCCTTTCTCTACTTCATCAATTCATTCTACCGCTCCCTTACAATATGTGTATACCGACTTATGGACCTCCCCCGTGTACTCTCATGATGGTTATAAGTATTACGTAATATTTGTCGATCACTATACCAAGTACATTTGGCTTTATCATCTAAAACAAAAATCTGAAACCAAAACAATATTTATTCGTTACAAAGCTCTTGTGGAAAAATATTTTCAACTTCCTCTCAAAACCTTATATTCTGATAATGGCGGAGAATATGACGCTCTAAAGGACTTCTTGTCCCTTGATGGTATTTCTCATCTCACAACTCCTCCTCACACTCCTCAGCATAATGGTTATTCTGAACGCCGACATCGTCACATTGTTGAAACATTCTTAACTCTTCTATCTCACGCCAACATGCCTCTAGAGTATTGGCCTCACGCTTGCTCTACTGCCGCCTATCTCATAAACCGTCTACCCACTCCTACACTAAATAATGAGTCACCCTTTTCCAAATTATTTGGTTTTTCGCCGAACTACACTAAACTTCGTAGTTTTGGGTGCCTTTGCTATCCTTGGCTAAAACCCTACACCAAGCACAAACTCGACCCAAAATCCAAGCCTTGTGTTTTTTATAGGCTATTCTCCCACCCAAAGTGCTTACTATTTTTTAGACCTTACCTCCCATCGAATTTACACTTCTAGACATGTTCACTTTGTAGAACATAATTTTCCTTTTAAAGAGCACAATACAAACTCACCCTCACTGTCTTCCATCATAGATGAGTGGGCACCCTTAATATTACCCACTTTGACCCCTGCTACTTCAAATATCATTCCTACCCCACCTCCTCAAACATTATCCACCCCACTTCCATCTTCCGCTGCACACTCTCCCTCTCCCTATACCTTAGACCCCTCACATACATCCCCTACCCACTCCTCCACATCCCATGACTATCCTACCTCCACTACACCTCCTCCAACCCACCACATGTCCACCCGTCTCAAACATGGCATAAGGAAACCGATTGAGAAACTTAACTTACACGCACAAGCTACTGTGATCGAGGTTCCCAAAAACATAACCCAAGCCTTGAAAAGTCCCATCTGGAGAGCTGCTATGGATGAAGAAATAAATGCTTTGGTGAAAAATAAAACATGGGATCTTGTTCCTCCTTCTTCATCTCAAAATGTGATTGGTTGTAAATGGGTTTTTCGTATTAAAAAGGACAAAGAAGGAAACATTACTCAATATAAAGCTCGTTATGTTGCACGAGGCTTTAATCAACGGTCGGGTATTGACTACGGTGAAACTTTTAGCCCTGTAGTCAAACCGGCCACGGTTCGATTAATTTTGTCTCTTGCAGTTAGTCAAGCATGGCCCCTTCGACAACTAGATATAAATAATGCATTTCTTCAAGGGACTCTCACTGATGATGTCTACACCATTCAACCACCAGGTTATAGTGATCCCAAAAATCCCACATTTGTGTGTAAACTAAACAAGGCTCTTTATGGCTTAAAGCAAGCTCCTAGAGCTTGGTACACCGAGTTACGACAACACTTGATTTCCTTGGGGTTCTGTAACACCATCTCGGACTCTTCCTTATTCACCCTCCGCCACAACGGTAATGTTATTTACTTGTTAGTTTATGTTGATGATATAATAGTGACAAGTAATAATACTCTTTTTTTGGAAAAATTCATCACCACTCTTGCTGCTCGTTTTTCCTTAAAGGATTTGGGTGACCTCTCCTACTTTTTGGGAGTAGAGGTAATACCACATCCCCAAGGCCTTTTCTTAAGTCAAAAGCAATACATTGCTGGACTATTATGTAAAGCCAACATGGCCGACGCGAAACCCGCTGCTACTCCTCTCGCCACTCACCCTCCCTTATCTCTTCATGGGAAGCCTATCTCAGACCCAACTGAATACCGTCAACTTATTGGCAGCCTCCAATATCTTGGTCTCACTCGGCCAGATGTTGCTTACGCCGTCAATAAGTTAGCCCAGTACATGCAACGTCCTACTGACCAACACATGCAATCACTCCATCGTTTACTTCGTTACTTAAGTGGCACTTCACACATGGGTCTAACCTTACACAAAGACTCTCCTCTCACTCTCCATGCATTCTCCGATGCGGATTGGGCTCGTGATAAAGATGACTACATTTCTACCACAGCTTACATTGTCTACTTGGGTAAAAATCCAATCTCTTGGACTTCGAGGAAACAACGTACACGAGCAAGATCGTCCACTGAAGCTGAATATAGAGCAGTTGCCAATGCCACCGGTGAACTAATCTGGGTTAGTAACTTACTCCAAGAGCTTGGTCATAACATTACTACGGCACCGGTGATCTACTGTGACAACGTGGGTGCAACGTATGTTAGTGCTAATCCGGTCTTCCATTCCAAAATGAAACATCTTGGTTTGGATTATCATTTTGTTAGAGAAAATGTCCAATGTGGAAAACTTCGAGTTTCTTACATCTCTACCAATGACCAGCTCGCCGACGCCCTAACCAAGCCGCTATCTCGTCACATCTTCAACACACTGGTTAGCAAAATCGGTCTCTCTTCATGGCCGCCCGTTTTGAGGGGGCGTGATAAGGATTGACCTACTCATGGTCAATGCTTAGCATAATCTTAGTGATTTCTTTCTATATAGTTACAGCATAATTATAGTGATTTCTTTCTATATAGTTCTAGTATACATATATTATCTTGGTATTTTATTCTCCTTATTTCTAGGATAGATTTCTTCTGTAATCTTTCTTTGCCTTTCTTGTAAACGTATTACTCAAGCTGTATTACTATATATTGTTGTGAATAATAAGAGAACATCAAGCCCTTCAAACTATCATCTTCTATAACTTGTTCGTAACCAAATGTCACTAATCTAGCGAGGTGATGAGCAACAAAATTTCCATCTCTTTTTACACAGTTCCAACAAACAAAATCAAAGGAACAACTAGTACTTAGAACATCATCTAGCAGACTATCCAAATTAGTCAATAAAGTAGCCACCATTAGAGAGTCGGTTGAATTGTAAAGATGATGGCTTTAAACTCAGCCACCTCAGGGGGCCAGCGCCCAAGCAACCTACGAAAAGTACTTTATATTTCTAATCATATGCAATATTTCCGTCATTCATAGTATCGATGAATTATTGGATCTCTAACTAGGTTTAAAAATTACTTAATCTTACTTCATAAAAGAAATATATTAATTATATAAAGAAATTTAAGTCACGTATTAGGTCATAAATATTGCTATGCAAAATCTCAGTTAACTTTTACAAGCTAGTATCTTATTTATTCTTTTTATAAACATCTTAATTGTGAACTTTATTTGAGCTCGTACCTTTATTGATCAAAAAATAATACCTTTGAATCTAATGTTTAGTTAAATTTCATAAAAATTTATCCTATTTCCAATGAAAAGATCAAACCTTACAACTTGATTTAAGTTGTTCATATATAATTTCTTTGCGTATGTCTGCGAGAAAAAATTCTTTCAATTTGTATTGCTTTGCGTATATCTGCCAGCAAAAATGTTCTTTCAATTTTTATTACTTCTCTCCTTACTGTTTCCCTTACCCTATGTCCCTGTCGTCATTAGTCAATTATTTGGTGACACCACTAGCCATTCGTCAATAAATAGTACAAAAATTTAGAGTTACCCGCGATAAGAATGAAAATGTCGTGATTATTGGAAAAATAGCCTAAATATTAGGAATATTTGAAATAATATATATCAATTAATTTTAAAGTAGAATTTTCAGGTACTATTGTCAAAAGTAAATGAATTAAGGTATCCCTCAGCTCCTTATTGATGTTTCTACTTGGAATTTTATACTATTTAGAATAATATTAAACTTTTTGAATTTTTCCAATACATAAGGAAAGAACATATTCATTTGGAGTCTTATTTGATTTGTCTTAAGGAGAACTTTAATAAACGACAAATCAAATAAACGACACTCGCTTCTCTTACCATTACTATCAGCCATCAAAGTTTTGACTCCACCATCACCAGCATTGACCAGCAATGCCCTACTTCATATGCGACTCTTTATTGATTTTATTTCTTTTTGTTTTGTATGGATTGTAAGAGCTCCTGAAGCTCCTTTAGTTTTGTATTTTTGGTTTAGACTTAGTCGTATTAGCATTAGGTTGTACTTCTTTTTTAATTAATGTACGATTTCTCGTTGTAAAAAAATAAAAAATAAAATTTTCCAAGTAATATTGAATTCACAATTATATGTAAATGGTTGTCAAAAATATTGGGAGAGACAAAACATGATGCTATAGGGACAAAATAAGTGAAAAGCGGAAGAATATTATTATTTTCTGGATTCATGATTTATAAATAATGATCGAAACCATTTATTTATTCATCAATTAACAAAAATTATCACATAGATTACCTCAAAAAAAAAAATTATCACCTAGGTAAGGAGAGTGGGAAAGTAGTGGTGCTTCCCTTTCCCCTTGTCCTAGAGACTTGTCAGTTGTCACGTATTAGATTATAGATTGTGGATTTGTGGTCAGATTAGTGTATTTAATTAGATCAGACTAACACTTCAGAAAAAAAAATTAGATCGAGATCCTCATTATTTCAAAAGAAAAAATAAGGGTATAAAAAAATATAAGGGTCATTCGTGTTAAACGTTGTGGTAGGCCGACCATAGGAGCCAACTCAGCCAACCAAGTACTGCATTTCCCGACTTCGTTTAACCAGTAGGTCAAGACATCCTTAGTTGATCTCTTTGCTTTCGTAATCGAACGTGACTTTTTTTTCAACTCAATTTAAGGATATCATATTAAGTTTTGAAAGTAACTTTTAGGTGTATCTAGAGGTTGAGAAACTAGTATTGATGGTACTTGATAAGTAGAACTTTGATCACTGTTATATTAATAATTTTTATAGGGTCTTTACAATATGTGTCATAAGGCATAGATTGAAAGTATCATAACTATACCTCTTTTGTTCTGTTTTAAATGAAAGATAGGAGATTGGCACGGGGATTTAGGAAAGTAGAGAAATAAAGAGAAAGAAAAAGGGGAAATTAATCCATGTACTGATCAAGTAAACTAACATTCTAATGTTCTATTTATTTTAAAACAACCTAAAATAAAAGTGTTTCATTTATTTTAGAACAGATGAAGTATATTATTTTCGTAATGCATTCCACTTTTAGAACGAAAGAAGTATATTAATTACCTGGATATCGTGGTAAAGGCCAAATAGTCGAAGATAATGCCAAAGAACTACTTAAAATTTAAGGAAAAGTTCAACATAGACAAAAAAAGGGCCAGAGATCCATAGTACAAGATAATTAAGAAGAATAGGTTTATTTGTTTTGGTGAAAAAAACAAAAAGTTTACCTAATTCTATGACTTATGAGAGATCAAATTTATTTCTTTAGTTTAATTTCTAGAGACGAGAAAGAGAGACTTGTTAAGAATACACAGTCCCTGTAAACCAAGATTATCTTTTGTGTTATCAAATAAGCATCTCCACAATTTCTATTAGCCAAGTGGGTGCACAAGAAGACATGCCTGCTCTATAATTAAGGTAGATCCGCCCTTGGCGCTGGTATTGTTAATCTCTATTAAGCGTGTGCACGTAATACTACGTATAATCAATCATGTGAAATGTACGTATAGATTTACGCACAGTTAACTCCCTTCGTTTTTATATAGAGGTTTCGAAACTAAACTTGTTTGGTGGAGGTGGTGGAGAACTCACCTGTGATTTTGAGATTACAAGTTCGAACCTTATTATCTACGTGTGCTGAGACGTACAAATTCCTTATTTCTCCAACTCCCAAGCGTTGAACTGTTTATGTGGACTGACGGAGCTGCAAGAAGTGCTGATTCACTAGGGTCCTTCTTACAAAGGGGTTTCCCGATGAGAGCCCCACAAAAATATAGGAGTTGGGGTGTATGATTGTAATGGATCTTTGGACGGGGCCCTATCCGATGGCGATGACAGTCTACGTGATTTCTTCTTAGCTATTAAAAAAATACATTGAATGTTGAAAATTTTGCACCGTTTAAATAATAACTATAACTGCAATTCAAAGTAAATGTATAAATACAATACTATCGACTTCCTCCGTAGTCCCCATTTTTTATTTTGTCATTATTCATAATTAAAGAAAATTGTTCCAAATTTTTTACTATATATAAGAAAAACATAGTCATGTGAGGTATTGGTTGAGTCTTCTCATTGTGTAAATTATGAAAATCAAATTTTTATAATTTTTGTTAATATGTAATTAGAGATATTAATGATATAAAATGTGCATTGAAAAACATGAAAAGGAGAAATAAAAAGTCTATTGGGGGATGGAGGGAGTATAATATATTGTTGGATTAGTCATGAAATGTGTTTGAAAGATATCAATTTATCATAAGTTTTACTTGTCTATAATTAAAAATATTAACAGTAAAAGTACAGTGTATTAACATGTGTGAAAGTCAATATGTTGCATGTATTTAGTGTTGAGGAAGTACCAAATTATATTTTATGACATCTTAGAATTTATTTTTATTGTTTTTCTCCATTCTAGAATAATTGCAACATTTTTCATAATTGATGAGTATCTTAAAAATATAGCTTTTTTTAGAAAGAAAAAGAGTCTAATACATTTACAATAAAAATCAAAAATACAAAATACAAAAATATTTGGATCAAAGTACACTTTAATTTGCAATCATTATGTACGAGATATGAAGTTAAAGAATATATACGCTTTTCACATAATTGTCTAATATACACCCTTTCACAAGGGGGTCCTTTATTGTAGCTAGTTTTAAAAGACGTAGAATTGATAATTGTTACGACGACGATACATAAATGTTCATCAACAAAATTTTTCTGCAAAATTAGGAAATATACATAGAGATAGATGAGATTCAGTATGTGGTAGATATAACCAAATGATTAATTAGAAAATGTCTATAATGGAGAGAGAATGGATTTTCTAATGAGAACAAGAAATTGTAAACTATTAGAATAATCAAGGAAATGGGGGCTTAGAATCGTAATAGGCTAGTTCAATTTAATTCGGTTCAATTTTGTTTAATTTCATCTATTATTTATATTAGTTATAAACTTATAATTCAGTTCAGTTACAGTCAATTCAGTTGCAATCAGTTTAATCCAGTTCAGTTATTTTATATCGAAGAAAACAAGCCCTATATCTTAAATAAATTATACATACACATCCTTGCTTTTATTATCTTTATTTTAATCTACTTTAAGTTTATTTTACTTCTTAAAAATTACATGCCACCTCCACTTCTTTTGTTTGAAATAATATCTTAGTATCTCCTGTTACATCTAATTTTTATAATAGAAAAGGATTGTTTGTGACAGAAGACATGTTGGAGATAGTATCCAATTTATTATGTAAATTTCAATGAAATTTGTAATCGCATGCATATGAATTAATAATTGTAGACTTGTACTAAGTTATGCATGGGCCGGGCCAATCGAATCAATTGTAGTAGTAATCGTTTAGCTAGGCCGCGGAAGCCCAATGGTTGTTCATGGGCTTTTCATGAACACCATTGTCATATTTTAGCCCGAGCATGACGAGTTGGGCCCCTAATTTTCATACAAATAAATATTAGGCGGGTGCTAGTTTACCCATGACACATGGACCGGGCTGTAATTGGGCCCTTCTTTTGAAATTCGGATTCAAAGCCCATCCTGACAGATTTTTCGTTGACTTATTTCAAGCCTGACTTTATGTGGCATGAGGACCTTCTCACCTCCCAGCCCTAGTAGTTTTTTTTTTTTTTTTTTTTTTTTACAAATCCAGCCCTAGTAGTTAAATACTTATATAAGTTGATATTTACAAATCCTCGTATTGAGACGAATTTAACAAGATCCCACTTGACTATGGTTTTCCTTATATAATAGTGAGGGAAGGCTTGTCAAAGTTGATTTAAGAATAGGATCAAATGTCAAATAGTGCAACTATTTTTTAAACGGAAGAAGTAATACTCTATCTTCCTATGCTTCCTTTATCACATACTTTTTGATTGCAATACTTGTGTAAATTAACTTCAATCCTAACTCCTATGTATAGTTTCAAATTTTTCAATATAATTTTATCATTTTAACTATACATAATTAGTGATAATAAGGGTCAAAGGCGCTCACCTAAATTGTAGTAATAACATGAATAGTCCATCATGATGGCAGATGAAGTATATAATAACTAAAATGTATTTAGTTAGTACTTTTTACAATCGATTAGTCTTACTTAATTTGAAACGTTTATAGTGTGATCGGATACACACTCTTGACAATGGTAACATATATTGCGATAGCCAACAACATACTTCAAATTTCAATACTTGATAATCCACATAACATGAATTAGTCCAATACATGATAACATTGCAATATCCAACAACAACTATAGTAAAACAGTAATTGGCATACCATAGCCATACTCTTGGATTTATACCAACAACAAACTACCTTAGAAGTTGAAAGAAGAGAGTATAGCAAAGGTTCAAAAGAGACTATAATGTCAACCCTATCCCAGCTATATCCCTTGATTATTACTCATACATCTGCAAGATAGATTACTTACTAGAGATACCATTGAAACTAAGAACATCATACATTATATTGTTGCTGCATCTGCTACACACATTCATCAAACATCGTCATGGTCATAGTCATCAGGGTTGGGTAGAGTTCCAGCATCCTCGCGCATGTCAAGACCGCGATTTTTCTGAGGGACAAAGCTATGAATAACAGGCGCGTTAGCACCCATTACCCACACGCCGTCAAGATACTCTGTTCCATCATCTTTGTTAAGATTAATTTGTCCATAATTGTTGAATTTGAAGAAGTATGCACCTTCATCTGCAGCATGTGAAGCATAGGATGCATCAACTCCCAAAGCCTCAAACACTGTACCTTTAAGTGGTGATCTAATTTGAGAGATTTCTCCCAATGTGATAAGTTTGGGATTAGCACCACAATTGACATGTGCACATAAATTTCCTTTGAAAAAATAAGCTTCATAGTCCACTGATTTCAACTCACATGCCGAATCTATGCCATTTTCGAACACAGTTCCTTTGAAGAATGGAAACATTTCAGTGATGATCATTGGACCTTTCAATATCTTATCATCTCCAGATTGTGGTGCATAATCTATCAAAGCACAAAGATTGCCACTAAAAATAATTGCTTGATCTCCTTTTAGTTGAAATGCAGCATCAATGCCATGTTCTCCAAAGGGTGAATACTCAAGGGATGGAAATGTTAAGGGAATAAAAGATGGACCGTTTACTATAAAATCACTTGTACCTCCAGGATCATAGTTCAATGTTGTGACGATGTTTTGCAATATGTAGTAAGCTTCATTATGATTAGATGAACGAAATGCAGAGCTCATGTATACCTCGCGATTAGCCACATCTGTGGCATACCATTTGATGATGTTTGGGTTGCTCGTCGAGGATTTGTTCACTATACGTTGGACTAGGGGTGCCCTGTCCGATGTATAATCAACTATTGGGTTCTCAATGTTGAGTAGCTTCAGTGGGTGAGATAGTGGGTTGAAGTTGCCGTTGATTCGCAGCATATTATCAACCCTTTCTATTGTTGTACTCCTGCATAACACACAAAGTGTTCATATCAAGTTTATGTCTGCCTAAAGAAGATTAGTGAAGGGATTTCACCTTTCCTTGTAAAGATTTGAATTTCAAATGAGAAGATGCTCTATAAAACCACCTAAAATCTCCATTTTTCTAAGGGAAATGGAAATTTTATGTGTGCAATAGATAATCCCAACTCAGTCTATTGTACAAAATATATGGTAGTATAGTTATTTTCAAAAACAGATCATGTACAAGAAAGAAATATACAGTTATTGTTATAAAGCGCAACAGTTTGACTTTCATGATTATTAACGCATAACTTTGACCATTAATATCTTTAATTATGTATCTGTAATGTTATAAAAAACTGATATTATTAAATTATTCACTGAAACAAATCCAACATCATCTTATATGATCGTTTTTGTTTTTATATATTAGTGAAAAAAGCACAGTCAAGTGAGGTATATAAATAATGCAAAAGTCAAAATATTGCATTTAAAAAGAAACGGAAGCAATAATCTAACAAATACGTACCCATCAGGATAACCAGTCAGCGTAAAGACTTGAACAGATCGAATATATTGAGAAGCAATGCCACCCACAAAGGCAACCTCATCAAGTCTCTTAAACTTCCTACCGTTCTTGTCACCCAAAGTAACAGAAGTCCAAATTCCACCAGGTGCATATATCTCATAACGGTAAACTTGAAGTGTCTGCTCACTTGGTATAGGTGGATACCAAGAATTGCTAACAGTAGTGCTAATAAAAGCATAAGAGGAAGTTTTCCTAGAATCCATAGGCCTCCCATTACTGTCTTGCACATAGGATGATATATTGTAAAAATCAAAGTCGGGGGAGAAAAAACCCCGACTTACTTGAAGTCCATTGCGAAAGACCTCATCATGGGGGGCTAAATCCCAACGGAAAACCTGGCGACGGATATCTGTATCGCCGTCGCCAGTTCTGTAAACAATCTTTTCCAGAACTGAATCAGATTGGTTGCAGTTGATACGATATAGTAAATCTACTAAACATTGAGCATCAGCCTGTTGTTTGGAGTTCATAGGCTGAGGAAATGAAGCTGCACATCCTCTCCATGGTGAATCTGTGGCTAGGATCACAGTGTCTGACATTATTGTTCTTCAGATTTGATGTTTGTTGATTAAAATGTAATCTCTACCTGCATATATGTATAGAACTTAGAATGAGTGTAGTAATTTTCAATATGTAGCATGAAGATTAAAAACATTTGATACATGTGAAGTGTGGGAAAACAAATTTGTGTCACACAATTTTAGGCATAGCTTATTTGCTACTTTTGACTAGTACAGTTGTACTGTAAAATCTGTTGTTACATACTTACTCCGTTTAGAAATAGTTGCACCATTTTCATTTTGTGCACTATTCATATATTACACTTAAATTGTCTTTGGTGATTTATATTTTAGGAAAAACATAGTCATATGGGGTTTTGTTAGATTTGTCTCGATGTAAATTTTTTTAATATAAATTTTTTATAATTTTTACTTGTTGATAATTAAAGATATTAATGGTTGAAATCATAAATCGACATGCATGAAAATTAGAAATGGTGCAAATGTGCAATTATTTCTAAACAGAGGAATTACATTATAAGCAACCAACAAGGGGAAAGACATCTATGTGAACCTTTGAGAACGTGTGGGTATTGACATTGTAGATGAGTATGTGTCGATTATGTTCTTAATTATTCTAGCCAACATATTTACGACCTCAACAAGGTTCAATGGTCACATAAGATAGGCCATAGGGCAAGACTAACACCCAATAAATAATACTTTCTTCCTTTTCTGAAATAAAGAAAACACTCCTTCTCTTTTATGTGAGAGCTTTTGAGAAAAGCGTTTCATTTATTTCAGAACGTGTGAAGTATAATATATTGAATCACATATTGCCAAACCTTGAATCCAGCCGGAATAAAACCAAGCTGGTGAAGGAGCTAGTTAGTGGTTAGTTACCCAGATTTTCTCTCATCTTTATTTTTACAAGGAATGTTAATAGACATGTTTTAGTTTATCTTATGTAACTCAGACTCGAAGTTTCTACTTGGACTCGGGTATCCACGTATCGGTTTTAGTTGTTGCGTTTTGGACTCATCCATCTTGTAGAAAAACATCAAGTTTAATTTTGGTTTCAAATGAAGAATCTAACATCTAGTGTCGTATCGACCATAACACGTGTCGAGAGTCGACTCATATAAGGCAACACGCAAGACCTAAGGTAAATGAAGGTGTCGAAATAATACAAAGTTTATCCGAAGTAATAAGACGAAGGAAGCATGCATGGCTAGGGGTTGGGATAGATGGCCTAGCTGCTGAGGACCGTACGTACAAATTAAATAATTTATTATTTCTTCAGGAGATTAAACATGCTGAAGTAATGGTAGGGGAGAAAATAACAAACGAGTTAAAGTCTTAAAGAAGGTCAAGATTAGAATTGAGGTGGACAGATAAATGTGGGGACTGGGGAGGAGGTTGTAAACAAGCATTAGAAGCATATGTATAACCAATTTACAAAATTATACTCAAATACTATATGCTACAAATTTGAAGTTTATGCTAGATTTTCATGTACAATAACCCTGAAAAAAGTTATTTACAAAAACTAATTTTATTATTTACTATAATAATAGGAATGGGACACTAAAAAATAGAAAAAGGAATATAAATAAAAAAAATAAAAAGATATAACTACCTAACTAATTAAAAAAAAAAAAAGCACAACAAGAGAAACCGGTAAAAATTTAAGATACGGTCACTTACTTCCCTATCAACTAATTTTTGTTCAAAATATAAAAATTCCTAATTACTGGAATCAATTGGTTAAAAGTTTTGAAATCCCCGATTTATTAAATATAATTAAAAATAAATATAATTTTTTTTATATTTCGCACACATCACGTGTTTTTTGTACATAATTAAATAAACTTGTTAGAATCCGCTCAAAACAGGGAATATATAGAAAACGGTTTTCTAAATAATCTCACTCATTTTTTATTTTTTATTTTTATTAAGAAATTAAGTCAGCCTAAGGGCTAACCCTAAAAAATTGGTGATCCTCAACCCATAAAGAGTTAATGAGAGTCGAACTCCTTATCATAAGGTTGAAGGGTGAGAGCTCCAATCATTGGACTCCCACGTAATTCTCAATAACCTCACTCATTGATTATAGTCAAATACACTCATAAGTGAAATTGCAGTAGTAACCAAATAAAATGGCAAACAATATAAATGTATAATATAGATTATGGAAGGTTGTTCTTTAAAATCACTTATAATCAACCAACAACAACGTATAAACCATTTAACCCAACACAATTTATATTAGCATCCGAGAAAAAAGCTTATCTCATTTACTTTATTTTTCTTCCATTGAAACCAAAATTTCATATGATATTTTAAATGAGTGAATGATGAAAAAAGAAAAAATATACCAGAGTTTTGAAGAAACTTGATGAGATTCACCCTAACTTCCTTCGTACTGCATGCTGATAGGACTGTTTCATTTGTTTAGGACGATAGAGTTGTGACGCTCAGCTCTCCATTTTATAGAGAGTGTTGCACTTTGAGCAATATGGTTTCATGGAAAATATGCCCACATTGTTTGTTGGATTCTTTCTAAGGACAGTTTAGTAAATACATCCGCTATTCTTTTTCCGTTACAACAATAGGATTTTTACACTGTTTACTTACTTACCAGGCCATCCTTCAACTACTATTGTGATTTTTACATAAGAAAAATATAGTCATGACTCATGTGAGGTCTTGTTAACGTCTCGATATATACTTAATTTTTACTAAAAAAGAAAAAAAAAGTACAAAATATAAATATTTGTTTTACTTCTTGCTGAAATAATTTTTTTTACCCCTAAAAAAATGTTCCACTTGAGTTTCACATTTGCAATATTTTTGATATAAATTATAAAAACTTAATATTTTGATATCATATGTTGAAACAAGTCTAATGAGTAATATGTTGCATATGTTAGGTTATTCATGGTAAAAATGAGGTATGACCGTATGACATATGGGGTTTTTTATTTTTTTATTTTTTTAATTTTAGGTCTTATTGCCTATTTTGTTTAGGTTGATTAGAAGGGTATTAAATAAATCTTTTAATCAATTTATTTCTCCACATTTTGTAATATGTACTCTCTCTCCTCAAAGATAAAGATCAATTCTCTCCTATTGATATGTTAAAGTGTCACATTTTATATACTCCTGATATACATGTTACAGGTGACCTTTTTTATACCAATCTGTCAAAACCCCTTTAATTTTATATTAATCTGACAATTCGACTCTCAATCTCTTAGGACTTGTCGCAATATCAAACTAGTTCTATATGCACGCGATGCGTGCAAAAACATACAAAATGTCAATTGCGCAATAATATATACGAAAAAATGTTCGTAAAGTTCATTATTGTATATTTTTCTTCTGTTTTTTGAAAGTCAATAAATCAATGGTGATGTAAATATTTTGTTAATTGATGATATAACGATAAAAGCTCGTAATTTTTGTATTTTATTACTTACGGGTATAAAAGAATTTAACATTTTTGATGTCCCCTTCCTCTTCCCTTATATAAGAAAGATCCTCATGTTAAGAAGCAGCTTGAGGGTTAGTGTGAGCGGTTTACGTGAAATTGATTCGGATTTTGACTTAAACCCTAAAAGAATAGATCACCAAATACTTTATGTACCTAAAATAGTTTCTACCCTCACAAAATATCAGTTCACAAAAATGAAAATTAAATAAAAATATCAACATTATCGATCATGAAAAACGTTGTGGTAGGATGAAGATAGGAGTATAGGACCACGAGATTTAAGTACCACAGTTCCACTTCTCAGTTCTCAGTATATACAAATACAACTGGATAGTACGTACATATTCTGTTCCTTGTTTTATTAAAACTACATTACATCATTACATGTGATGATGTGAAGGCTTTGTTTTCTTTTATGGGTTTTCACATATGCAATCTTTAGAACTTAGAAGCACTAAATATGATTAATTTTAGGACATGTTCTCTTCGGCATAAAACAGCTGAACTGAACTGAATTGAACTGAACTGAACTTATCAGAGCTGAACTGAACTGAACTGAACTTATCGGAGCTGAACTGAACTAAACTGAACTTATCAGAGTTGAACTGAACTGAACTGAACTGAACTGAACTGAACTGAACTAAACTGAACTGAATTGAATTGAATTGAATTGAATTGAATTGAATTGAATTGAATTGAATTGAATTGAATTAAATTAAATTAAATTGAATTGAATTGAATTGAATTGAATTATATTACATTGAAATAAATTGAATGTAATAAATATATAAATATATTTTAAACAATAATAATATGAATATTAAATAATAATTATAATAATAAGTAATAATAATGAATAATAATAATAGTAGTATTTTGAATATTTTTAAATGATAGTTATAAATAAATAATATTAATAATCATAAATTATTAATAATAATAATAATTAATGATAATAATGATGATTAATAATAATTATTTTATATTATTTGTATTAATATATTAATACTTGACGATGATATATAATAACAATAATATCTAAGAAGTAAATCAATATTACTATTTTAATAATTAGATTTAATAATTTAAAAATATTTGGTAATAAAAATAATGATTGGGTCGGACCGCGAAAATTACATCATAAACCGTCTTGACGCGATTTGATTGGTTTATGGGCTAAAAAAAGTGAAAAAAAGTGGGTTTATTTGTGCTTTGACCTAAACCATGTTCCTTTTAATAATAATAGTAATAATAATTAGTAAAGCTATAATAAAAAAAATATGTAGAAACAACAATAGTAATAATAATACTTAACAGTAATGATATATATTTAAATAATAATAATAATAATAGTAATTAGTAAAATAAATTATACCAACATAATAATAATAATATTTAACAAATAAAATGGTTATAAAAGAATAGAGCTGAACTGAACTGAACTGAACTGAACTGATCTGAACTGAACTTATTGGAGCTGAACTGAACTGAACTTATTGGAGCTGAACTGAACTGAACTGAAAATAAGTTGGGGAGAACAGACCCTTAGTTAAACAATCAAAAGGTTGAATGTTTGGCTTCAACAAAAATAAAGGTTGCTCTTTATCCTACCTAAACTAGTTATTAGCTAGGCTCGGGCTACGCCCCGGGCAAGGAAAATTTTCATTTATTGAAATTATAATTTAAGATGATAACACTAAATATTATTTGGTCTAGTGGTTAAAACTTTAGTGTATGTTCTTGAGGTCCCGGGATCAAACCTTACACTATGCAATTTCTAATTTTTTTTATTGCTGTGGATTACATGGAGTAAACTCCCTTAGGGAGAGCGCCACGTGGCACCGTTTCTAGCCTTCATATGCATGTAATGCGTGCGTTAATTTCAAATTTTATTATTCTATTAGATACTCCATTCGTACTTTATTTATGATTAAACTTAAATGTGAAAAATTCAACAGTTAGATGAATTTAGATATATTAATTCGCTAATGTAAAAAAATAAAAAGGTTGTGAGTGATTGTTAACATTATTAATTTTTTGTGAATGAATATTGAACAGAAAGAACAAAAATAATGAGTTGGTTTAACTGGATTAAAGAGTATCAAAGGTAGTGAATGTTCAGACTTTTCATGTGCACGTTATGTGTGCCATCTTTTTTTATAAGGTATAAATATTTTGTCCATTTAATTTTTATTGAAGTATTTGATGCATATACCATTTTAAACTTGTTTTAAATGGCAAGTTGGAATGAGAATTTTTAAATGATTTGCTTTTGTAATTTTTTTCATTCCATTAATTAGATCATTAAGGGTATTTTAGTCACTTCAAAAGAGGACACCACACCTCCTCCCTTGGCTTATGTAATAGAGATAGATTTGCGTTAAAAGCCTTCAATTGCTAAATTAATTTAATTAGTTAAATGTGAGATAGATGTGTCATAAATTCCACATTCCGGCCCAAAATGCGCAATTACGAAAATTCTCCTCTATATTTAAGGGATATAAATTCAGCTAATTAAATTAAATAAATAGACAACTTTATAAGTACTCCAAAATCGCAATTACAAAAATTCTCCTCTATATTTGGGGTTCCAAAATCACAAATTCTTGAGTGTAACAACCCATAAATTGCCGCTAATTTTGTAAACAAAAACTCAAATGACATGAAATAAATGGCAAATGACATTAAATTCATGTCATTATTTGTATAATTCATATCATTTTAATTTGTTGGAGTCTGTATCGTTATGTATATGGAATATTTTGTTTTAAAACAAGTTATAATGTTACTTTCAAAATACACTCTCTCAAAATATATATAGTCCAACAATTGCAAGTTTGATGCATGTGATAGTAGTAAAAGAAAACTGTTTTCATTCCAAAGTGTGAATATGTCCAAGAAATACGCAGAGGCCACAATGTGTCTTGACTCTTGACTTACTTGCAAGTTGCAATTAATTCCTCAAGTTTTGCTTCTTCTCTGCCTTAGATATCTTATCCAAGTTTTAATATATTCTCAGATGCTATGTAAATTCAAGTTTCATAATGCATAATCATAACACTATATAAATTAAACTTTAATAAGTTTAGTAAGTGCAATTAAACTCCGTTAAACTTACATAATTCAATCTCACTCAGTTTAGATGTATTGTGACAGATGCAATTAATAAAACAAATAAAAATAAACAATTGACACGAGAATTTGTTAGCTACATCCACATATGGAGGAGAAACAGTTTTATTAAATTTAAGAGAGAGAACAAATTCTAAAATACGGAAGATGGTGTTAATACTTAATAATTGGGTTTATATAATACCCTAGTAATTAATCAAAACAGATGGCCTAAACCCAAAAATAAATAGACTCGATATACTAAATAGATCCCCATACTAGATTAATCCTAATATCATACAATTCATTCAAGGCATGGTTCAACAAAACAAATTACGAACAAATTTAGATAAATCGTGAACATAGTGCACTTTTAAATTTGCGTTAAAAACTTTTAAATTGTTTCAACTGCGAATTTATACTAATCAGATTGGCTGCTGATCAAAAATTGAAGACAATTTACGAGAATTTATTGTTTGTCCTATTTTACTTACTTTCTCTGTTTCAAAAATGTTGCTACATTTGCTTTTTCACAGTTTACGAGATGCAACATCAAACATCAATATCTCGAGTTACATACATGAAAAAATATAAAAATTATATATTTGGAAAACAAATTGGGACGAATCAAATAAGATCCAACATGACTATATTTTTTCTTATGTATATTAACTAAAAGCAGTCAAAGTTATCAAGTAAATAGTATCAATGGTCAAAATATAGCAATATTTTTAGAAGAGAGAGTACTTTTTTTTTCTTTTGTTTTTCTGTGAGTAACAGTGTGCGAAGAAAGTCTTCTTTAGTAAAGTTTGATCACGTGAAGTCCTTCAATCTTAGACTTTTTAGTACTGTACTTCTATTTTTTCCATTAGTCAGTTTTTTTTTTTTTTTTTTTTCATTTGTTGGTAGGACGAAAGCACTATTCATAAACTCAATATCAATGGAGCGAAATACGATGTCGTTCTTTGTATGGTAAACCAATCAAATAATAGTTAGTAGCAAAATAATCAATGATGCTTGGCCCTAGTGGGTAAGATTGAGGTGCTGTGATCCCCCCTCCACTTTTTTGTACTTTGTACCGCCTTCGTGACTCATATAGATAAAAAAAATAGTCAGTTGCAAAATAGCTAAAATATCTTTTCACACTCAAAGTAGAGTAAAATTTGACTTTTCCTATTTAATTATTTTTATTATGAAAGATAATTGGTTCGGAATCTAACTCGTGTTAGTCTACTAGCTTGCAGGACACACTAGTTCAGATACCGGGTATAAGGTTAAACAGTCCAAAATTAATTGCCAACATATTGTTGGAATGACGAACGAGGATCCAAACCAAGGACACTGCTTTGAAATTCGGGATGATACTCCACTGAGGTACCACCTTTTCTTATTGTTTCATAAAAAACTAAGTGGAGAGATAGAGAGAATTATAAAATAAGACTCGTATTATGAAGATAAATTAGAGAAAATCTAATGTTAAATTAGTAGTATTGTAAATAATTTAATGTTACAATAAAGGAAAGTATTGTAAGTATAAAAATTTTGACCAAATATTCTTACTAATGTATAAAAAAACATATTCATGAGAGGTCTTGTTAGATACGTCACAATGTATAAATTCGTAATATCAACTTTTTCTATTTTTTACTAATAAGAAATAGAAGATATAGTAAATCAAAAGTATAACTTGGAGACTGTGCAAAATGAAATGTGAACTATATTTTGAAACGGATGGAGTAGTTAATAATTAATTATTATTTAAAGTTCTTCAGTCATCAAAAGAAGTTGTTACTAATTGGACATTGACTAGGATCTACATTGGCTGCATTTATTTAAATTTTTTTGATAAAACCCACGCAAGGAAAATTACTTCAATAAATCGAAACAAGCACCAATAACTATATACTCCCTCCGTTTCCTAAAGATTTTCCCACTTACTGTTCCTACAGATAACAAGGAAAATCAAGTTGTGTGGGGCATGATGTGAGTAAAGTAGGAGAGAGAAAGGGGTTAAGATAAATAAACAAATAAAAAGGGTTAAAGTAGGAGAGATAAAGGGAGTAAAATTGAATTAATAATGTAATGGTGGACCATATGATAGTGACATGAGAGGGTAAATAGGGAAATTTGTTTTGCCAAATAAGGAATAAAGCAAAAGAGGGAAGATTTTTGGAAACACCCTTAAACAGAAAGAGGGAAGATCTTTAGGAAACGGAGGGAGTAGTTTGTAATTGTATTCTAAATGTTTTGATAAAACCCACACTTAAACTTACATAATGATATGTGTTTGTTTGGTTAATATTGTTTAATATGGGAAGTTAGAATTTTTAAGAATTGGAATTTTTTTATGTTATTTGGTTGACAAATTCATGGAAAATAGAAATTCCTATGAAGTTTTACTTCCCACAAAATGGAGGAAATTACTTACCTAGGGAGACCTAGGTAAGTGGAAATTCCCATGAAAATTTTTATTTCATATAAATCACCAAACAACATTTAGCAAATCCTAAGAAATACAATTACATGAGAAAATAAACTTCCAATAAATTCATACTTCCTACATTCAACCAAACAAACATTAATAAATCACATACAGTAACAATAGGTGTACGCTAAATTAGCGTGGACCAAAACCAATAATCCATACACTTCTTCCGTAACAAAAAGATTGCAACAATTGTACTTTTCACGCATTTTGAGACAACATTTTAAAGATTAATATCTCTAATTATGTATTTGTAAAAACTATAAACACTAAATCACGAAAAACTACAAATTCAGATAAATTCAACGAGACTATACTGACTATATTTTTCCTCATATATAAGTCACAAATTACGGTCAAAGTGAAAACTGTAAATAGTGTCAAAAGTACAATGGTTGCGATTTTCCTGTTACAGTCACATTGCATAGTCACATCACTATAAGACAGCTCATCAATAGTACATTCATACATACTCCTCGTTGGCTTCTCCCTCGTTGGCAGGATAGTTCCACTGTGGATTATTTTCCACGTTCATACTTCCTCTGTTTAGAAATAGTTGCACTATTTCTACTTTTCACGCATGCCGATGTATGATTTCAACCATTAATATCTTTAATTATCAATAAGTAAAAACTATAAAAAGTTTATATTAAAAAAATTTACATCGAGACGAATCTAACAAGATCCCACATGACTATGTTTTTCCTAAAATATAAATCACTAAAGACAATCTAAGTGTAAGATGTGAATAGTGCACAAAATAAAAACTAGTTTTTGGACCCGTGCAAAATGCACGGGAAGTTTTTATTAAGTAAATATACTTATATTTTAATGGTAATGATTGCCTATTTTTTAAAAGTGGTTGCATTTAAATGTGATATATTAATATGATGTACAAATTCACAAACAATTAATAAAATAGTAAACAAATTTAATTGTAAACTAAACAATTAACTATATTAACTATGTTACATAATAAAATCATCACATTGGGTAAATAATTTAAAAGTACGTGTTACCCATCTAAGTAAAGTTTGCAACGAATTACTCCTTACGATTACGAATGTTAGCTCAACTATGTGCACGAATACCCAAATATTTACACTCCCATAAAACTTACTGAGGATTAAAAGATATTTTATAATTATGTATTAGAAATTTTTAAGAACTTCAGCCTAATTTAATTATAAATATATTTTTTCATTCTAAAATACACAAAACACTTGCTGTTTTAGGATGTTTCATAATAAATGACACGTTACTTTAATTGAAAATTACTCCCTCTGGTTTTATTAGTTTGCCCACTTTCCTTTTTGAGTTGTCCCTTATTAGCTTATACAGTTTTTTTTCTGTTTTTTTGGAATGGTCTCACTACTTGTTTATTATTATCTTTACTTTCGCACTCAACTTTTGTTGGCCCACAACACAATACGATATGCCAATAAATTAATAATTTATCTTTCCTTCTATGACCCACATATCTATTTCTTTTAAAACTCTATGCCGAAAATAGTGGGTAAACTAATAAAACCTGGAGGGAGCACTTCTCTCTATCTCAATCTTTATCTCTCTTCATCACATGAGTTCCTCTTTTTATTTCTCTCTATCTCTATCCTCTCCTAATCCTCGCCCCCGGGCCCCATGTTTCATTTATTTTATAATAAATGACATATTCATTAATAATTTTAATCTCTATGGTGCAGTTAACTTAACAAATAATTTTGCTAATCTTTTTTAACTTTTAGTAAAGTTTTTTCTTATAGATAATTTGTCTTACTCCTAGACGTATTTTCTCGTTAAACTGGTCCCACTTGTTATTTCCTAAATCATATCATATCCAAACACACAAATAGGTAATATTGACCATATTCTCTTCAAACGCTATGTTTACGGCTATCACCATCCTCTATTCTACTGAATTTCCTTATCCATTAAAAAAAGCATCCAACAAAATTCTTGATCCCAATCCTTTTTCCAATCTAAATAGGAAGACATCAATTTTGGACAGTTCAGGCAAAGCAAACAACGTTCTCTATCTTTTATTAGATTTTGTTAAACTTTGAAGTGCAATCCCCCAACTTTGCATGTCGTTTTAATTTTCTTTAATTTATTTTGATATTCGAGCTGATGAATTCTATGGAACTGAAGGTGATTTTAGAGAAGAGGGACATAAAGAATTGAGTTCAAGTTGAGACGATTTCTTGCCGTTATCAATTATTAATTTATGTTTTCAAGGATTTACTGTTTTATTCATGTTGCCCTCTATCTTGTGTCGTCGCCCAAGTTATCACTTATCTCTTCAATCATAAATTTCATTATACTTTTTACTATATTGTTTTAGAATTTGTTCATTGCTTCTTCTATATTGTTTAATCAAATATGCTAATACATATTCATAAATTGATTTACCTGTAATATTCAAATTTTAATTAGCTTTGTTATTTGAAATTATTTAGGATTTACGCATCCATAATTATACATCGTTTAGTTCTTAATTAGTTGTGTTCATTGCAAGCTTTTCCCTTTATCTGGAACTTATGCCTTTTTTTATGAAGAAAAAAAAGCAATGAAAAAGGCAGTTACTTTTTCTTTTTGAAAAAAGTGAGGTTTTACGAAAATTTAACTTTTCAAGTTGATATTTTAATGGATAAAATAAAATATGTAAATTCGTGGCTATTCTCATTTTTTTCTTCCTGTAATGGGTGCAAATCATCTTTAAAATTATTAGAATGGGACTTTTGCATGTATTTGTATATATAGCTAACTGGTAAACTATCTGAATTGTAAGTTATATTATGAAAATTTTTGTTTCATAAATTTAACATGTGATAATACAATCTTGAATATCATGGTGTAAATACTTATAAATATTAAATAAAATATTTAAGACATAAAAAAGAGCGACAAAATAATTTATCCTATGTACTAATATAATTTAATATATAAAATTAAAGTGAAAATACATTTTCCACCTTAGTTATGGACCAACCATCATAATAATGTAGTTTTTGGACCCGTGGATAATGCAAGAAATATTTTTTGTTTAATAAGACTGTTTATATTTCATCGTTACCTAATACATACATATATTTCATGATTGCATCAAAAATTGATAAAATATAAGATAATGAAATGTATATTTTATGATACTTTTCTTTAAATCATGTTATGTAGATTTATAAATGGTAAATAAAATATTAAAGACTTTAAAATATTGACATAAATCATTCGTATATTTTAAAATGTAATCTAGTAAAATGGAAGAGGAAATACGCTACTTACTTTGGATAAAAGATAAAAAAAAATGGCACTCATCTAATAAAATAAGCAATATATTTCTATATATATATTTACTTTTAACTGCTCTTTTAATAATAGTATCACTTGTATTTTTCGCACGCGATGCTTGCTTGGTATTTTTTCGAGACAGAAAGTCGTTTTTTTTTTTATAGGAATCAAAATTTGATTTGTTAGTATGAATGCATTAATACTTGTAGACAATTGTAATCATTTATGGTGGCTTAGTTATTATATAATTGTTTTCAACATTTTTGTTAACTTTTTTAATGTTATATTTGAGTTTGATTTTTTTTTCTTTTTTAGGCAAAGTAGTTAATTTATTCATGAGGGTAGTAAAATAATGTCCTTGGGGAACACCATAGCTCCCCCTTCCTTTATATAATAGAGATATAATTGTGTTCAATATTTTTTTAACTTTTTTATGTATATTTGAGTTTGATTTCTTTTTTGGCAAAGTAGTTAATTTATTCATAGGGCAGTAAAATAATTTCCTGGAGGGACACCATAGCTCCCCCCTTCCCTTATATAATAGAGATAGATTATTTCGATACCAAACAAAAGCTTTCACATTGAATGTAATAATTTATTTTATAACGAATCAAAATACCTTCAAGATTTATATTTGAAAAGGTAAAATGCAAATATAGAGTAACATAAAATTCAATTAGATATTGTCATAAGTTGTAGTCATAAATCTAAAATATTTATCTAAGTAAAAAAATTTCTATGTTTTACAAATATATTGCAATACTTTAAGAAAAAAAAATGAATTTTTCGCAAAGATAAGATTTTGGCAGCTATTATACAAAATAAATGTTTTTGCTACTATATTATGATTGTGTTGAAGAATCAGACGTGTTGAAGAAGAACGCGAGATTTGGAAAGAATCACCAAACCATGTTGAAGAATCAATCATAATAATATAATTGTAGCAAATATGAGAATTTGGAAGGAATTGATTTGTTCCCATACACGCCTCATTGCCTCAATCAAAGAGGATTTGCAAAATATTACTTCAATAAATGACATGTGGCAAGTGAATGAGAGGGGTCGAAAAATCAAAGGAGCAATGAGAGGCGAGAAAGAATATGGAGCTGCCACGTAGGCTGAATTTTTCTTGCTTTAATATTATATATGATGGTGCAACTATTTCTAAACGGATGAAGTATATTGTAATATGTTCTTATCTATAGCTGTTCTTTTTATCTTTGATTATTGTCTCACTTGCAAGTTTTATTATAAAAAAAAAATCGAATTCTACAAGAAAAGCATATTCCGGATGGGCATTGTCTTTCTAGAATCTAGATGTTCATACATGTGGTCCTTTTGTTTTGGTGCATTAACAATAAAAAAAACTCCCTTATAAAAAAAATGCATGTAACTTACAAGTTTCTACCCATATTAGTTTGTATAGTAATTTTGTTCATGTATTTTACTTTATTTAACTTTTGGCAAAGTTTTTTCTTTTTTAATAGGCAAGTTTAAGTCACTTACAAGGAGTGGATGTGTGAATGAGTGAATCTCTCTTGCAAGAATGAGACTAATTTATAGGACTTTATATCAGATATTAGGGGTGTTCATAAATACCCAATCCGACTGACTTGATCATTGATCCGGACCTGATCATGTAAATCGACTATCATATATGTTTTTTTAGTTTTCAAATCGTTTGAATCAGATATTCGAAAATTTTCGGAACGAGTGTGGATCAGAAATTTTCATTCCCGGATATTCGATCAGAATTTTATGATTAAGGAAAAATTCATTTCTTTTTGTTTTCGGATATCTAGTCTGAAATTTCGGACTTGGTCGAATTATCCAAAATGAACACTCGTATCAAATATGATGCCAATACCACTAAATTATCACCTTGTGCTCAATTTTTGTCTTTTTCTCTCTCACTTAGGCCTTTTGTTTTCGATTAAAAATTGCTTTAATCGAACTAAACTTCATGTAAGCTTAATTTATTGAATTGAAAAATAAGCCCTAATGGGTCTACCTGGTATATTAAATAATACTTGTGTAAATGATAAATTATAAATTTTAAAGAAAGAAATGATAAATATTTAGCAAATAGCTAAATTAAAATAACTTTCTTTCTCATATACATAATCAAATAAACAAAGGACCTCATTTTCACTAAGGGTTTTATTATTTTCACCTTATATTTAGTCCTGATATATATAAAAAAAAATATTCATATGAGGTTTAATAAGTTCAATTTAGTCTAGATAAGTTCAATTAAACAAAAATAAGGTTTCACTCACAAAAAAAGATCTTGTAGGTTCAATCGAGCAAAATTAAAATTTGGCATACTCGCAAAATAAGATCATGTAAGCTCAATTGAGCTTGAGCAAAAAGTTTTAACAATTTAGATAATAAAATTCAAATAAATAAAAATTAATTGAAAAAAAGGGACCCTAACTTTCTCTTTTCGTTTGTTCTCGTACCTATTCTAACAAAGAAGACAGAGGGATATATTGCTATTATTATACCCAATATTTTATGGCCATAATAAGTTACATGTGTAGATGTGTTATATAATTTCAAGTAGGTCACAGTTTCAAGTATATGATATTACATTTCATTCTTTCTAATTATACATACACTTTCATACTTATTAACGTACAATTTTAATCATTAATATGTCTAATTATCAATAAGTAAGAATAATAAATAATTTGATATTTAAAAGTATATATTTACACAAATCTAATAAGATTTCACACGACTATATACACTTTGTTTGTAAATAGAAAATAATGGTTAAGTGAAGCATAATACTAAGCAAAGCTTGGCCTAGTAGATAGTCAAGATTCGCCTTCATGACTTCAAAGTCATGGGCTCGTGACATCAAACCTCACTAGAAGAGGCTCTTTAGAGGTGAGGTTTCCTTACCAACCCCTCCTTCCGAACGAATCTGACCTGCAAATCTAGCCGGTTAAACTTGAGCGAGGTGTCAATTCAGTTTTGTCATTCATCTTACCTATATATAAATAGAGTCAATATACAAAATGTGTAGGGAGAGTAATTGTGAAGCTTACTTTCCCCTTATTCAAGAGATCATTGCCTTCGATATGGCAAGCTATATATTATCCACTTTACATCAAAATTTCGATAGTCTGATACATGTAATGGTGCACCATGGACCGAAAGATGGGCTAAAATCTAACACATTGGGTCGTACCAGAATTGCACTGGTTGATTACCAGGTCCATCTTATACTATATTAGGACCTGAACCATTTATTTTACTATTACATCCACATCGTCTTATTAAGTTTTTTTAATTAGACTGTAATTAAAATTTGTACACTAATAAATTTTTAATATTTGTGTATATTAATTACTTGTATATCCCACAAATTTTGTTAATGGTAATTAATAACAAAAAACTAAAGAAAGAAATGAACAGTACTCCAAAAGGGAGAAAATGACTGAATAACTAACGTTAACGACAATTAGATTTTATTGAAACTAGTATTTTCTCCATTTTTCTATGTTTTTAAGATTCAACTAAATCAATAGACAATATTGGTCTACAAAAATAAATGGCTAAGATTGCAATAATTAGAGTTGCTACAATAAACTAGAGGTACATCAAATCACAAATTATTAGGTGTAACAGTTACACCGTCATTTGTAGTGTAATAACCCACAAAACATAGATTATTTTGTTTAAAAAACTAAAATGACATAAAATAAATGACAAAATGACATGAATACATGATAATCATGTCATTGTTTGTGTAGTCCATATTATTCTTATTGAAATTTATGTCTTTATTCATATTACACAATAAGTTATGGTGTGACATGTTATATTAGAAACACACTCATATCATCATATACTTCATAAATTTTCTTAAAAAAAGTTATTTCATAAAAATTCGTCCATATGTTTTTATATAGATGCTTAATTTGACTTTTGTCCACTTATAAATTATATTTTTACCATATTTTTTTTTGCATATGAATAAACTCAATGTTAGCCTACAAGATATTATTTTTTTTTATTTTTTTTTGACGAGAGCCTACAAGATATTATTGATTGAATTTATCTCGACGTATTTCAAAATAATAATTTATTCTATTTTTGATAATGAATAATTAGAAATATTAATAATCATGTCATTTTTTCTTTATTCTTATTTGGTTTGACCTCTCTTCAATCCATTATCATTGCTTAATGGCCAATAGACTGGTAGTGGACTACCCTGTTTGTTGCATTTCCTTTCCCACTCAAGTACATAACCATTTTTTGGTGGTTATGATTACTATTTAAATTTCCTTTACCATCCAATACCACCTTCCTAGATGATAATGGATGGTAATAACCTTTTTCTAATTAAGAAAATGGATATATTGAAATGAACTAGCATTACCATAAGTAATGATACTGAATTTGCAGTATAAATTTACTCTATAATACATTATCATTTCCACCACTTATAACTTCTTACCAAACACGCCGATAATATAATTATTTTAAAAAACTTGATTTTATAAGGCAGTTATCAAAAAATCATATTAATTAAGATTTAATCATCAAACTTACGAGGGCATCTAAAAAGTTTGGCTACTTACTTAGCAAAGAAGAATGTAAAAAAAAAAACCAAAAAAAATCACGAAAATGTGTCAACAAGTTGCTTAACACAACATAAACCAAATGAAACATGTTCTCCATGCAAAGCATATACAAAACACGTGTACTACCACGTATCACTCTCATATCATCCTTAAAACACATTCAAAACTTTCATTCTTTCTCCACTACACTTAAACATTCTTACACTCATTTCATTTCATTTCAAATTATCAAATTTACTGATCAAGTGATCATTCTTCACAACAACAATGGCAGACCGTGATCGTGATACCCGAGACCCACGTCAAATCCATGTCCACACACAGCATACGGGCCTACACGGCCCAAAAAGTGGTGGACCAAGCGGCCCATCAGCTTCTCAAGTGGTGGCTCTTGTTACACTTCTTCCTGTAAGTGGGACCCTCCTCTTTTTGGCGGGTCTCACTTTAGTCGGGTCCGCAATCGGTCTCGCCGTTGCGGCCCCGCTTTTTCTTCTTTTTAGCCCTGTACTTATCCCCGCGGCCCTACTTTTAGCACTTGCTGTAACTGGGTTTTTATCGTCGGGTGCATTTGGGCTTACGGGCCTGTCTTCGCTTTCTCGGGTTGTGGGCTATTTACGTCAAGCGGGCCGTAGGATGCCTGATGATTTGGATTATGCTAAACGTCGTGTGGCGGATATGGCTGCTTTTGCGGGCCAGAAGACTAAAGATGTGGGCCAGACTATTGAGAGTAAGGCCCGTGAAAGTGGGACTCATACTACAGGTCATACTGCTACTGCTGGTAGGACTTAAATTAAGGATTATGGGCCTTGGTTGAGTTAGTTGGGTTTTGTAATGTGTAAATGTCTACTTTGTTTTCTTGTTTCTTGTTTCTTGTTTTTATGGGCTATCAAATAATTTTAAAATTTCTATGTATGTTCAATGTATTCAGTTTCCATCTTTTTTATGTTAAGATACTGCTTTGCTTTTTATGGAATGTTTAGTCTGTTTATGGAAATATATGAGAACTTAAAAGCTGAAATATACCAAGGATATCTTGGCCCAGTGGTTAAGTTTGAGGTACTGTGAACGATAGATCACAGGTTCGAATTCCCCTTCTCCTTCTTTGTATGTACTGCCTTCGTTGCTCATACATATCAAAAAAAAAAAGCTGAAATATTAATAACATTGATTGACGTGCATGTTATTAGCTTAGGTTCCGTTCTAGGAGAGAAACTGAATTGAAATTAAGTCCAAAAGAACAGGGTCTTAGTTGGTAAAATCTTGTAGGTTTATTTGGATGTGGTATCCAAACTTGAGATTGAGTTCAGCTATGAATCATGATTGGAATAAATTCTTAAAACTAGTTTCATTTAGCTGAATGCATAATGCATGCATTCAGTTGCTTATTATCCGTACATGACATAGCTTTGTTTTCTGTATCTTAAAACTTACGAATATTTTACGAACATGTATAGCTCTTCTGGTAAACAAATGAGTTGCTACCATAGTGTGAAGATTTACAATTAATTATTTTGGTCTAAAACTCTAATATTTAACTTTTTTTTGACGGGCTAGCTACTTACTTTATTAATGAGCACTAATAAGTTAGTATGTACTCGTTCTTTGATATTTTACATTATTTATAAATTGCATTTTGATTTTTGTCTGTGATTTATACGTGAATACAAATATAGTTATGTGGGATCTTGATCCTCGTTAGTGATTTATACATGAATAAAAATAATGTCATGTGAGATTTTGTCAAATCTGTTTTAGTATATATTTTATTAATATGTATTTTTTTATAATTTTTACAAATATAAAACTAGAGATATATTATCATTAATGTTTTGGCATGTAAGGATAACCATTAAAACGATTCGGAGAATAAGCTTTCATATATTTCATCTTACAAAATAAAATGAAAAAGGTTTTATTTTTGCTTAGTTGTAAATAATATTGTCTTAATACTTCTCTTACATTTGTAATATATATATATATATATATATATATATATATATATATATATATTAATATATATATATATATATATATATATATATGAATCTCTTACATTTGTAAAAAAAAATATACTTCTTCCGTTTTTTATTAGATGTTACACTTTTCAAATCACGGACTCCTAGGTGATTTTTGGAGAGGAGAGAGATAGAGAGAATGAAAAACAAAAGGGTCCCATGTGAACATGTGATAGGAGAGAGATGGAGAGAAGTTATTACCCAAAATAAAAGTGTAACATCTAATTTAAAACTTCCTAAAATAGAAAGTGTAGCATCTAAAAAAACGGAGGAAGTACTCCCTCCGTCTTTTTTTATTTGCTACATTTTGCCATTTAGGGGTGTTTCAATTTATTTGCTACATTTGCAAATATTTTCATATATAGTACATAGGTTCCACACTTTATTTACAAATTTGCCATCACTCCCTTCTTGATTTTGTAAATGTTTCCATATATAATACATAGGTCCCACAATTTAACTATTTGTTTTTTTGTTAATTCTATTTATGTCAATGGTCCCACTTCCTCCTTGGTCTTTGTGAAAAAGTGCTTGTAGCAAATAAAAAAAGACGGAGGAGTATATATATATATGAATCAATATATATTGGGCTATTGGCCATGTGACCTCTATTCACCAAATGCTATCTTTGCCATCCTAATTCCTAACCACTTTAAATCTCGCCTATATTGGCCATGTATCTTCAAATTAAAAAGATTCTTCTGTTACTATATCAGTCCATTCATCACATGATCTTCGTCATCCTACATATCTAGACCATATATCTTAGTGGTCATCTTACCTTGACTTATTTAACTAATCACAAGCAATGGATCCGGTCTTAAGAAGGAAGCTGAGCTATTTTTGTCAATTTTAATACACACTAAAAATGTATTATTTATTTTAGAACGGAGGTAAATGTTAAAAGAGATAAATCGTTAATTTTAAGTTTTCAACAATACATGTAAAGCTTGCGATATTGACATATTGCAAGTATTGACGTGCTATTTTATGAGTACATTTTTTTCACTTGGATTGTCCTGACTTACTTACATCGAACCTATTTGAATTTATTGTGATTTATTAGTTTATTTTTGTAAGGCGTTAAAATTTTATATGGACTTATTAACGTTGTAACTTGTTTTATTAATGTGAAGAGTCATCCGTAGTGATCCATTAAGTTACTGTTTTCTATTGTTATCATTGTCCAAGTGACAACCAAGATGTTCTAGTCTATAAACTAGTTTCCTTGTGTTAGGTAGCACCCAAGTCTGTTAGCGGACACAAGTGTGGGACGCGACCTCACTATATATGGTGCACAAAGCCATTTTCGATGAGGTCCGTGATGGTGCTCGCGGCCATCTAATAGGACAAAATAAGGGAATTTTCCTTTTAGTCAAACTAATCTCAGTCGTATACGTGGTCAGAGGAATAATACTCCTATTAATATAGCCTAATAGTACTATTTTGAAGGTACATTCTAAACACTACTTTCTCTCTCTATCTCTCTGCTTCGTCACTCTAAATCCTTATTGGACACACGCTGACTTAAATGTCGGAGAAGGTTTCCTCGCATCGCAACTGAGGGTAGTTTACGTTAGTTTCCTTGCAGCCTTTCACTTACGGACGCTCCTCACAATTATTAACGGACACTTTCAAGGTCTTTTATTGTTCTGATACCGGAACACCTTGATTTACAATGACAATTTGTTTGGCATACTAACCGAACACTTTAGTTCGAGTCTGAAAATGAAGTAATTTCCTAGGTTTACAGTGACAATGTTCGAAGGAAAAACCAAACTTCGGTCAGTTTGATAGCAAAATTAATCTTCCTATCTTAAAGCCCCTAACCATCCGAACGACTTCAGGGCCATTGGGCTTTTGTGATAACCATAGATTAAAAAAAAGGTTTTAGTAACTTTATAAGGAGAATTTAGTCCCGTTACAAGACTTTAGGAGGTTTTCAATCTTAAAACCAATTGACGATAATGATTAGCTTTCAAATTTGTAAGTTGTTTACATAAGAAACCAATAACTAATATATAAATTTCTAATTTTTAAGTTATCTTCTCTCCTCTTTCTTCCATAGCACAATCTCATATAGTCATCACTATTCACTCATGTAGTCATGTGGCAACATTATTAGGTTTAAACAATTTTGCTTATGGTTGGGTTGCAAGTTTGCAACGTTTTCCCAGAACCCAACCACTTAGCCAGTTAGCATATTTCTTTTCCCAAAATACCCCTATCCTAGTCCCCACCTACTTTCACCTATCGACAAAAATGTTGAAGCTTTTCTAGAAAGGTCTTGTAGTACATGTTATAGTAAAATCAAAGCAACCTACAATTATGTAGTGATGTACTGCAATAATGAATAATGTAGCAAATTTCCCTTTTTAAGTTATAACAATATAATGGACATGAAAATCATCATTATTTATTGGTAGGGACTGATTGGGCTCCAACCCGCAACTTCCACCTCGACGAAGCGATGCTCTAACCAATTGAACTAAAATCTCGTAAACTCAAGTATATTTTTGAAACTTAACTTAATAGTTCTTTATCATTTCGTTTCTTAATTGAATCGTGCACGCTAAAATCTGCAATATTCGATGAGATTGGATAGTATGGTAGAAAGATTGTATTGAAAAGAGAGTGCCAAAAACAAACAGAAAAACTAAGATGGACTCATAATATACTTGGAATGGGAACAATAAACATAAATGTTCAAAATACGAATTTACATCTTCACAACCCACTCCATTGCAAACCATACAAACCCTCTCAGCATTCTTCGAGGAAAATTACAAGTACATAACTTACAAAAACAAAACAAAAAGTAGATAAAGATAATAAATATTAAAAAAAAAAAAAAAAGAACACATGGGATTCTTTCTTTTTATCATCAAAAGCCTGGGAAAACAAATTACAAGCCAATGAGACAAATCCAATCAAACATCACCCATGATGATCATTTGATCACACGGTCATTTACGACTTGGACTTGAATGGAATTGCCCTGATCACCACTGTGTGGTACACTGCTGCTAGTGCTGCTCCAATGAAGGGTCCCACCCAGAAGATCCACTGCACCAAGAAAAAAACATTTAAGTTAAGCTCGTAACAGAAAGAATGCAACAATTGGGTATTATCCGTAAAAAAGTATGAACTTTAGTAGATAATATACTTATATTGTGTCGCCATTAGACCTAAATAACATAAAGTCGTGAATTTAACACAACTCATTTAATAGGAATTAATGATGTTGATATATACTTCTTTCGATTTTTTTTATTAGTATCATAATTATTTATTACAAAAATTATTAATATAGACGATTTAAAGACCTGGTCGCTAAATGAATTAAACTAGTCACTGAAAGAAATTAATTTAGTCACTATTGGACTAATTCTCTTTTTAATATTGAGCTTAAAAGTAGACGGTCTTTTACACGACATACTCCATTTATTATTATGTATTCTTCAAAAAAATCAACTTCTAACTTTTCTTGCGTGATCCAAATATTGATGATCGAAGTTATGCAATAAACACTATAAAAAATTGAACTTGTAACTAATAAAAGATTGAAGTATTTCTTAATCTTTAATTAAGCACATAGAAGTAGGTAAAGAGTAACCTCAAGACAACATCATGTTCACCAAATCCTTTATATTCCAACTTTTGATATGTATGACAACTAATGCACATGGTATATGGTTGGAATATATCACTAGGACAATGATATGGACAAAAAAATGAATGCAGGGATTAGCCGTTAAGTCACCATTTGCCAAGGTGTGAAAGTGGACCCCATTGTTTTCTTTATATATGAGTATTCATCACTATCTTATCTCTTTTGGTAGAAAGTATATAGAATTCATGAGATTCTTATCTCTATTCTTTCTATGATTATTCAACATATATGTCTTTTGTAAAATTACACATTAAATATGGCCCATAATTTATTCCCTTACACAAAATTTCTCACCACTCCTTTTCAAAAAGGTGACTTAAGATTTTAGACTACAAGACATAACTTTGGATGATGATCAAATTCAAGGCCATGAAAATATACATGTACCCTTAGTTTTAAGGACTATACTTAAAAATAAGGATATCAATGTCTTTTAACAACCTTGGTTAAGGGTTAGGTTTCAATTTGGTCCTTTTCAAAGGGTGACCAAACTAAAACATACCCTTTATTAAGGGTTTGGTTTCAATTTGGTGTCTAGTGTTTTTTCTTCGGATTAACTCCTGACTCCATATCTACTATCGCTGTATTTTTTTAATTGCATCATTTGGCTTTGTGGTACTATTCATCAACCAACTTTGTTATGACTAAGAAACTCGAGGAATTGAAACATTATAAGAAACTTACGTGGTCGTTCCAAGAGTTGTGGTGTCTGTTGAAGATGATTGCGGTACCAAGACTTCTAGCAGGGTTGATACCAGTGCCAGTAATGGGGATAGTGGCCAAGTGAACCAAGAACACGGCGAACCCAATTGGCAATGGAGCCAAGATCTGTAACCCAATTCACATCATCAACTTAGGTTAATATTACATAAAATTGATATCATCTTAATATATAGTGGCAAAATGATTGAAACAATGCATATATTGGAGTAGGACTTACAGGAACATGAGAGTCCCTAGCACTTCTCTTGGCGTCAGTGGCAGAGAAGACGGTGTAGACAAGAACGAAAGTACCGATGATCTCAGCACCGAGACCATCACCCTTGGTGTAGCCATGGTGGACATAGTTAGCACCACCGCCAGCAGTCATGTAGGGGGTGGGTTGGAAGCCCTTAACCACACCAGCACCACAAATGGCACCCAAGCATTGCATTATCATGTAGAACACTGCTCTTGTCAAGGACAATTTCCTTGCCAAGAACAAACCCAATGTCACTGCTGGGTTAATGTGACCTCCTGTAAATCATCAAACACCAATTTTTCAAAGTTAGACATTTGATAGATATATCCATAATCATTTCAATGACATAAGTCTTTCTTTGATTATACTCCACATTAAATTGATTAGTGATTATGAGCATTTGAAAAATGGTTAAAGTTCGGGAGGGCAATGGGTCCCGGACACTACCCTATTTTCACAAAATACATGTCTAATTTTCTAAAGACAATATGATCCACAGCCTATCATGTCGTACACCCAAGTGTATAATATAGATTGCGGTATGGATCCGGAAAGGATATGAGTTTTGGTGTTCTCGGATGATATATGGGTAGGGTATTTCGTTTTCAGACCCAAACTCACTTAAGATTATGGTGGGAAAAAATTATGCTAAGACGGTCGTTGATTATTGAGTTGTGGCCCTGTATCGTTCCAATTTTATCAGATGTCTCCGAAGAGACTAAGCTGTATAGCTAAGGGTCTATGTTTTTTTCTCCACAACCGATGAGTCCGAGTAGGGTATGGGTCGACTTCAAAAAAAAAATTAAGGTTTAAGTCCGGATCTTGCCAAACCCTACCCATAACAGTCAAATCTAGCCATAACCATCCTTTAAAACTTTCAATATCATATTTGTTCCAAAATTCGAGGCTACATAACCAAACAACATTCAAAGGTAATTATAGTCCTAATACAAGAAACTTGCCCATGTATTCTTTTACTTCTTAAAATCTAACACAATATTTGAACACAACTATACTTTAGATTATGTATTTAGTAATTAGTAGCTGATTAACTTAAGACAAGTCTAACAACATGCTCAAAACCAAATAACTAACCCAAAAAAACCTTCTGCTTAACTTATTTTTTTACTGATGTAAGATCTACAAATCATCCAATAATTTCCACAAAATTTCTACAGCTTAACCCAACTTCTTTTTATTAATTTCCCTCAATAATTATGCATTTTAACAAAATTTAAACTACTTTTTTCTACATTAAACCACCAACTTTAACCAATTATTTTCATATTTATATAAACAAAAATAATAGTCATCTCATATAGTCATGTCATGTATGGTCTTGTCTCGATGCGTAGATTCATAATATCAAATTTTTATATAACAAATGATAAAAGCGAATTAACCCAACTTTTTTTTTTATTAATTTCCCTCAATAATTATCCATCTTAACAAAATTTAAACTACTTTCCATCTCTACATTTCTATACTTAGAAATCAAACCACCAACTTTAACAAAAATATAGTCATGTACTCATGTCATGTATGTTATCGTCTCGATGTGTAGATTCATAATATTAAAAGCGAAGAGACTAAAATCAAAGACAAAAAAAAACTTACCAGAAATTCCAGCAGTACAATAAACAAGAGCAAAGATCATTCCACCAAAAGCCCAAGCAATACCCTGAATACCAACAGTAGAACATTTGTTGGCTGTACGACTGTAACCCATAACAGTCAAAATACTTATGTAAAGAAACAAGAAAGTTGCAATAAATTCCGCAATTCCAGCTCTATAAAATGACCAAGATGTTAACTCTCCAGGTTCGAACAGTGGTGCTGGTGGTGGTTCTTTGTAATCTCTATCTTGTGCCACTGTTCCTAACCCTTGTTTTTCTGAAAATTTGTTTGCTCCAAGTCTAACATCTTCATCTTTCCCTTCCATTTTTTTTGTTTGTACAAAACTCAAAATTAATGTAAGAAAGACTGTTTTTGGGTTGTTTTGTGGTTTGATGAGTGAAGAACAGAGGATAAGGATTGGTGGGTTTTATAATGCTAAAACTTTGGGTTATAGTTGTTGTATGTGGGACCTATAGAAGGATTATATTTACTTATCTTTAGACCGTCCATTTATATGATTAATTTGTAAGGGTTAATTAGTATTATTGTGGTAATGATGATAATGATGAGGAATTATTTTTTGTTTAGTGTTGTGAAAAAATGGGTGAAAATGACAATAAATGGGTGTGTCTTAGCTGGGCAAATGAGGACCATATAAAAAAAATATATGAACGTTAGGGTTTGGTTATTGAGTTGAGTGAGATAATAACTGTAGAATTTTCTTTTTCTAACTTTGTTTTTTGTTTTTTCTTCTTTTGCAGTAGAGAGAAATATAAATGTGTGGTCATTTTTGTGAGGTGGGCACCGTCCATCTTAGATCATGGGGGTGGCAGTGGGAGAAAAAACATTTTCCATGGAGTATAATATGGTATACTAATACAAGAAGAAAATGAGCTATGAGATAAGGATTGGGGGTAGGGATGGCAGTGGAGCGGGTTAAGTAGGAGACCCGCTTCATTCTCGCCTAAGTAGGGCGAGGATGGATCTAAATTTGGTAGGGGTGGGGATTAAAATCCTACCCGTAATAGGTGGTGGAGCGGGTATGGATTATATCCCCGCATGCTCTCCCCGCCCGCTCTCCCCGCCCCATCCCGCCCGCCCCACATATATATGATTAAAATTCTATTTATATACTTATATTAATAATAATTTTATCTTGCAAAATATAAATATGTGGGTATAACGCAGGTATGAAGCGGGTGCGGATACTCATGCGGGTGGTAGGGGTAGGGATAGGGATGAAGTGGGTACAACAGGTATGAAACGGGTGCGGGTATCCATGCGGGTGATGGGGCGGAGATGGGTATAAATACGTACTTGATGGGGCGGGGATGGGTCTGGAATTTTCCCCCGCAATGGGTGGTGGGAAGTGATGGAGATTGGAATTTTATACAGGTGCGGGTGTAGAGGTACCATCCTCCGCACCCGCCTCGCCCAATTGTCATCCCGAATTGGGGGTTCTCCTTTCTTTTTAATTGTTACGAGTCTTTTGCAACATAAGTCCAACAATGTTGCATTTGCTAACAAATTGAACTAAAATAAACTAAATTGAAGAGTTTTAAATTAGGAGTTCACTCATGGTACACCTGGTATGGTACACCCGGGTGTACCATGAGCATAGTACATCCAGGGGTATTTTTGTAATAAATTAGAACTTCAGGTGCTCATTTAACACCAAATTTGCTCATATGAACATTTTGCTCATTTACTTATTTGCTCATTTCGTAATAAAAGTGTTTGCTCATTTTCTTAAATGAGTAGAAATGTTTGCTCATTTGATTTGTTCATTTCATTCATTTGCTCATTCGCTCATTTTGCTCATTTGGAGAAAAGCGTCTTGAGTGTACCATGAGCATGGTACACCCAGGTGTACTACGAGCATGGTACACTCAGGTGTACTATAAATATTCTCTTAAATTAGTTCAAAAGAAGAGGATTTAAAGTGCATTTATTATACATCCAGGTAGTGTACCATGTGCATGGTACATTCAAGGTTATTTTTTGCTCATTTGTTTATTAGGAGCTTATCTATTATATGATTATGCTAATTTGGAGGTTTTAAATGAGTAATGAGAAAAAAATAACTTTATGTGTATCATTAGCATGATAAACTCGAGTGTATGATAAAAATTGCGGTTACCTAAGTAAAAACAATTGTAGTGAGTGTGGACCAAAGAGGGAATAAAAGAAGACAAGTGGCAAAGAGATAGAAGCCAAGGGAGTCAGCCATTGTTTGGGACGCTGGACTTGCTACTTTTTGGGTAGAAACGTGGCCAACCAGGACTTCGTTTGAGATTGAACAATTAGGTATTCCATATATGATGAACCGCTGCTAGTTTATCATTCAGAGACAAAACCAGCTAATTTTATCTAGCTCCCATTGAGATTATTTGAGATAATCTATCCTGTTATTCTACACAAATATAATCATGTTTCTGTAATCGTATCCTTTTGATTTATGTTTTGTGGAGTATGTTGTGTATATTCAATCATTATCGACTTAATCAATTATTAAACTTAATTCATCAAATATTCTGTTAAGTTTTAGAATATAGGAATATATTCATTGGTTATTACTTACTAGTATAGTTATTAAATTACTTCATGACTTTTAGAAATTGGAAAATTACGATTTTTTTTTTATCGTAATGTTTTTTTTTGATCATTTAGTCTCATTCATCAAGGATTTAATACATGAGTTATCCTTACATACTACAAGAAAATTCCTCTACAGCCATACTACTACATCAGAGAATCGAGATAAGCCCTTGGCGGATAACATTCTGTCAACTTTCTTCCCACACCCATTGAGGAAGCCAAAACTTGTAGCCATTCCTTTCTTATGTAATGAGCGAATGAAATTCAAAATGAAAGAGAGATTGGAAGGGCCTCCATCGGGGGAACACCATTGACTTACTTGCCAGGCAGATGAAACTACTTTGATAGGCTGGGATTTGATTGATGCTATGTTAAGGGAGATCTGCAGAGCTCTATGAGTAGCTGCAACAATAGCTGAGTTAAGTGGTAAAGGTGGGCAGGGAGTCGAGAATAGGCAGATTACTCTGTTGTCGCCATTGAGAAGATATCCACCCAGGGATCCTCGCTGCATTAAGGGGGAAGCACCTACAAACCATGTTAGGCTAGGCTGGGAAGGTCTTAGTTTGCGGGGATGATTGCGCGCTTCCATTTTCCAGAAGAGGCTTTTGGGATTCCTTATAACTTCCTCAACTGAGAAGGGGAAAGGTTCCTTCCATGCTCTAACCCACCAACACAAACGGACTAGTATCAGATTTTGGATATCTTCCGGATGATTCATCTGCCCATTGAAAATTCTACAATTGCGTTCTTTCCATATCGACCACACAATCACAAGAAAAATTGAGGACCAAATTTTCCGAAAAAATTTATTTGAGGAAGGAAAAGCCCACTGTTCGAATGCTTGAGCAAGATTTGATGGCCATACCCAAGAAATATCCCACATTTTCCACCACCAACCCCAAATTTCTTGTGCAAAAGGACAGTGTAAAAAGAGATGAGAGGTGTCTTCTGGGTCTGATTTGCACAAGGAGCATATGATCTCTTCCATGGGAAGGATTTTTAGAAGAGCAAGCTTCTTTTTTGTGTTGATTCTTCCTTGCAACGCTAACCAAAAAAATACTTCTATCTTGTATGGGACAAGGTTTTTCCACAGTTTGGGAATAATTTGTTGTAAACACGGATTCGAACTTGAACCCGAGCCTTTTAAAAGTTCCGTGTAAAAGGATCTTACTGAATAAGAGCCAGATTTGTTGGGTTCCCACATCATTTTGTCCTCCTTATCCTCCTGAAATCTGACTTGAAGAAGCAACTGGTAAAGCCGGTCCCATTCCTCTAGATCTCGGATTCTAAGAGTTCTAATCCAAGGAATATTCCATTGGCATCCACGGTCATTTATCTGAGCCATTGCGGCCACTGAGGCTAGGGGTAGCCTTGCGATTGAGAACAGGCGGGGAAATTGAGTCTTGAGAGCTGAGTTATTTAACCAAGGGTCGTGCCAAAAAAGAGCTCTTTCCCCATTCCCTAACTGCATTCTGGAGCCCGATTTCAGTAGCTTCCCAGAGCCTACATGATTTAGGATCTTGTTACACATTAACTTCCAAGGGCCTCCCTGCCGAATATGTGATAAATCTGCCATACGGAATTCCGGCGAATATTTATATTTTGCTTCAATCACCTGCCTCCACAGCGAATGGGGCTCCTGAAAATATCGCCAAATCCATTTAAAAAGCAGACCCAAGTTTCTCAACAATAAATTCCCTACATTGAGGCCGCCGAGTTGCTTAGGCAGCTGAACCAATTCCCACCTAATGAGAGCCAAGGCTTTCCTATCCTCATTTCCATTCCATAGAAACTGCCTCCAAATTTGGGTGATTTTATCAATTACACCTTGAGGGAGAGGGAAGAGGGACATATAATAAATTGGCAAGTTTGAGAGGGAGGCTTTTATTAATGTCAGTCTCCCCCCTAAGGAAAGTAATCCACCTTTCCAAGCTGCCAATTTCCTCCTAATCTTATCAATCAACGGGTCCCAAGAGGACAAATTTTGTTATACCACCTCCCACCGGCAGACCGAGATAGGAGAGTGGAAGGGACCCCACTTTACAGCCTAAATGGCCAGCAGCCATTTGAAGCCAATCCGGAGATATATTGATGCCGAGGATTTCGCTCTTATGAAAATTGATCTGAAGCCCGGATGCAAGTTGAAACAAAATCAATGTTTTCTTGATGTTGAGGAGGGACTCCATGTTCTGAGCTGTGAATAGGATAGTATCATCTGCAAATTGTAAATGGGTTAGTATAGGACCATTATTGCAAACTGAAATACCTGACCAATGATTCATTGAGGTTGCTTTTTCGATCATGAGATTAAGTACTTCCACAACCAACACAAAGAGAAAGGGAGATAGAGGGTCCCCTTGACGGAGACCCCTTTGGAGTTTGAAGGGATGAGACGGAGAGCCATTGAGAAGAACACACGCTGCAGCCGAAGATACACATGATGAGATCCACATTCGCCATTGGGGCGGAAAGTTCATTTGATTGAGTATCCAGTCCAAGAAAGACCAAGATACACAATCAAATGCTTTGTGAAAGTCCAATTTTAGCATGACCGCAGATTTTTTCGTTCGGTTACAGGTTTCAAATAACTCACTGGCAATGAGCACACTATCCAAAATCTGCCTGCCCTCTATAAAAGAGGATTGATGCGGGCTCACTAGGCAGCTCATGACTCCTTTTAGCCTTCCCGCTAACAACTTGGCAATTATTTTATACACACAACCGACCATGCTTATTGGTCGGTAATCCTTGAAACCGGAGGGTGATTCAATTTTTGGGATCAAGGCAATGAACGCCACATTACTTCCTTTTGGGAGAGTACCCTTCTGCCAGAATTCATTGATGATTTCATAGAAATCCTTTTTGATAACTTCCCAGGAGTGTTTTATGAAGTTAAAATTAAACCCATCAGGGCCTGGAGATTTGGATGGGTTACATGAGGCAACTGCCTCGTCAATTTCTCTATGGGTAAATGGTTCAATGAGGTTGTTGGCTTGGGCTAGGGAAATCTTTTTGAAATTTAGATTGTGGAAAGTTGGGCGAGTGGGAAATTCTTCTGTAAATAGATTCTTGAAATATTTCACTACTTCCTTTTTGATGGAGACCGGGTCCTCAATCCTTTCACCATTTATTTTGAGGGATGAAATATTATTCCTGTTGCGGCGGATTGATGCGACTATGTGGAAAAACTTGGTATTTCTGTCACCTAACTTTGTCCACTGAGTCCGAGAATTCTGGGCCCAGTGGACCTCTTTTTTGTGAAGCCAATCCCACAAGTCCAGCTGTGCTTGGGCCCTTTTTGCTATCTCCTCCGGTTCAAGATCTCGGCTATTAGCTATCGTATCCCATTTCTGGACCTCTGCTTCATTCTCTGCAATTTTAGAGTCAATATTCCCGAACACCTCAGTGTTCCAGGTTTTCAAATTCATCTTGACATTCTTAAGTTTGGCCATGAGCGAATTGTTGGGTGCGTTATTCCAAGAAGCTTCAATTATTTCAGCAAAGCCTTTGTGAGATACCCAAGCATCTTGAAATTTGAAGGGTTTGGGGCCCCAATCAGAGGAATTAGGCTGTAGAAGGAGCGGACAATGATCCGAGATAGTCCTTTTTAGGAGTGAGATTCGGATTGATGGGAATTTGACCAACCATTCTGCTTGCACAAAAACTCTATCCAACCGACTTCGAGAATTACCCCTGAACCATGTGAACCACCCTTCAGATGGTACAATTTCAATGAGACTTAGAGAATTAATGAATTCTCTGAATTTAGAGGAGCTGGATTCATCTATTAACGAGCTTCCTCGATCCTTTGGAGACAAGACTTCATTGAAGTCCCCCGCTATGAGACATGGGAGATTGGAATTATTACAATATTCAATTATTGAGATCCAAGTTTCTGCTCTCTCACTAGTTTCACAGGAGTTGTATATATTGATGAGAAGGCACTGAAATCTTGGGTTTAATAGACTTCCTCTGAGTGCAATCCAGTTGCGATTGCAATGGAAGAGATCACAATCAAATTTTGAACTTCTCCAAAAGGAAAGAAGTCCTCCAGAATTACCTATAGATGGGCTGATGTGAAACTTTAAGTCATTGCACTTCCATATGGATCTGATTTGGGATGCTGAGATACATTCTAGCTTCGTTTCTTGAATGAAAGAAAACCATGGTTCATGGAAGTTAATGGTTTTTCTGAGAACACTCCGTTTTATTTTGGCTCCGAGGCCGCGAACATTCCAAGAAATCAAGATCATGAATAGGTTTGGGTGAGATGATGAGGCTCCTTACTTACTGGAGAGCCAAGCTTCTTGCTGACGTGCAAGAATTGCAATAATTTGGTTATGTAATTCAGATAACGGACCAGAGAAGTCCATTCCCAATTGAAGACCCAGTTCAATGATTTCGGTGGCTATTAAGTGGTTTTGCTTTGCTAGAGGATGGGAAGGCGGGGTTTTTTGGGAAGAGATTGAAGCTTGCCTGCGCATTTTCTTTTTTTGAATTTTTCTCAGTCGTTTTTGCTCTCTTTGAGTTTTAAGAGGTGATGGGATAAAGTCTTCAAAGCCAGGTGGAATGGAGGGAGTTGAGGTTGAGTTTGATGAGGAAGGGTGAAGAGAGGATGAGTTTTTTGATGTTTTCGATAAGGGAATAAAAGAGTTGGAAAGAGGAATTTGGGGATTGTTGTAGAGAAAGCTGGACTTCTGTTTTGATGTTTGAGATTGGGGAGATTTTCCATTTTGGGCTTTGGGAAGGGGAGGGGATTTGGAAATGGTTTTGTGAGCTATTGGGCTGGTAACCGGATTAGGAGAGGATTGAAGTTTAAGGAGTGAGAGGTTAGGTCCAGAAATACGAGGTGAACTGGTTGGGAGGCCCAAATTTGGGGAGGAGTGGCCCAAAGGGGCTGCAGGGTACAGATTGAGATTTTCTAAAGAGTTGATATTAATGGGTGACCCCACAGGAGAGTTAAAAACCAGATGTACCTTGGGAGAGGCTGGAAATTTGGGCGGCTTTTGGTTTATTTGTGTTGAGGGGTTGTTTATTGTTTTGTTGGGAGAAATGATAAGTTTATGATTGTCATCATTCCCAAGGTCAATTGTCGGGTGATTCAATGATCCTCGTGGCGATAGCTTTTCCAGTGTCTGCTCATCTTCATTAGATTGTTCATCTTCTTCCTCTTCTGAGCTTGAACCCAGATTGCCCTCAACATTTTCCGGAGCTGGATTTTTGGTTAGGACGTTGGATTTTAGTGGTTGGTTAGTCACTGGAATAGATGATTCCTCAGTAATATAGACTTTGAAATTCTTATCTTCAACTGTGAACAAGATAGGGTTGTTGATCATGAAGAAGCAATCCGTTATTACAAGCACCCTTGCATAGTCCATCTTGGAGTAATCTACTGATAAAACTTTCCCATAGATGCTCCCAATGTCTAGGAAACTATCGTAGCTCCATGCTGTGATTGGGACACCATAGATTGTCAGCCAGACTTCTCTCCAAATTGCTGCACTAGAGTTATTTACATCCCTCAACTCTAGGAACCACCTTTGAAGCCATTGGCTTTCAATCATAGCTTGTTTATCCTCAACCGATTCAAAAGTGAGTAAATGTAGAAGACCACCCAGTGGTTGTATTTTAACACTTCTCACTCCTTCTGCAAGCATGTGGTCTAAAATGACCATTGATGAAGATGGAGAGTTTGCCACACCTACAACACTTCTGCCAAGAACTTCAGCAAGATCAGGGTTAGAATTACCTTTGATCCATAAATATTGATCTCCATCTAACTCCCCAATGTTAAGTTGTCTTCTTGTGTTTTCAGTAGTTTCGCCTCGTACTCGTGAGCTCATGATCCTTTTTTTGCTCATTTCTTGCACTAGGTTTGATGGGTTTGGCTCAAGAATTTGGTTTGGGATGATTGAGGTGGGGGGGTTAACTTGAGATGGGTTGCGGGGGTGGTTATCAACTGGGATTTTGGTTGGTTGTTGTGTGGCATCCTTGTACGATCGGTGATTTCTGTAAGACGGGTAGTAGGCTACTGGGATATTGTTTGGGTTTCTGTAAGGAGGATTAGGTTTGGTTATGGGTTTTCTGGTAACAACTTCATGTTTATCGTATTTGGCTGGGTTGACTCTAAGTTGGAAAGAGCCCATCTTCCTTCCATTTTCTTTTCTAATCGCATTGAGGAAAGCCTGGGTGGAGAAGTATTTAACAAAAGCATATTTGTGGTTGCATCTTGGTCTGAGTTTGGTTGGAAGAACAAGGTTGGCTATATCTCCATACATGCTGAAAATATTTAGAATGTGGTGGGGTTGGATGTCAGGAGGGAGAAAATCTACGAAGATGGTTTTGTTGGCTATGGGTTTATTGGATCTGGTTGTTGCATGTTTCCTTCGAACTACGGTCCACTCATCCTCATCCCTTCTCTTCCATTGATGCTCCCTTTCTCTTTCGAATCTATTTCCTCTCACACTCACTCTTTCTTGTTCTCTCTCTCTTTCTCTATCTTTCTCTCTCATCTTTTAATGCTTAATTCTTTTTTTTTTTTTTTTTTATCGTAATGTAATATTGTGCTTTGAAAGTTGGAACTCTTGTAATAATCTACGAGCGTGTTTGGCAATAACAGCTGTAGTAGGAGCTTTTAGCTGTTAGAGTAGCTGTTAGTGGTTGGTGTGTAGCTGATAGCTGTTCAAGTAGCAGTATAAGATGTTGATGTTTGGTAAAAAAAGTTGTCAAAGTAGTTGTTTACAAATAATTAATTAAAAACTCAAACAAAACTTTAATATATAATTTATGCACCACTAAAACTAGCACAAAAGCTACAAATTGTGGCTTTTCACAAACACTATTTGTAACACTAAAAGTTACTTACACCATTACTTTGCCGAATACTACTATTTTTCTTAATTAGTGTTTTGACCTAGTCAAGACACCAAAAGCTACTTAAAAAGCTTGTGTCGAACACGTCCTACGGCTACCAACTTATCAAATGGCTATAGTGTGTGGCTGATTTGTGTGTGTAAGTAATAATATAAATGCAAAACATTGCATATATTTTATATACTTTCTTTATAAGTTTTTGCCAATTAAACTAGTTAATATCTAAGTACACAATTTATTCAAGATAAATCGACAAAAAATATTCCAAAAAACTTTGTATCAAGTTTTTTTTTTTTCTTTTGTTGGGTTAAAATGAAATTTATGTCTCTTTCATGCATGAAGTTGGCCCATGAACAGCTTTAAGAGCTTAAAAATAGGATGTGAATTATTGGCTTTACCGTTTGTAAAACACCTATACTTTTTGTTGTATCTGGACTCTGGTGGTGAGTGGTGAGTAACGGCACTAAAAAGAGTAAAGTCCATTTTTTCTGCCGCTCTCGGTTCATGTCACATAATGTTGTCCACTAACACTTGGTTCGTTTTTCTATGTTTATAGAAGAAATATAAGGTAAAATTTTTAAAAACTATTTTTTATAACCAATTTGTTCATAAAATTACTTTTTAAAAATTTTATTTTGAGAAACTACCTTATATAATAAATTTATTTTAACATTCTATCATTTTACGTTTATATTTAATATTAATCAATAAATAAGCATTGTCATTGGTGTTGCTGTCGGTTGGGTAGCGAGAAAAGAGGACGGAAATGAAAGGAGAAGAAAGAAGAGCAATTTATGATGACTCAATTATTAGTGATTAAGCCCCATTAATAGTAAAATGATAGTATATTGAAATAAATTTGTTATATACGGTAGTTTTTTGAAATAAAATTTAAAAAAATAGTTTTTTTAAAAAAATGATTATAAAAGGTAATTTTATGAAATTTTTCCTAAATATAATTATAACGGAAAGTAGGGGTTAACTTAAGGTGACCATATAAAAATGATGCTTTTTTTTTGGACACATGAAAATGATGCAAGTCAAGTATATGAAGAAGAGGATATGACTAGTATATAATTTTGCAATTCGCTTTAAGCGGGGAAAAAAAAAACTAAATGGATTTGCTATGATATTCCTACACGATACACGGTGACATACTTTAAATCTTTAACTAGTATTTGGTCCGGACGATGCGAGTCAGTTACAATTATAAAATATATTATTATTTATTAATTTAAACATTAATTCTATTATTTTTTCGTAATATTTTGTCTAGTGTAAAATTGAGAGACGGACTTCATGGCATGATAAGTTATTTCTAAAAAAAATCTAAGGAATTGAGGATAAAAATAACTCAATGGAATTTGGGTAAGATAATAATGTTATTACTCAATAAAACGGTTAAATATCAAAAAACTTGTCTACATGTTTTTATAATTACATGCAATTATAAGACTTTATTATGTTTTACTTTGAAATATTAAGTATTGAAATTGTAATAGATTAGTGGTTAAACTCTCACATTTTATTTCAAAGGTCGTATGTTCGGTCCTAGTAACTATACATTGTTAATATTTTTGATTGAGATTATAAACATGTGTATTAGAAGATTGATGATAGTACCACGTACCGTGGCACCATTTACTTAATAGGAACGTCTTTTAATATATTTGTATAGATACTTATGTTTTTCATATTCTAAAAGTAAGGTTTGGCTAATGATAATAATGTGTCTCGGGATGACTTCAAGGTATGTTTTGCTCTTAATTTATAGGTGCGGTAAGCAAAACAACCAAACCAAAGTTTCTTGAGAACGTATTGTGTCAGACTCTCACCATAATATATGGTCAGACTGCTTCATGCAATTTTCAGTTGACACATTAATTCTTTCATTTAGCTCTATTTTTGTTTTATTTAGCTCTATTATGGTGAAAATTGTCACCATCGTCCTCTAATGTTTCAACCAAGAAGAAAATTGTCAGTGTCTTGGTCTTATTTGAGTCTTTGTTTGTGTGGATTCTTCTTCTGACTTTGATCTCTTCCGGTGTAGAAGTCGAATGGACAAAAACAACAACAGCAACTACAACATCTCAGATGTCGGTCATCATCGAATACAAGTTACCATAGCTTTATTGATGATCATCATCGATCATTATCATATTGTTATTGTCGCTAAAAAAATTGAGGAGAAATGGAGAAATAAATCAGATGGTTATCATCAGATCATCCATCATCATCCTCTTGTTCTCCAATACTATGATCAGCATCATCTTACGATACCCAAACATCAAAGCCCAGCCCCACAATTCGAACGAAGATTTGCGGTGGGAGACGTCAGCAAGGAGCAGGGAGCAGGCTGAGAAGAGGATGCTGGAGTGGCAAGCGGTTTGTAGGAGAGAGAGGAGTGGTCGTGAGTTGCTGCCATTGTTGATTAATTTCTTTCTCTTAAGCTCTGGTCTGACCAAATGTATTGTGTCAGACTGTCTGACACAATACTTTCACAAGTTTCTTTGTACGTATTTTTCTCATTTGCATTGCTCATCTAGTATTTTGAATGCAAATCAAAAATAGAAGAGAAAAGAAGGTAGATTTGTTGCACCTCTAAAAAAAGATGTAGATTCGGTGTACATGGGTAATTATTAGAATTTAGATTTTGTATAAATTAGAGGAGATAAAACTGAGTCTGAAAAAATGAGTTTTAGGCAATCCAATACGGAGGAAAAGAGTTCGATCCACATATAAGCCCAAATGAGATTTCATACTAAAACCAATTGACAATAGTAGAATTAGCTCATCTAGCTTATAGAAGAGAAAAGATGCAGATTCGTTGTACATGGATATTTATCGTGGTACTTTATCTCCTCTTTCTCTAATACGGGACTCCCATATACACAACAGATATGAGGTTCAACAATATTTGATTATATAAACTCATTTGCTAAATCACGCCCTAAAATTTCCTAGTAACGCCCTGTATTTGTATAAAATACTGTATTTTTCATTTTTTTTTTCATTTTCTCCTCTTTCCTCACTTCCCCTTCTTCTTCCACACCACCATCACCTTCATGCCCCTCCACCACCACCAACACTACCACCCCTCATAATGTTTTTTTTTTTTTAAAAAAAAAATGCACACTTGAAAGTAATACAACAACAGGTAAAAGAAAATAAAAGAAGACATCAAATAACGCAGAAAATGCAGACTTGAAAGTGATATAACAACAGTTAGAAGACATTAATCATACATTGCCATTATCGCCAACTCCATCCAAGAACCCATCTTCTCTGTTTTATAGCCCGGATTCCTTCAAAGGCGGCTTCATCACCCACAAGAACACCATCTTCTCTGTTTTATTCCTTTTTCGATTTTTTTTTTTTTTAAAAATAGGTAGGCGTCCACCATGGACGCCCCACCACCGGTGGAGGCGCCCATGGCAGGCGCTCCACCACATGGTGAGGCGCCTGCCATGGGCGCCTCCACCGGTGGTGGGGCGTCCATGGTGGACGCCTCCTTTTTTTTTTTTTGAATTTTTTAAGGGAGGCGTCCACCATGGACGCCCCACCACCGGTGGAGGCGCCCATGGCAGACGCCTCACCATGTGGTGGAGCGCCTGCCATGGGCGCCTCCACCGGTGGTGGGGCGTCCATGGTGGACGCCCCCTTAATTTTTTTTTAAAAAAATTCACTGTAAATTGAAATATAAAACAGAGGGGGTGATGGGTATGTCAGGTAGGTGTCGGTGGTGGTGCAGTCGTGTTCCCGCGGTGGTGGTGAGGCGGTGGTTGTGTGGTGGCACCGGTGTCTAGTGGTGAGTGGAAGAAGATGGGAGAGAAAGTGGAGGAAGAACGGTAAAAAGTCTTAAAAAATTAGGAAGTGAGTCTAGGGGAAGAGAGAGAAAAATACAAGTATACAAATACGGTATAAAAATACCGTATTTAGGGCGTTACTAGGAAATTTTAGGGCGGTGTTTAGCAAAGCCCTATATAAATGATAGAAGAGATAATGTGGTACCAAATCGTTTTCATATTTAATAATAAACAGTTAGATATAGTACTGTACCATAAAGTGTATGTTATTGTAAAAATGAAATATGTCATAAATAGAAATATTATTTAAAGTGCGCAAGATGACTTGATCTACTAAATAATCATATCGTTGATGCCTATCACGCCTCTATTTTTGTTTTGCAGGAAAATAACAAGACTATTTGCTAATACTAATTTATAGAAAACTTCACTTTGATGCTGGATTTTTACTTGTTAGATACAGTTTCATGTTGATGTTATATGACACAAGTTTAAGATTTCAAAGTGTAATAACAAGTTTTTACAATATAATTATAACAAGTTTAAGATTTCAAATGTAATAAATTGCACTTTTGAAAAAAAGTTGGATCTCTCACTAAATGGAGCTTTTGCCATGATCAACCAAATAAGTTTCACCACTCCTTAGAAAGGAAGCTTTAAACTAATAACAACTTCCTATAAAATATTATATCTTACATCCTACCAAACAAGGACTAACAAGTTTGGCATTGCAAAACAAAAAGGAATTTTTGCAAGTTACTCCTAGCTAATAACCTAATATAATCATAATAAGCTCATTGACATTAATCCTTAACTAATTACGTAATTCCCCTCAAAAAAAAAAAAACTAATTACGTAATTTTAATTAAGTTATTAGCTAGTTTTATAATTTAAAGCTTCATAAGGTTGGTGTGTGGAGAGGGGAGTGTACAAGGATTGATTTTGAATAGGGATGAGCAGAATTTCTGGGTTCCCGGACCCAGACTCGAAACTGATTCGGACCCGTCAGGTGCGAACCCAGACCCGACTCAGTTGGGTCCAAAAAAGAAGACTTGGTTGCATGCGGTTTCAAGTCTGTGTAGTATTTTTTCGGACTCGATACGTGGTGGGCATCCGATATAATCGGTTTTGGGTCTTGGTACATGGTGGGACCAGTTCTGGACTAGATACCCGGTTTTTTGAATCGGTTTTTAGCATATGTGAGGTGGTCAGATGTCCCAAATATAATTAAGTAAAAAGTTAGTAGGCCTTTAGGCCCATTTAATTGTTGCTTATTTTATAGCTCAATCATCCCATTTTGTATGATGTTAAACTGACAACCGAGTACCCAGTTTCGAACCCGGTACTCAGTTTTGGACCTGGTACCCAACGTTTTCAAGTCTGTGTCCAAAAATTTATTACCCATTTGAACCTATTTCAATTTCAGAATTTTGGGACCCATCAGTTTTGATTCCGAATCCAGGTCTACGAAATTCTACCGAGTATTCGATTGTGCTCAACCCTAATTTTAAGTTTTGAACCTTCAAACAAGAATTGCATTAAAAAAAATTGATTAATACTTATCTTTGCTTTGATATCGTAGAACATCCTAGAAGCAGTTCGAAGACAAGTTTGAGAAGAATATAATCAGAATTAGAATAATACAGTAATGATGCTAATCTAGATAAGGAGCTCGAATAAAATAAGATACTGAATGCATAATTCTACGTTTGACGTAGGATTATATTATTTTTATGGCTTTATCTTAACAACGATGCTAGTTTTAAATTCATAAAGTGATAAAACGATAATTCCAATTTCCAGGACATGAGGCAATCATTGGTTAGTTAATAAAGAAACTAGAGATAATTATATTGAACAATTTTTACGTGAAGCGAGCTTATAACAGTCTACTCTAAGACGTTAAAAATTATATCTAATAAAGATGGTAGAAAGATATGGCTTGTTTGGCCATTAGCGAATACTTGTTAGCTGGTTGTATTAGCTGATAGCTGCGAGTTGATTATATTAGTTGATTTAATTAGTTGATTATATTAGTTGTTTGTATAAAGGTAAGGGGCGTCTCATAAAATTAGGATCCTGTGCTAAAATGAATTATATAAAGATTAAAATTTTTGGTGAATAGAAGAGACGGAAGAGTTATAAATTGGGCATTTTTGGAGAATAAAACCACCAAATATAAATTAATCTCTTTAAATTTGTAATTAGATTTAGGTTTTATTTTCTTTTTTCTTTAGACAAACAACTAATGAAATTGGATCCTTATATTTTGGGGTCCTGTGCAGTTGCTCACCCTTCACGTGGCTTAGCCGCATCTGATAAAGGTGTCTGGTAAGCAGTTGATAGTTGCTTGCTACATTATTGCGTAAAATGACCAATAAGGACATGTACATAATCTATTGTTGTACATTTTATTATTTATTAATAGTAATGTTCAACCACTTTAAGACATACATAAATGTAATTTGGTTCACTCATTTCTAAACCTTTAATGTCAAAAAGCTCATCCCCAACTTTTTCAAGAAGTGCTTTTTGGACTCAATAAGCTAATTGAAACCTATTTATACCAAACACTCAAATTACAGGATTAACTAGTCAAATTCTCTAATATAAACTCAAAACTCTAATTTTGCTCCCAAACTCTATTTACCAAACAAGACCATATTTTATAATTATAACAAAAAAAAGTTGTCTTGTTTTTACAATAACGTCTTAGGTAAGATTTATTTGATTCACTATAGAACAATCCTTACTTTGTAGTAATTCTTTTCAAGCAATATGTAATCCAATTTGACTAATTTGTAACTATTTTTTTCCACAAAATCAATCTTTCAAAATGATTATATTTTCAGAAAATATCATGTAATGCTTTAATAAAGGATTATATTAAAACTATAAAGGAGTACTATTCCTCTATTCTCACATTTTTATATAAGAGTTATTGCCTAAACTTTATTCTATAATTTTATTTTATTTTTTATTAGCAAAAAAATAAAATTGGTCCGAAAACGAACCCCTGTTAAGCTGCTCAAAATCTAGGTACAAAATATTATGAATTCAAGATGGTACTCCATTGAGCTACCACCTCTCCGTCAAACTTTATTCTATATGATATTGTGTGAATTATCATTAAAAAAATTACAAGGGAATTTTTAACTACTGAATAGTGAGTGGTGGACGAAGACAAAAATAGCACCAACTCAAGACTACTCACCACTACTCTAGAGTCCAGAGTATAGTGTAGTTGTCAATACTTTTCATGTTAACTCATGTTTGCTGGAGGTGGCCCATATCATATCATGAGTTCATGACCAAAACCGCCCGTTAAATTATGGCCACTGCTTTATCCATACATTTTTCTAGTGTTTAAAAGTATTAAATAAGTTTGAATTTTATGTTTAAGGTAACGTACATATTTTTGACTCGAACTCTTCTCTGCTTGAGAAGCCTCTATTCTATAATTTATGTACCGTTTATATTATTATTATATGCCAAATTTTTTTATTGATAACGTGTTTAAAAATTTTAATTGTTGAAGGGTGAACTTGTTTTTTGATCCATATGAGTCATGAAAGCTGTACAAAGTACAAAGAAGGGGAGGGGAATCCGAATATGTGATATATAGTTCACAACACTTTAATCCTAACCACTATGTCAAGACATCCTTGATTATTATTAAGTGGTAAAATCATAGTATGAAAATAAATAATAGCAACAATAAATAACTTAAATACTTATAAAGTGGTATAGTTTTTCACTTTCTTGAACCAACATCATCATTAGAACTCTGACTTTTTGGTGTATTTTTAAAAAGTGTAAATAAAAGACGTTCCTTTGAAATTCAGGTGATCAAAATAATTCGAATATAATATCGTAGAATCCTCATAGGGTTAAAAGTAAAAATAATTTACATAACATTTGTTTTAATGTAGTTTGTTCGTCTCTAGTCAATTGCAACTTGCAAGCATTGTGATCTTCACGCATGCTTATTCAGTTATTCCTGTGACAAATCAAAGTATACACAAGGCCAAAGTTAGACAATGACAAAAGGCTTCAACTTTGAGCAAAAATTCCTACTAGGCTACTATGCTGTATATTGTAATAGATTTTGTGAAAAGGAAAGGAATATAAAGTCCAAGATTCATTACTTATAACTCGTTAGAGTTGTAGCTCGCATGTCAAAAGAGTACAAGAGTAGCATTCACCGATTTTATATTACATTTTTCATTAGAATCATAAGTTTATGAAACACAATCATTTTCAGTATTTGGTTCGTTTTTAGCACTAAAAGAAAGGAAAGGAAGAGAGCCGAAAGAGAACAGAAAAAGAAGATAAAGAAAGGAAAACCCTTAATCTTTCATGTTTGTTTTAAGTTTTCTATTTCCTCTCAAATTCCTCCAATTCTGGAAAAAAAGGAAATGAAAATTTTGTAAAAAGACTTTCCTTCCACTTCCTTCCTTTTCATATCACTTGTAAAGTTTTTTTTTTGTAACCAAACATTGGAAACTAAAATGTTTCCTTTCAACTCCTTTCTTTTCATTCTAAATCCTTTTTATCAAACAAGATTTATTAAGATGATCATTTTCAAGAACTATAGAACGCATGTCATTTAAGAAGCATTGAATCATAAAATTTTCTCAAACTCCGTTGAAAAAGCTCCATGTGGTCGAGCAAACGAGCATGCGACAACAATAATCCTTCTTCCTATATTGTTCCGACTCCTATCAAACCTTTAGTTTCATAACGTGTTTTGAGGCTTATTATCATTTGTCAGTGTATAACATGTTATATCATTGGGATTTATATGTATGATGATGAGTTGAGAATTTTTTTCGTCACTCTCTTCCATCTTACTTTTTATATCCTAAACAATTGTTTAAATTTTCTTGACTTTTAAAATAACTAATTTTAGAAGTATTAGGTTAGCGTTCCTTATCATTTTAGTTTGGCAAAATTACTCTTAATAGCATAATCTCCCATGTGGTATGATTTTATGTCTACACGCCAGAAAACAAAAATAAAAACCATACCTTTTTGATGCCGAAATTGGAGAAAATTAACTTGACTAGTCGAGCAATGAACCTGACCATACCAATGTTATATGGCCGGTGCTAAGTAGATCTATGCCCCCACAATTTTTGCATAGTACCTCACATTAGTTCAAAAGACCACTATAAACGAAAAACTAGTTTGCATATGAGCAAAACATCGACTTAGGGCTTGGTCCCTTCGGTATAAAACAACCGAACCGAACCGAATTGAACTAAAATGAATACTGATATGTGAGGGTAAAAGTATTATCCATAGATGAACTGAACTGAATTGAACTGAACTGAATTGAATTGAACTGAACTGAAAATAAGCTGGGGAGAATAGGCCCTTAGAATTTAGAACTTAGAAGTAACATTCTCATTCACTATGATATAATTACAAATAGACCGGGTTATTGGATATGGTAGTCCAATAGTTAAAGGATTAGGGTCAAAATTTAAAGGACTTTTATTGGACAAAGCGTTATTGAATATGGTCATTATTGGACAGGGCTACATTAACTAGGGATAGCAACGGGCCAAGAAATTTGTAATGTAGTGATACCGAACTTTCTTACGGCAGTGTAGTGCAATTATTAGTATTGCTTCTTCAGGCATCTACCATGAATTTGGGCCTGGATCCTAATGATCCATAAGTATGGAATATTATGTGTTGTTGACCATTAATTCAAGCGCGAGCTCATATTTATATTGACAATTAGTAATGGCTCATAAGCCTAAGGCCCAGCTTATATCACATCTCAACTGGGCCGAAGTATTTTGCACAGGCCCATTACTTTTTGTTTTCTACTTTAACTCATAATCCTTGCTCCAATTTAGAGGTGATCATTTTGGCCCGGCCCGCTGGCCCGGCCCGTTTTTGGGCCGGGTTTTGGGCAGAATTTTTCGGCCCGCGGGCCGGTCCGGGCCCGGTCCGGTCATTTTTTTTTTGTTTTTGGGCGGGCTTTGGGCAAGCTAAAAACAACTTTTTAGTCTATTTTTTGGCCCGGCCCGTTTTGGCCCGCAAAAGCCCGCTAAGCCCGGCCCGTTTTGGCGGGCTTTGGACACAAAAATTCGGCCCGAATTTAGGCCCGGCTCGGCCAATGGGCAAATTTTTTTGGCCGCGGCCCGGCCCGAACCCGGCCCGGCCCATGATCACCTCTACTCCAATTGTATGAATTTTATGTTCCAAACTTCCCATTCTAAATTCATTTACCAATTGTATACTATCTTCATTTTTTATTGCATCATTTTGACACTATTAATCAACCAACTTTGTAGTTTCTCGTACGGTCGCACCATAATATAAGAAAAAACATAGTCAAGTACGCTCTTGTTACATTCGTCTCAATGCGAAGATTTCAAATATAAAAAACAACTGATAAGTTCCCAAAACTCTAGCAAATAGAATTGTAAGTCCAACAAACAAATACTCCCGTTATTATCTTACCAATATTTGATACAATATGATAATCAAGTGGCGAATTCTGTGGCTCACAAGGGTTACTCGGTTCAGACTCCTCGTCGCTGGTTTGAACTTCATGATCCTGTATTTCTCACTATCATCCAAAAAGATGCTTTAGGTTGGTCCTACAACAGGAACTAGCCTAGTTTTTTCTCTCCTAATAAAAAAAATACTTGAATTTTTAAATGGAAAAAGCTATATGCAGCCCTAAGGGCTGTCTATAAGAAGGTAAAAATGGAAATAAGTTGCTTTAATTAATCATTTATTACATTGGTTGATGCAAAAAAAAATCATAAATTCACAACTTATTTCCATTTTAAGTAGTGTATTTATGTCTTATATGCAACCCTAAGGGCTGCATATAGCATAACCCTATATATATATATTGATACTCAGAATTTTAAAATAAAAAACAAAAATCTTTATCTATATACATATATATTGAAAATAGAATTGTAAGCTCAATAAACATATTCCCCCATTATTATCTTACCAATTTTTTATACAATATGATAATTGAATTTTTAAATTGATAATCAAAAGTTTTTAAAAAGAAAACAAAAATATATGTAATAGCTACATCATGCGCGAGAATTCCTTGTCAATCTATTGGAAAATTCCTTGTCAATCAACAAGAGTATATACTTTCATAATAGACTGCAACTTTATCCTGACTCTTCTTCTCAAATAATAATAAAAAAGAACAATACAGCTAGGAATCTTTGACCAAGTCCATAATTCAGCAGTTTATTATACGACAACAAGCTCATTAACATTTTTTTTTTTTTTGACAGGGAAACATCACACTCCTATTCATTAATCGAAAGCATATCAGAGTGTACATAGGCCCAAACCTCAGTTGGAACTTCTTCAATCCAAACTCTCATCTCCCTAAACTCCTTGCTCATCTGGGCTAGCTTATGTGCTACCCGATTGCCATCCCTACGAACATGATTAAAAGATAAGGAAATACAAGAGCTACCTAAACATAAAATATCTGTTACAATAAAACCAAAACTATTGTTTTCCTTTAGTCCTTTCTGCAGGTGGGAGATGAGTTTTAGGCAGTCACTTTCAAGAACTAAATTACGAAGTCCCGCTTCCACAGCCACTTGTACAGCGTGGCGCGCCGCCAAAGCTTCGGCTACATCAGTGTCACAGCCGCCTTCGAACAGGGCGCAGGTAGCAGCCAGCACCTCACCCAGCTCGTCGCGGACTATTCCACCAAAGCCCAAGATCCCGTTTCCGTAAACTGCCACATCTGAGTTAACTTTGAGTTTACCTGCTGGCGGAGCTCTCCATTTTCGATGTTCTTCATCCACTGCCTCCTTCATCATTGGCTCCTCTTCCATTGCCATCTTGTACTCGTTTACCAAGTTTGAGGCTTTTTCAATCACTTCCATAGTCTCCACTTTGCGGTTCTCAAACAGCCAGGCATTTCTTCGTAGCCAGATTCCCCATAGTAAGCTCCACAGCAAATCCCACCACACATCTTCAGTCACATTCTTAGAAACTTGCTGCACCCAATCCATCATTGAGCCTTCGAAATCTGTTGGGATGTTCAGGCGGAGTGGTGATTTTTCCCACACTTCTTTTGCTTCCGGGCAGCTAATCAGGCCATGGCTAACTGTTTCATCCTTCTCCCCACACATTGGACATGTACAATCCAACACACAGCCTCGTCTCCTTAATGATACCCGCATCGGCAGGCCGTGGTTCAGCACCTTCCATCCAAACATTCGGATTTTTTTAGGGAGATTTGCATCCCATATTTTCCGCCATAACATATTATCAGACCCATTTGACGACGTTGCCCGTTCTTTTTGCATTTCAGTCAATTCCAAAAAATATGCACTTCTGACCGAGAATTCCCCATTTTTCGTGTGTTTCCATGACCAATTATCATTACCTTGGTGAAGCGGTATAGGAATCTTCAGAATCTCCTCGACCTCCCAACTTGACAGCCATTTTTTCAGTTCATCTTGGTTCCACTGCCCCTCATTAATCACTTCTGCTACGGTTCGAGGGGCTTCCCTCCCTGGGTCAGTTCGCAAGACTCTAAAATTAGGCATGGTTGGGATCCACGGATCCACCCATAGCTCCGTATTTACCCCATTTCCTATCACCTTACAAATGCCCCTTCCTAGTAATGTCCTTGCTGACAGTATGGATTTCCATGTGTAGCTAGCAAGAGGATTCACCTTTGCTTCCATGAAAGATGTGTTCGGAAAATACTTGTTTTTTAGCACCTTTGCCATTAGTGAATTCGGGTACCGTAGCACTCGCCACGCTTGTTTCGCAAGCATGGCATTGTTGAAAACCTCCAAATTCCGCATACCTAGCCCACCTTCCTTTTTCGAAGCACATATTTTTTCCCAAGACACCCACGCCATCTTCCTTTCGTCATTTTTTTGTCCCCAGAAAAAGCCACGGCATAGTTTTTCAATCTCTTTCAGTATACTCAAAGGTATCCTAAAGCATTGCATGGCATACGTTGGTATCGCCTGCGCTATAGCTTTAATAAGTACCTCCCGCCCTGCTTGAGATAGAAACCCTTCCTTCCATCCTTTCAGTTTTTTTTGAATCCGTTCCTGAATACTCCGAAAAACCCTCTTCTTTGACCCCCCTACAAAAGTTGGGAGACCCAGATATTTGTTGTGATCTTCAACTGCCTTAAAAGTTAACTTCATCTGAAGGATTTCTTGCTTCTCTGGCTCCACATTTCGGCTAAAGGACACCTCTGATTTTTCCATATTCAGTTTTTGACCGGACGCATTTTCATACACTGCAAGTATGTCAAGAACTTTTTCCACCTCATTTTCATTCGCCCTGGTAAAAAGTAAGCTGTCATCTGCGAAAAATAAGTGCGATATCGCATTCACTTTCTTCCCAATCTTTAACCCATGAATTTCTTTTTTTGCTTCTGCCTCTCGAAGTAGAGAGGAGAGTCCTTCCGCACATATAATAAACAGGAATGGGGATAAAGGGTCCCCTTGTCTCAATCCTCTCGTGGGGGAAAATTTCCGCGAGGGTTGGCCATTAACCAGTATAGAAAAGGATGTAGATTTTACACAAGCAAGGATTAGATGCACATAACCCACCGGGAACCCCAATTTAATCATCATTTTCTCCAAAAAATCCCATTCCACTCTGTCGTAGGCTTTGCTCATATCCAATTTGAGTCCTAAGAACCCCTCTTTCCCTTTTTTCTTCTTGCGCAAATAATGAAAGCATTCATAAGCTACTAGAATGTTATCAGTAATTAACCTTCCCGGCACAAATCCACTCTGCGACTCATGAATTATAAGGGGGAGCACTTTTTTTAGTCTGTTTGCTAATACTTTTGACACCAATTTATAAATTACATTGCACAGACTTATAGGCCTATAGTCAGCTGGTGACTCACAAATTTTCTTTTTTGGAATAAGAGCAATGTGAGTATGATTAATAGTCGTTACATCACCATTATTATTTAAAATGCCTAGGACAGTGTTCTCCACATCCTTCCCTACAGTACTCCAAAATTTCTGGTAAAAGAGAGCACACATACCGTCGGGTCCGGGGGCCTTTGTGGGATGCATGTATTTTAGAGCTTCCTGCACTTCTTCTCTACAATACGGCTCCATCAGCATAGCTGCCATGTTCGGAGGCACCTTTGGCCTTACGCATTCAATAACAGGGGTGGTGTCCACTTCTTCATTCGCTCTAAACAGGTCATCAAAATGTTGGACTAACACTTCAGCAATGTCGTCTTCCTCATAGTATTCATTTCCTGCCAAGTCCTTTATTTTTTCAATTGAATTCCGTTCCCGTCGTTGTTTGGTCTTTGCGTGAAAAAATTTTGTATTTTGATCCCCACTTTTCAGCCATTCTTGTCTACTCCGTTGCTTCCAGTATATTTCTTCACGCTTCTCCAACTCATCCATCCTAAGATCAATCTCCTTCATTGTAGCAATAACCTGCTGTGTCTGCTCTTCCCCCATTAATTTTCGCATCTGACCTTGACACGCTCTCATCTCCTTCGCGAATGCACCAAATTTCTCGTTGCTCCATTCACGCAATTTTGCTGTCGTCTTAGTCATACATCTCATCAGATCGTGACCACCTTCCCATGCTTCCTTTATGACCGCTTCACACCCTCCATCACGGGTCCATATTTCCTCAAAACGAAACATTTTTTTTCGTCTCCTAGCATCTTGTTGTCTCACCCGTGTTCGCAGACTAAGGAGTAGAGGCAGATGATCAGAGCGACGCTTCTCCAGGTGGGTAACAAACGACCCACAGAAACGGTCTCGCCACTCCGCATTAGCAAGACAGCGATCCAATCGTTCTTGTATGTTTTTCTCTCCACCTTGGTTGTTTGTCCATGTGAATGGGTGCCCCACATAATGCATATCCTCTAATCTACAAAAATCAAGAGCCTCACGAAACTCTGCAGCCTCCTCGAACCGAAAGTCATTTCCTCCTTGCTTCTCCCTCGACCATAACATCACATTGAAATCGCCCCCGCACATCCATGGTATGTTTTCATCTCTGTAGAGTGCTTTCATTAGTTCACCCGTTTTGTGCTTCTTCCCTTCCTCGGGCCATCCATACACTCCCGTAAACCTCCATTCTTCCATGACATCATTTTCAACTTTTACATCTATATGATTTTGTGAGAATGTATTTACCGTCACCCTCCAGTCATCCTTCCATAACAGTGCCAAACCTCCCTTCCTCCCACGACCTTCCCCCACACAATCCACCACAATCATGCATTTAAAATTAAGCTTCCTTCTAACCCTTTCCATTTCACATTGTTTCATCTTGGTTTCTTGCAAAAAAACCATGTGAGGATGCTCGTTTATAACCACGCGTTTGAGCGCGTTGGTTGCCGGGATGCTCCCCAAACCCCGGCAATTCCATAGTAGGATGTGGCTCATTGACAACCAAGAGCCCTATTTGTGGGGCCCGCCACCTCAGCTTCAGTGTTTTGTTCATTCTTCTGCACTTTATCATCAGTTTCATCAACATTTTTTTGTTTCTTCCCTGCTCCCACCCCGTCTTCCCCTTCCATGTCCACCTCTCTCTCTTTCCTCCTGTACCCCACAGCATTAGTTTTCTTTTTTCCCATTTCCATACTTTTTTTATTATATCTTTTCCACGTACGTCCAGCATGCTTGTCCTGCATGATAAGATCACTCCCATCAAAAACCACGCTCGTATTCACCCCTACAGTGCCATCATTTTCACTTCCTTTAGTTTTTGCCTCTCCTTTTTCGACTTGGTTATTGTACGCATCCTCGTCTTCTGTCAGATTGCCCCCTAATTGGGGTATCACATCACTGGCTCCCCTCTCCAGCCTCTCCTCCCAGTGCGTAGGAACGTCCAGCTCTCGGCCCTTCTCTCGTATGGCACAAGTATGTAGTATCCCAGTCACTGCCTCCACTTGTATATTTAAACTTTGCTGCACGCGAGGTTGAGGTTTGGTGATGAACAGAGATTTTGCACATTCCATACTCTTCCCTTTTCCAGAATTTTCTTCGCGTGATAAGCTCCGTTTCCATGGGGAAGCTTTAAGCCATCCTCCAAACTCCATTTCTTGGTCCTCCTCATCCCGGCCCTCGTGACAATCCTTCAATCCATGTCCCATCTTTCCACAGGAGTAACAGAAAAGTGGTGGTTTTTCGTACTTCACATCGAAATACTCCTCCTCTCCCCCTCTCATTTTAACCTTAACATTCTTGGCCAGCGGTTTTCGCACATCCACATTGATTCTCATGCGAATGGACTTGTCAATTCCCATCACCCCCGAATTATCCATCTTTATAAACTTCCCCAGTTTGTTTCCAATAGCTTCGATATTCATCAGATTGAATCTACCCTTGAATGGGAGGTTATAAACCCTAACCCACATAGGTAGGTCATATAGTTGCATATCAGAGGGTTTTTTGTTACCCTCGATGTCTCCCAATAGAATAGCGTGTTTGTCAAAGTGCCATGGCTGACCATCAACCACTCGTTGCTTATCCCGCCAATGGTGGAATTGAAACACAAAGGTGTTATCGCCAATACTGCTAACATCAATCCCATATTTTGATTGCCATACCGTTTTCATGGTCGACATAAAGGCATTAGCATTAACGTGTCTCTCCGTCCAGATTTTCCCCACTAATCCTAAGGCTACACGAGCCTCCTCTTCATCCTCTCCATCATCGATCCAGGTGACTGCATCATCCATAATTTCTTCCGTCCCGTTCGTTGTTCTACGTTTATTATCATCAGTCTCAAAACTAGGTTTAGGTTTAGTGTTTTTTTGTGTATTAACCGTATTCGCCGGCAGATCTGAACTTCCTTGGGTACTCATTATCTCAGATTAGCGATGATCAAACTGCATCAACTCGAGAAAATCTCGAGAAGATACCCACAGTCGAGGAACTGCCAAGCAATCGCCCAGAACCGCCCTCCCAAGGAAACCTAGAGGGAACTGCCCTAAGATACCCTTGAAACTTAACAAGCTCATTAACATGAAAGCGCTAGATTTCATAGTAGACCAATAAATCAATGCCTAGACAACAACCACCCAATAAATAAAAATATAAAGTAAATGACGAAAATGAAGGACTAAAGGGAGTTGATTTCTCATGTGCATTACAATTTACATGGTGTTTACTGTTTAGGTGCTTATAAAACCTTATGGAGGTAGGAGTATTAGAAATTGTACTTGGTGGACTTAAATAGATGATTGATAGTACATTAGTACTAATGCTTGTTTTGTTTAATATATTAAGTGGAAAGGGATGCGATAATTATAGAGTAGTTAAACAAGAATAGAAAATTATTATCTGTTTTTATGTGTTTAATTCAAATCATGATTTATGAAATATAAGTCATTTACTTGAAGGCGGAAGAAAGGTAGCTGAAAATGAGTAGGCGAAATGAATTTTGTGTTAATGAAAATAGATTGATGAGGATTATTAAACCAAACAAGAAGAAAGGAGTAGGTGATTGGTTCCATTTATTGAAACCTAATTTTTTTTTGAAATAAACATATTCTTATAATGTGTAAGTATATCCATATAATACAACATATCTTCATGAATGGTGGTGGCCAATTGGTAGCCTTTGATTATTTGATACTCCCTCCGTTTCCTAAAGATCTTCCCACTTACTGTTCCTACAGATACCAAGGAAAATCAAGTTGTGTGGGGCATGGTGTGAGTAAAGTAGGAGAGAGGAAGGGGGTAAGATAAATAAACAAATAAAAGGGTTAAAAGTAGGAGAGAGAAAGGGAATAAAATTGAATTAATAATGTAATGGTGGACCATATATATGATAGTGACATGAGAGGGTAAATAGGGAAATTTGTTTTGCCAAATAAGGAATAAAGCAAAAGTGGGAAGATCTTTTGGAAACACCCTTAAACGGAAAGAGGGAAGATCTTTAGGAAACGGAGGGAGTATATTACCATTACTATAAACTATATTCACATATAGGTAAGCTAAAAACGACCTTTGCAAGGAGTAGGGAAAATAGAAATTCCTCTTGCAAAAGGTGAGAAACGATCCCATGAAATTTGAAGATGATGTCAATAAGCTATCACCTATTGTTTCTCATTATAAAATACATACAAAGTCATCTATAAGTCAGTCTTGTTTCGTGAATTGATTTGATTTATTAGTCCCAACATACATCATAATTAAGTGATGTATTTCTTTATGGATTAGATTTCAAGGTCTGACCATTGGTTAAATAATTGTCATTTTCCTATTAGCTAGGGGTTTGTTTTACGAAAATAACACCGACAATTTTTAAATTTTAGGACGAAATTATGGTGGTTATATTCTATATGATCATGCGAATCTAATAGGTTAGCATGATTAAAGATTCAAACTCTAAACTTCAAATTCATTCCAGATCACTGAATTTTCATGGTCATATTTATTTGTGAGTGACCACCTTAGAATTTTTATGGAGAGTATAAATATTAACTTTTTTGAACATGTTATGAAATTTTTAAGGTGGTCAAAATAAGTATAATCATGAAAAATCGAAAATCTAGTAATTAGTTTAGAATCACTATAAACCCTCAAACTTCAAGATCTATCAATTACGACGACTCAACCATCACTAATGTTAAGGTTATCTAAAAACAAATAATAGTGTTATTACATCAAGCCCACTTTTGAAAAATCAAACCGTTGAACAAGAAAATTCAACAGCCTACCAACTACTTGTACCCTATCACACTTTCACAATCATATGACCTCAGACAAAAAAAAAAAAAAACAGCTTCCACTATCATATAAACCGCTCTCTCCTACTCCAATTCAAACGCAAAACTTTGTATTTTTACGCTTTGAATCTAATTAACAACGACGTCGTTTTACTCTTCCAAAATTCTATCAATTTAACCCTAATTTCTTCCCTTCATCTTCTCCGGCGACGATATTTTCCCCGGCGGCGATAATTTTTCTCCGATGAGAATTTCCGGCGATTTCGCCGACGAGTTAACTCAACACTGAATTTTCCGCCATGCTTACTGAGATTCCGAGTTTCTGCGACGACGACTCGTTATGGTGGCGATGAGAGGTTCGCCTGTGAGTCGGCGAGCTGTTCAGAGATTTCGGCAACTCGCTATTACTGCCGTTGGATCCGTTAAAATCAAATTATTGCTCGGAATTTGCATCTTTCTCACTTTGATTTTGTTATTCGTTCGAGCTTCTACCTCCGTTCAATTGAAACAACATTATGATTTTGTTGATCAATCTGCTTTTCAAAGGTTCGTTGATTTCGCAATTATATGTTTTTGAAGTACTTTTGTTGTACGTTTAGTGATTGTTTGTGTTATGGAGCATGTGATGGTAGATTTTGTTGCTTTATGTGGAATTTTGGTTGTTATAGTTGTGATTTAGAAAATGAAGTTCAGTAATTATGTAATTAAGAGTTTTCTTTTGTGTGTGATTGTGTGCTGATTTTGAAGTTATTAGGAAAGTAAGTGTTATTTGTGATACTTTTGAGTTGTGACAGCATTATGATTTCGTTGATCGATCGGCTTTTCACAGGTTCGTTGATTTCACAATTGTATGTTTTTGTATAACTTTTGATGACTATTTGTTGTAGTACGTTTAGTGATTGTTTATGTTATGGAGTATGTGATGGTAGATTTTTGTTGCTTTATATGGAAATTGGTTGATATAGTTGTGTTTTAGAATGTGAAGTTAAGTAATTATATAAATTAAGAGTTTCCTTTTGTGTGTGATTGTGTGTTGATTTTGAAGTTATTATGAAAGTAAGTGATATATGTGATACTTTTGAATTGTGATGCCTACTTGAAGAAAGTTGTGAAAAGGTGTGTTTTCTGATAGTAGTAAAGTTGTTGCTTTAGTTTACTCCTAAGTTTAATTTTTTATGCAAGGTGACAAAGAACTAAAGAGAGTTTGAGTTTTTTTAGAAAAGAGTTTTCATTTTTTAGCATCATAATTTGATAGGTTAAAATAGTGCCAAATCGATATAGAATATGCTATTGAAAGTTGAAACCTGTTATTCGTTGTCGATGGACTATGAAGCTTTTGAGGAGTTAATTGTTAGGTCAAGCAAAATCGGAGTGGAGGACTTTTGCACCATCGATGAGTTTAGAGAAAGCTTAAATTGAAAGACAAGAGGAGATTAAGTGCACGATGAGCAAGAAGTGTTAGGATCGTACTAAAATTGACCTTAATAACCCTTATGAATTATGGTCCTCCTTGATAAGATAGTGAGGGCTTACTGTAACTCTGAGTTTGAACAATAATTTGGAATGCTGTTTAACTGAAAATATTATTGTCAGACATTTACAACTTGTTCTTTACTGCTGACATAGGTAGGTTGAATCACCAATCTAAACATCTTCTACCCTTATCCTTCATGAACTGTAATGGATGAAATGCGTGATAGTCACACTTGAGCTCTGGTGCTATTGAAACCTGTAATTCGCACGAAAAGTGTGTGCAAGGTTCACAAATGTGGTAGCCAGTGAGGAGAGGAAGAGATGGAATAGTAGATAGAGCCGTACATAGGGGTGAAAGTTCGGTGTACGATTTGTATTAAGGCCTAATCCAATCCAATCCAATTCGAACAAAATTTGGATTTCAATTTTTCAATCTGAACCCAAACCAATTAGAGTTTGAATCCGATCCAATCCAATCTTAATTTTCATACTCTAGATGGGATCTGATTCGAAAATCTGATTTTTTAGAACTCTAGTTTTTCGATGAAATAAATTAAGCACAACAACCTAGTAGTAGATTTAGGAAATGAGGAATCAAGTGCTGTTAGGGTTTTAGGGGAAGGGTTGAGTGCTACGCCTACCGGGCTATGAACTAGGCTTTTTTTATTTTTTAAAAAAATTAAGCATTTAAGCTCAATCCAGATACATAATACAAGGCATATTACTATTCGGTTATATTGGATTTTTGGATTCAATTACCCTTAATCCAATCCGATCCGAAAAGCCATTTTTTTTCAAATATCACAATCAAAATCCAATCCGAATTAATAATTCAGATTGGATTGGATTTCAGATTTTACCCGAATAACTTTCACCCCTAGCAGTACGGCTGGGAGTAGCAAAGATAGTAGGTATCGAGAAGGCGTTTGAGTTTTGGTGGATTTTCTACAGCTATGATGAGATCAACAAGAATATCTAAGAGAGAATGTGACAGAGAAAAAGAAGTCGAAGGGGTTAATCTAAACAAGGTGAATTTATTATATTATTATATAAATGTAGGGGGGTTTGACACTTTGACTCATAAGTATGTAAAATATTGTTGGCAAAATATTGGTATATAGATATAGTGCCAATAACATATATACTAAAATTTTGCATGAAGAAGGCATATGCATTATACTTGGATATTCACTCCTCTTGTTTAATATCCTCTAAAGATCCTTATGTAATATAAATTTGTAAAATCGCATAATCAGTTTCTGATTGAATTTAGGTAAATTAGAGATTATATGTTTGAACAAATAGTTCAATTTTGTGGAGTTTGTGATTCAATATCATAACAAAACTAGCCAAGTGCAAAAATGTGCAATACGGGCACCTACTCCGACCGACATTTAGGGAGGTTTGTTGCCATGAGAATTATATCACACCCAATTGTGGTTGAGCTTCATTTTTTTTTTAAAGTATACAAATAGCAATATGCAAACCTGCCCTATTTTTGTATACTGCTCTAGTAATCCAGCCAACAAAGCATATATATCATCACACGGTGATGTAAATTGCTGTTGAATTGTTTGTAACATGAGCATAGGAATTGGAATATGCTTGTAAGACAAAGAGTGCTGATTTAAATGATAGGGTTAGATGTCTTCACAGAGTCTGAAGAATTAGAGAGAAATTTGGTGAGCTAAATGATTTAGAAGCTTGGAACCTTTTTCAAGATAAAGGATAGGCAATGTATAGAATTGGCAACTTTGGCGGTAAATTTATCGTTATGTGGTGCTGAATTAGATTTTTTTTTTTTTTCGAATTATGCACTTCCTCCCTATAACACATCGCTCTGATATGACCTTTAATGATAAGTGCCAATTGTCTTTTCTTAGATGCTTCGAATAATTTTGCTCGTTTTTCTTTGAGTTCAAGATGCCTGTCATTGACTGTAGCTCAGTATATTTTTCTTGTAATAGTAAGGAACGGCAAAAGTCTTCCTTTTGTGGTGACCATATGAATTTTGTGAAAGGGTATCTCATATGGTACTTTGTCAGCTAGAAGATCTCTAGAAACTTTTTTGACGAGATAGGCAGTACTAGGATGGAATTTCTTTAAAGGAAAAAGGGAGACCAACTTGAAACCTTAAAGGTAGAGATAGTTTATGCAAGTGTTTATGCTTTTATTTTACCTTTTCATTTCGCTGGAGTTTATGCAAGTAGAAAGATGAGCAACTCCATGAGAGGCAATAATTATGTAACTTCGCCAGTAAATTTAGGTCTTATAAACTCGTCCTCCCTTTTCTTTTCTTTGTTTCTTGTAATTTTTTCCTTTTGCGTGGGTGAGTAAACGCTAGGAAGGATTGGGAAGTGGATGAGGAGGGAGAAAGAATCTCTACTCACCTCTACTTGGAACTTAGTAAGGTTCCAAGTATTAATAATTATTATTTTAAAAGCTAAAGAAGTCAGGATATAGGGAGTTCAACAAACTTTGCTCTTGGACAAGTCACTTATTTTGCTAGCCAGATACAACAGAATATGATATACATGGGCTGTGTTCAAAGACTTCAAGTCTACTAAAAGTAGCATGACTCGATCTTTGATTTGATTGCGATAATGGGTTGCATTATTCTGAACAAAACTATTGCTTGCAACTCAACTCAATCTCAAGTATCTGAAACAAAATGGTTAACAAATTTTTTTTGCTTGCATCAGCAAATGAGCACACAATATGAAACATCACATCAACTGGAATATTCAATCGGTAGCATAATCTATTACATGCTACCAATGCCTTTACAGCTCTGAGTCATAGGCCTAATAAGGATTAGTTATCGGTTTTTGTTTCTGATAAGGTTGTTAGGAGACAAGAAAACTTTTATATAATAAAGAACACAAAGCTTGTTAGCAGACAAGAAATCTTTTATATAATGGAGAACACAAAGCATATTCTGCTGCACAAAATCATAATCTGATCCTTTTACTTTTTTTACAAACTTCATTTCATATGAGTTTTAGTTGAAAGTTCTATGAGTCATATAAAACACCCCAAAAACATCTTAACTCCTAAATTTCGGAGTTTCAGTATGAGTAGTATAGGACACAGTAGAAGTTTCTTTGTTCGGCAAATTGCTATTCAATTTGCACTGTGTAGGAATATAGCCTAAGAACCATATCAGAATGAATAGGGCATGTGATTGGGTACTTCAAAGTATATATCTACTCAGCACAATAGAAGCACTATGTCTTGAAATCTTTCTATGAGCTTGACTTAAAGGACATAGGTGCTATACCATGATTTATTAGCTGCAGTAATGTTATTGATGGTAGTAGGAACTAGGAAGCATAATATGTCTCCACTTGTAGGAAGATTAGTTTGTTACGGGGAGTAGGAATATTAACATATATCCTCTATGCTCCTCTTTTAAGAAAAGCCTGGTTAGCGTAGCTGAGCTTATTAGGCTGATCTGAAATAAAAGTTTCTATTTTGTTAATCATTCTCTTGGTCAACAATGGACCGTTTAATGTTTCGGCACTTGCCAACAGCTGGTACAGGAACCGATGATTTTTTTGAATCTATGCAAGATCCATACTTCAGACATGAGAGCACTAAATGTCAACTTTTAGTCACCTGACTGTTAGCAGGAAAGCTCTTACTAAGAAAATTCTGCTTCCCTATATTTACATGAATTGGGTGATGAGATATATAAATCTTTCTATGAACTTAGAACATGTTCCCCATGATTGATATGCTCATTATTGTGTTCTTTTGTTTGTTTGACAGCCAGTAGCATGTTTGATGTTGTGTTGAGAGTGAGGGCATGATAATCCTTCTAGCTAAGTAGATGCTTTAATATGGCCACTTCAGAAGAAATATAAGAGTATCCTATTTCCAACGAACAATATAAGTGCTTAAATTTATCTTTATACTGGATTTACACTTATACAGAGGACTACCCTCTCAGGCTGAACAAGAGTTTTACAAAAGTCAAGACTGATGTAAGCATGAGGACTTTTATATTTGTAATGCCTTTTTAAAGGTTGGTTGTGTTGTAGCAGGCTGATTTGCTGTCATGAAGCGACCTTCACCTACAACTCTATGATTAGCAACAATAGCGGTCGAAACTACACTTGCTAGTGTCTTATCCTTGACTACTTAACATACTTAATTAATCAATTTAAGAAGGGTCATTGGCTAGTCTTTGAGCGCATATAGTCTCAAGATTTATGAGAGGATTGGTAGGTTTCCTTTTGGAGGCATTAATGTGTAAGACATGGATGCAAAAATAGAATACTACAACAATTAAGTATAAAAAACCAGTATGATAACGCCCTTGGTTTGGTATATAGAACAGCAATTGATGATTATGACATATAATGGAATTTAATATAGAATTATTTTTATTATAATAATGGAATTGCTAGGTGCTGTTAGTTATGGTTGCTTTTGGTAGTTATCTTAGCATGCTGGTCGTCTTAATTACCATGAGGAGGTAGCCATAGGGGTTGATTCTACTACTGCGAAGTGAGGAATATATTGCAAGATATTATACCATATTAACTTATCTTAACAGTTGATATCTATTTGAGAGATAACTAATTGAGAGATATGTGAGCCCTGGTTTATTGGTTCACTGTATGTCACGGGGTATATATTTGTAACTGCCAACATCAATCTGTGAAGGCTCAGGAAATTGTGAAGTCATTTGATTGGTCATTCCTGGAAAATTTATATAGCTTCACTAGCATATGGTATCACATTTAGTAAATCTTTTGATGCACTCTGGTTGGTGCTGGCAGGTAATAGGTATCTGACTGGTGTCTGTTACTGCAGGAAGGGATATACACTATTAATTAATACCTGGAAGAGAAATGATCTTTTGAAAAAATCCATCTCTCACTATGCAACATGTCTTGGACTGGACTCTATACACATCGTATGGAGTGAGCCCGATCCTCCATCAAAGTCTCTTATTCATACTTTAGAGCGTGCTGTGCGGAAAAATTCAAATAATGGAAGAGAGATTGAATTGAAATTCGATATTAATAAAGAAGATAGTTTGAACAATAGATTTAAAGAAATCAAGGATTTGAAGACAGATGTGGTTTTCTCAATCGATGATGATGTCATATTTCCTTGTTCATCTGTTGAACTTGCATTTAGTGTATGGCTGAGTGCTCCTGAAACAATGGTCGGATTTGTGCCACGCATGCATTGGTTGGATCATTCCGTATGTATTTCTCTATCTCCTTTCCCCTTTAATCTTGTGAGTCCAGTTATCTTCTTTGCGTGCAACAGTGCAAGGCGTATTGGACTTTATTACCTTCTGTGTGTGCAAGGCCTGATATAACATCTTTGAGCTTTATCTTATCTGGCCTATGTCATGATGCAATGTTCTCATGTTCTCTCCACATGTTTGAGAACAAGCATAGCTATGTCTTTGCTCTACACTTGCGAGTTTGTTCCTCTTCCCCTTCGTCCTTACATTAAGGGGGAAAGTTGCAAGAAGAGAGTGTGATAAATCATCTTATACCTCCTAGCTTCATGAGCTCTTTGTTTACATAGTTATGCTAAATAGTCAAACCCTCCACATGTTTATGAGAAATAATCCAGTCATGGGCATGTGTATATTTCTTTATATCGTTGTAGTTCATGAAATTTAGAACTTAGCATAGTATCTGCCTATCTGGTCTCCGCTTTTGCCTCTGTGTTCTATACTATTCCTCAAACATATAGTCGAGTGCTCATCTTTCTTTTTATCCATGTGTTTACAAAGTATTCTAATTCTTGCACAAACGTTATGTTGATGATTTAAAGCCGATCTGCAATCTACTAGGTGTGGTGCTCTTAAAAGTTTTGTTCACTGTTTAGTGAGTTCTTTCCTTCTTTACATGTGTTTCTGTGTGTCATATCGTGGATGCCATCAGTACAAGTGTACAACTACAAAAATAATGGTATTTTCTTATAATTTGCTAACTGTAAAATTTATCTACAGAGAGGCAATAGGAATTACTATGCTTATGGAGGTTGGTGGTCTGTTTGGTGGATGGGTACCTATAGTATGGTATTATCCAAGGCAGCTTTTTTCCACAAAAAGTATCTGGCAATGTACACGAATGAGGTGCCAGCATCCCTTAGAGAATATGTTGCTCGGAACAGGTAATATTGGGGGTTCTGGATAGTAGCTGGTCTAAGAATTATTATCCCCTCTGGTACAGCCTGGCTGGTTGATTTGCCTAATACTTGTTCAGTTGCTGAAAGTGTTGGCGTGACTCTTGACTTATATTTTTGAAATGGTTATGCAGGAATTGTGAAGATATTGCAATGTCGTTTCTTGTTGCAAATGCAACTGGTGCTCCTCCTGTTTGGGTTGAAGGTGAATATCTTTTCATTGTTAGAAAATATACACACTAATGATGATTACAATCAGAAATACAACACACTGGTTGTAACTAAACACAAACAGACTTCAAGTCACGAGAATTTTTCCTCTCCTTTAGGCGAAATTCATCCCATACACAAGTAATGCACTTGGTCAAATGGAATTCCAGATTTAGGATGCACTTAATAATGCTGATTAATGATCATTAATGTCTAGAGCACTGAAGCCCAGCTTAGGCGAAATTCCAGATTTATGCATGTGTATGTGTATTATCCGAATTTCACTAAATTATAATCGCCTCAGTATTATATGTGCGTCATCCAATATTTCACACTGATTGATATAATCTTCTGAATGATCATTAGATTCCAGCTTTGGGATGCACTTAATAACTGATCATATAAAGTGCATTATCCGAATATTATTCTAACGGGGATGAAGTGCATCCTTAATCATATACTAGACTTCAAATCACCTTCTGCACTGAAGCTAACTTTACTTGAAGATAACTGTTATCAATTCTCAATAAATAACCTTCTGATATATGTTACCATCTAATTCTTAGCTTCTTGATACTTTATTCCATCGATTATTGCATCAATTTCTCATTCTATCATGTGGTTACTGTCATATATGTTTCTATTGCGTACATGAATTAATGTAGCTGTTCGTACTGGTACTACATGATTGAAATTCATCTTGTGGTCGTATAACGTGCAATTGTGCTGCTGATGACTAGATTCATATGAGTTATACAGTAGCCTGTTTTGCGATCACATGAAGCCATTACATTCTGTTGCGGAATTGTAACACATATTAGACTATTGCTTGTCACCAGTGAACTTGAATAGTATTGTTGAGCAGGGCTTTCATACGACAGTTTGAGAGCAAAGTTTGGATGGTTGTGTTACTTGTGTATGGGATATTGAATGAGTTATTTACAAGCAACTGTTCTGTGGATGGTGACTACTAATGATATTGGGCGTAAATTTGATAGAATTTGGTCGGCTTAGGCCGTCATATTGTGAACGCTCATCTTAGTTAAAATATTAAATTTGTTTCATCCATGATTCGACAGTACTGCTCATGATTAATGTTTGAAGTTGACATACCATTTTCAGTTACTGTACAAAATAAGGAAGCAGTGAGCCAGTGCCAGTGATTGACAAGAATATCTTGGACACTGTGAGATACATGAAAACATCCCCTTGATGCGTCCTCAAATGAGCTTGTTCGGCAAATTTTGCTGCTATAAATTTTTGAAGGTCTGAAGTGACTGAACAGGGTTCCAATTAGATAGGGTAGGGGAAATTGCCGATTCCTTTGACTCGTACTGATAAGAATTTGACTCCACGAGAAATTGAACAAAAAGCTACTGAATTGGCCTATTCCTTGCCTGTACCAATTGAAGTATTTTGAAAAATAAAGTGGCGCTGCTGTGTATTTATCGGAAGGAAGGAATTGATTTGCTGCTTTAGTGAACTGAGAATTTTTTAAGCAGATATAGGTCCTAGTAGCTAGTTAGCCCCTGCTTTTATATGTGAATTATCTCAGAGCATAGATTGATTTGGCAGAGTCAAAACGAAGCATGTTGAGTGGTAGCTCTAGAATGGAGTTAGTAGAACTTGATGCTTGTGCATCGTGTCTACACCCTGAAGTCCAAGGTCAGGCTCCAGACTTAGGTACAGATGTTGGACTATGCATACCCTGAAACTCCGACGAATCTATCGCCATTCTTCTCTAAACAAACTCATCCTCAATAATAAAAGGAAAACAAATACATGTAAGACCATAAATGACAATATATTATTTGGACAGAATAATGGGAGTGTAGAATAAGGAACAATGACAATATCATTTTCTCTGTACCTAATCCATAGGTCAGTTTATTCAGGTGGTAGATTTGTCTTTTGTCTTTTAGAAATATGTTTACCCCATTCAGGGGTTTCTATTTCTGAAAATGCATGTTAGTATGAATGACAATGTTTACACTGTCTGCTCGAGTGTTTACTTTTCATATAAAGAGTGTTTTCTACTAATACTTTAGTACTAGGACTTTGTTTGGCTAAATGTTAGTTAGCAAAGTAGAGACCTATGGTTTGTGGAACCCAACATTGTGAATTTACGGATATGCCTTAAAACTAAGCTAACTACAATACAGCCAAACAATCATACTCTTATAGCACTTTTGGTAGCTAATTATAAATGGTGGCATTGGTAATGAATATTTATGTGAATTCGTGGTATTGGTAATTTATACTCTTATAGCACTTTTGGAGTTTTGGTAGCTAATTATAAATGGTGGTATTGGTAATGAATATTTATGTGATTTTTAGAGGTGTCCTTTGTCAATGTTTTATGCTTGTGGTGATGAAATTTCATTTCATTTCCGAATACGTGGTATTGTGAATATTTATGCCACGTCTAAAGTGGTAATGGAACTACAGGAAGAAAAGAGCTATATGGAGATAGACAAGGATTACCATGTATGTCGAAAATTACTATATTCTTACCACCATTTATTACTATCTACCAATGGGCTGCAACTGTTAGTAATATATCTTGGTCTATTTACTAGTCCTTTTGAGTGGTGGAACCTGTCTGTTCCATGGTACATGTTGAGTATCCTACTATATAGAGTCATCTGCTTCTGACTCCTGTTTTTTCTCGTGTTGTGTTGTTGCATGTTAGTTCTGTAAGCTTTGCATCTAACAATAGTAACCATGTGGTTACCTTTTGCAGGCAAGATATTTGAAATCGGTTCTACAGGAATCAGTAGCTTGGGAGGTCACAGCCAGAAACGAAGTGAATGCGTTAACAGGTTCGTTGATGAGTTTGGGAGAATGCCTTTGGTTTCCACTTCTATGAAAGCTGTTGATAGCCGAAATACCTGGTTTTGGTGATATGCAACTTCATCTTGCCACTATTGATATTTGTTCTGCATAGCTTAATTAGTTACCATTTTTATTATTTGGTTCGATTTACCATGTACCATATACGATAGTTGATCCCACAAAAAAAAGGGGTTTATAATTTTAAGTAGATCAATTTCCTGTCAACTGAGTGTTCAGCAATCTGTTCTCAACATTTCACAAAAACTTGTATGATATGGATCACCCAAAATCAATAGAAGATTTAGACTTTTGTGTGCATAAGTATCTCTCTTGTCAACTAATATGGTGATGTGCTGATGTGGGGACATATCGGCATATCGCACGAAAAATATCTTCATAGGAAATATTTGAACTTTATTCTTCTTTTAGATTAGTTCTGTGTGATGCAGAGTTGAGCTTTCTTTTCCTACTTCTCAGATTTTTTTTCTTAGCCATTTCCTTATCCAATAAACAGGGTTGTTATAGTATACTAAGAGGGACCCTTTTGAATTTTACAAATTATCATGTGGAAAATAGAAGATTGCACATTATTAAGATAAGGTGGCTAATGAAAAATCAAAGGGTCGGATATTATGAAAGTGGACCCTTTTACTCAGTAAGGACAAAGGAAAGTGCATCATCGTCCTATTATCAAATAATGTTGCTTTATGAACTTTTTTTTGGCATGTCTTTAAGATTATAGGAGTTGCAGATAATATGTAGATATTCTTTAAGATAGTTAGCGCAGGACCAAAGAACAATTTGGGGTGGGGTTTTCTCATGAAAAAGTTAGGGGTAGAGTAGGTAGATCATGTCTTAGCTAAGGAGTTCATCGTCAAATTTTCTTTCGTCACTTGAGATAGAAATGTTTTTCAAGTGCATAGCTACCGACTTCATTGTGTCTGCATGCTGGTGTGTGAACACTAATGAGAGAAGAGGTGAATGAGCAGTTGTCGACGTGCACAGGATGCGAAACGATGGGCAATGCGACTTTCGTTCCCCTCGGCCTGTCACAACAAACGAATGTGCATTGAGATTAATTCTTTGTACATGAACATGAAGGCGGGCGGGTGGGTTGATTGTTGGAGACGGGCAGGTAGGGTGATATTAAAAGATTATTGTGCCTGTTCGTATCATTGTTAGATTTTAGCATCAAGTTTTTATATTTTGGTAAGTAGTCATATGTATGCTAGTTATATTAATCTTGAGGATGGACTACAGTATAGTTGTTACTGGTTTGTAATAAAAACAGGCACATCATGTTTTGTGCCTTATCCGTACACTCCGATGCAAGGCTCTACAATTACACTAGAATGTGTTCTCGGACTTCTCCTGTGATACTGATACAGTTACAGAGTAGATAGTGGAAAAAAAATTCACAGCAGGGCTTGAATACTGTTGAAATGAACCTAATTGTATGCTGTGGTTACTTGTGTAGGGGTGAATATGTATACTATGGTCGTCTAACTCGTCTGCTTCGCGATAGTTGGATTTAGACTGGTTGATACTATGACCATTGTTCTCATTTTCTCAACAATTGTTTGTATAGATTTGATTGAGACTTGAAAATGCCAACTACGATTCAGTCAACAAGATCTTTTTGTGATCAGTTGCTTAACCATGGAGCTTAGTCCTGCTGTACTTGTTGCAGATCAGAAGTTGACATCTTTTGTAAATTTTGAGGAGGAAAAGAAGATTCTATTATAATTCTATTTCATTGGCAAGTTTTCGTTTCAATCTCCACAAGATTTTACCAACTGTGCACGCGAATGCACTAGAAAGGGCTGCCTGATATCCTGCAGTGTATCATTGACTGGATCATATTTCTTGCCATCAAAATACATCAGCATTCTAGTTTGTTCAACATTAATCTTGCTATATGGAAACAACCTGTCTTCCAAATGTACATTTTAATCATTTATTTCTTTAACATTGTTCAGATTTTCATATGATCAAGTTACTGCTTATATATTGGTGAAAATTTATGGTCGAAGTTCTCATTTTTGAATTCATGAAGGCTAAAATGAGATGGAAAAAGTAAGAAAGATCAGATTAAGTTTCAACAGTTTTTGCTCATTACATAAGCTATACAACTGTACAATTACAAATTATATCAGCATACTGATGCACCAAAGCCAGTATCAACAAATTACAACACTCAAGAGCCACACGGGAAAATACCCAATGGCTCAACTCTTGAATCCTCAAAGATAGGCAATGGTAACACTAATATGCCCTTATTGTGTTACCTAATCAATCTAATGTGTGATGGTGAATTTAAGCCAAGAATGAACAGAAGACTAATATTCACAGAGCAGAGCTTGCCAGAATCCTGCAAGTTGCTCGCTTTCATCGTTAGCTATTAGCACGAGGAGGTGGATCGAGAGGGTAACATGTATCTTCACCGCCTGTGCTCCATAAGAAACTTGCATACTTTGATGCATGAAAGGAGTTGTCGGGTTCAGCCACCGTAGCCTGTTGGAACCTCTCTTCGGCTCCCCATAGGTCCTTTCGTACCACCCACAAGAAATTCGCGTACTGGGTCATCACCTCTGCGTCTGTTGGATCCAATTGTATTGCACGCTTGAAGCACTCCTCAGCCCTGAAGAATCAAAGAGACAATTACATTAATATAAGAACAACAGAATATCTTATTGCTCAAATGACATTAAAATGCCACTAATTCACAGCTTTGGCAAAATCAAATGCATATATAGTTACCATCATAACTTGGTACATAAATTCAAACCAATGTACAACAATTCCAATTCAAATTGCAATCTTGTAATTAGTCTAATGTAGTAAATATAATTATCTTTTTTTTTTTTAACAACCAAGGTATCCACTCGGCCTGGATGCTCCACCAGTGACTAATCCCCTCGCCCCGAGTGCTCCACTTAAGGGTAAAGGGCTGGTCAAGAATCTCTTTCCATTCTCAAACGTTGAGAATCGAACCCCCGACCAATTGATTAAGGGACAAAGTGAGCAACCACTATGCCAATACCACTCGGTGGTAAATATAATTATCATCTAACAAGTCTACCATCATACCTATCAAAGAGAAGTGTTTTTGTGTAGTACTACTAGTTAAAACATCAAACTCACTCAATAAATCAAGGACAAACATTTCCAATTGCAAAAATGGCAAGTTCTAAAACATATCAACAAACACAAATGATACTAATAAATGGCAAAAAAATTATACCTGTCATAATCCCGGAAAACAAGGCAGAGAAACTGAGCATAATTAGACAGCAAAAGAGTATTATTAGGCTCCTGAAACAAACCAATCTGGTAAAGAAGATCAGTTCTATAATACTCCTCGTAATCATCTCCTTCAATCATAACTCTTACAGGAGAAACAAACTCAATCTTTTTCTCTCTCAACTTAACATCATAATCATCATCATTTTTAACATAATCATCATTAACAACAAATCTTAGCCCTTCATTTTTGACATAACCTCCATGTCCCATTTGATTAGCATCTTCAACCATTAAATTCCACAAACCCACCTCATTTTCATCCAATTTTTCCAAAATTTCCCTTGTTGACACCCCTAATTCAAAATTCCCAACTCCCCAATTTGTTGAATTTTGGTCTAAATCATCATCAATTTTCTTCAAATTTTCTTGGATTTTTGGTGATGGTTGCAATGTTTCAAGTGACTTGGTTGCGAAATTCGACGTAATAACCATAACTTGCAACATTAAATCAGGAGTTTTAGCAAAAACTTCCCTAAACAACCAAATAAAGGAAGATGTCATCTCTCTTTGAACTTTACTCACAATCCCATCATCAACCTCTTCATCTAAAACCAACCCTCTAGTTCTCAAAGCTTGGCTTTGAACTTCCCTTATAATATACAACGTCGAACAACACAAATTATTAATAGGATCATCCTTCATATACTTTTCGAGATCCCCAGTTTCTCTCTCCACCTCTAATCTCAAAAACTTTTGCTTCATCTTGATCATTCTCATAGAAAGAGGTAGCTCAATACTACTCGCTCTCAAAGCAATGCAATCACGAATCATAGCATCTCTTGCAGGCCAATCTGGGGGTTCAGGACGGATACCAAGCAAAGATGGTTCTAAAACATCCACACAACAATCCGAGTGTGGAAACGACATCATTGTAGTAGTAGTACTACGACTACTCGTAGTACTACTACTACGACCATAATTAATGGTGTTAATATTCGAGTCAGTTTGTTTCCGAGTGCAATCTTCGATGGGATGATAGTGCGGGAAATCATGGCCATCGAAGCTTGCACTACAGGATCTACGAAGGTTGTAGTAGTCAGTTGATTTAGAGCGAGAAAGAGTTGAACATGTGAGAATGGAAGATGCAGAACGAGGTAAACGTAGTTTGTTAGAGGGGAAAAGAGAAGAAGATGATGAAGTGTTGTGAGGAGATGGAGGAGGAGAGAGAGAAGGAGCACTTGCTTGAGCTATGTTTACTCTCATTTTTCTTGCTTTAGACAAGGAAAAAAAAGAGGTGTGTGAGAGATTGGAAGAAGGATTTCTAAGAAAGGTGAAGTGATAAAAGGGGTTTTGTAGGTGTTTTCTTTGATAGAAAATATGGGGTGTATGATTTGACCTAGGAAAAAAAATAAGATATTAAGGGTTGATTTTATTGTTAATATTTGATTATAAGAATTTAGCTGGAGATGAGGAAAACTTACAGGTTGACCTTCTGATTAAAGAGGGTAGCTTAAGGTTTCTTTTTCCCCTATTAAAAAATAGGAAAATTTGCACAAAATCATCTTAAGTTTTCACTTATTTAGAAACTCTTACTTTTATGTTTTTTTTTTTCCTAAATTTCCACCTAAACTTTACAAAATCTTTATAAACTCTCACCACTTAACGGGTTTTGCCAAACTCCATTAGTAGTGGGACCCACATCGGTTATTTCTTTTGTTTTTTCCTCCAAACAACTCACTTCCCTCATTCATCTGTCCAAAAATGATGTCGTCTTCCTCTTCCCACCGTTGAGTTCTCCCCTTTTTTTTCCATTCTCTCTCTTCATTCATCTCTCTTGAAATCTGGGTAAATTGCTGGGTTCCAGACAACATTTTTGTAGAGATGAATGAGGGAAGTGAGTTGCTCGGAGGGAAAAACAAAAAAATAACTGATGTGGGTCCCACCACTAACGGAGTTTGGCAAAATCCGTTAAGTGGTGGGAGTTTATAAAGGTTTTGTAAAGTTTAGGTGGAAATTTAAGGAAAAAAAAGCATAAAGGTGGGAGTTTCCAAATAAGTGAAAACTTAAGGTGGTTTTGTACAAATTTTCCTAAAAAAAACAATGGAAATGAAATGAAGTATGAGAATACAAGACCAAGTTAGGTTTGATATGGTGGAATGACAAGAATCTCTTCAACCTTGAGGACTGAGGTTAAGGGTTTATATTAGAGAAATTTCGAAAAAGGAGATTTCTTAATCCTTTTCTTATTAGAAATCGACTTTTAGGAGGTTATGGTAAGGAGGGTGTTTCTTCTTAATATATTAAGATAAATAAACTAAGTAAAATTAAATATAGAAGTATGTTGGACAAGAAATTCTTTGTTCCCAGATAAGGATGGTTAGTCCAAGTTTCAAAACTTTCAGATGTGTGATACTGAATCGATCCTATCAAAGATATTTTGAAGGGATTTTTCATTACTCTATCCCATTTTCGATGTGTGCTTGCCTTTTAACTCACAAAAAAAGGGAAAAGAGATATGAAAGGGAGTTTGCACCTGTAAAAGTGGAAATACTAGATCGACATTTCTCTCACGTGTCTAATACCAAACATAATTGTTTAGTATTTCTCTATTTTATACTTTTCTCAATTGAGAAATAGAGCGAGTTATTTTTTTTGTAGTATCTATATTATATTTCATAATAGATTTTAAAATTCTTGAACATGTAATTTGTATCTTCACATATCATCTATAGTCTCGATTTTTTTTAAACAACTTTTTTCAAAAAAGATATCCCAACATATCATCATAAGTACCTAAAAGATAATAAAATAATTAGTTCATACAATTAACCATAAATTAATCTAACTAAATCATATTCAATTCAATATTAGATATATATATAAAAAAAACACTCACAACAAAGATTAGGGTTTCACTCTCCAATCCAATTACATAGCATATGGTTAGTGTTCCACAAAATGTAGACTTCTTCCATATCGTTTTAAATGCAACAAATAAGTATTATTTGTGAGATCTTTATAGATCTTTCACGTTGCAATAAATTCACTTTGCGTTAGTTTTATACTTTTTCCTTTTTTGTTTTAAATGCAATAAACGAATATTTTATATTTCACAAATAATACTCATTTGTTGCATTTAAAACGAAACAGAGAAAATATAAAGATAACGCAAACTAAATTTATTGCAAGGTGAAAGATCCATAGAGATCTAACTTATTGAGCTAATGTCTGAAAGCAAAGAAGTGTGCTAAATGAAATTGACTTTGCTATTGAAGAGTTGAAGTTGCTCGAAGATTTTTTTTTGATAATTGAAGTTGCTCGAAGATTTGCCTTGGAAATAAGGAAATTGCAAATTTTGAAATTATATAGTCTTTTGAGTCATCAATAAAAAGCGAAGTGGTGGCACATGGAATCACACTAATCACATCTCTACAAACTATGAAACTAGTCCACTGTCCAACCCATCTTATCTTTTATTTGCCCGTGATTTGTTCCGTACGCCAATTTTCTTCGTCGTATAATATCTACCAGGCGTGATGACTGATGATCCCCCTGATTTGTGCCACATGGACATTTTCTTTCGAGCTATTCACCGTCAATCTTCAATTATTTGGTTTATACTTTTTCCTTTAGATTTTGGCCCATTTTGATGATGGAAAGAGCTCATCGAAGCCACACTTAGGGCCTAGGGGTGATAATCAACCTGATCTTTTCGTGAGCAGTTCGAGTTCGATTTGATCAAAGCTTGATTCGTTGTGACTCGGCTCGAGATTTTCTCGAGCCAAGCTGAGTTAGTGCAAGCCCGGCTCAAGAAGTTCGTGAAGAGATTCGATTACGTTTTTTATCGAAAAAGAAAAAGAGAGCTTAAAGAATATGGCAAAGCAAGGAATTTACAATTTTCCGAGAAGCACGAATAGTGTTCCCTTTCATGATCAAATCCATATCATTTGAAGTTATAGTGTCCGTACAATGGACTTGACAGGCCGGCCCATTGGATACATAAATGTAGTTATAAATTATAATTCAGAAGGCCCATATAATGTTACACACAGCTCTGGCAATGGGCATCATATTGACTAAAGGTGATCAAGGCCCAAGCGACCAGGCCTGGATTCTGTAAAAAAAATAGTGGTTTATTTCGGGCTGAACTATTGTGCCCAAGCCCAGTAAATCGGGCCGAACTAGTTAAGCTACCTTAAATGATAAATTGCTAACATATTTTAGGTGCTAAAATGATTAGTAGTATTTGGAGAGCACCTAAAATAAAATTTCAAGTGGCGAAAATGACTTAAATGATAAGTTAAAAATTTTACTTTTTCAAAATCCGGTAACTGAAATTTTGATAAATGTTTCCGAAATTTTGATAATAACTAATTTTGCCAAAATAATTTATTAACTTAATCAACTAATTTTACCAAACAATTAAAGTAATATGTTACCTTATCAGTTTTAAGACCTTATAAGTTTCACCTTTTATCTTATCAGTTTCAGTTTATTTTCAGCTAGTAGTGTCAAACAGAGCCTAAATCCGGCCAAATTCAGGCAAAATAAATACTTTATGGGCTGATTAAGATGTATGCTTTTTTTTTTTTTTTTTTTTTTTACTTTCATCTCCAATGCGTTCTACATTAGATTCAACTGAAATTTATGTACTTTTACTGCTGAATTGACTGTCACATTTTATTTTGTTCTTGTCTCCCCTTCAGGTTTGAGAGGGTGGGACTTGGAGAAAGGATTGACGGTAAGTATTGTTCATGTGAATAGGAGGACGGAATACATCTAAAATGGAATATGATTTTCCATGAAAAACATTTTCTTAAAGAAAGAACAATTGTGTATTAGTGATTAGTTTTCCGTTGCTTGGTTCGTTGCATAAATATGTAAAAACAGAAAGGAAAATGTTTTCTTTCCTTTAGGAAGGAAAATGATTTCCATCCTTATAATAGCTACATTTTCTACCCTTTTCAAACCAAACTAAGGAAGATGGTTAGATGGGGAACTCGCTGTTATAGGAAAGTGTATTCCGCCCATCCAAACACTCTTTAAGTAATGAAGCAATTCAACAGCTTCCAAAGCACTATAATTTCTAAATTTAGTAATCTTAATTAGCTTTAAAATACTTTTACAAAAGTTTTAAGATAAAGTATAGCATAAGTAGAGCGAAAATGTAAAAATACAAATAATGAAAGATATATAGTACTTCCTTCGTCTCATAATATAGTGTTTGTTTCTCTTTTATACAGTCTTCAAGATAAACATTTGACCTTCAATATCTCCAATTCCTTATTAATAAAAAATATAAAAACTTGATATTAAAAAACTATACATTGACGTGAATCTAACAAGATCCCACATGAATATGTTTTTTCATATATACAAATGAGATTACACGGTCAAAAGAGAGAAACAAGCAATATATTATGGGATGAAGGGAGTATTAGTTTTTCCATTTTCTTTAGGGCCCGTTCGGTATCAATGTCAGTTTCAGTTTTTGATTTTTATGATTTTAGAATCATATGATATAAGTAGTATTATAAACTCAAATTTGGTCATAATGATAGTAATCATGCTAATTTTGAAAACTGATAACTAAAAACTAGAAACTACTTTTTATGATTTTCATATTACGGTTTGTGGTTTTTAAAAAAACTGAAAACAAAAAAAAATAATGAATAGGCCCTTAGTTTTCCAGCTTTGATTTTGTACTATTCAAATGATATTGATATACTACTAATAAAGTAACTATTCAAACAATCACTATACTATAAGACGGGTGAAGTATATATTGATTGATACAAATTAATGTTGAAACTCATTGAAAGCCCATTTTTGAGTGTTCACATTGGAGAAAAATGAGAGAATAAACCACTTTATAAGATTAGGAGTTACTCCTCCTATCACCAAATTGGTTTTAGTATGAAACCTTCTAGCTTGTAACTAGGCTAAACTCTCCTCCTCTTTATTGGGTTACCCAGGCCCATTTTCATATATAATCTAAAAATTAACATGGTATCAAACCCCGGGTTGTGGGTCTCACTAGGTAAGGGGTTTACTTCGACGGGATGTCCAGCCCCTAAGAAGATTATTTCTGATTACACCAGACCCATTTTCATATAATCTGAAATTTAACAATAAATGTGATAAGTCAAATTGAAACAACTAGAAGAATAATAATAGAGGAGTACTTATTTGTACAGTACTAAAATTGGCTAAAAGGATAATGCTCAGTGACTTTACAAGAAACCCATAAACATGCGTTGCTTGGTGAAGGTTTATATACGTAAAGCTACGGCAAAGATTATTCATCCATACAGCTTTCCACTCACGTTGTGCACTTGTGCTTGATTGCTTGGTTCCCGCAAGATCATGTCTTTTTTACTTTTTATAGTAATGGAATATGTAACGTTAAATAAGAGTATTACCACAAGGAACAAATTTAATACTAATCATGAAAAACTTTATAAACAACACATCTAATTCCAGCTCAATCTCAACTACTCTATATATGTTATGTTTGGAAGGCATGTAATGGATCAAATGTAGTAAGAAAAGTTGTTACTCAGCTACTATCTTTGTGTGGAGTAGAACGAAAGGGAAACTCGGAATGGAAAAATTCTTATTTTTTAAAATATTCCTATAACGAGGAAATTAGTATAAATGTACGTAAGCAATTATACAATCTCTGTTTTATTAGTTGGAGGATTTTTGAAATTATATATATAAAAAAATCAAATAAGAATTAGCTAATACTTTGTTTTTATTTGGATAATTATGCATCTGTATTTTATTTGGATGATGATGCACAACTGATCAGTTATTTATGCTTCTTCTTTTTTATCTTTGTTGTGCATGTACATGTTAAGGTCTATGCACATATTATGTTTTGATGATGAAAATTAATATAATACATTTTAGTATGAAAGTATGTAACAGTTGAAACAGATGCATGAAGAAAGGAATTAATAAATGAAGACTTTGAAGAAAAGAAGAATCAAGATTGAAGTCAAGTTTATATGTTCCTTAGAATAGTTACTTTGTGTAAAAATGTAATAGGCTTGAATTAGGTGATATAATATGTGCTAAATATAGAAATATAAAATTAGTATAATTATTATTTTCTTAGAGTTAAGAAAATAAATAATTGTATTAATATTATATGTCTATATAAAAAGGAAATTAGTTTATAAAATAAGATAAAAGATTTTCATAAAAAATGTTTTAGAAAAAGAATTTTATAAAAAACGTGGTTTTAGAAAAATATTTTTACAAACGTGTTTTATGAAAATAATTTTATGAAAACGAGTTTTAGAAAAGAATTTTAGTAAACAACGTAATTTGGTTTTCAAAAAGGATTTGGAAAATATTTTTTGATAAAAACAGAATTTTAGTTGAAAAGAAAATCTAATAAGAAAAAACTTATCTTTTTGAGATTAAAGATAAAGATAGAAAAAGATAAAGTTTGTTTTTCTAAAAAGAGAGTTTTATCCCTTAAATTAAGGATTAAAAGATAAAGATATTTTTGAAGGATTTTCGTCCAAACCAAGTCTTATAAAAGGGATTTATAATTCACTTTTAGATCTCACGTTTTCAGAGAGAAAAATCGGAGATATTAAGAGCTGAAAACTATTTCCTTCGCACAGAGTATAGCACTGTTTGAGTCAGATTCAAGTAACGAATATACGAGTGTAATTGTCCTCTAAATTGCTTGACTAAGAAGCACACAATTGAGGGTCGTTTTCTTTCTGTAATTTCACCATTATAGAGAGTGTCAACACTTAGAGTTAAGTGTGGGGGTCGCTACTAGAGTTAGTAGTGAGGGAAATCTTATTGTATCAAGAGGTTGATATTTTAGGATTTAAAGAAATAAAAGAGTTTTTGTTTCTTGTGGACGTAGATCTCAGAGGTGAGATTGAACCACGTTATATCTTGAGTTTGAGTATTGATTTAATATAGTTTTAGTTTTAATTTTCGCAAAAACTCAAAACAGAAATTTTCGAGCGTTTCACACAGTGTCTGGCACTGTGCGATAACAAAAGTTTTGCGAAAATCGATCAAATTTCGTCACTCAATTCAACCCCCCCTTCTTGAGTGTCACCTTGGGTTCCAACAAGTGGTATCAGAGCAGGCTATTCTCGTAAGACTAACATCTAGAGAATAGAAATCATGAATATGCAAGATGACTCTCGAGACAGACACTCCAAGTGTCCAATTTTCAATGGAGAAGATTACGGATGGTGGAAAGCAAGAATGAGGATCTACATTCAAGGCTCAGACTATGAGTGTTGGAGAATCATAAGAACAGGACCTATACTAATCCAAGTCAAGAATGCTGAAGGAAACTTGATTGACAAGGACGAAGATGATTACAACTCAGTTGACTATGCAAAAGCCGAAAAAAACTTAAAACTATGAGTATTCTCCAATATGGAATTGGACTAATGAATACTCAAGGATCTCGGCTTGTACTACAGCAAAAGAAATATGGGACACGCTGGAATTGGCCCACGAAGGTACGAATGAGGTAAAACAATCTAGAATAGATTTGCTTGTCCAACAATATGAATTGTTTGCTATGAATAAGGACGAATCTATTAAAGAGATGTTCACTAGATTTACACTAATCACTATGAATTACGTTCTCTAGGCAAAACATATACTTCTGAAGATTTAGTGAGAAAGGTGTTAAGAAGTTTAACAAATCGATGGCTCCCAAAAATAACCGTATTCAAGAAGCTAAAGATTTGACTAAACTTTCACTAGAACAACTTATTGGATCATTAATGACTCATGAACTTGTCTTAGATTCTAAAACTAATGAACCAAAAAGTAAAGGTATAGCCTTGAGAACTGAATTGGAAATTGAAAATAGTGATAGTGATGATGATATTGATTTTCTTACAAGGAGATTTTAAAAATTTTCTCAAAAAGAACAAAAAACAACAATCCTAGAAAAGATGAAAATTTCAAAGGTAAGAGCACTACCTCTAACTTTAAGAAAAGTGCTACTAATTCTGGTTGTTTCAAGTGTGGTGAGTACGATCACAGGATAAAGGAGTGTCCCTTATGGATGATGAAAACCTAAAGAAAGAAGGAGCAATCCAAGAAAGAATTTAAAAAGCTATGATAGCTGCCGTTTGGGGAGATTCGGATTCTGAGGAGATCAGAGCGTGGCACAGTGCCACGAGGCCAAACTGGTCTGAATGCTGTACAGACAACACTGAAGACGGCACTGTGCAAGGACGACGCACATCTATGCTTGATGGCTAAAAGTTCGAACCCTCTGAAGAGGTAGAAGATAGTGAGGTAAGCCTAATTTCCTTAAAACCTTCAATTCATCTTCTTTCAAAAAGTCAACTTGTCACTTACTTGGAACGTAATTGATGATTGTCAAAACATGAATGATAATTTTGATATCATGAAAAAGGAAATTAAAAATTTGACCAAGCTAAAGATTGGATTAGAGTTAGAGTATAAGGATTTATTGAAAGAAAATAAAACATTGTTGAAAAGGATTGATGAGCAAGACATTGAGATACAAACACTAAAACACGAAAAAACAATCCTGGCTGATGACATAAAAAATCGAACAGTGCCATCCACTGTTTGTGAAACTGAAAAAACGTGTCTTGAAAAACAGATTGAAACACTAAATAACGAATTGACTGAACTTAAAAATTCAAGACAGGAATCTAGTATTGTTCCTTCAATGCTGCCTAGTGATGCTAAGTTAAGAAAGATCTTGAAAAAGTTAAAAGAGACTTAGAGATTTCCAGAAAAAGAAGTAGTGATCTAAATACCTCAGTCGAATTCTTAGAATCACAACTTTCCATTGCTCGTAAGATGCATGACAAATGGACAAACGGAATGAATGCTCTAAACTACTTAACTAGCACCACAAACAACATGAACAAAACTGGATTAGGATACACTAATCGGCCGCACAGTGCCAGGCTCTGTGTAAGGACCTACGAGAGAGACTTTCGAAAGAGAAAATACGTGGGCCTTCCTGAATATCTAATTAGCAATTTTTGTGGAAATAATGGTCATCTAATTGACGACTGCAACAAAAAGAAAAATCAAATTGCAAAGAATATCAAACGTGTTACTCAAATCTGGGTTAGGAAAGACATACTTGATGCTCAGCGTAAGAAAAAGGGACCCAAACAAATCTGGGTTCCTAAAACTAACAAGTGATTCTTTTGCAGGCAAATGTGAGAGGAAGCAGCCTATAGTATCTTGACAAAGGCTGCTCAAGACATATGACTAGTGATAAATCTCAATTCCTCTCACTAGTAGCCTACCATGGAGGGTGTGTTATATTTGGCACTAATAAAAAGGGATAAATTGGTATTTGAAATGTCGCAAATCTTTAACACACTCCATAGAGAATGTATGGTGGTAAGTGGTTTGAAAAGTAATTATGTGATCAAGTAATTATGTTGAATGTCATGCATGAACCTTTTACAAGATAACTCGTGGTTTTGGGATTAATTTCTGGAAATTAGTTGAATATTATGCTATTCTATTGTCCTCCTTTGAATATGTTAATTAGAGTGTTATTGATGCATGTCTTGGTGAAGCTTTGTGAGTAAAGGTCCACTTGATATAAAAGGACTCGTAATGGTCTAATGATGCTGTCCTAATGTCATGATCCTAAGTTGCCGAACTAATAAGCTATATGATCCTAAGTTGCCGAATTTTTGAGCTATGAAATGCAAATTCTTTATCCTATAGCAAGCTTGATCTTTAGCCCAATATTTTGATTTTCTATTCATGAATTTGACATTTGTGCCTCATCATTTTTTTTCATATATCCCACCTTATCTTCATTTCCCTTTTTTATCCTTCTTTTCTTCACACATTCATCCAAAGTTCAACAGTGCTTTTAATCTTGATTCATGTTATATGGAGCATAAACATATTGATAAGATGGTGAAAGAAGAAGACGCATTAGTTAAGGGGGAACATGAAAAGGTTGGAAGAAACACTAATGCTTGAAAGAATGAAAGTATTGTTTCATACTGTGCGGGGCATAGTGCCATGAGATGTATCTAGAAGAAAATGAGGTTCGAATTAACTTATTTCACCTTTGATATCTTATTGATTGACTCTAGTAATATTGTATGGTCTGACTCTCTTTAAAAAAAAAAAAAAAAAAAAAAGAGAGAGAAGAAAGAAAGAAAAGAAGAGTAAGACACTTGTGTTAGATAAATCTTAGAGTTCAATTTCTAGATGGAAAAAATATTATCAAAGGTTTGAAAATCATTATTTTGGATTCCAGTATATCCGAAGATTAGTTATATTTGAAAGGAAATAGATTGTTCAGTGGCGTGGCACACACAGTGCTACGGTGAAGAAAGTCTTATAATGTTTATTTGCGAAAGTTGAAAATATGAAAAAGGGTTTAAGCACTTGTTGAGCCAATTGCCATTTCAAATCTTTAAGCTTGCATTACCTATCTCCATCTTACATTCTTAGCTATTAACAATGATCCTTCATTATTATTTCTTGCTTCATAAATTCGGATTGTGAGTTGGATTATATTTTTGCTTAATGACTTCGGATTGTGAGTTGGATTATGACATAGCACCAGCATCCTTAGTATTTATTGCTCGAGCTACTTGAATTATTGTACTGACTATATCTCACTTTGACTTGCTAAACATGTTGATGATCTCTCTTTTTGATAATGTCAAAAGGGGGAAGATGGGTATAATACTTAGACTATTGAATGAAATGATCTTGGTTACCAAGTTACTTGTATGTGAATGATATTATGTTGTGATTAATGATGCATACTTTGAGGGGGAACAAGTGATTATCTAACAATATTATATTTATGGTTTGTCATCATCAAAAAGGGGGAATTTGTTGTGCATGTACATGTTAAGGTCTATGCACATATTATGTTTTGATGATGAAAATTAATATAATACATTTTAGTATGAAAGTATGTAACAGTTGAAACAGATGCATGAAGAAAGGAATTAATAAATGAAGACTTTGAAGAAAAGAAGAATTAAGATTGAAGTCAAGTTTATATGTTCCTTAGAATAGTTACTTTGTGTAAAAATGTAATAGGCTTGAATTAGGTGATATACTATGTGCTAAATATAGAAATATAAAATTAGTATAATTATTATTTTCTTAAGAGTTAAGAAAATAAATAATTGTATTAATATTATATGTCTATATAAAAAGGAAATTAGTTTATAAAATAAGATAAAAGATTTTCATAAAAAATGTTTTAGAAAAAGAATTTTATAAAAAACGTGGTTTTAGAAAAATATTTTTACAAACGTGTTTTATGAAAATAATTTTATGAAAACGAGTTTTAGAAAAGAATTTAGTAAACAACGTAATTTGGTTTTCAAAAAGGATTTGGAAAATATTTTTTGATAAAAACAGAATTTTAGTTGAAAAGAAATCTAATAAGAAAAAACTTATCTTTTGAGATTAAAGATAAAGATAGAAAAAGATAAAGTTTGTTTTTCTAAAAAGAGAGTTTTATCCCTTAAATTAAGGATTAAAAGATAAAGATATTTTTGAAGGATTTTCGTCCAAACCAAGTCTTATAAAAGGGATTTATAATTCACTTTTAGATCTCACGTTTTCAGAGAGAAAAATCGGAGATATTAAGAGCTGAAAACTATTTCCTTTGCACAGAGTATAGCACTGTTTGAGTCAGATTCAAGTAACGAATATACGAGTGTAATTGTCCTCTAAATTGCTTGACTAAGAAGCACACAATTGAGGGTCGTTTTCTTTCTGTAATTTCACCATTATAGAGAGTGTCAACACTTAGAGTTAAGTGTTGGGGGTCGCTACTAGAGTTAGTAGTGAGGGAAATCTTATTGTATCAAGAGGTTGATATTTTAGGATTTAAAGAAATAAAAGAGTTTTTGTTTCTTGTGGACGTAGATCTCAGAGGTGAGATTGAACCACGTTATATCTTGAGTTTGAGTATTGATTTAATATAGTTTTAGTTTTAATTTTCGCAAAAACTCAAAACAGAAATTTTCGAGCGTTTCACACAGTGTCTGGCACTGTGCGATAACAAAAGTTTTGCGAAAATCGATCAAATTTCGTCACTCAATTCAACCCCCCCTTCTTGAGTGTCACCTTGGGTTCCAACAATCTTTTTATATATTAATACAAGTTTTGTAAAATTTAATAAGAAGTAGTTGTTTAAATGTAAAATTAACAACTTTTAGGCAAAATAATGAAAAAATCAAGATTAAAAAATTGCTAAAATTTCCTTTTTAAGTTTATTGAAAAATCATTTACAAAACATATTATATAATCGTTTGACGATATGAAAATACCAAAAGCTAATAAAGAAGTTGGCCAAAATCATTGAGCAAACTAGACCAAAACCTTCCTGACTCAATAAGTTATGTAAGCATATCTTACAAATTAGCACAACTCAGCTTATCCAAAATGAGAATCTTGGCATAGATAGAAGGGCATATGAATGCTGTGATAATATTAGGTAAAGTGCATGAGTAATGTGGGGTGTACGGTGTACCAAACAGTACATTACATGACTCTAATAAAGTCTGATTTATTCGAAATTATAATACTTCTTCCGTTCTATTTTAAATGAAACGTTTGCTTTTTCACTCAATCCAACACGCTTCTTTAATCATTTATATATTTAATTATCCACATGCAAAAAATATAAAAAAAATTATAATTTGATAGTATGTATCAAGACGAATTTAACAAGATTCCACCTGACTACGTTTTTCTTTATATAATGGGGATAGATTGGAGTCAAAATTGATCAATGAATAGTGTCATTTTTAAAGAGGATCGGATGAATAGTGTCATTTTTTAAGGGAATCGAATGAATAGTGTCATTTTTTAAGGGGATGAATAGTGTCATTTCACCCAGTGTTTCATTTAGAACGAAACGGAAAAAGTATTCAAATTTGAAGCAAAGGCCATTTATACTTCTGCCTCTAAGTAGCATGACTCATGACATTCGCATCTCATGAGCATTATCCTCTACACTCTCCTACCTGTTTGTCGAAATCCCCAACTACTTAACATATTTCAATAAATTTTTCCAGTTGGCAAAATCTACCAATATAACATGCTTTTGAAAATTTCTGAAAGTAACATCATTAATATAATATACTAACAACTACAATAAGATGCCGACAATGCGCATTTTCTTATTTCGATTCATAGAAACGCCAAGCTAATCTTGAAAGTTGAAACTTTCTTTTTTTGATTGTTTAATCTTGAAACGTTTCTAATTGCCACCCAAAAGATAAGGGGAATTGAACGTTAGTTTGAGAGATGTGCTGGAAAATGCAAATCCGCGTACTTGATAAAATTCTCATCTTGTTGACCAGAAGTTCTGCATCCAGCAATTAAATTGCCAACACTTTTTATACTTCTTCCGTTTCGTTTTAAATCACCAAAGGGTAATGTTTTATGTAAGTGAAAGTATTGGGTCAGACCGTCTGACCCAACACTTTCCGTCGGACGGACTGACTTTTTTAACTTCTTCTCCAGTTCGACAGGCAATAGTTTTTCCATGAAACTTAACTGCAAGTTCTGATAGAAATCGTCCCTCGAGTCTCCACCGCAACTCGAACTCGAACTCTCGAAGATGAACACCCAACAGTCATTATACAAAAGGCACGCGAATTGGCTAAAACGCTACCTGCTGAAGCTATTCCTGTTCTCGTCCCTGCTGTTCCAAATCAGGTCTTGTTGGATTCATTGCGCCGGGTGAATTTTGATGTTTTTGATCCTAGGTTGCAGCGAGGTGTTCTGGGAATTCCTCCACTATGGTTTCAGCTAAAATTGAAGTGGCATTCTTTGAGGGGGAATTACTGAACAATAATTCTGTTGTAATAACATCCAGATTTACTATATACTTTCATCATCCAGAGGGAGAAAGTGAGAGAAAGCAGAGTTTAGTGTTTTGTTTTCTTTTCAGTTGGACTTTGTTTTCTTTCAGTTGGACTTTGTTTTCTTTCAGTTGGACTTTGTTTTTCTTTCAGTTGGACTTTGTGTTTCTTTCAGTTGGACTTTGTGTTTCTTTCAGTTGGATTTTGTGTTTCTTTCAGTTGGACTTGTGTTTCTTTCAGTTGGACTTTGTGTTGTTTCTGTTGGACTTTGTTTTTTTTCAGTTGGACTTTGTTTTTTTCAGTTGGACTACCTGAAAAAGAATGAAGACTACCTGAAAAAGAATGAAGACTACCTGAAAAAGAATAAAGACCAACTGAAACCCAAAGTAAGTCTAACTGAAGTACAAAAACCAACTGAAAAAAAAGAAGACTAACTGAAAACAAAATGAAGACTACCTGAAAAAAAATGAAGACTACCTGAAAAAAAAATTAAAACTAACTGAAAAAAAATTGGAACCACCTGAAAGTCGTCCGACCAAAGATCGACCAAAGATTATGGTCGGACGAGTCCGACGCAATACGTTCTCTTTATGTAATCCTTACGGCTACATATAAACATTAAATACATTTCTTTAAATGGAACCAGTTTAAAAATTCAAGACACATTTTCACATCAACTGAGGTAATAAATGCTTGATTCAATATTTTATTTTCATTTTAAACACCTTATATTTTCCTTCACAAAACATACCCATTTATTGCATTTAAAACGAAATGAAAATACATGTATCCTTCATAACTCCCTACAGTAAATTACTTGAAGTAAAGTAGTTAAATATGCAAATGTCAAAACACATTACACCTATGTCTCCTCTCTAAAAGTCGGCAAAATCGTCTTATATACTAATTTGCGATCTTCTATCAAACTATAACCACCATTACTTAATTTCTCTTGTGTTTTGAATGGCACTCTTGGACTCCATCCACAAAATAGTATCGACTAAAACAAAGAGCATGAATTTGATTAAAAATTGGTAACAAAAAAAAATCATGTTATACTCATCAAAATAATACAAGATTTTTTACTAATACAAAATGTAACAAATTAATCCAAAATTTGACCTTTATATACACAAAGCAATAGTATTCCACTAAATATATCATCACATTGTAACAAGTAATCAAAGTAACCCACGTCTCACCAACGACACCACCACCATCACCCAAGAGCGAAACCAGACTTGGTTAAGGAGGACGGTCAAGTATACCTTCGCTTTTTTTATCAATGATCAATTTTTCGCAACCCGATTTTTCCTATCACACCCACTCACAACCGTGTGATCATGATCCCAAAAATCACCAATAAAAGTCTTGGCACCATCTAAGCTAGGATAATAAGTAGGTTCTAGAAAGATCTGAGCCAATAAATCAGACGATTCAGAACCACCACCAATTACAGCAAAATTAGCCTTAGCTTCTAAACTTCCCATCATAATCACCAACAATTGTTTATAATTATAAAAAAAACCTTTCACAGCAGATTCAACACCTTGAAATGCTTGCAAAACATGAATCTTCTCGAACTTTCTCTTCTCTCTATATAACTCCATTGCTGATTCTTGTATTACTGGTCCACCCATGGGGTCCACTTCAACGGCTAGAATTTCTGGAACTTTGTGACGTAAATCTTTACTTAATTTTGTAATTTCAATTAAACCTCTTGATCTGAAACAAAATGTTTCAGAATCCGACGTCGTTTTCATCCGTAATTGAGTTTTCAAATGTAGAAAATCATCTGGATCCATTAATAAATGTAAATTCTCGATTTCTTCTAGAATGTTCCAGATTCTTGTTAAAACCCAACAATCATCTGCAACTTTGTTGAATTCTTCTTTGTTGATTCTCTCTCCTACACGAATCAACAATTGTTTCGCGCAAAAAACCCACGACTCGAAAATCTGATGAATTGTGAATAAAATCTGATTCTCTGGATTTTGAATATAATCCAACGTGCCTTTTTTAAGCGCGTGGATTTCAGTAGGACGACAAACGACGTCGTAATCCAAATTGGGCTTTCCATCTAAATTGGGCTCACCTAAGCCCAAACTATATGGACATCTCTTCATAGCGCTCTCAACCGCGTAGAATATTCTAGAAGAAATCTCATCTGATTTATGCCACGTGGCAAGTCGAGGAAGTAGACTAAATTCACTACTACGACATACTACCGAAGTAGTTTCATGTTTCCATACTTCTGTTGTAAAACTTCCAGTTTGTGACATCACTTCACCGAAAGATGACGTCAGATCCATTATTGGAGCAGAACCAGATGTTTCATCATCTTCGCACAATATCGAGATTAACTCGACCTGATCTCGAGTTAATGACTCCAATCGACGATTCCATTCACGCCGGTTCACGTACGGTCTAGCGTCGGATAAAATAATTGAAATAAACCGGAAAGTTATTTCTAAAGCTTGTAAAGCCGGTTTAATTATTGACTCGTTTTTCCACCCTGGAAATTCTTTTGAACTCCATAATTCTCGGAGCTCCGGTAACCGGAGATATGATTCGTATGCTAAACATGAAGATTCCGATGCCGGTGATAATTCACCGGCGATTACCGGTACCGGTGAAATTACCGGCGTTGAAGTGATGCGTTTTGGGGTTTTTTTTGTGAGATTTGGTGTTGATTGAACCATTTTTGTTTTGCAATCGAAATCAACCATTTTTTTGAATTTCTGATATGTTTTTTTGGAAATTTTGAGTTTTGAATTTGAAGATGAAGAGAGATAAATAGTAGGAGAGAGAAAATTGGATAAGATGTAATTTTGTGGTTTGTTGTTGTGTATGTGAGATGGGGAAGTGGAGAAGAGGGAAGGTGTATATATATAGGAGAGAGAGTTCGACGTGGTTTTAATTTTAATTAAAGACGTGTGGAAAGGGATAGCGTAAAAGTACGAAATTTCGTGTGTACTAAATGAGGAAAAAATTTGAGAAAAGGGAAATTTTAATTGGGATTATTTATTAGTTAAAGGTACAAGATTTCGGAAAAGTTAAGCATAAATCATGCCATAAAAAATTTAGGAAAATGGGAGCGATATTTCAATTTTTAGTAAAATGGTGTAATACATTTTAATAATAAAGGTATTATGAATAATTAGGTGTGTGCATGGTTTAAGAGCGAATCAGCTGGATCGGAATCTGAAATTTTTTTGGAAAGAAATTTGTATTTTCTTTATTCAAAAATCTTTTTGCTTAGGTTCAAACATGTTTATAAATTTGATATATTAAAATCTAATAATTCTAAAAGCAATAATCTTAAAGGCGATAAAGATAAGGTTTTAACTTTCTAATTCTTTAAGTTTTAAACGTTTTTCTAACCCTTAAATCTAATTTTTTCCCCAAAAAAATCCAGCCCACCAGTCCGAACCAAAAAAATTAGGATTTAGTTCAAACCAAAAATCCAAAATCCCAAATTTTCATGAATCGGAGACCGAACCAGAATTTTTCGATCACCGTCTGATTTCCGGTCCCGATCCAAAATTGGACACCCCTAAGTATGGTGGCTTTCTTTTAGTGTCTTCATTGTTTCTTATGGCTTTAATTACTCTTGTTGCTTGTTTTCTTAATTTAATTTTGTAAGTACTGACGGCTAAGTAGTGTCTGATATAGGGTAAGATTGCACACTTGCCGTAGATCGAATTTCTTGACGCTTTCCTTAATCACTAAATTGATTATATTGTGTGCAGTTGCTTGTTAAATTGTGCAACTTAATTAATGATGGATGAAAGATCATTGGTGACAATTTGCACCTAGACTTTTTGGTAATGATTAAATTCACCAAGAATAATTTTGTTTATAGTAAAATGTGGCATTGATGGTTGGAAAATTCGGATTGTTGGTTTATGATATAATTTTCTTTCACTCTTGAAATGTTGATACTAGTGCTTATAATTTGATCATCAATTTTATAATTTATTGGCTCATCTAATAATTATTTTAGGACTTAGGTACTTAAAAAGAAACACTAACAAAAGAAATACTAACAAAAATCCCTAAAACAAGCAAGTAATGTTCGCTATAGAGAATCTAACAATTACCTTACTTGTGAACTCAATAGTTGCCGAGTCTATCGAGGATAGATGTTGTGCACTTTCAATACGTTACGCCTAACCGTCCTTAGGTTTGTTAAATTCCAACTTGATGCGCAATTATCTAACTAATTCAACATTACTAGCAAGATGTTTTAGGAAGATTTCTACTTTTTTGCCATCTGATTTCATGAATTCTACTTTAATATGCCACTTTTGTGCTCTTTCTAACACTAGGTTATATTTGTAGTGTCTTTTGCTTTAATGATTTGGCTAATTCTAGGTATGTTAGAAAAAATCAATATTTGGAGTAAGACTTCTTAAAAGTTTAGATAAATAAAACTTTGTTTTATTACTCGAAGTAATCTAAGAAAATAATTTACCTTTCTCACATATTTTTAGAATTTTCCCTATTCTTACATTTTCGTCTTTTCCTTTTCAATTTCCTTTACTAGTATTCATTTCTAAGTAGTTTCTTTTAATGCATTTTTCATTTGTATTATCTTTAATTTTGTATAGTAACATTGCTTTGATTTTTCCTTTAATTTCCACTTCCCTATTAACATAAATATTACCTTCTAATTCGTGAAAAATTATCCCTTTCACTTTACACGTTTATTGATGCACATTATAGTATTAATATCTTCAATTACATATTTGTAAAAAAAATATTTTGATATTCTAATTGTACTCATAAATACGAATTAAAGAATATCTCACATGATTATATATTTATTCTTTTATATTGAAAAATAATTTATTTTTACTTATGAATATTACCAACATTCCTTTTGAATAATTCTTTACGAAACAGAAGGAATATTGATCTAGACAATAATCCAATAAAAGAATATACGACCTTATCGTTGATTGCACTTCTCATTGTAAAATATAGCGGCACATGATGTTTGATCCAAAATAATAACTCGTTTTATTTGCATGTTTATAATTTGATTAGATATGAAAGTGCTTATAACTTTTGTATTTCGAATAAATACCTAACACAAAAATAAAAATAAGAAAACGTGCTACCAAAGGAAGCATCTAGGAACCTTACAATAGCATAGCACCATTGGCGGAGTCTTATCTCATATTGGATAGGATTGAAGGAATGTTAAGCCCTTGGACCATGGTCATACAGTCATACCATGCATATTCTTGTCAAATTCATACCTTTCTTTATTTAATTAATAAAATTTTCCCTTGGACTAATTTTCATTTTCTAATATACTACTCCATAATATAATAATTTTCATAATTACATTGGGGCTGAGTGGTTGGCTTTAAAGTTACATGGTCACCATAACATATTGGTGTGAAAGCCAATGTAAAAGCGACATGTGGTATGCTGGGTGTCTTCAATTGGCTGTAAAGAGAGAAAGAGTGTGAGAGTAGTTGTGGATTTAGTATTAAATTGGTATGAAATAAATAATAATAGTAGTACATGGGTTGGATGTTAGTTGATATAATAGTGGATAAATAACCGAGTGATCATTGCATAGTGGTTGTTCACTTTGTCTCTTAATCAATTGGTCGTCTGGTCGGAGATTTGATCTTCAACTTTTGGGAATGGAAAGAGATTTTTCGCCAGCCCTTTATCCTTAAGTAAAGTACCGTAGTAAAAGGATTAGTTACTGCTATCGACGATGGATATCTTAATTGTTAAAAAAAAAAACTAGTGGATAAATGATAATCCTGGGATGTTTGTGGCATGAGTTTGAACGAGTCTAGGCTCTAGCTGGAATATGAAATGTTATGTGCGCGCAACTCAGCATCCCAGGGACTATTCGGCATGTGTCGGCTCACGCGGAAGTATATTATTTTTATGTACTGGTAAATTATCTCCACTAAGTTTACAATTTCCACAGTTTTCGGGAAATTTTGACTTTATCTCTAACTTTTTCCAAAAGAAACTTTAGTAGTGGAATAAGTTCGAAATCTTTGTGAAATTATCTTGTTATAAATCAGATAGGGGTGACAATCAAATCGGATTCATATCCATCTGATTTTTGTTTCAGGTCAAAGACCATTCATCTAATTTCGACTTGATTTTAATTAATTTTAGGTCAATAATCATAAATCCGAAGTTGATCTATTAGGTTTTTGATTGACCTGAAACTAATTTTACTTGATTTATAATTTATAATTGTTATAATTATAAACTACATTCATTTTATATTATTTGCAACGATTAAATATTTTCTACTACTAACACTTTATATCATATTATTGCAAATAATATAAAACGGATGTAGTATTACAAAATTAAAGTATTGAAAATCTTAATTTCAAATGTTATTGAATTAAAGATTCAAACTTCAAAACCATAATTTAGCCAAGGGCTTCAAATTAAAAAAATAACTTTTTCCCAAAACAAGTTATAATTAGAAAATAGGTGACATAATTGTAAAAGTCGGGTTAATTTCTGGTTGACCAACACGAACCTAACCCAAATTATAAATTAGACTGTGCGGGTTTAAAAGGTCAACCTGAGCCTAATCTGTTTAGATTTCAAGTTAGGTTGGGTCGACCCATTTTTTGTTGCGGGTCAAATTCTCAACTCAAATTCGAAAAATTTAGATTAAGTTCGAGTTGGGTTATCAAGGTGGGTCAGCTTTTGCCAGTTCTAAAATCAAAGGATAATATAAACTTTTCTTCAAAACACTAGTGCCAAATTTATCAACTACTCCCTCCGTCCCATAATATAGTGCTTGTTTCTTTATTACACGGTCTCCAAGACGTAACTTTGACCTTTAATATCTTCAATTCCGTATTAATAAAAAATATCAAAAGTTGATATTGTGAAACTACAGACGAATCTAACAAGATCCCACATGAATATGTTTTTTTATATATACAAATGAGAATATTCGGTCAAAGATTTTAAAGTTTGACCCACCAAAAATGAAATAGGCACTATATTATGGGACAGAGGGAGTAATACTTTTATCCATTCTTTATTTATTACAACATTTGAGTTTTTACATAATTTTAACAATTAATATCTTAGGTACGTTTTAGTAAAATTTTGATATATTTTAAAATGAATGCTACATATTATATTACATAAGTTAAGGTGACTAATTTTTTTTTTTTTTTAGCTATTGTAAAATTGTCCGAAAATATGTAACAAATAATTGGGACATTATATCGAAATATGTAGCAAGTAATTTTGGAGGAAGAAAGGAGTATTAATGTATTATTACAGTGTTTTATTATACTACGAAATTTCATCGTCTGCGGCTGATAGCAGATCAAATATTGCCTGATCTTCACGGTATGCGACCTTTTGAGGACGATATAGAAGAATACTATGTTGAATGTTACATCTTTGAATTTGTGGCGCAAATCTGTTGCGCAATATTTTGTTCTCATTTTCCTTTGTCACATACTACTTGCCAACTTCTAAATTGGTCAAAATCTGGTCATTCATTTTCTGCCTACGTATTACTGTGCCTCCTCTTTCATCGCTTAATTAATGGATCTTCTTATCTAACCAGCCACTTTGGTAGCGCAAATTAGATCCTGCACCGAGGTGTAGGATGAGCATCCTACACCTTTCCCATGTGGCTGACTTTTGGCAATATTTTTGAAAGTGGGCCAGCTCTTTCTCTCTCATCACGTGAAACAATTTTTTTAATGTACAAATGCATATGATTTGGTGAACAATAATCTACGAGTGTACATTTAGGGATTTTCAGTGATCAAAGCAATGACCATCAATGTACATTGTGATTTTATTGAATTTCGGTATGAGAATGTAATTGTACATATTGAATTTCATTAGTGAACAAACATCAAACACACCAGTGTACAAAGAATGGAAATTACTCACTTGACATATTTCGGTATGGGACTGTAATTGTACATATTGAATTTCATTACTGAACAAACATCAACACACCCAGTGTACAAAGATTGCAAATTACTCACTTGACATCAACTTCATGAATTGGGTTACTTTCAGCTGGGGGATTGTCATTGTACATTTTGATTTTATTAATGAACAACCATAAAGCCAAGGATGTACAAGGAGGTTGAGTGTGGAAAAAAGAGAAGTGGTGAATTTCGGTATGAGACTGTAATTGTACATATTGAATTTCATTAGTGAACAAACATCAACACACCTAGTGTACAAAGATTGCAAATTACTCACTTGACATCAGTTTCAGTAATTGGGTTACTTTCAGCTGGGGGGCTGTCATTGTACATTTTGATTTTGTTAATGAACAACCACGAAGCCAAGAATGTACAAGGAGGTTGAGTGTGGAAAAGAGAGAAGTGGTGAACAGTATATGGGGGGACATCAAATCAGTTATTAAATGGTGAACAGTAAATGTCAAATCATTTACGTTTTGAATTTTCGATTTTGTACATTGGATGTAAGGGGAATGTACATTGGCTGTCAAATCAATTACTTTTTGCATGTTGAATTGTGTGTTTTATTCTTCTTGCCTTGCGTTTTGGACAAGGTGCAGGATGCTCATCCTACACCTTGGTGCACCATCTACGCATTGCTTTGGTAGTGGGAACTGGGAAGAATGAGTTTTATCCTTCATCCCATATTAAATTTTACCACTCTTTGATGGAAAATTCGCACTAGAGTTGTATGATTGTGTAAGATTTGTTACAAATATAATCAGTGGCGGAGTCAGGATTTTCATTCAGGGGTAGCATAGTATAACTAACCAAATAATGGTTCATAATATAGAACATAATTTACGTTAACCTACACCTATAACCCTTTTAAAAATACGACATTATATTATTTTATGGTTCATAATACTATATTTCTGTAAAAACTCTACGTACCCTACTACTCTGTCGTATCTCAGGTTCGATACTCCTTGTGATGTTTTGTTGTTTTAAGTTTTTTTTTTCTTTCTACGCTATATTATATTATTATATGGTTCATAATACTATATTTCTGTAAAAACTCTACGTACCCTACTACTCTGTCGTATCTCTTATCAAGTCGGAGAATTTTCTTTGAAGAACTAAAAACAAGAAACTAATGAAAAACTTAAAGTTCATTTAACAGAGGGGTACAATATAGAATAAAAAAAAATTCAAAGCTACAATTCTAAAAGGAAAAAATATTTGGAATATAGCGTAGAAAGAAAAAAAAACTTAAAACAACAAAACATCACAAGGAGTATCGAACCTGAGACCTTAGAGTCATGGGAAACGCTCTCTTACAACCAGGCCAAACTCATTTAATCTATAACATATCGCTCGCTGTTCAATATATATGTTCCTTAGTTTTTTTTCTTCCAGCGCTTTTTTTTTTTTTTTTTTTCTTTTTTAGGGGTAGCATGTGCTACCCCTTGTTACTAAGTAGATCCGCCCCTGAATATAATTGCTCAAGAACCAATATATGATGGGCGTCAAAACTATTAATTTATGGTTGAATAGGAGATATACAAAACAAGCTCTAGAAGGCATTTTAGGGGAATAAAGAGGGTCCCAACTAGGGATGGAAATGGATCGGATTCGGGGCGGGTGGAACATCACCCGCATCCACCACCCGCAATTGTTTACTCCACCCGCATCCATCCATCCATCATCCATCGGGTGAAACGGGTGGGTCGGGTGCTAAACGGGTGATGATATTTAGTATATTTTAAAAAGAAATTAGTGACGTAATATAAAATAATTATATCAAACACATACAATATAAGTAATTTACACGTAAAATTTAATAATTGGGTAATGAGTTGGATGTTAAACGGGTGATGGATGAAAAAATTCTCACCCACCACCCACTTTCCATCCATTTAAAATACCGGGTTAAGCGGGTGATGGATCATCCATCACCCATTTCCATCCTTAGTACTCCCAACTCGTAACAATACAAGAATTATCTCAAGACCTCCCGAAGTCTGGGAAAAGAGCCTAAAGGAAAAACATCCCCAAGTCTAGAAAAAGTCCAAATATAAACCAAAAATAGCCAAATTTGAAAATTATAATTATTACTTTTTGATAGTTTTGGAAATCGAGATCAGAATGTGTAGGATGCATAACAGAGTCATAGAAAACTATTTGAAATCTATCCTCAAGAATGGGCACATGGGGCCTTTGGAACTATTATGGGATTTAAGGAGTGATAATTACTAAACAAGTTGTAAAGGCATTTTACGGCAATAATGTAGATCATCTCAACCACCCGAAAATCATTTTAAGACCTCGAGAGACCCTTAGAAGCTCCATGAAAAACATCGTCAAGTTCTAAAAAGTCCAAAAATAGCCACAACACTATTATTCACACTCTAAACATTTTTGAGGCCTGATGAATCGACCCTAAGGAATAATCCAACGTCTGATTATTGGAGACCATTTAAAAATCTAATACATGCTTAAAAACAATTATATGGTGATCGACCTTTTTAAGTTATTTTAGGATTAAATGAGAGACATGCAAAACATGCTACGAAAAGCATATTGAGACAATATAGAAGGTCTCAACCACTAAAAGTCTTCCCAAAACTCTTCAGGCCCTCAAGAAGGTCCCGAATAAAAAAAAAAAAAACCGCCGGATTTGAAAAAATCTAGAAATAGTTTCAAAACATTGTGTTTTTTTTGAAACCATTGTTGTTTTTTGATAATAGGGATTTTATTGCTTCTTGAAGACAATCCATACAATGGTTCTACAGGGGCTTCAAACCATCTATTACATGAATGGAAGAAAACAATCAATATTCATAGAAGCATAAGCGAGCTAGTGAGATTACAACCAAGCAATGAAATCGTCCGACCTTGCAAGCCCTTGCTTTGCTAGCCCATCCGCGACTCCATTTGAGGCTCTTCCCTTATGACAAATTGTGACATGGAGCCCCAGATTGTGGATGTTTCGAATGAAATTGAGGATAAAATGAATATTCCACGGACCCCCTGATTTTTCGTTGCACCATTTTACCGCATTAGCTGAATCGGATTCGACTATAAGATGATACTTTGAGAATTCCGGGCTGCTTAGAGATATTTTAAGAGCTCTATGAATGGCAAAAATCTCCGCAAGATTAATCTCCATGAAAGGCAAGGGGGAAGAAAATAGGCAGCGAAACTTCCCGGATGAGTCACGCAGCACACCACCTATTGAAGCCTTGATAAGAGTGGGATGAAATGAAGCATCTACATTCCATTTTAGACACGAGAGGGGTGGAGGTGACCAAACCCGAAGTTTGGGATCGGGGCCTGGCGCGACGGATAATGCTTGTCGCGAACTCTATCGGAGACATTTGGGATTTCTTTGAATTTCTTCTGGGCTATAAGGGAATAGGGTGTTCCATCCCTTAATCCACCACCCTATTCTCAATAATATCAAATCTTGAATCTGGGATGGGGTCATTGCGGAGCCTCTGAAAATCCGATAGTTCCGCTCCTTCCATAAGGACCACAATATTATGAAAAAAATCGCTACCCATACTTTCATGAAAAAATTGTCACCATAGGGAGGTTTCCATTGAAGAAAAGAGTCCCGCAATTCGCAAGGAAATACCCAATGGATTCCCCATAAATTGAGCCACCAATTCCAAATCTTTTTCGGGAATTCACAGTGAGAGAAGAGATGATCCGTATCCTCAGCAATTACCCCACATAGCACACAGCAAGTATCATCGACAGGAATAATACCAATTCGAGCCAATTTGGTTCGGGTGTTTAGTTTGCCAAGTAATGCGAACCACGCAAAAATTTCAATCCGGAAGGGAACTAGGCCTTTCCAAAAACCGCTAATGGGGGGATGATTAGTGATGAGAGAGCCTTTCACCATTTCTGCCTTGAAAGACCTAACTGAGAAGTTGCCAGATTTGTGAGGAGACCAAATGAAGGAGTCTTGGTCCTTTGGTTCGAAAAAAACACGCTGGAGAATGGAGAGGAGAGAACTTTGTTCTTCACTGTCACGAGAGTGCAATCCTCGTTTCCATTCAAAGGACCACTTCCATCCGGAGCCATCCCAAAACCCAAAAGATGATACCATACCATGCGGAAGAGAGCTCAGAAGAAAGAGCCTTGGGCATAATACTTTAAGGGTGCAATCACCCACCCATAAATCAAGCCAAAATCGAGTGTTATCTCCAGACCCAATTTTCTTGCGGACTTTTGAACACACGATTGATCTGGAAGATTCATTATTCAAAAGAGCTGAGCATATATTTCGCCATAAACCACCTTTTACCGGGATCGCTAGAGCTGAAGGAAAGAAATGTGATTCATACCCATATTTTTCCTGAATAACCCGCCTCCAAAGAGCATTTGGCTCAGTTATGAAACGCCAAATCCATTTAAAGAGCAGGGCTAAATTTTGATGCTGGATGTTACCCACTCCAAGCCCACCTAAATCTTTCGGAAGTTGCAAAACCTCCCATGCTACTAGTGGCAGTGCTTTCTTCTCAAGGGAACCACTCCAAAAAAAATTCCGTTGTATTGCAATAATCTACTCTATTACCCCCTTTGGAATGGGAAATAGTGACATGTAGTATAAAGGCAAGCTTGAGAGAGAAGCTTTTATGAGAATTAACCGGCCCCCAATTGACAATAGTCCTCCTTTCCATGAGGCAAGTTTCCTTTTCATTTTTTCTATAATCGGGTCCCAATGGCATAATCTTGAAGGGTTACTACCAATAGGCAACCCAAGATACAAGAATGGAAAGGTACCAATTTTACAATGAAGTGATTGAGCCGCGAGTTGAAGCCAAGATGCATCAATATTAATTCCAAACAAAGATGACTTATGAAAATTAACTCGAAGCCCGGAAGCTAGATGAAATAGAATGAGTACCTTTTGAATATTTTGAAGAAAGTCCAGATTTTGCGGGCAAAACACAATGGTGTCATCCGCATATTGAAGGTGCGTTATGTTAACTCCATTGCAACCAATATCAATGCCGGTCCAAAGATCCATAGAGACCGCTTTGCCAATCACCAAATTTAGTACCTCTACAACAAGGTCGAAAAAAAAAGGTGATAGTGGGTCCCCTTGTCTCAAGCCTCTATGGAGTTTGAATGAAGAGGATGGTGACCCGTTGATGAGAATCGAAGCCGAGGCCGTCATGACACAAGCCTTTATCCATTGACACCATTTTACCGGAAAGCCCATTTGTTCAAGTGTCCAAGATAAGAATTCCCATGATACACAATCAAATGCCTTATGAAAATCAAGTTTGAGGACGTTGGCTTTGATTTTGAGTCTTTTACATGTTTCTATGACTTCACTTGTAATGAGAGCACCATCCAAAATTTGGCGCCCTTTGAAACCATTGTTGTTTACACCATATATATAAGGCTGCATGCATGAAACACTACCCTCTAATAAAAGGACATGCTCCTGGTCAAGAATCGAGTTACGTAATATAAGAAGGCAAACATGAGATTTATATTTGCAACTTATAGTTAATTTCCAATTGCACTTGTTTTATATAGTCAGCTTTGTCAATAAGCTATTCAAATTCTATCTTGAATTTTTTTTCGAAAATAATTATTAAAGTCTCAAATGGTCTAATCACCTAGATATAAAAGCTAGTGACAATTACTAGAACTTATAATAGTATTAGGAGTTAGTCTTGTAAGAGACTGTCTATTTTTTAATTAAAATAAGGCAATGACAAACCCTATATTAAAAGCTTGTTTGATTCGTCTCAATGAGTACTTTATTAATATTCAATTATTATAATTTTTACTAATATGTAATGAAAGATATAATGATTTTTAAATATAAGCATGATCTGCACTTATTTTTTCTGATCTGATCTGATCTGATTAGATCTGAAATAAGCAAAAATAAGGTGAACGTACTGAACATAGCCTTAGCCCAACAGTGACTAGTTTGATTTCTTTCAGTGACTCGTTTAATTTATTTGATGATTAGACTGTCTCTTTTAATAATTTGTGTAGGCCTTATTTCACTTTTCGAAATCTATGAGCTGATTAATGTTTTTCTCTATTAAAGGATATGAATAAATATGCTTATCCCTTTTTCTTTTGACGCATAACTTTCTTTATTTTTCTTGCTGTTCTTTCATGGATTGTGCCCTAAGTAAAATAGAAGTTAAATAATGATTCAGTAGGTGAAGAAACATCTAAAGCAAATCATCAAAGATTTGTGTAATCTCAATTCTCACATTGTCCCCTTTAATTAGGTACTCAGTGGCGTACAATTATTTCTTTTTTGTGTTATATAACGAAGGTTATGACAAAGCTGACTATATAAAACAAGTGCAATTGGAAATTAACTATAAGTTGCAAATATAAATCTCATGGGTGTTGCTTTGGATACTCTAACCAGAAAGATTATGCAATATTCGGATTGGATTATGCAATCCCTTTTTCTTTTGACGCATAACTTTCTTTATGCAATATAGTTTCCATTTTTAGTTTAGGTGTCCCAAAATATAGTTTCTATTTTCATATTTAGTTCCACATTTTTTCGTAATTTGTCTAGAAAAACCGTGTCTTATCATTCATTTGCTTCTTGAATTTTATTTTTTCCTTTGTTTATTCAACCAAAATATTATAATTAATGCTCTTTCACCAATTATTCTCTATTCTCTCTCCTAAAATCATCTTTTCTCATACAATATTTATTTAAATAAACAAAGCATTGTATAATTCATGCGCTCTTTTGGAATGTGCTCAAGCAAGTTTTTTTTTTGGTGAGCAACAAAACATGTGGCATGAATAAACCCATAAAAACTTGAAACGGGTGAAATGAATATACTTTCTATCTTAATGTGCTCCATCTACACATGTATGTATACAATTGATGAGGAAACATATAGGGTGTAAATTAGGTATTGCAATTGGGTGGGTGGGTGCGGAGGATGGTACCTCCACACCCGTACCCGCATAAATTTATCATCTCCATCCCTCCCCACCACTCATTGCGGGAAAAATTCCAAATCCATTTCCGTCCCACACCAAGTACGTATTGAAATCAATCCACGCCCTACCATCTGCATGGATACCCGCACCGACGTTGTACATACTTCATATCCATCCCACCACTCGCATGGGTAGCCGCACCCGCTTCGTACGCTCGTTATACACATATTTATATTTTGTAAGATAAAATTATTAATAATACAAGTATATAAATAAAATTCTAATAATAAATATGCGGGGCGCGCGGGGGTAGGCGGAAATGGGGCAGCGCGGAGATGGGACGGGTATAACATAAAATTCACACCCATTCCACCACCTGTTACGAGTCTCCTACTTTACTCGCCCCACTGCCATCCCTAGTGTAAATTTACATATGTAGCTATAAAAGACATATCTTGATACGGTACTCTATATCTATTCTAGAAACGGGCCTCCAAATGCAAAATTTCTAAGGAAGTTTAGTTAGACTACTAATAGTAACTATTCATCCTATCTAACATATAAAAAAACAACCAAATTTTCATTGCGCTTTGTCCAAAAAGAGGGCACTAGCCAGAAATTGCACAAATAAAACAACTTTTAGGTCAATTTTGGATCAGCCTTCGCAAAAATGTTTTGCCGATTTCCTACCAATTTATTTTGCTTTCATAACAGGTTGGCTAGAGGAAAAGTTTGATTTGCTATTCAGGTTATTGGTACACGTATGATCAAAGGTGGGACCTTTCTTAAACTCAATGGCAGTTAATCACGCCGGCCGACTTATCATCTTATTGACAGTCATTTACCCCTCCGTCTTATGATATAGTAGTTCTCATGTTTTTAAGCGTCTTTAGCAAAATATGCTCATTTTTACTTTTTTATATTTTTGTTGTACTTTTGTTACTTATATTTATTCATTTAATTAATTTTATTAGTTGAAATAATCAGTAAAAATTTCCAAAAACTTCAATTAGTGTTGTTTTGTTAAAAAAAAAACAAAAGTCATTTATTCTCCAATATAAATATAATATGAAACACATGTTATAGCATTTTAAGATCTTAATTCATGTGAAGAATAAGGAATGAGAGTTATATAATAAAACGAAAGGAGTATTCATGAGCGAATTTATGAATTATCGATTCCACTTTAAAATGCTATTTCGTAGATTGTTGATAAAATTTTAGAAAATTTGCAATATTACTTTTAAAAATACCCAATTAATCCTAATAAAATCTATCAACCTTCTATTAATCTTGTACAAGTAATTATGATGAATTATGTTAACCTAGATTTATTAACCCTAACATTATATATATGGAAATATATTACAGACTTAACACCATTAAAAGTCTCTTCTATTTTTTATATACGATATTAAAAGTAGTACTTGGTCTAATGGTTTGATTTGTATCTCACAACCTCAAGGTTGTGGGATCAAACCCCACCAGAGACACTTCGAGGGTGAAGATTCCCCCTTATCATTCCTCCTACTCTTAAGGAACCTTACCTGCGAACTCGAGTTGGATGACCTGTGCGAAGTTCCGATTCGATTAAGACATTTTATCCTTACCTTAAAAAATATATATTCGTAATCAAAAGTATTTCTTTTTCTACATAGGGATGCCTTATCCCATGCTCCCCAAAAAGAGTTGAAATATTTGATTATGAATTTATCATCTGACTTGTCTCATCATTGATAGGCAAAATTGGCGGTGATAGACAGCCGCTAAGATGAAGCCACATGGAGTTACCGTTGGACCTAACGGTTAGATTGACTTCCACGCTTGGAGATGGAGGTGGGGTAGACAAAGGAAAAGTTAGTCTAGCTAACTCAAGAAAGCGGCCGTACTAATATTAATACTTTCCATATCCACATAAATTTGTGTTGAGGTGGCATACGTTTCGTAAGCTTTTCAAGAGTTTTGGTGAGATTTTGGTTGCTTAGAAAGTATATGAATAGTTGATGTGGAGTAATGTTTGAAATAGACTCTTACCAAATTCATTACATGATGGATTATATTGATGGTCTTTTAGCACCATTCCATCGTAATTAAGCTGTTAATGAATCACTAGCTTGATAAGTATCATTCTTTACATCGATATTTCACGATATATTACCTTGTTTACCTCTCTTTATGATATGTTAAGAATGGTGTATTTAAAATAAGTCATATGATATAAAGGATTATAATAAACCTACAAAAATTCATATTTATACTTAGGGGTGTTAATCGAGTCGAGCAGCTCACGAACACCTCGAGTTCGACTCGATCAACACTCGGTCAAAACTCGAGTTGGCTCGACTCGAACTCAACTCGACTCGAAACCTTAGTGAGCCATAATTCTCTTTCTCCAATGTCGGACACTCACCAGTGGGCTATCAATGGGTTTCAACATACCCCCTCACTTGTGAGTGTCCTTAGAAATTCAGAGCTAACTGGAAAGGTCAGAGAAATAATCCTTTTAGGGGCAGGACATCCTATCGAGGTAAATCATTATCCAATAGCGATCAAATATCCAGTTTAGACGAGACCGGCAATCTGGGCTCTGATACCATGTTAAATTCAGAAACAATATGAAACGGGCATGGGTGACCCGAACAAGGAGGAGGAGAGATTTGGTCCACTTTATAAGCTCAAAGGAGGTTCCATACTAAAATCAATTGGTGACAGTAGGAGTGACTCCTCTACCTTATAAAGTGTAACAATCTCTCTATCTCCAATGTAAAACACTCACAAATGGGCTATCATTGGGTTTCCAACATTTACCAAGCCATCATTCCTCTGAATTGTGGAGTTGTAAGTATGGACGCCTCCTTTATTAGAGCGAAGACCATGTTGGTTTTGGGGTTTGGTTAAGAAACAACCACATTGAATGGTTAGCAGGTTTTCAAAAAAAATGCTATGTGGTTGATGTCCTTATGGCAGAGTTATTGAGCATTTTTGAAGGTATATTGTTGGCCAAACGCCAAGGTTTTGATTATGTAACAATTCTCTCGGATAATACCCAGGCTATCAACTCACTATCGGGTGAAGTTATATATAATGACATGTACCATAATGTGTTGACAAAATGTAGGGCACACAAACAAGAATTCAAGGAAACCAAGCTCATACGTGAAGCATACGTGAGAAGAACAAGCCAGCGGACTACCTTGCTCGGGATTGTAGAAGGCATATTAGTACTCCAAATGTTGTTAGGGATTTACCCCTCCCCTCTAGTGATTGAAATGAATTATTATTATCAGATTGTTGTAGGCTCCCAATGCAAGTCATAACTCTGATTAACTTCTATCGAAGCATGCCATTTTAACAAAAAAAAGAAAGAAAGACAAGTAATATAATATATATCATATATGATAAAACCTTATTTAATCTATATATAAATACAATACTTTTTGATTCAAATTATATCCAAAAACTACTACCACTATAACTCATGATAAGAACTTCCTAGACAAGAGGAAAAGAGACTATGTGACGCACAACATGATCTTGTAAGAGAGGATTAGAGGAAGATAAAGATACAGGGGGTCCATACTCCACAATAAAGCCAAATACCATCTCCAATTCCCCATCTCTTCTCATAGTGGATAAAAGATCCATATATTCCTGCACTATATATATAATGCCTCCATTAAATTAAAATTTTACATCAACATCAACATTTAAAACTTAGTTAGAGACAAGATTTTCTTGCACTTTTTTTATTTATTGTCTCAGTGGGACATCAAAGATGCAAATTACAGACAACAAATTCCTCGCGCTAAATACATCTTATAATCAATAGCATCAAGCTATTAATAAACTGTAAGTTATTAATAATTCAGAATTAAGCTCATGTCACCTTATCACTATGATAAAACCCTATATAACACCTCAAAAGGTCTGATCAACTTAACTTAATTGGCATCCACAAAGTTAGAAAAACTTAGGTATCGTTTGGTTGCACTTGGGAAGTTGATCTTCCCATGATATTTCACTTCCTAGGAAGTAAGCAAAATTGTTTGGTAGACTATGGGAAGATGGAATTCCCATGGGAAGTGGCACTTACCTAGGAGGACTAGGTAAGCAACTATCCCCATTGTGTGGGAAGTAGAACTTCCTAGGAAGTTCCACTTCCTATACTCTAGTTAAACAAACATCTTCTTATTTGCAATTCCTAGGTAATTGAATGTCAACCAAACAAGGCCTTAGAGATGACAATCTTGCATTTGCTCAATTAAGCCTCCATCCTAACTCGGATATATATGACACTTTAACTACCGGCGGTCCTCTTAGCAATAGAATGATAGGTCAAATTCCTAGCGGACAACTAGATTGCATACAGACGGATACGAGAACGGGTTTGATTCGAGTACGGAAACGGAAAACGACAAGATTTTGAAATTTTGGGAATGGATACACGTACCTATAGAGAATACATATCGTATCGAATACGGATATGAATATGAGTACGTACGTGACCTAAAAGAAATACTTGTGCTTCATAGACGCACAAACACAATTTTTAACCGCCTACCTTTACCCAAACTATAGTTGACCTAATTATTAATTATGATTGAAGGTTGATCAACCTTTTTTACACCGTTAGTTCGTATCGTATAGCTTCGAATTCCAATACAATCTACATGGTCTCCACCACCTCTAGTCACTAGATAAGGTGAATGACCTAAAAAGAAAAACATAAATTCAAATAAGTTCGTAGTTATCTCTTAACTTAAATAGTAAGTATCTTCCAAAGTTATCAATTTACACATACATGAACATAGATCACGACATTACGTTAAAATATATCAAGCCATGCACGTATTTTGACAACTTCTCCGCGACACGACTACCTTATTTTTAGCTTCATCAGTATTTGAGGAAATCACGTCAAGAGAAGTGCATAGTACTCTATTACTTTCCTTAGAGGTTGAACGATATAATCTTTGTATACAAAATATTAAATATAGTAGTTTTTTTTTTTTTTTTAAAAAAAAAAAAAAGCAGAATTAGAACCGTCTCATAAAATAAATTATAAAAATTAATTTTTTTTTTTGGTGAATAGAAGAGACGGAAGAGTTATAAATGAGATTTTTTGGAGAATAGGAGAAGAAGAAGAATAACAAATCGAAATTAATTTCTTTAATTTTGTAATTAGATTTAGGTTTATTTTTAAGACGGACAGCTAATAGAATTTAACCCTTGTAATTCGAGGGTCCTGTACAGTTGCTCACCCTACACATGGCCTTATATGCTTCTAAGCAGAACCATCAAAGAATGAACCAAATATAATATCCTAATTCCTACTAATATTCTTTGTTTCTAGACGTTTGAAGAACAATTATTTTAAATTTTGACTTAGAGTAGTCAAAAGGTAGGGTAATCCACTGAATTAAATCTCTATATACGACCACTTTCTAAAGATTAGATTTTGAGATCACAAAAAATGATGATGGATGTGGTGTGGGTCAATTTTTTTTTCCATGAAAAACGCGGTTAAGCACGTGATGAATTTTCGGCGCATATCCAATCTTGTACAATTTGCATACTTTTAAAATAAACATGGTTTTGTGTTCTTTTAATTTGGTGGAAAGGAATAGCATATAATTTGATGATATATAGAAGAAGATGATGAGATTGATTCGTTTGCTTTCTTCTTATCCAAAGATGCCCAACATTGGAAATTTGTATACATAGAGAAAAGTTGGCCATATGCGTTGTTTGCCCAACATTTATATCATATTGTCACATGGATTTGCCAAGATCTAGAGTTATAAATTTTGAGTTAAGATATGTATGTCTCTAGACGGTCGTTATCTTCACCATATCTTCAAGTTGAAAGAATAATTGTTGTATCTTTATACTTCCTTCGTTTTTTAATATGTTACGCTTTTCCAATTACGAATTGATAGGCAATTTTTGGATAGGAGAGAATTTAGGGATGTTTAGAGTGCGGTCTAAACCGAACCAAGCAGTAACCTAACCCGTTTTTTCGCAGTCTGGATTGGTTTGCGTTTTTAAAATTGCGGTTTGGGTTATGATTTCAAGCAAGCCACGGTTTGTGTTGGATTTTAATTTTTGTAAATCAAAACCGTACCGTAAATCGCAATTTTATATGATTTTTTTAAAATACACTTGACAAGGTGACATACAAGTATACAACTGAAAAATAAGTTTAAGGTAAAGAATTTGGACAGTTTTGATATATTATTATTTAAGTTTAATTATGAAATCAATTTCACATTAATTTGGATTCTTTATATTTATTAACAATTTTTTTTAATCTTAGATTACAAAATTAATGTCGCACAGAAAAAATGGATAAGCTGCAAACTAAACCGCACCAAATCGTTTTGCGCGGTTCCGTTTGGGTTGGTTTAGGCAAAAGTGACGTGCGATTTGGGTTGGGAAAATGTTAAACTCTATATTTGCGGTTCAGGTTGGTTACATCCCAAACTGCACCAACCCAGACCGCGAACACCCCTAGGAGAGATAGAGAGAAAGAAAACAAAAATGTCTCATCTGGACATGTGATAGAAGAGAGATAGAGAAAGGTATCACCCAAAATAAAAGTGTAACATCTAATTTGAAACTTGCTAAAATAAAAAGTGTAACATATGTAAAAAAAAACGAAGGAAGTATGACATTTGCTTTTATATTAATCAAATTGGTGAGAATAGGCCCTAATAATTGTTAATAACTTATTATAAGCAAGGATTGTTAGGTTTGTATTATTTTAGTGGTTCTTATTTCTTAATGACAAATAGTTGAATTTTGATCACCTTGTGATTGATTATACTTCCGAATTCCAATGTAGGGTCTATGTATGTGTAGGCGCATTGAATATTTTAATAAACTTAAAATTACTCATACTTGTATTTTAGATCACGTTGTGATTGATTATACTTCCAAATTTCAATATAGGTCTATATAAACTATAGAGTGTACGCTCTAAAAGTTTTTACAAACACCCTAAATATAATATTTCTATACTTTATATGCATACTTCCATTTCTTTTCAACTTCCCTCACACCCCCTTCTTCTTTCACACCACCACTGCTGCTGCCACACCGTACTATCGATGCCAGACCACCATTAGTGTCGTCGTCGTAGTACCACCACCACCATCATATCATACTTTGGCCTTTGGGGCATTTTTTGTAATCTCTCTCCGATCCTAAGGTTCATTCTTTTGAAAAAAAAAATTGTAAAAAAGATATGGTCAATGTCCAACATGGACTCCACATTACAGGCACATGTGTTCATGGTGGGCGCATGCACATGGACTCCCCACCACGGGTGTAGATGCCTACCATGAATGCATGTGCTTTTGGTGGGATCGTTCTTGGTGAATGCCTCACCATATATATATTGGCGATAATGTCAAGCTCGCTGGAAAATTGGTGGTGGTGGCTCCAGTGATGCAATTCATAGCGGTGGTGAAGAAGGGGAAGTGAGGGAGATAGTAAAAGAAGAATATACAAATACAATATAAAATAGGTATGGTGTTAGTAATAATTTTTAGTGTGACATTTAACATCTGAGTATAGGAATTGGGGTTGGCTCAAAGTGGTAAGTTTTCTCATCTTTCTTCCCTAGAAGGTCTACGGTTCAATTCCTAACTTAAGCACTTGCTTGGGATTTAAGGGGGGAGGGCCGGAGGGGAATTGGGGGGCGTCTGACTTGTAATGGATCTTTGAGAAAGGGCCCTGTACAAGAACAGTCTACATGAATTCTTCTTACCAATTTTGAAAAAGAAAATTAGCAACTGAGAATATGTATCACAAAACATTGTAACGTGAACGCACACAGCAGGATGAAAAATTCTGTAGCGAGCGGTAGAATTGTAGAATGAAAAAGATTCTGAAGCATATGCATTGTATTGAAGTTTTATGCTTTTGCACTTCCGCAACATTTAACGTCCATCCTTTTCGTGCAATTAGTCGCCTCCAAAAGTACAGGATTATTTACAATAATAGAGTGGCCACCATTTGTTGGTTTGATTGAAAATAACACCATTACTATTATAAGATCTTTTACGAAATTACGTCCAATACTTTTTTTTTAATTGGATTGAAGACGTTAAGATGCGAGAAGACATGTAACTACACAGAAAGACCCTGTGGGCCGGCTTAGTGGACAAGGCAGCTTAAAGTTAAATTTAACAATAAACTTTTCTTTAATTCTAGTAAAACAACGCATTTTTCTTATTAAACTCAATTTTCTAGATCTATGAGTGGTCGGGCGGGACCGATCTTTGGCCAAAAAAAGCGACCCTTATTGGGCCAAAGTCTCGAACCTCGATTCGAAATTCCCGCATCAAAACCCGTTAATTTGAGCCAGATCATGCGTGCTTTTCAGAATATTTTCGAGTCACACAAAAATTACCCTAACTTTTCATATTTAAGTCGCACGTTGTCCTTTTTGCCAAAAGAAATCACGTCTACAGATCGAAAAATCGTGCCAAAACCCGCCCATTTTCGGGTCGGGCACATTAATCGCCTCTAATGTAAGAGAATATAAAGAAGAGTCCTAAAGTGAGAAGCCATTTGGGCACCCAAATTAAGGAGATAGGTTAATTTTAAGGCAACTTATGTAGCAAGTGAATTCATGAAAGTAATTGGTGTTTTTTTATGAAAATGTTTTTAGGTGTTATAAAGCCGCACTGATGTAGTATGGTTCAATTTCAAATTCTCGGTACCATTCATACAAGACTTTACCAAGTAAATTGAATGTCATCCATATCTATATAAAAGGTTAAGTATCTCAAACTATTAATACTTCTATGATACCATAGTTATTGGAGAAGGGCTAATGTGGACCTATGGTACTCCTGTAATGTTTAACCTATGCATGAAGGCTAAGCTCAAGGGTCAACTCGGTAGTCAATCGGGTCATGATGTTGGAATTTGGGTTCATTGTTCAGCCTAACGAGACAAGTATATGGCAAAATTGGTCAATATAGGTGGGCTCCAAAGTCCAAATTCATCCCTTCTAGTCTTCGTAACCCATGGAAGTTTGGATTAGAAAGAAAAACACTACAATAATTAACAACTAATAGTTACATCACTAGTTTAGCTTATTCACATAATAAATGTCTAAACGATTATCATTTCACCTTCTAGCATAAAAGTCGTGTTTCGAATCCTTACTCCCATCGAGGTCGTGAGGGGTGTTTTGCGGACAAAAGTTTTAATCCGGATTAAGATCTTTAAATAATAAATAAGAGTTTGTCTTATAAGAGACCGCCTACTTTTAAATTAAAATTAAGCAATAGTAAGTTCAATTTCAAAAAGAGAATTAGTCTACTAGTAATTATGTTAATTTCTTTCGGTGACTAATTTAATTCATTTAGTAGGTATAATTTTAATTTAAAATTAGACCATCTCTTTTAACAATTTATGAATTAAAAATTAACAAAAGGAATTTATTTTTATAATACTGATTTCTCAAAAATAAATAAATTATTTGATCGATTAACAGAGTACGAGGAAGATTTGTTTATTATAAAGTTGTCTCGTAATAAAAGTCTGTTACATCTTTGTTGTAAGGAGTTACAATTCTTACAAAAAAAAAACTTATTATTTTTAAGCGAAAATTATCCTCGTACTTTCAGGTTATGTTTACATTAACAAAATAAAGGTTATGTGTTCTTAACTTATACCGTTATATGATTATGCTTATGCACGCCTTTTATCTGAAAATGAAATGATCGATTTTCGTGCAGAAAATGGTTGGTGGTGTTGATATTGAGCATGCTTGAGCCTAATTGCCTAGGAAGAAGTCTAATGTTCGGATAAAAGTTGCTTGACTTGGATAAGAATGTTTACAAGTCTTACCATTGTTATCTTAAACGTAGGGGTTAGGGGTAAACGCCTATGCTAACTAATCCTTAGACCTAAAGAAAAACATCTCCTCTTTACCATTTTTCTACAATCACATCAAACATTAGGATCGAATTCTGATAAGATAATGTATAAGAGGTGCATAACAACCACCACAAAGTAGTGCTTTGCAAATTCTGATCTAGTACAATATGTTGGCGAATTGCCGAAAACTATCAAAACACACACTGTATGGTCAATGCCAAATTTCGAAAATCATGTATCTAAGTTCAACTTTTGGACAAAGACTACATTTTTAGTTCAATCTTAGTGGTCCATAAACTATATATGATTGACTTAATGGTGCTTCTGAAGAATTCCCTTACAAGAAAGGGGGAAATTGGGGATCCTTCTTACAAAGAGTGAGAATCGAACTCCTATCGCAAGGGTGGAAGGAATGCATTACAATTACTAGGCCAACATGATTCTCACCTGAATACACGTTTATAGATGTACAGTTATCTATAATTATACAAGAAAGAAATTTACACATAATTAAGATAATATCTTCTTTAATGTAGTGATGGAATATCAATATGTTTGTTAGTTCAATCATTTCTTGTGTGCTTCATGAAGATACATAAACATGTTGTCTTGTGTTAAGCAATTGTATTGCTCAAGAGTATGAATAATAATAGGTCAACATATTTCAACAAAAAACATATAACTTTTTCAAGCAAATATAGCTCAATTAATAACTACAATTTATATTAGTCGTCTAAAAATACACAAAACGTATCACCTTAATGTTCGTTCTTTTTTTCTTTCTTTTCAAAAAGAGCTATAATAAACTAGGTATTTCGAATGTCAATTCAGTCTCATCTTTCTCTTATTCTTTCTAGTTCAGTGTCTTTAAGTTTTAGAGTGTGTTTGGTTTGCCGGAAAATATTTTCGATTGAAATTGATTTTCCGTGAAAATAATTTCAAAAGGAGAACTTAATTGCTAATAAATTTTCCTTTATTTGGTTGAAAAAATACTAACTAAAACAAGTAAGGAAAAGTACGGCTTCCCTTACCTCAAGAGGAAAGTGATTTTCCGCCCTTGGAAAAAAATTAGCTCCGGATTTTTCCCTCTCAAGTCCGACCCAAACCAAACAAAAGGAAAGTATGAAAATATAATTTCAGATAAACACTCGTTCCCAACCAAACACTCTCGGTTTACAATACCTCTCCCTGCTTATTAATCTATACTTTCTCCCTCTCATTTCTCTCTCCCTCCTTCACTCATCAATTTGTTACTTTCTCAACTTGTATCAGAGGACTTTCTCATTGGACTTGAACACATAACTTGCTGAATCAACGCAAACTGACGCTCTACCTTGCTACCTGCAACCTGAACAGCTGCTCAACCCATACACCTCTTTCTTTTCTTGATACTGAACTACCAAAAATTACCACCTACAATCGAAAAAGTGTCAGCAAACCACACATCGCCTCACCACCTGAAAGGCGGCAACGAACCCAACCTCCTTTGCCACAAACAACACAGTACCACAGAAATTTGCCCAGCTTACCCGCACAACCAAGTGGCAAGGATTGGTTTCACTATAGATAGTACTCACCACTGCAGCCTAGGCTTAGCGCTCAACTCACTTTCTGAAAGCAGAACCTTCGACATTGTTAGTGCACCGTAAACATAATGAAATTGTTTTTGATATCTTCCTCCAGAGTCCCCTTACTAAAAAAACAAGCAAGAAAATAGTCCTTAGATATTCCACAACATAAACACCACCATGTTAAGCAAGACAACCCCTCAGATACAAGGCAATGCACTCTTGAGACCCTGGTTGCTAAAACAACGGCATTTTCATGCAGTTGTCAGTATATTTTTCTGTCCTGACTCAATGGTATGATCTGCTTCCACCCTTCTTAACACTAATGGCCGCAGCCCGCAGCTGATGGAACACAATCCTCCACACATATATGAACTACAGTGAATCAGCACAGAACATGAACAAAAAAGAGGATGAAGAAAAACAAGCTAGTCTTCATAAAACTATCAAAAAATGAGATTATCCGCCATTCTGAGAAACAAAACTTGAAGATTCAAAGTTGGTCTAAAACTTAAAACATAAAAGACTTTTGGGACATCAACTCCTAATGGAACATTTGATACTCAAAAGTTACAAGACTTAATCAAACAGGCTGAAACCCATGTCATCATCTGATTCCTCAGCAGGCTCTTCCTTCTTTTCTTCCTCCTTGGCAGCGGCAGCACCACCACCAGAAGCAGCAGCAGCACCAGCTGCAGGAGCAGCAACAGCAAACTTGCTAGGATCCTGCAACCCGAAAATAAAGTAACACGAAGATCAAATACAATTTTATGTATGAAAATATGTGTAACAATGTATGATATTGACCCTACTACCATTGCACTTTGTAGCAAGGTAAAGACATTCCATATACCATAAGAAATGTTAGTGAATAGAGAATTCAACCACAAACCTTGAGGTACTCTTTAACTTTCTCAGCCTCAGGGAAGTCATAGTCGGTTTCAAGAGCAATAGCAAGGACATTCTTGTACCCATTAATGAACATGTGGGGAGCAGCAGCCAAAGTCGGGTAGGAGATAGCAAGACATAGAGATGTGACCATCGAGACACCAGATGCAAACTTTGCAAGAAGGTCCTCCTCAGTAAGGTCAAGCACTTCAGGGCTGAATACAGACCCATTGTCATAAACAGACTCGATGGCAAGACCGTATGAGAAGGGCCTGATTCCAAGCTTTGCAAGAAGAGCTGCCTCAGAGGAACCCACCTTATCACCCTTCTTGATAAGCTCGACAGCAGTGATAATTTCGACTGTACCCTTGTTAATCTTGGTAGGGATGTTAAGCACCTGAAAGGAGAAATAAAAGTTAAAAAGAAACTCACCATCATAAGAAAGAGTTACTGTCACCACATATAAATGGCAAGAACCTGGAAGAAAGATGTCTGGGATGGGTCAAGACCAGTGTTGCCAGGTGGGACAACAACATCAATTGGAGCAACCAAACCAACACGAGCAGGAGCTCCAACCTGTTCAAATTATCAAACTTGTCAATGACAACCAAAAAGAAGAATCAAGTAAACAATTTACACAGAGACTAGAACAAGTCTACAAGCGACTTAACAATACACTAATCAGCCAGTTAAATTGTTAAACCTACTCAGAAACATTGCATCAAGTTCAATACAGCATAGAATCACAATTGAATCACCAAATAAATATGAATAAAGATAATAAGTGGACATCTCCAAAAACCATTATCTTGGTAATTATTCGCTATCATATTCTATAAGCATAATGCATTAAAGGACTTGAGAAAACATATCTTAAATTATAATCACCAAATCCCATACTATACCTAGCAAATTACAACCATATCACACTTTCACAGTCGCCATATCTCACGGTCACCATATCACACTCTCACGGTCGCCATATCACACTCTAATGGTCGCCTGTGTTATTGGCATAACAGGTTTTGGACTACATAACCATAACCAATTATTCTAAAGTTGGTCGCCAGAAGAAGAATCCCAAATATGGCATCCAACATGAATAGGTGAGAAAATTCCTATCCAACACAGTTCCATTAACAATAGAGGTTCCAAATAAACTAAAAAAACCAACACTTTCCAAACACCAATAATTCCAATTAAGATGCACACAAGTAATCTGGAAACTATTTCACAATGTGTAACTAATATAAAGTAGTGAAGCATGATTAATTATACAACAAACATTACTATAAACACCATTAATCCCCATTAAGATGCACACAAGTAATTCGAAAAATATTTCAGTGTGTAGTAGTATAATGTAGTGAAGCATGATTAATGATACAACAAACAATACCATAAAACATCACCTCAACTTAATATCAAACAACAAAACCCAATTCAAAAAACATACAACAAATGATATAATAATAACTTGCAAAAACACATCTAAATTAAAAAAAATTAAGAATATACCTTGTACTTGGAAATCTCCTCTCTAACTTCCTTCAAGTCACCCTTAGTAAAGATCAACCCAACATTACCCTACACCCCAAAAAACCATTAAAAAAAATCAAACATTAAATCATAAAATATTATTCGTCCCAAATTCAAAAAAAAAAATTACAAACATACCACCAAAAGTTGCTCAAGTTTACGCAAATTATCATTCCCAGTTTTCTCAGCATGAAGACGAATTGATCTCTTCATCATAGTATTCTTTCCCATAAGAACAACAGAATCACCCCTTAAACCACTTCGAATACCTTGAAGCTGATTCGAACCCACGTTGTCTGCTGAAGCAATGAGAACTTGACTGAACTCATCGAGAAGATTACATAGTTTCTGATCGTAGGCGATCTTCTTCTCTGCCTTAGTTGGTTTCACCGCCATTGTTGTTGATTAAAAATTGAAGCTTTTTTCGAGAAATTAGGGTTTATGTCGTAAATTGTTTTGGGGTTTTTTGAAAAAGAAAAACAAAATCGAGGGCCAAGACTAAGCGATGAAGAAGTGCTTTGTCAAGGCGGACAGCGAGGTGGCGCCGTCTCTTTAACCTCTGGAGATTTTGCTGTGGAATTTGGGGGAGAAGAGAGTTTCTATAAACCCTAGAATTTGGTTTTTACAGCTACGAAAAAAGTGAGGATGTTGATGAGAGGGTTTTTATAGTTGGAAGATGGAGATGAGGAGAGAGATTAGGGTTTTGACCTAGATCTGACGGTTTGGGGTTTTTTTTTATGGTTATGATCCGATGGTTGTTTTGGACATAAAGTGTGTGGGTTAAGTCCCATTAGAAGGGACTTGAACTATGAGATTTAATAACTATAGAATCTAAGGCCCAATTTTGATTTGGTATTCCTAGATTTAAAATTCGAAGATGGGAGGTCCAGCTCTCTGACATTCGGGTTCGAGTTGAAATTTATGACCTGTTTATGTGAACACTGAACAGGGCGGGTTCGAGATTTGGGGTGTTGCCCCATTTTTGTAAATAGATCGATCTGAATTTGGCCCAAAACGATATGATTGTCGGCCTTACATTTGGGCGTAAGCTTTTTTCTTACTCATTTGAAGCTATTTATTTCGTAAACTAGTTATTAGGCCCGAGTTATGCCCCGGGTAAGAAATAATTTTATTTATTAATATAATACTTTATGATAATAACAATAAATACAACTTAGGGCCTGTTCACTTCGGCATAAAACAGCTGAACTGAATTGAACTGAATTGAACTGAACTGAACTGGTCTGAACTGAACTGAATTGAACTGAACTGAACTTAAATGAATAGTGATATGTGAGAGTAAAAGTATTGTCAAGAGCTGAATTGAACTGAACTGGTCTAAACTGAACTGATCTGAACTGAATTGAACTGAACTGAACTGAATTGAACTGAACTGAATTGAACTGAACTGAAAATAAGCTGGGGAGAACAGGCCCTTAGCCTAGTGGTTAAGACTTTAGTATATGTACTTGAGGTCTCAGGATCAAAACCTATACTACGCAATTTCTAATTTTTTTTATTATACATAGATTACATGAACTAAAACTCTCTACGGGTAGTACTATTATGAACTAAAACTCCCTAGGGGTAGTACTGTAGTGGTCAACACTACTCTTCAAATGGTATCATGCATACATAATTATTTTAATGAACATGCAAATTTATTTACTGTTAAGGATGCAAGTGATATGTTTAATAACATGAACTAATTACAACACACATTTGTAATTTTGTGGAAACATGGATCACTAAGAGATGTTAGATGAGATGGTGATTCTTTGAAAATCCTTACATAAGGTATGGGGTTCACTTTATTGGTTAACATACACGTGGCAAAATCTGGTGGCAGGAGGAGGGTGCCACGTGGCACATCGTCGTTGTTACACAAGCCTTTTAATATATTTGTATAGATTATGGTCATTTAGAGGTTTCAAATGAGCAACAGGCAAAAAAAAAATGTTGAGGTTTAGGGAGTTTTCATGATTTCGTCACCCGAATTCTTATGAATTAGTCTAAATTAAATTTCTTTAAAACGTTTTTTAAAAAGTGAAATTTCAAAGGTCAAACACATTTACAATTGGTATTATAGAAAAATAAGATATAATCAAGCAATATCATATCAAATGCGTCTTCAAATAAATTATAATGAACCAGGACAATCAATACAACATAATCCATTGCCGAATCAAATAACTATTGATGGGGTAGATCTTTCAATCTAACAAAGTATGGGAAATAACATTTGTGCTCTGACCTAACCTTAACTTGTAAGGCTTCTACTTCCTTGGTCTAGTATCTGCATCTTAAGCTTTTGGGAGTACTGCGTAAAGGGTGAGGATAATCTTTTAGATTTCATGGAGATGGTTAATCAAATGGGTTTAAATAAATGCACTAAGAAACTATGCAATTAGCTCAAAACGCTTGCTCGTTTAAATAAGCTTTTGGGAGTAATGCGTAAAGGGTGAGGATAATCTTTTAGATTTCATGGAGATGGTTAATCAAATGGGTTTAAATAAATGCACTAAGAAACTATGCAATTAGCTCAAAACGCTTGCTCGTTTAAATAAGGATTTTCAATCGTTTAAATCGAGAAGTTTATGAGTAGATAGGGAACCGAGCTCTAAGCAAACAGTCTTCACACAACGTACATTTTTTGCATTATTTTACAATCCTAATTTAGCCATATAGTAGATACATTGGTTAGTCCATTTGGGAGTTGTGGCATGTAATTCTTAAAATATCGACGTTGGAGAATCATATACTTTCTTTTTTTTTTTTTTTTTAACTTGCAAGTAATAAAATAAAAAAAAAGGAAGAAGTAGTAAGATTAGATAACTCAAAAGAAAAATCTATCTATACCATCAAATCATCCTTTTATATTGAATTCATAGTGAACTGTAATTTCACTCGAATTTTGAATTTCTATTTTCTTTCATCATGCCTACTTTATTATTTAGTATCTTCTAATTCATACAAATTGTATTCCAATTGCTCAATTTGATACCTCATGTTATTACTCTACATCTCTCCAGTCCAAGTACCTCCACTTCACAAGAATAATAAAGACATATAAAAAAAGTTTATTACATCCTCCATTATATTTTAAATAATATACTGTGTAAAATTACATTATTTATTGATCAATTTTGACTCCAATTTATCGCATGATATAAAGAAAAAACATAGTCAAGTGAAATCTTGTTAGATTTATCTCAATGCATATTATTAAATTCTAACTTTTTAATATTTTTTTACGTGTGCACAACTAAAAATATTAATGATTAAAGAAGCTCGTTGAATTTCGTAAAATAACAAATGTTTTATTTAAAATAAAACGGAGGAGATATTATTTTTGCTATTTTACATTTCTACTAAACTTTAGAGAAAAAAAAATAGTTTCCTCAAATATTTTTACAAATCTAATATTCCCCCGGGAGAAAAATAATAGATGGAGGGAAATAGAAAAAGAGTCAAGCACATGAAAACGAAATCCCAAAGGATGAGGAGTTAGCTCATGTGGTAGAGCACTTCCCTCTGATCCTTGAGGTCAGGGGTTCGATCCTTACCCCCAACATTATGTTGGGATATTTCCTTAGCATGCTTTGCATGCTTTACCAGCCAATGTGCTGGTAGTTCCTACGAGGCTAGTAGCTTTGGTAGGGGTTAGCCCTTGGGCTGACTTAATTTCCCAATCAAAAAAAAAAAATAAATAAAATGAAAACGAAATCCCAACTTCCATTTCTTAACGACTAAACTCTTCTCTCTCCTCAAATCGATTTTTCTCATCAATGGCTTCTATCGGAATTACATCATATCGAGATCGAACGGCGGAATTTCGATCTTTTTCAGAAACATTGAAGAAAATCGGCGGCATTTCCGCCGTCGATTCTGCCGGAAATCATCCTTCAACGTCGATTTATTCGCCGGAAAAAACTGCGGCGTCGTTGTATAGATCGGAATTCAACACTAAAGCTTCTCGAATCGGGTTAGGTATCCATGAAGCTAATCGGAAAATCGCCCGCCTCGCCCAATGTAAAGTTTTTCGCTGATGACCTAATTTTTTTTCTCTGTTTTTTTCGTCATGTAATTCGATTGATTTTGAATTTTGCGATTATGAGCTGTTTATATATTAAATTGCTATGAAATTTAGGGTTGTTGAAATTTTAGAATATTTGTTTTTGATGGCTTGTGATATTTTGATTTGATAGTTTAGGTTTTCTAGGAATTTATGGACTAAAGTAAGGAGATATATGCTGAGAGTGAGTGATTGTTTGGAATATGAACATGTAGTTGATTATTACACTCTTTGTCCGAAAATAATAGTGACATAGAACATGTTTATGAGTATGTATATTGGGATTTGGGATGTCCAGATTAAGTTTTGTCCAACTTTTTATGTAGTGGTAAATCTTGAGTAGTGTTTCGTGATACTGTCGCTTTATTTGATTGAGGTAAAGATGGTAGGAGGGATACGATTAGTATAATGGGTTTGGAAACATGCAAAATGCCCTAAGTAGGATTTAGTTGGAGATTATGAACATTTTGGATGGAGGGAGTATGAGATTTGAATTCTAAGCTGATGTAAGTAGTTGGTTGTGCTTTAGGTGGGCGTGGGCTACTTTGATAGGATAATGTGTAGCTGAAGGCCGAAGCGGATTAATATGTGCTTAATAATCAAGGGTATCCGAGAAGTATATAAGAAAGATCAGTGTTTACTGGACTAAATAGTTCGAAGGGTTAAAATGTGCCCTGATTAGTGAGTACCTTTTCGGGGTTCATTACTCTTCATTCTATCGCAATATATGTGGACCATGTGGTAATTCTGACACTCAAATGGGTATGGACACTTAAGACACTTCCAGAATTAGGCTTTTTTAATACTATCATATATTTCTGAATACAAATGAAATCATCCTTGTCCCTATGTCCACTTCGTAGCTTTTGACATTTGTAAGTTGTAACTCTACCATGCTATCCTAAGAGTTTTCCATTTAAGACTCTTGGATCCTTACCCATTTCCGACACTCAAATCGGCAATCATCATGTGAGGAAATAATTATTTTGGTGTATGCAGTATGTGATGCAGATTTGTAGCCTTACTGCCTTACAGACATAATGTGTGTTGGTTATGATTGATGGATGGTAAAATGAGTTGAGGGTATTTGCTTGAGGATATCTTTAATCAAATAGATGCTAGAAGCAAAACAATAGCAACCATATTAATCCCACTGAGACGAACCCTGGGGAGGTTTGATTCGTAAGGCAAGAGGTTGACTTTTAGCACTAACCGAAGTTTTCTTGTAATTATACATTCATGCAGATCACTTCTAATGTGTGTGCACTTGCGTGTTTGTTTACATATGTGCTTGTTTCATCTAAAATGGGATGTTCTGTAACGGAGCATATAAAAAATGATGACTAAGGGATTTCTTAGATTTTAAGTTTCCTAGGGAGCCTGGTGGGGGGAGCATGTCAAGGTAACATATCACTGTTTTCATCATTCACCAAACCATCTTCTCCAATTTAAGTTGTCAATGTGCTATTTGCAACTTGCAAGGATTGTATTATCTTCGTATAGAACTAGTTATTAGTGTGTTGTTACAATGACATATCTGCCTTCAGGGTGAAAGTCATATATATATATTCATGATGTTACTGAAATGTACTATAAGAAAAGCTGGTGTTCAAGTCTCTTGTAACTTTGTTACTCTTTCACAAGTCTCTTGTGAACCAAGGGTCCCGTATATAACCTTTGACTTATGATCAGATATCGATCTGGTTAGCATGACATTAACTAAGCAGATTTTATAGAAGCTTGGTTTCACCTTCCAAATTCCACCTCTTTTAAAAAAAATTATTTTATTTATCTACTTTTATAATGCTTACAAGTTAATATACTAAGTCATTAGAAGCAGATAATATATGTCAGTGATCATTTAAATTTTATACTAAATTTTAGATCTTATTCATATTTGTTTTTTAGTGGAAAAAAAGTCTTCAATGTTCAATGATCCTACGGTGGAAATTCAAGAGCTAACAGCCTTGATAAAGAGTGATATCACAGCACTAAATGTAGCAGTTGTAGATCTACAAAATCTTCAGAGCGTTGAGACATCTAGTAGTTATTCTGATGATAAGGCCGTTCATGCAAATGCTATATGTGATGACATAAAAAACAGACTAATGGCAGCTACAAAACAGTTCCAGGAAGTATTAACCGCCAGAACACAGGCAAGTCTTATGTGGAAGTTTGAAATTCTGTGATCTCCTTTTTTGTTGTTGTTATAAAGAATTGTGTATTTTCTTTCTACTATGCAGAATATCAGGGCCCACGAAACCAGGAAACAGTTATTTTCAGCTAATGCATCAAGAGACAACCCGTTTCAGCACCCCACCAAACCCATAACTGAGCCACCTCCATGGTCAAATTCATCAAATGTTTCTGCATCTATGGAACCCACAGTGTCAGTAATTTTATCCAAACTTTCATACACCTGCTGTGTTCACAATGCCATTGCATATCAGTATATCACTACAACGATTTCTAGCATTGCATCTGTCGTAGGCTTTGATTCCATTATAGGCCTTTTTCTAATATTGTTGTGTTTTGCCCTGCAGAACACCATCAAGTGGAATCCAGGCAGGGAGTCAACTCAGGTGATATTTTTAACCAGTATCATTAATGAAATCATATATAATTTGCAGGGGAAATCCTCTACTCATTACTATGGTAATGGGTGATAATGGAATTTGGAAATTTCCATTTCCATTCAAGATCACCTCTAAAGCGGTAATTGATGGTAATGGAATTTGATGAAAAAAATCACAATTTTTTGGGTGTGGAAAAACATTGCAATAAATATTGACATAATACTTTTGTACAAAATAAATGTAACTTGATTACCATTACCTCCAACTATTACCATCTACCTCATGGGCCGTTAAGACTAACAGATTAATATGGATCATGTATTTCCACTTTTATCAATTTGGACATTTTGGAGATTTTGCTGGAATAGTAACCATTAACTACTTATAATCGTATTGTGTTAAGGCAGGCGGAGGATGGGTACTGAGACTATACCATCCAACAACATGGAAATGTCTATGCTACAGCAGGCTGCTCCTGAGCAAGTGAACTATTCACAAAATCGTGCCTCAGCTCTTCAGAATGTGGAATCTACAATCTCAGAGTTAAGTGGAATCTTTACTCATCTGGCTACAATGGTGGCACAGCAGGGGGAGCTCGCTATTAGGTTGGTCTTGTAACTATGATTGTCACACCTTAATGTAACGCCTAATTTGATACGGCTTTACTGATTTAGAAATGGAAATTATAGTACATGAGAATCTCTAGGTTGCTAATCATCCAAATTCTTTTTGCTGTTTAGTCATCCATATATTTCAAACATTTGCATTGAGTTTGACTTTAAATTGATCATAATTTGTATCATCTTTCTTTTGTTGCGATTAGGATTGATGATAACATGGAAGAATCTCGGACTAATGTGGAAGGTGCTCACAATGCTTTACTAAAACATTTGACCCGTATATCTTCAAACAGGTCATTGCTTATCAAACTATTTGCTGTTCTAATATTGTTCCTAGTGGTGTTCGTCTTCTTCATCGTCTAGTATGAGTTTCATAACCAGGCTCGTAACATTCTATATTTAGCTTCCGTTTTGAAATACCAATTCTTTTGGCACTTCTAAGGATGTATCGCAATGTCATGTAAATAGAAATAGATAATTGTATTTGATTTGAGAGAAGCAATTCTACAGCGTATATAACGGATTAAGGGCATATTGGAACCAATTCCTCCTTTCTTACGAGGCTGTATGCACTTGTTTATGTGTTTATAGAGTGTATTTTTTGGTTGATTAACCTTTGGAGTGACCGTTCTTATGATTTCTGTTATACAGTATATTCTGTCTCAGCGAAAGTACAGGCACCTTATTCTTTGAAGCTCTAATATGATGCGTGCAGCAGGCACCAGAACCAAAACCAATCTATACCAAAAGTTAACATAACTAGAATGTGACATGAATTAAACCAAATGATTCATCATTTAGATATGATCTGAATTAAACCTGACCTCACGTTATTTTCACCTCTACATACAATAATCGTTGTGCTTTAAAGTCCATTAAGGTTGATTATAGCTAAGCACCATAACTATTTTTACCAAACAAGAAAATGAGAAAGAGGCTAGGGATTGGGACCCACATAAGTATCGATTACCAAAATATCCTTTCTTTAGGGTTTGTTATGTTCGACTTATTTTGTCTTATTTTATAAGAACTTTTAAAATCTTATTTGATCTTATCTTTTTCTGAAATGAGTGCAGATAAGTTAACAGAACATCTTATCTGAGGTTATCAGATCTGATCTTATATAAGTTAAAATAAGTTGAACAGAATGGACCCTTAATCCGCTCGCTTGTTTGATGATAAACAATTTAATGTTCAAACATCTCTCATTGAAAAAATGTTTTTAGTTATAAGACTTGATAATTCTAATGTCCAAAAGCTCGGGAAAAGCATAAAAAACAGAGTCCATATCTCTTTGCTTTGCTTTAATCTTTAAATGTATCCAATCGTTTGTTTGAGAATCGGCCACTTTCCTCTAAATGGAAGGGCATTAGTTGCTTTTCTACTTTGACAATTTCGTGCGTTTGTACGTGCTCAGAAACTTGAAAACTCGATGTGATTACTTCACATCAATGAATCAACTGTGAAATCTGATGTGCCAGAAATGCTATGTGCAATTGTGCACTAAACTAATGCCATGCTTTATCATGTTTCCCTCTTTATGATGTCCCCGAGATTTTTATCACTAATGAATGTTTAATTCCTTCGGTGCTACCAAAACTTTGTTGTCGATAAATCATCACAGGAGGGAATTTGCTTAGTGTTTTATCAAATGTCAAATTTGAATAAAGAGTTGCTGCGTTGTTGGTGTTTTTGTGGAGCATGAAAAAAGAGAAACAAGAACTCGATCATGAATACTTATTTTTTTCCACTTTCTTTTTTCATTAGAAAAATCATGAACTTGTTTTGTTCGACAAAAATTAGGATGATAATAATATCTTAGTTTAACTAATCAATGGGTATTCTTAAATTGTGACCTTGTAAGAAGATTACGGTTTTGCAGAGGGAGAGAGCTTGGTGATTGAATAGGATACAACCGGCAAACGACTCTTTTACATTGTGTTTGGTTTAGGTCATATTGAGGTGGGAGATGAGTAATTGGGTGTGGCTTGAGCTTGTCAAATTTTGGATCTATTGTCAATAAATTTACTGGTTGCGTTTGGTGAGGTCGATTTATAACGTAGTTACTTAATTTAGGTTACATTCGAGTTATCGAGTATGATTCAGGTCAGTTTTGCTATGTTCTTAGAAATGACCCACGAGACATTAGATAGCTTGGGTAACAATTGGTACATGTGTTGGCTACATTGATGAGATTACTAACCCAAACTATAATCCTGAATTCATCGCCAATGTCCATTCTCATTGCAAGTAATAGAGATATATTAAGGGTATTCTTGTAATTGTACTCTTGTATAATATACTATATATATGAGTCCCAAGCATCCGTATTAGGGTAAGCTGTATCATTATCTTCACATGGTATCAAGAGCAAGAAATATTTGATCTTTCAACCCTATTCACGTTTCTTGCCTCGCTTCCGCTCGTATTGCCGATTCCCATCAAACAACGATGACTTCCACTGTCTCCATGGCATCCTCGACGCATGCTCCATCCTCATCGGTGCACCCGTATTAGGATAAGTCGTATCATTATCTTCACCGCAAGCCCTAATAGGCTAGCAATACTAGATCTTGAAGTGAGTTGATTCTGATGCTCAATTCCAATAGTAAACATAAAGACTCTTTTTCGCATTGCTATATGCTAGATGCATTGAACTAGATCATATATGAAAGTTCAAGATAGGATTTTGTTTAAATGCTGAAGTATTTTGTCTTGCAACTTTTAAATTTATGTAAAACAGTATTATTCTATTGGGTAGTAATAGGGAAAGAGAACTAGTAAGAACAAAATCAAAATCATAATAAAAGTTGAAATATGACTTTTGCGTTGAATGTTGTATGTTTCTCTTTCTGAAGTCCAACATTTGTTAGCACTAGAAAATGTTGAACTAAATTTTTTTGCACTAAGCAGACATAATAGTGCTAGAATGATTGCGAATGGAAACTTGAGCTGATTGTGTCTGTCATAGTGCTCTATCTAAATCGTTTCTGTTAAATTCCATTATAATGCCTAAATTCACATGCTCTTCTTTTAGGCTTTTACTTCCCCATTTGCTTCTGCTTTAAGATTCTAGCTTCTCATCACGTGTGATGTAAAATTCACTTTGCTAGTGCAAGGAAGTCCTTTCAATTTTCAACCCACCTAATCGTCGCCTTGTAATATAACCTTCAGGTCTATTCAACTTATTTTTGCTGAATTTTACGTACTTTTCATTAATCAATCTTGATTTATCTGAACTTTATTTAACCTTTATGAACTTTACTTATTTTTCTAACCAATCTAATTTTCTTTTAAAAATTTATGAGCAATTTATTTTTCAAATTTTGGAAAATAAGTAAATCTAGTGTTTTTCTACCTCTAGATATGAGCTAGCAAGGAATTATAAAAAAAAAGAAAAAGATATGAGCTAGCAAGGAAGTACTGTATAAATTACCTAGTGTGTCTATATTCCTTAAACAACTGACACATGATATATACAAAGACTTCAGAAAATGAGCAAAAGTTACTTAAAATAAGCAAAAAAAAAAAAAAAAAAAAAAAAAAAAAGCAAAAAGTCCAGTTCTCACTATAAAAGAGAATTCTCGTGGGAATCTCCAAAAGTATATTAAATTATTAAATTACTATATCAAAAAATTTAATATTGAAAAACAAAAGGATTTGATGCTGGTGCTATACTTCATAAAATCGAATCGAATCTCATCTATTTGACTGTCCTTACGACTCCGTATGCAAATTCTACTATCGTTACAACGAGCGCCACACGATATATATATCTTGTATTTTCTTAGTCCATGGGTCCGTGCAAGATCTTGTTTGCCGTATATGGTCAGTCATACTTTCTCAGTCCATGCAATCTCCGTAACAGCTAGAATTCATAAAGAATTTAGGGTAGTGCATTATTAACTACCCATCCAAATCCAACTACCATGAGTAAAGACCAAAGAGTTTGGATGGTGAAGAATAAAGTTGTAGTAGTGCTGTGCATACAGTCATGCTTCGATTGGACTAATGAGGTTGATGATAAGTTTGGTTCATGTGTTTATGGGCCTCAAATTGCCTAATCTTTATCAACGTAACAACAATGCCAGCATTAGTATTTTTGTAATGCATGCTTACCCCGCTCTTTCTTATCATTGATATACACAAAGGATTCGTACATTTAGCAGTCTATTCATTGGTTCGATGATATGGTTTCCTATCTCTCACATGAGAGATCGAGGTTTAAATTTTGTTGGAAGCAAAATTTCAATATTGTTGGAAAGAGAGGGGTTTGAGGCTTGTTGGGCCTCTGGGTGAGTGGCCCTTTGCGAGGACAGCCTAGAGGAAATTCATCTTTCCACGGGTTCCTGAAAGGGGGCCAAAAAAATGGTTTGCCAATTGTCATGAAAGTGCTTGTTCAAGATTTTTAAGATCTTGTGACAAGTTTAGGATATTCTATTATTGGAAACACATTTGTCTTCTTCTAGTAAATGTTAGTTCCCTAATTTTCTTCTTTCATCTAAGTAAGTTGTTTTGGTAATAAGTTGATTTCAATTCCAAACATTTAGGTATGTTACTTTTTACAAGATACACAAAGTTATAACTTATAATGCAGATCACTCGTTATTAATTAGGGAATAGGGATACTCTAGTAATTTTTCGAACTATCATGCCGAAACGTTTAGCTAAGAAGAGTTAGTCTTGTTCTTTTAAACAGAGAGAAACTGAATTAAAATGAGCTGAACTGTATAATTAATTTCTAGAAATATAATAATTTATTATAATCAGTAGTTGTTAACATAATACTATCAATACTAATTATTATTATTTATTATTTTTATTGAATTGTTGTTGTTGGTGTTGTAGATAATAATAAAAATACTTTTAATTCTAAAATATAATAATAATAACAAAAATAATGATAAAAATAATAATTATAATATTAATAATAATATGAATAATAATAACGATTATAATAGTAATATTTAAAACAAAAAAAAAAAAACAGTAAGTTAAACTGAACTGAACTCAAAATAAGTATAAAAGAACAGGGCCTTATACTTTTTAAGGTTGACATAGGTATTGTTATACACTATTTTATATATTTTTCACTATTGTACTTTCTAAAATTACTATTCAAATACCCATCATTGTGATAATCTCTTGTCAACATAACTTGTATATTCAAATTACGTAAATTATTTCCTTTATCATTTAACATCTTCAAATTTCACCTATTAAGTAAATAAAACACTTCTTTGATGGGAGAGAATTTCATAGAAAGTGCGTGCGAAAATTCCACTCTTTGTTGACATTATTGTAATTTCCATTCAAGCAACTTTACAATTAAGTTAAAATCTCATCAACATCACTTAAACATAATATTTCAAATCTCATCAACATTGTGTATCAAAATTCAAAACTTCAAAGGTCGATTCGAGCTTAGTGTCCATATACCTCGATTCACCTTTACAATTAAGCTAAAATCTCACCAACTATGATTTGGTCCATCTCATTAACCCAATAAAGTATAAATAGGATATGTGCTACTAAAACTATATAAATTATTAAAAAAGACGGTTTAATTTTAATATAAAAGTAGATCTAGTCACTAAATGAATTAAATTAATCACCGAAAGAAATTAACTTAATCGTACTGGACTACTTTTTTTTTTTTAATATTAGATTTACCATTGCCTAATTTTAATTTGAAAGTAGGCAATTTCTAATACGACGGACTCCTAAAACAATTATGCATAGTGATGTCATTTCAAAGAACTATTGCACATTAAGCAGTCAATCATTCCTCAAATTCTAAATTATAGTATCTCCATTTGTAACCAAAAAAAAAGATCCTTTTTTTTTAGTGTGTGAACTTATCTGATATAGAGTATCCAATATTTAAGATGAGATTAGACTACTAAACATGGTCTTCCAAAAGCGCTTTTTGTTTTCTATTTCTTTTTCTAATGATTATAAATGGTCCCTGCGTGACTGCGTATGAGAAATGCCTGCATTATAGAATTTCATTAATTAATCCCTTCTTTTTTCTTCCTTTTCTTAGTTTTTTTTCTCCATCTTTTTTCTCTTTCTCATCCCCACATCATCAAATTCGCCGTGCTTGTGCTGTTTGGTGAGTATTCATTACTCAACTGTTTTTATCAAAATTGTTAAAATCGAGATTCTAGTTTCCGAAGCGGAAACGACCTTTATAATCGAATTGTAGAATAAGATTCTACAAACACGTATAATTAAGATATTAAACTCAATCTTTATTAAATATGCTAAAATTATAAGTTGAAAGACCTGCAAATTGAAAAAAATAGTTAACCTACTATTTTGGCAATAACTAACAATATATATCTATTATTTGTTTTGTTAGCATGATTTAGATCTGCGAGTTTTTCGCTAGTCAACAGAAATGTATAAAATTCGTCTAGAATTGTGAATCGAATCGTATACCATATTTTGAATCGTAAAATAGTAAGATTTTAAGATTTGAATAATGATTTTAATAATTGGTTTTTATTTTAAACATAAATAATTGTGAGTAACAATCACACTATAACTTGTAGTATAACATTCCAAAACCACCACTTCTTTTGCATATAAAAACTCAAATGCCATTGAAACAAATGACAAAAATGACATTAGATTCATGATATTATTTGTATAATCTATTTCATTTTTGTTGGAGAATGTGTCGTTATATACGTATGAAATTTTGTTATATACTCCCTCCGTCCCATAATATAGTGCCTATTTCATTTTTGGTGGTCAAACTTTAAAATCTTTGACCGAATATTCTCATTTATATATATAAAAAAACATATTCATGTAGGATCTTGTTAGATTCGTCTCAATGTGTAGTTTCATAATATCGACTTTTTATATTTTTTATTAATAAAGAATTGAAGATATTAAAGGTCAAAGTTACGTTTTGGAGACCGTGAAAAAAGAAACAAGCACTATATTATGGGACGGAGGGAGTAATAGGTTATGGTGTAACATAAAACACCTAAGCACCCTTATTATAGCTATCAACATAAAATATTTTAGATAAGTAAACTAATTTGAGCCTTTTTGTTATTACTCCATTGTTTATGTTTTAAAAAGAATGAAAAGGTTAAGGATTGATGCAGGGGAGGCAAATAAAAGCACGGTCCAATGCCTAACTAATCACGCCCAGTATCATTGGCAATCATGTTACTAGAGATTAATTCGAGCAACCAAGAAGATTGTCTGTTAATTTCTAGACATTATTTTACCAAAAAATGTTAAAAGAGGCACTAAAATTTTAATATAAAAGTAAATCTAGTAACTAAATGAATTAAATTAGTTACTAAAAGACATTAACCTAATCACTATTGGACTAATTCTCTTTATAATAATGGACTTACCATTGCCTAGTTTTAATTTAAAAGTAGGCGGTGTTTTACAAGGCAAACTCTTAGGCATCGTTTAGTTGTATATAGGAAGTCATACTTCCTAGAAAGTTATTTTTTCCATTTTGGAGGAAGTAGAACTTCCTAGGAAGTGCAAATTCCCATGATTTTGCCAACCAAACAACTTCATATAATTCTACTTTCTAGGAATTTGCACTTCTCATGATTTATTTTGTCAACCAAACAAGGCTTTATTTTACTTAGCCAAATACCGAAAAAGGTAAATATAAAGTTGTATTATGAAGAACTAACCTGAAAATGGGTGATGTTGAAACAAATATAATTTTAAGATTAGCATGATTCAAATTCAATTTGAACAAAGGTAAAATGTACAACTTTAAGAGCTACTAAAAACAATTAAGAGTTGTTTAACTACTAAAATTTTCATATATCGTAGACTTGTTTGAGATATATTATAGATGTGATTAATTAACCTAGTAATACGTACCTCCGATTTCTAAAAATTCTTTCTCTTTGACATTTTTTTGTTATTCACAAATTTTACTTTGATCATAGTTTGTGATTTATACATAACGAAAAACATAGTCATTTAAAATTTTATTAGATTTGTCTTAATATCTACTGTAAATATATATAATAAACTTACTCTTACTGTAAGTTTTTCATTTGTTCTTCAGCTCATACTGTGTAACTATATTTATATTGACTTAAGTTAGTGCGACTAGATTCATCATTTAGTGCTCCCAAATCATCTACATTACAAATTAGGTAAAACATAAACATGAAATAATATCGTAAATGGAATATTTGGTAAGCGTAACCCTGTAGAATGTAGATATGTTAGGTGAGAAAGAGAGAAGAGAGAGGGTGTAGTAGTAGCCTAATTATTCTTGACTAACCTACTCCGTAGGGACATGCAAGAAATTGGAATAATGGTTAGGATTCTCGGAGCGTTAACATAAGCACTAAATATATTTTTAAAAATAGTATAAATATTAGAATGAATTTCAAAATTATGAGTCAATCGATATAATTAATGTTTAGATTAATTTAATATTTTCATTTTTAGTTATCTTATTTAGTGATGGTCACTGGTGCGAGCTGGGCTGAGATCTCACGGTCCAGGACTGGACTGTAAAATTCATAGGTTGGGCGGGCAGGTTCGCAGGCTGAAAAATCTTGGCCCACATCGATTTGTTAGCGGCTTTCACGGTCCGAGAAGCGAATCTGGCGGTTTGTGAATCTGGTGGGCTAGACCGGGCTGGCGGGCCGACATGAGAATTTTTTAAAAAAATTATTGAATCATTGAAATTATTCATAATTGTTATATAAAATCTTTAAAATAAATTGAAATATATACAATTATTAATATTAATGAACAATTTCATTATTTTAAAATTTGATTAAATTATAATATGTGCAATTTGATTAAAATATATACAATATGATTAAAATATACACAATTTGGTTCAATATTTACTTGGACTGGGCTGGTCCGGTTCATGGTCCGGGTTGGCGGTTTTAGTAGCGGGCTTTAGTGGGTTGGGCTCAAGAAACCTGGCCCACGACCCATTCTCCAATTTCACTGTTAGAGTTGGGTTGGACCGAGCTTTTTGCCGACCTGACCCATACGGCCCACGAGGTGGGTTGGGCTGGATTAGCCTGCACGATTGACCATCTCTAATCATCCTTATCTAACACTCCAAGAACACTTATTAGCTTTTGCGTAATTTCAATTTCAGGTTCACAAAAGTAGTGATAGGAATCCAAGTCCCTCTATGACTATAAATCAGTGCAAACTATTTCATGGGATGGAGCCTAAAAAAACTATTAGTAATTCATCAATATTACTTACTACTAATCATTACATCTTCCACTAAACACCAAAGTTAAACTCCTATTAATTGATTGATGGCAAAGTTGATGATATTCCTTTGGGAAAAAAAGTTATGATGCTCAATCACTAAGAAGAATACCTTTATTATTTCATGCTACGCACTACAAAACCTTGGGTCATGTCTACATTTTCTAGGCATATACTCCTCAAAACCCTCATCTTTTGTTCTTCCAGATATTATTGAAAAATATGTATTCCACTTAGAGAAAGAATCTAAACTTAATACTCCATTAACATAAGTAAATCCAAGTGTAAATTAAAAGATATGATTGTCATTAAAACCCCCAATATGATGAATAACTACTTTTTGTTCGTCTATTAATATAGGAATCAACTGGTCACATACGCGATACGACACAATCCCTGTTAGGTGGAGGACGATATAATTTCCGCTTGCTAGTGACTACTTTTTCCGTTTCGTTTTAAATGCAACAAATGAATTTTTTGTATCTCATAAATAGTACCCCTTTATTGCATTTAAAACGAAACGGATGAAGTATTATCATTTGTTTTTGGAATTAGAGTCACTTAAATCTCTAGGGATATACTTACTCCGTTCTAACAAGAATGCAATATTTGTATTTTTTAGAGTCGAATTTAAAAAGTATTGATTATAAATTCCCATCACTATATATATATATATATATATATATATATATATATATTATATATATATATATATATATATGGTCATGTGAGATCTTATTATATTCATGTTAATATTTAGTTTTAAAATAATTTTTTTTGATAATTTTTATTAATACGTAATTAAAGATATTTATGGTCAAAGTTGTACATTGGAGCCCATAAAAACTCAAATTTTGCATTTTTTTTGTGGAGTGGAGGTTAGTAAGACTTTATAATATGCTACTATAAACTATGTCAACTTTTTCCTCACAAAAAAAAAAAACAATGTTAACTTGACAAAGTTAGTTTAAAGTTTCTCTCCGAGCCTTTATCCCACACAAGGGGTATTAATGAGCCTAACGACTAGTTCGCAAACTATTCGAACTCAACTTAAAATTTTCTAGAGCCGAGTACAATAAAGTTCGATTCAAAATGTTCATGAGCAGTCTTGAAATATGTTTTACCTATATTCTCATATTATAGAAATGAAATGAAAACTTATACTTAAATAATGCGCAATACTTTTGAAAAACTCAATGTGAGTAGTCTAAACCTATTTATAGAATATATGTACGTAATAAGTATAATTTTTAATATAAGTTGAGTTTTAAGGTAAATTAAATTTTAGCTCGAAATAATCTGTTGAGGCATTAGATAAAATCAACTCCAAAACCAATATTCACATATCAACTGATAATTGGTGCATCAACTATTCGAAATATTGAGCTAATTGCCGATAATTGTATTTTACCAAATCGAACGTTCTAAATAATACTTCCGTTTTATATTATTTGCAACGATTTGACATAAAGTATGATTAAAAAATATCTAATCACGGCAAATAATATTAAACAGAAATGGTATAACTTTTGAGTTTTGATAAAAACAAAGGTAAAGTTTTATTGACATACGTTAGCATACGTTAAGGAGAAAGAGTATTTGACTTTTTTTCCTTTATATCAAATAGAAAATTTTCCCCCTTTAAGGGAGCTAATTACATAAGGCAGACATTAATGCAGATAAGATGGAATTGGATTTGAATAGATTTTATATAATACTAATAGTTAGTATTATCCACCAAAACTTTGTTAATTAATTAAAAAAATCGGATTATCCAATTAAGTTGTTGAACATCGAAGTTTATGGTGGTCAAAGAAGTAGAGAAGAAACAAAGATATGGTCATATGCTAAAGTGAATTTTTAAAGAGAGAATAAAGCACTGAATAACAACCCTCATCGTGTAATTAAAAGAACTAATCAAGAGTGATGATTAAATTTTATGGCTGAAATTGACAGAATTTTGGCAAGTACTCATAGTGAATCTATAGAAATCATGACTCGTGTTTTGGTTGCTTTTGTATGTAGGAAAGAAATTATTTGGATGGAACACGATACTCTTTATCAACTTATTGAGAAGATAAAAACTTTAGTCATAGTCAAATGTAATCTCTAAACCCTCTTCATATCTTGTAGACTCATGTAGTACTATAATTCCTTCAGCTTAGCCAAGCATCACTTTGTTATACTCTAATGTCTAAACCCTCCTCATAGGGAGAGCGAAAAAACTTCAATGAACTGGGATTACGATAATTTATTGTGCATCGGAAATTATATGATATAGTCAGCTTTTATTTAATATACTTAGTTTACGTTTGATATAGTCAGTTTTTATATGATATAATCACCTTTTACATAATCACTTTTTGTATTATAGTCAAAATTTTAATATATATAGTTAGTTTTCGTATGATATAATCGGGTTTTTTTCCTAATATAGTCAGTTTTTGTCTGATAATGTCAGTTTGGATGCACAATAAATTATTGTGAATTTGGTCTATTAGTACATTTTGGAGGAAAGATATAATTCCTTTTGAAAATATTACAATAATTATGAGACCGTATGAACGAGCGAATGTTGATTTTACAAAGACGCAGGCTTATTACTCTCCCATCACAATGTGAAACCCACTTCTAAAACTATTAATGTTTCTTATTCCACTCCTAAACTTAAACTATCAAACTTTATTATGGCTTCAAGGCATCAACAAACTAAAAATGATATGATCGTAATAGCCAGCTTTAGAGGTGATCATGAGTTGGGCCGGATTTTGGCAAAAAAAAGTAGCCCAATTCGAGCCAAAGTTGCGAGCCGGGTCAAAAAATCCGCGCCAAATAAAGCTTATTTCAGGCTAGGACGAAATTTGGCCTACTTTTTCAATAGGTTGCTCGCGTCCCAATGTTTTGCCAAAAATCTGCCCGGGCCGAGTCGAATCGAGTCCGACCGCGGGACGAAAAATCTTGCCCAGAACCTGTCCATTTTCGGGCGGGGGCGGACTCAACTTGATCACCTCTAGCTAACTAATACTTTCAACCTTGACAATAACATATCTCTTATTGCCTAAACCATTGCCCTTAGAAACAGTCTTTTGCTAGCAATCGAAAAGGGTGAAATATACTTTTATCGAATTAAGGTGATAATTTTTTCATTCTTAACATTTTGTATGGAAATGACTTCCATTCTCTATGAAAAATTGAGCTCTTAATTCATTGATGTTTCAATTTATCTGCTCGACTTACTTATATTAGGACGATGCAAATTGTGCAATAAATTGAATACATGGTATGAAGATAAGAAACATAAGTTTAGGTGTACACAATGTCAACAAAAAAAGATGTAAATGGGGCACATGAGGATAAGGCGAGTACCGAGCACAATATAAAATCCACATCCGCCCCCATCTTCACCAATGAGTACAATTTTCATCTCGATCCTACCCCACCATCCACAAAACCTCCACCCTATCTCCACCTAATCTAGACAAATGCTAGACGGATCTCCATCAAACCTGTCTCACTAACATCTCTAACTAAAAGTGAAGTAACCGAAACTAAAAAATTACACCTCCGTTTAAACCACTTTCACTAGTAAACTTTTTGCGAAAATGACCAAAACGCCCTCATTAAACGCGACGAGCTCCCCAGCAACTAGTACGACCCTAGTTGAGGTACAATATGAAATGGAGGAGAGGTACATAAATACAAACAGATAACCAAGGTAGTAACATTGAAGAAGATAGTATCTTCAGACTTCAATCTTGATAGTAATAAAATCAGAGAAAAAAAACACAGTAATGAAAGCAAACTGCAGCAGAAACTAACTCCATCCCTACTTATACAATAAATACTCAGCACTCCCTACTTTGTAGTAGTAGTAGTAACTACTTTAGTCCAGTAGTAGCCAGTAAGAGTGTAGGCAGTATAGTAGACTTTTTAATCTTCTCTTCCATTGGAGGCTGTCAGCCCAACTCCCACTATTTTATCTGCTCTCCTTTCACGCCGATTTTAAATAAAGACACTAATTTTATATCTTCCACCAAAAAACAACAATATTTTCAACGATATTTTTTCTAAAGATCTTGCTAAAAGCTAATAGACTGTCGGGAAGTTGGATAAGTACTAAATATATTTCTAAAAATGGTATAAATCTCGGATTGAATTCCAAAATCATGCATTAAATCGATATAATAAATGTCTAAACTTATTTGATATTTTCATTTTTAATTATCTTATCTGGCATGCCAGAATTTATAAACGCTTGTTAGCTTTTGCTTTTTTTTTTTTTTGGTAATGTTATAGGTTGCCCTTAGAGTTACATATAAGCATTAAATACATTTTTTTTAATAGAAACAGTTTAAGAATTCAAGACACATTTTCACATCAACTGAGGTAATAAATGTTTGATTTAATATTTTATTTCCATTTTAAGCCCCTTATACATAACTCTTCGTCTATGTATAATTTTCCTTTTTTCTTAATCTAAAAAAAACATACACTACCCCACTAAAAAAGAAAAAAAAAAACTCCTTAAAAACCCATGATTATTTCTCCTTCTTCTGCTGAAGCCGCTTTCTTTTTCTGAATTCTGAGAGACACTAAACTCTGAATTGAAACCCAGAAATTTCTGTAAAAAATTAGAGTGAGAAAATTCAGAATTCATAGCTCCAATTTCCCATTTCTTCTTCACCTGCCAAACACACCCTAACTTTAATTAGAGAGATAAATCTTAAATCTAAATTCTCTCTCTTCCTTTTTTTTTTCTTCTTTTTTCATAAAATCAGATAATTTGTCCACTTCGAGTTGTCTCTTTCTCACACTCTCTCTCTCCTTACTTCAATCCTAAATATACTGTTATTCGAAGTTTTTCATACCCATAAATTTCATTTGGGTTTTTTTTCATCTGGGTTTATGTCATTTTCCTTTTTCTTTCTCATTTAATCATAAACGAGAATAATTGTTGGGTAGTTGAGTTTCTAATATAAATTTCCTTGTATTTATTTTTCTACCCAGAAACATAATCTTGTTTAAAGTTTGCATCTTTTTTTAAGAGATAATTCTCGTGAGTTTGATTTTTGTCAGTTTATGTAACTGATTTTCTTCTTTTTTAGGTTACTTTTTTAAGAATTTCTGAAACAAACTTTCTTTTGTTTTAAGAAAGAAAAATTGAATTTGGAGGAGTGAGTTAAAATGACAGAGGTTGTTAAGCAAGTAGAAGCAGCATCAATGGTGAATCAAACAGATGATCATCAAATAATTGATGGAGGAGTGGAGGAGAGAGAAAATGTAGTAGGAAGAATAGAGGAAGAAAATCAGAAATCAAGCTTTAAGAACTTTCTATGGCATGGTGGCTCTGCTTATGATGCTTGGTTTAGTTGCGCTTCCAATCAGGTTTTTACTTCTTATTAGTAGTCGTTGTAACTTGTCGCTATAGGTGTCTTATTAGATCGGAACCTCACACAAGTCAACCTGGTAGCTTATAAGGTCATTTTAGGTAGCTCTCAAAGTGTGGCTATATACAAACTACCACCTCTGTGTTTTTTAGTTGCAACGACATAAAGTGTGAATAGAATATGTCTAATCGTTGTAACTTAAAAAACAGAAGTGGTATATTATTGATGGACCAAGCATTATGTGTACATGAATGGGATACTCTCGGGTGTATTATGTGCATGGTACACTCAAGATTATTTTTTGTTCATTTGCTAGGTTGAAACTCTACTTATTATGCGATTATGTTGATTTGAGGGTTTCAAATAAGCAATAAGCAAAAAAAAAAAGCCTTGAGTGTACTATGAATATGATATAATATGATACACTCGGTTATATGATAAAAATCCTGTGAGTTGATTGCATATGGAAAAATTTAAATGAATAATACGTTTCGTTATTTAAGAGTGTGTTAAGTTAGGAGGGAAATATATTTATGTGAATTAAGAAAATATATTTCAACAAAATGATTAGTTTTAGAATTTTAGAGAAAGAGAGACTAGAGGCATGAAAGTGGTTGAAGAAGTGTATTTACATTTAATTTATGAATAAGGAAAATTATTTTTGAACCTTGGGAAAACTATTTTCAGCCCGACAATATTATTCTTCTCATAGAAACCAAATTGAAATAAAAATATGAAAAGTATAGTTTATTTTACTAGAAGATACTTACATTATTGCCCTTCAAGGCCTTAAACAAAGACAATCTAAGATTCGATCTAGAAAATTACATGTATGTGAGTAATGCATACGCTACACTACGAGAATCTATAGAGTAATTATTAGTATGTTGAATTAATGGTCAAACCCGATCCATTTACATTCCTAAACTGGTTCGACTAGATTAACTACGAAGTGTTCTTTTGTGTGATCGTTCATTTCTATTTAGTATTATGTGATCGTGTACAATCCGTTTATTTTATATCCGTTTTCTAGATAGGTGCTTTAATTTTTTCCGAATTTTTTTATACTGAAGTTGGCTCAAAAAATTACATGTATGCGACTATGTGAGTAATGCATACACTACATTACGAGAATCTATAAGAGTAATTATTAGTATGTTGAATCAATGGGTCAAACCCGATCCATTTACATTCCTAAATTAGTTCGACTAGGTTAACTAAGAAGTGTTTTTTTGTGTGATCGTTCATTTCTATTTAGTATTATGTGATCGTGTACAACCCGTTTTATTTTATATCCGTTTTCTAGACAAGTGCTCTAATTTTTTCCGAATTTTTTTATATTGAAGGTGGCTCAAGTGTTATTGACATTGCCATACTCATTCTCACAAATGGGGATGGTATCAGGACTAGTACTTCAAGTGTTTTATGGGTTGTTGGGAAGTTGGACAGCTTATCTTATCAGTGTGCTCTATGTTGAGTATAGAAGCAGAAGAGAGAAAGAAGGTGCCAGCTTCAAGAACCATGTCATTCAGGTCTCTATCATATTTCCTTTCTTACCAATTTTCTGTCTCAAAATTCACATCATTAAATATGCAACTTCTAATAAAAAGAATTGGGAGTACATTTTGGTTAACTACTAAAAGAGACGGTCTAATTTTAACATAAAAGTAAACCTAATTATCAAATGGATTAAACTAGTCACGAAAAGAAATCAAACTAGTCACTATTGGGCTAAATCTGTTTTTAATATAGGGTTTGTCATTGCCTAATTTCATAGGCGGTCTCTCACAAGACTAACTCTATTGTGTATCATATTTCAATCTTCATATGCTAATTTCGAATTCTTAATGAACGAAGATCACACTTTAGCAAAAAGAAGTTGCTAATTTTAGTATCATGTGACCAATCAAAATGTTTGAAATTATTGTGAAAACCTAAGTAAAATTATAACCAATGCTTCTTATATTTTTTTCATAAAGAAATAGGCTAAATGAATAACTTGTTTTCCACTAAATAGAGATGAGAAATTAATGAGATCCCACGTCAAATGAATTTATCGAAATGGCCCCTCCTTACAAGTTTTTGTGAAGAACAGTCCTTGAATAAATCAAATAAAAGAGTGGTTGGAACATTAAAGTCATTATAATTACAAAAATTATTAAAAGAGACGGTCTAATTTTAATATAAAAGTAGACCTAGTAACTAAATGGATTAAACTAGTGACCGAAATAAATTAACCTAGTAACTATTGGGCTTCAATATTGGGCTTAGCATTGCCTAATTTTAATTTAAAAGTAGGCGGTCTCTTACAAGACAAACTATTATAATTATCCTTTCTAGATATTTTAAAGATTTTTTTTAATAAATTGTGTACCCTAAATAATAGAATTTCCCTAATAATTCTAAGTCCTCCTTTTCTTTTATTCTGTCCTTTGTTGTTATTGCTACGACTGGACCCATGATCATGGCAAATCATTAAACTAAGTTCAAGCTTTGTTGGTTAATTATACAAGTTTTGTCCAAGACAATTATGCTAAAAACATCCCGTGGATATTTCTAATGATTGTTTAATGAATAATTTTGACCATGAATTCAAGAACTAAGTAGCCGTTATTAAAAATGTAAATGTTTACAACAACCCCTCCCCTTTTAAGAAAATCGTGTCAATTAGGAGCTAAGATAATGTATATATTTAGGGTGCGGTCTCTTCACCTAAAAAATATAAATTTCAGGTCCAATAAAAACTGATTAGGTCGGATCAAGTCTGATTAGGTTTGATCATGTAGTAAATTCCAATAAGGCTAATCAAGTTTAGTCTTGTCCTTTGCCTAATGGAGGAGATTTAAATTTGTTTCGCCTCTATGTGACTTTCTAAAAGTAAGTACTATTACACTATTTGAATAAGAACTAGTTATCAGGTTCATGCTATGCCTCGGGTTAGGAAAATTTTCTTTTATTAATATTGTACTTTAAAATGTTAAAATTAAATACAATTTGGTCTAGTGATTAAAACTTTAATACATATGAACTTGAGGTCACATGATCAAATCCTATACTATGCAATTTTCTTATACATGAATCACATAAAGTAAACGTTCCTAGGAAAAGCGTCACGTGGCATTGTTCCTTATCTAGAAACGCCTTTTAATATATTTATATAGATATTTCATTTCACATGTTATTTAGATACTCTAAAAATGAATATCTCCATTTTCATGGTTAATACTTAAAATAACTTTGTCACATGTTAATTCTCTGATTAGGTGAGAATCAGACTACTTTTTGAACAAATAAGGCTAATGTTGATTAGAGAAGTTTACTCGAGTTTCAAAAGTTGTTTTAACAATGAGTGATAGTCTTATAATGCGCTCATGACTTTTGGATTATATTTCTTCTTTATGCTTACTAAAAAGTTAAAATTGAGCATACCTTTCCATTTTTTTTCTAAAATTATATTCCTTCCTTTTGTTAATTATTACTCCATGGCAACAATTTGACTTGTGTCTACATGTACCAAATAAAGCAAATCAGTTTGACCTTTCTATAATTCAGATCAACTTTGATTGATTTTTTCTTCTTCTAATGTATAAAAACAAAAATTAATATGTAAAATGTTGTTGGGTTTATGCCAATATATAATTTCAAAGTATTCAATCAAAAAATTTACCAAAAGAAAATTAAATATATCAATGATTAAAAAAATCTGCATTTAAACTTGTAAAAGTCAAAATGTTGCAACTAAAAGAAACCAAAATGAATTTTTTTAATATATACTAAAAGTTATTTTCCTAGTTACTCTAAATAACTATTATGTGTCGATGCTCGGTAGTTTAGCTGGGAAATTCTTCATATTTCTTCTCAGAACTCGAAATCGAATCACGTCTACATTATTACATTTATGTGTTTCTCGATGCTAATACTAATAAATAGGGACTTGTATTATTGCCTCTTGTTCAGATTGTAACATTTTGTGTGGTTTGCAGTGGTTTGAGGTGTTAGATGGCCTGCTAGGGCCAGTCTGGAAGGGACTTGGATTGGGTTTCAATTGCACATTCTTACTCTTTGGATCTGTGATACAACTTATAGCTTGTGCAAGGTTAGATTAGTACTGCTTTTATTTTTTTAGTAAGTACATAATTCTTATACTTCTTCCGTTCTATTTTAAATGAAACATTGACTGAAATGACACTATTTATTAATCAATTTTGAATCCAATTTATCATCATTATATAAAGAAAAACATAGTTAAGTGAGATCTTGTTAGATTCGTCTCAACGCATACTATCAAATTATAACTTTTTTAATTATATTTTTTACATGCGCACAACTAAAGAAATTAATGATTAAAGAAGCACGTTGGGTTTCGTGAAAAAACAAACGTTTCATTTAAAACAGAACGGAGGAAGTAAATTGAATTGCTATTTCATGCCAATTTTTTTAATGCAAGTTCAATTTGAGATCATAATATAATATTTTCCTGGTTTTAATTGCAGTAATATATACTACATAAATGATCATTTGGACAAAAGGACATGGACATACATATTTGGGGCATGTTGTGCCACAACAGTGTTTATACCCTCCTTTCACAATTATAGAATTTGGTCCTTCCTTGGACTTGGAATGACCACTTACACTGCTTGGTATTTGACCATTGGTGCCCTTGTTCATGGCCAGGTAATCAACTTTGTCTTTTTTTAAGGATTGAATTTTTGCTTATTGTACAATTTTTTTTCTTAAATTGACATTAATAGTCCAAATTATAATATATTTATTTCGCGTCAACAAATACACCGATCTATACATATTCGATCTCATTTGTAAAAGAAACTACATGTAAATTATAATCATACTATAGTTACATTAAAGTGTTCTCACAATCGACGTTCAAAATATACTTTTTTTTTATACACATAAGATATTTGTACAATATCCTATTCTATCATTTACAAAGATTCGACTTTTATCTAATTTTGTACGAAATGTTACTCCTTAGGTATGTAGTCACATGAATTTTGTCCCTTGCATGTTTTTTTTGTTTGAAAAAAGACAAAATATTAAAGTTAACCAATCAAGAAATGCAAAAAAAATAAAATTGAGTGCCGTACAAAACCACTGTTTTCCCAAAAGTATCATACTATCATTCATCAACATAACACCCCCCTAAATTGCGTAAGTTTTTGTCTGTTTAGGAAGATTTATCTTGGATAGTTATATATACTTCCTCCGTTTAAAAATAGTTGCAACATTTTATGTTTTCACGTCTGTTAATTCAGTATTTCAAACATTAATATCTCTAATTATCAATAAGTAAAAATTATAAAAAGTTGATATTAAAATAATATACATAATTTAACAAGATCTCATATGACTATGTTTTTCCTAAAATATAAATCATCGAAGACGATGAAAGTGCAAGATATGAATAGTAAACACTATATAAATGGTGTAACTGTTTCGAAACGAAGGAAGTATATATGTAATAAAGTGAAAATTTGAAAGTTTAATGTGCAAAAACACCTTGTTACAGAAACCAGGTGTGATCCACTCTGGTCCAAAAAAGTTGGTGCTCTATTTCACAGGAGCAACCAATATCCTCTACACTTTTGGTGGACATGCTGTTACTGTGTAAGTGCAAATCCTCTTATTTTTCACCTTTTTTTCTCTTCCATTAGATTAATTATATAAATCATGACTTTATTCTTATTAGCTTTTGTTACCCTGTTTTTAGGGATTTTGTGGTAGACAAACATTATTACTATGTTGGATACATGCATGGCTTATTACCTTTTCTTTTTCTCTTTTTTTTTTAGTCAATTTTTATTTTTTTAATATATAAACTTTTCTCATTAATTAGTCACTAATGGTTCTCATATTTCTTAAAACATGATTAGTGATTTGTTAATTAATTTAATTTCTTGATATTTGGCTAGTTCCAAATCTTTTGCTTAATGGCTTTTTACCTAACAAAAGACCAATAGGTGTGATTTGTGTGCATTAACAAATGGGTTTTTTTTATTGGCTGGTTTAGGCTAGTAAACTTCTCATGTTAGCTAGTAGTTATAGGTTTAAAGGGAACTTTTGGAAAAGTTGGCTTTTTTTTTTATTGCATGCTTTGCCTTGTTGAGGATAAAGTTTTGACTCATATTTGTTTGGATTGAGCAATGATAAAGTAAGTAATAGTAAGTGTATATTATAGGATCCAATATATGTAGGAGGCTAGGAGCCACTTAAAAAATTTTAACTCACCGTCGATTTAATTGCCACTGTAACAATTTTACGTAAAATACATAGTTTCACGTTTTTGATTGTCAGTCTTCAAAACAAACATGATTATTATAATTTGGATATGAGTTTTTTTAAAAAGTTTCTCGTACAGAATGTATTATATGATTTTTCAAAAACGAAAAAAAATAATGAAATATGTCGGACGGGCCCTTAGATAAGGGACACTTAGATCCAATAGACATGTTGAGTTTTGATATAGTACTAGTACAACCTGATATGAGGTTCCTGAGCTGTAATACAAGTACTAAGAGTAAAGAGTAAACAAGTTAGGTTTATGTAGTATTCTAAATCAATGACTATGCCCTTTTATGTTGGAGATAAGCCTTTTTTTTTCTTTTTTTATAGTAGGAAATGTTATAATGTTGATGTTTTTTTGAAAAAGATAGACTTCATGATGACAAGATACTTGTGCTTCATGCTTTGGTCCATACTCCATAAGGAATGATGGTTCTACTTACTGTCTACCATACTTGTAATAATTGACATATACTCATATTCATATATAGTATGGTACTCATATAGTCTGAAATCTCCGATCTCAGAGGTCAAGGGATCTTGTCTCACCCCTTGCAATGAGGGATCCCCAATTCCCCCCTTCTTTGCGAGGGATTTCATCTTACCTTAAAAAAAAAAAACGCATATAGTTTGAAATTATCCACTATGATTCAATTGTGGGTCCTTATTGATAAAATTCTCCTATGTTATTTATATTTACCAGGGAAATTATGCATGCTATGTGGAAACCACAGAAGTTCAAGTACATTTATTTACTTGCAACTCTTTATGTTTTCACCCTTACACTCCCATCTGCTGCTGCTGTCTACTGGGCTTTTGGTGATGAACTCCTTACTCATGCCAATGCCTTTTCTCTCCTCCCTCGTAATCGTTTCCGTGATGCCGCCGTTATCTTAATGCTCATTCACCAGGTTTAATTCTCTACTGTAATTTTGATACTTTCTCCGTTCTGAAATATAAGTGAAACACTAATCACAAAAATCTCACATAAAAAAAGAAGACGTGTTTCACTTATTTCAGAAAGGACTCTATGTTCGACAACAACTTTTTAAAATTGTGTGACACGGTTTCGAGGAATATAAATGATGATTTTTTTTTTTCCTTTTGTCATGTACAGTTTATAACATTTGGATTTGCGTGCACACCTCTGTACTTTGTGTGGGAAAAAGTGGTGGGGGTACATGACACCAAGAGTTTATGCTTAAGGGCAATAGCTAGATTACCAGTGGTAATACCAATATGGTTCTTAGCAATCATATTTCCCTTCTTTGGGCCCATTAACTCTACTGTTGGGGCCTTCTTAGTCAGCTTCACTGTTTACATTATACCAACTATGGCCCACATGCTCACTTACAGATCGGCCCAGGCCCGTAAGGTACAGTTTCTGGACCCATCTCTTATTTGCTTTCTTCTGCTTTTTTTTGCCTTTGCAAATTATTGGATTTCTGGTAATACTCTTATGAGTTTGTCTTGTAAAAGATCGCATACTTTTAAATTAAAATTAAGTAATGGTAAGTCCAATATTAAAAAGCAATTTAGCTCAATAGTGAATATGTTAATTTCTTTCGATGACTAATTTAATCTATTTAGTGAGTAGATCTACTTTTATATTAAAATTAGACCGTCTATTTGAATGATTTTTGTACTCTTATAGTGTTGTTATTAGATTTGGTTTTACTTCTACTAGATTTGCCTAACTTTAAGGCTGGATTTTTATCTTTTTTGACAAGACATATGAATGAAATAAAATTGTGGGACCTATAGAGTTTCAAGATAAAAAAAGTCAGGGAAAATAATACCCTATCTAACTTAGATTTTCTTGAAGACTCCCCTAACTAGATTTCGTCCTTTTTGACCTTCTTGCATGTGTAGTTGTCAGTCACCGATTTTTTGATAATTTTATCCAACTTATTTTGTTAGATCTGAGTTCTAACGGTTTCTTTGATATATGGAGGTGGAGTGGTACGTACAAGTTTGGAAATATTAGTCACGTAGTAGTTAGTAGTTAGCATGCAAATGTTGACAAGTTCGCCTCGCAAATATAAGAGCGAGTGACTGAGTGAGGCTAAATGGAGAACTGTTGTTCACTTAATACTTTAACTTATAATCTACACATGTTAACGAGATTTCTATCATTATAATGTATGTTAGGTTTATAATATGACGATTATAAGTATGTTAGGTTTAGTACTATAATATGTGAAGCGTCTAGAGTTTTTAATTTTGAATGAATCCATGTATATATGATTAAGAGATGTAGTTAGTTAGAATACGCGATATTCTATGATTAGTTGATCATTTGTCATCTCATATCCAATTGTTAGCCTTTTGCTTGCTCTTCCCTAACCTTGCTTTGGTGAGAGCCTTGCCATTTGTTGTTTTTATGCATGTATGTTGAGGGTGAATTGAGTTGAACTTAATGATAAAGGCGTAAGGCTCTCCTTTGTGCAAAAGAAACGGGTAAACTAATAAAGACCGGAGGGAGTACATAGATTATTACAAATAGCCTTCTTCTATATGTATGTAAAGCATAAGTTGCTAGTAACTGCAGTATCTGAACGATTTGAGAATATGCAGAATGCCGCAGAGAAACCTCCCTTCTTCCTACGAAACTGGACAGCAGTATATGTTTTCAACACTTTCATAGTTGTCTGGGTATTTATTGTGGGTTTCGGATTTGGAGGGTGGGCAAGCATGGTGAACTTCATTAGGCAAGTTAATACTTTTGGCCTTTTTGCTAAATGCTATCAGTGCAAGCCACCACCAGCACCTCCAGCCGCGCCAGCACCACCACATCACTGATCCATTAAGTATTTATACAATACTTTGATCAACAAGCAGCTCAGTAATTAGTATTGTTTCTTTTTGTATCTTATGAGTGAATACTAGTTGTAACATTGTCGTGGCGAAGCCTAGCTCTAGTTCTTGTTTGATTCAGACAATATTTAGTTGTGAAAATGCTTCAGTTGTGGTACATATACATTTGATGTTGGGTTAGTTGTGGATGTGGGAAAATTGGAAGTGCATTTGGTCCTCATGCTGTGTGTAGCATAGGACTCTTTTAAGCTATATTGGAATTTTTTTCTATCTAATGTTAATTTGCAGGACCAGATTTTGTGTTATCTGTATTAGAACTGTTCTATCAGAGGAAGCAAATAGAATATGGAGAAAAGTTTGTTCTGTTTGAATCCTGCTATGAACTGTGCACTACACTGACAGTATAAAGCAAAGCAATCCTAGTAAAACAATGGAAACATATAGAAATGAAGTAGAAAATCAGAAGATAAGATCGGAAACTTGAGCGGCCACAAGGCCGAGTCAGGAGATACTCGCCCTCAAGCGAAAGAGTGCAGATCAGGGAATCCTGGCTCGGACAGGAGATAACAAAACCGTATTGCAACCAAGCCTTGGGTAAATATATCAGCTCATTGCGTTTCGCAATGATGCTGGCAACTAGTCTTGTGAAATGGCAATCGATCTCATATGTTGAGTGCCCTCATAAAAGAATTATTGGCAGCGGCCAGCGATGTCTCATGTCTGAAGACACTTGATTATCGCAAAACAAATGAACTGTCTGCCAATGAAACAGCCAAAGAGAAGCTAGAAAATAGCAAAGCCATAACAGGCAAGTGAGGCAATAGTCCTGCCTGATACCTTGACCCGAAAAAAGCCTCAATTTTGGCCTATGATCACCTCAATTGTATTGTATAACAGTTTCTCATTAACCCAAGTCACAAATTATTCTCCTTAAACTTTGCCATAGATAACGAAAACTCTAGGTAGCTCAATTTTTATTTTCTGATAGAATCTAGCTGAAATTTAATAAGAATAGAGGATTAGCATTACCTTCATCATTGCAATCACAAAATTACCCACAAAAAACTCGTATGACAAAAATTTAGCAATATAACGAAAAAATAATTTTGCAGAAAGCGGATTCGTGCAAGCCATGTAGTACATTGAAGGAAACAATTATTTATTTTTCTTATCTATATGAGCCACGGAGCAGTACAAAGTGCAAAGAAGGAGAGGGGGGATTCGAACATGTGGCCTATCGTTCACAGCATCCTAATCTTAACCATTAGGCCAAGACATCTTTGATTATAACATAAAGTTTAATTGATATAGCAACAATGGCATAACTGTACTTGATCCTTTGTTTACGCAATCAAATACTCCCTTTGTAGTTTATCTTTTCCTCCTTTTTCTTTATTGATGTGGAAGGTGTACTGTAATAGAGTCGTTCACAATTGTGCATGACTCCATATGCATTGCCCCCAAAAAAACAGGCCATGCGTCTAATGATGTGTTGCTTTCACCCTAAAAACAGAGTTGGGCTGCCTGTTTGATGCAACACTGTAATAGTGTTGCCGCAAAGACATATGATGCCATCAACTGGTTTCAGTATCTTTTACACCAAAGTTGTGTAGGAGATTATTACTCATATATCTTAATCAACATGGAAATTGGAAAGTAGACCTTCATAAATCATAATCAACCATGTTTTGGAAATTAAGTATTAAGCTATCCCTAGGCCTCAAGTAATGTGACGAATAGTCAATGAAGATTATTATTTTTTCCATTCTAAAACATAACTAAACATATTAATGATTAAATAAGAGTATAAGACCGTGGGAAAAATGAAAATCTTTTACGAGATAAAAGTAACAGAGAGAGTATATATTGAGATTTGTGTTTGTAAAATTCTATCTAATTTAGCTGATACAGGTTCGTGATAGTTTATGAATACATAATTTTCTATCATTGTTTGTCTGCATTATTACTCTTTATACATCACTACAGAACATTTTCACATGTATATAATATCGTTAAGCACAATTCTATATATTAATTTTGTAATTAGCTTACATAATATCACATATTCACATTCCATAGCAATACATAGTTTTTGCACATCCCAAAAGTCTCATATATCAAAATATAAATAGAGTGACATTGTGATAGTGAAAGACTGAGAGTAGAGAAAGAGGGTGAGAGCAGCGCGAGAGAGTGACAATGTGATAGTGCGAGACTCAGAGAGTGAGAGTAAAGTGAAAGATGAGACGTGATTGCGATTTGTAGCTAAGGCACCTGGGTGAGGGAGGGTTTTAGTTTTACGGAAAGGATATATATTTTTTAATTTTTAAAAAAAATAAAAATATATATTTTAATTGGTGTGGGTCCATGGATAGGGTATGGATATTTGAGGAGTGGACCCTCACCCTATCTTTACCCGATAGTATCAGGATTCAGGACCCATACCCTATCCTTATCCATAGGGTCCAAAAGATTAAGATCCATAACCTAATTTAGGGGTAGGATCTGGGCGGATCTAAGTAGGGTCCTGGACCAATTGCCATGCCAAGGGAAAACAAAGAACAATGGCGTGTTGTTTCCACCTCTAGCATTAAAAAGCCCATGATCAAGTTAGATAGATCGGGCCAAAATCTTATTTGGTCCCCCCCTCCTCTTCATTACCGTAAGCTTAATTTTGATGGCTCTAAAATTAGAAATGGGAATGCTTCCTTAGGTTTTGTTATTCGTAATAATTCTGGGGAGGTTCTCCTAGATGGTGCCAAGTCTTTAGGGCCCAATATTTCCATTTCCTAAGCTGAAGCTTGGGCTCTTAGAGAAGGAGTTAAAGGAGCTATTTCTCTTCATATTTCTAATATTATTATTGAAGGAGACAACTTAGCTGTCATTAATTCTATGAAGAATTGTTGGTGTATTCTGTGGGAAATTTCTAACATTGTGATAGATGCAGGTGTGGCTACTAGGTGGTTTCAGGACTGTTAGTTCCGTCACTATTTTCGCGAAGCTAACAAGGCTGCTGACTTCATGGCTAAGAAAGCGCATGACCACCCCTCCTTACTGTGCTGGTTCCCCCCGTACTGTTTGGATTTTTCCCTCATCATCCGAAAGGATGTTTTAGGCTGGCCCCCAAATTAAGGGGTTAGCCTAAGTTTGTTCTCCTTATCAAAAAAAAAAAAAAAAAAAAAAAAAAAAACCATTGAGTGCAATATTAACCCAAAAACAAGAACACTAGTTCAAAAGAAATTATCAGAAAAGGTCTTGTGATATATATTTAGCCACATTCAGCCTTACCAAGCAGTTCAAATTAATCCAACATGTTCTTACTACTCCAAAACGAAGGACATCCTAACTAAATTTAAGATACTTTAAATACTCCTTAGCTAACATGTGCACTTTTAAATTGAAGCAAGGCCTCGCTTGCTCAAATACCTCAAAATGTATCATAGAACAAAATCCTGCAGTGAAATCAAAGCGGCTTGATGGCTAGCTTACTGAACAAAGCATTGAAGCTTGGCATCTCATCATTCATCTTAGCCACTTTAGCCATGACATCTTCGAAACTCGCCTTCTCTGCCTCAACCTTAGCTTTGAGCTTCACAATTTCAAATTCCAACTTGTTTTTCTCCATCATATGTTGCTCAGCCTTGGTCTTCAATCTCATTTTTCGAAACCTATGTTGGTTTATTTGTTTCCTTACATCTGTGAGCTCAACCAATCTTCTTCTTAATGGTACTACATTATAACCCATCATTTGTAGTTCTTCTGTTGTCTCCCACAGCCTCTTGACATCAATGCCGAAGCCATTAACTTGAACACTTTGTATTTGATCAACTGTTTCTTCGAATATTCGATCCCACGCATTGATCAAGCTTCGTTTTGCTGCCTCTGAATAAGCTCTTAAGGGCCAGAAATGTGGACTCTGAGGTATGTTCTTCAGAAGACGAGATACTATGATCTGTGAGTGTGATGCAGATAGGTTTGGAACAGATTTCTCGTCTCTTTCTGTCTTGATTGGTTGCTCTGTTCAAGCATAGTAATCAGATTATTGCAAATAGACAACATGTAACTAATGAACAAAAGTGCACGCTAGTATCAAGTGACACAAGAAACATATTTTTTTTTTTTAAAATGAACATTAATTCATTGATTCAAAGTCATACGACATCTACAAGAGAAATCAAAACTAATCAAATACATATCAAATTGAAATAAACACAATTCTAATATGAACCACGATCGTTGCATGAAGAACTATCAAGTGACTAGTTAAGTTGCATATTTCAATAGCATTTTTTGTAATTTTGTGATAAATGACGCATATGTTACATATTCTACAAAAAAAGGGATATATATATATATATATATATATATATATATATATATATATAATTCATAGAAAACTAGTTACTCACTGAACTTTTCTCACAATGCCATTATGAATATCACAATTGCACATTTGAAGTTTCCCATAGGTTAGCAAAATTCTACATTTTTATGTGATTGACTTAGTAATAAGTTATATATTTCATATATGTTCTTGTTAGTCAAACAACATTTCAAATTCCAATTTCCTAGGACATATAATTTCCAATGTCTTTCTATAGGAACTAAATGACCACTCTGGTGTTAATGTCATCTAGCTTAATTGGTTAGGTCTTGTGGCCAGTACGTGGTACCTAAAACCTAGGATTGAATCCCGTCTATATCAGTGTGCTTAGTCGCTCATTTACCACTTACCTGTAGCAAAGCAGCTTCGTTCAAGGGGTTGGGAGGAATAGCTAGATCCTTCAAAATTACAAGGAATTGTCCCTGTCAATGCTGATAAAACTGTGAATTTAGTTTTACCATTTTCAGGAATCCCATTTTCATGTGTTGTCTCTTTGGAGCTCTCTTTCTCTTTTGCTTTTTCTGCTGCTCCATTATCAGCTGCTCATAAACCAATTACTCCAAGTAAGTTAAATAAACTTTAAGAAGTTTGAAGAATTTTAAGGAAAATATTGTTTATGTAAGTATAAAGATTCTCTTATCAAATATTGAAAGTATCAAACAGCTCGGCTTTTCAACAATAATCTTGTTAATTAAACCTTAAAAGCTAAAGTCAACCAAATGCATAATCCAAACCCATCCATTAATTATCGCCTCATCGGGTGGGTGTGTCAAGTTAATAAGGACCGGGAAATTACATAATATTCCCTCTGGTCTTTATTAGTTTACCCGTTTCTTTTGCACAGAGTTTTAGGAGACATGATGTTATTGGACATAAAAAGAAAGAGATACAATTATTTTATATTTAAGTTGAATGTATGTGTGATGGAAACTAAGTGGTCCCATTCCAAATAGAAACAAAAGAAATAGGTAAACTAATAAAGAACATCTCAAAAAGAAATATGGATAAACTAATAAAGACCGGAGGGAGTATAAGCTAACATACATCACCAACAATTAGTACGATAATTTTGTACTCCTAAAAGGAAAGTGTTGCACTGAAAAAGAAAAAGAAAATGTATGTTGAAGTATGTAGGAACGGTGAAATGGTGTCAATATAGATGCATGACATTGGCATCAATAAGGTGCTAGTCACATTAATTAGTGTCGAGCATAATACTCAGCTTCACTACTCAAGTCTTATCGAGTACTCCCTCCCCATTTTTTTATTACTCCTACCAAGTACCAAATCAACGTTTACAAGATCAAACTTTTAAATCATCTTCATCAATTTTGATTTGTTAACTATTACTCTATGTGTTATTAGATTCATTTACAAAATATAAACCTTTTAAATCTCTTTATAATACGTAATTCAAGAAATTGAAGATTTTAAAAAGTTAACAAATTGACCTTTGATTACAAATTTTAACGTAAAAACATCGTGGTTAGACTTACTTACATTAACAATTTTAGGACGTAAGTTACACATAATTCTAATACTTCATATCACCTGTGTGTTTTTGTGTTTTTAGTTGACTCGTTTTTCTTAGATACACGTGTCAATACGCTATTTTAAATCTTTATATCACTAATTATCAATAAGCAAAATTACAAAAAGTATTAGAATATACATTAACATGAATCCAACCAGATCCCACGTGACTATATTTTCCCTTACTAATCACAAAAAATAGTCAAAGTTACATAGGTTTAGAAGTTCAGATGTCAATAGTATCAACAGTCAAAACGAGTCCTAAAAAAAAACGGAGCAAGAAGAATACTACCGACTATGTGTATGATGAATGAACTCACCAAAGATCGGACGAAATTGAAAAGAAGAAGATGAAGACGGTGCCGATTTATTGTGGCCAGATGACCGCCTTTGATATCGGAAGTTATTGTGTCGTTGACGTTCGGAGCTTCGGTTATTGAAGTCCCCAGAAAATGTGAATCTCTCATTTCCTGTTAAGTATTCATCATTATCAAAAAAAAAAACATCATATACTTCATGTCTTCATATTAGTGAAAATAAGGGTTTCAAAACTATATAATTATAACTTATAAAGTGTGTAAAGAGATGAAAGAATAACCAAAGAATTATGTAGGAATTTAGGATTGAAAGTAAGAAATGTTGGATTACCTGGTGAATATGAAGGTGTTGGAGAGTTTGAGAAAGAGAAAACGGGCGGGAAAACCTTGGAGTCGCTCATGGTCACCTACTAAAAACCTTCTCATGAAACGTCGGAGAATTACTAATGACTTGACTTCGATTCAAGTAGTATATACTCGACTCCTAGTCAAAAAGGTTAAAATAGTACTATTATCTTTACTTTTTCTTTTTGAGTGAATTAGTAATATCTTTACTTAATGTTTAAGAATCTTATTTTATCTTTTTATGTTTTGTTTGTGTATTTTCCCTCATTTTTATTTTGAATAATGTTATATGCAGTCCTTAGGGTTAGATATAAGCATTAAATACATTTTCTAAAATGGTACTCTCTCCGTCTCATAATATAAGTCCTGATTCTGTTTTTACACGGGAATTAAGGTAAACTAGAATCTTGTTGTATTTAAATAAAAAGATTCATTTTTATTGGGAAACACTTACATTGTTTTTTTCTTTTTAGCAAAAAATAAAAACTTAACATTAATATTGCATAGTTTAATGTGTAGAGGAGTTTAATGGGTTATGAGATTCTATTCTATCATTAATAATGGTGTATTGGAAGCTGAAATTATGAGGACTTTTTGGGAGTTAAATAATTTTCATGAGGTATTTTGGGTATAATTATTGATTGAAAATAGAAACAAGACTTATATTTTGGGACACTTTAAAAGGAAAGGAGACTTATATTATGGGACGGAGGGAGTATAAATTTTGATATTTACGATAAAATCACACGTAAGTCAATGTAATCAATGTTTTATTTTTCAAAAACTTTCCCTTCTAAGGCTCTTATTGCAGCCTTTAGGGCTGTATATAGTTTTTTCCTTTTATTTTTATTAGTTTAAGGATCGAGGTCGACCTATTAATTGTGAGGCACTCCTGTTTCTGTAAGGTTGTAATATGAGTTCGATTCTCATCCATTGTGAGAAGGATCCTTAATTTCTTTTTTATTGCAAGAGAATTTTTCTTATATAAAAAAAGTGTTTTTTATTGTTTTCTTATATTTTTAGTCTCCCATTTGTCATTTTAGTGATGGTTCATGTTAGACAATCTTAAGTCATTTTGATGCAACAATGATGTTATTGTTAACAACTTTATTTTTTGAAAAAAAAAATATCATATCATTGTAAAATTAAGTTTCTCATTTAATAAAAAAAACCAGCATTAAACCACCATAATAATTGAACCGCTCTTGGATTGATGGTGATAATAATAAAATGAAACCTTTGGGTGAAATGTAGATTTTTGCTAGTTCCGGGTGAAGGTTTATATATATATATATATATATATATATATATATATATTAAGGTTAGCTTAGTTGGTTGGAGGCCTTCCTTCCACCATTGTAACAAGGTTTTGATTCTTGCCCTTGCAAATTAGAATCCCTAAAATTCTCGTACTTATGCAAGGAATGTCATCTTAACGTTATAAAACAATCATCAAAATGAGCAAAATATACTAAAAAAAAGAGAGGAGAGTTCAATTTTAAATGAGCAAATGAACAAAAGTTAATTTTAAGTGTATTGTACACTTAATACACCCTTGTGTATGATTAATAAACTCTTTCACTATTTATTAGGTAAATTAACATTTGCAATTCAACACTTCTTTTTATATTTCATTCAATACATATTACCATCTTTATTAATATAAACAAAAATTATCAACATGAATTATACTCCTTATGTTTCAAAATACTTGACACACTTACCAGCGTATAACTTAAATTATTAATATCTATAATTTTCTAAATGTAAAAATCATAAAAAGTTAATATTGTGAAAATATATATCTAAACGCTACAATCCAACCTGAACCTTTGGATAGACTATGTGCGATCAACAACAATAGTTGCACAAAATACGGTTGTATTCGATATTGTGATGGAGAACATAACTTATAATCATTCACTTTGATGTAACTAGTTGTTGCTCCGCGCGCCTACGCGCACGGCGCCCCAAAATAGTATAATTGTGATATTTGTAATCCGTTAGCCTTAAATGGTGAAATATCTATTTAGCACGTATTCCAAACAGACACTGAGTACACACGTTGTATTAGTTGCATCAGGCAAACCAATGAAGTACGGTGTGCAAACACGATTTATTTACTCGTTAATTTCATTTGAAAAGAGAATACATAATTAAGTTTATTTGAAGTACAATCCAATAGCTAATGTAACAACTTTGATTTAAAACTTGGTGTTAACTTGTAGGTTTCTCGCGTGCCTTTGAAGTGTTGTTGAAACGGAGCTATAATTTATCCTGTAGATAGTGGGCTCCCCACTGCAGCACCCTATTTCTGGAAATTGATGCAGTTGTTGTGATGTGCATCAAGTACCTTGTTGTCATTAGTTCACAAAAAATGTTGGTAAAGGCCTAGCAAGAGGATGCAAATAGTCGAAGAATTAGATCAATGTACATTTAAATCAAGTATGAGTATGTGTGCAAAGTAAGAAAAAGTGTTAAGTGCAAGAGTGCTTACATTAGTCGATAAATTGCTAATATGTTCGGCTGGCATTTTGAAAAGCACTTCATATTGTTCATAGGCAGCAATGATCCAAGAATGTTGTATTTGTAATATTCGAATAAAGTTAAATATAATTAGTATATTGAATGTCAAGCTATATGCTAAGATACTTGATGCTTTTTCTCTATTAAAAAGAGAAGATATTTGATGCTTTCTACTATATTAGATATTATTAGTGATGTATGCGTGCGCGCACGCGTGCGAGTACGTGCGAGTGCATGTGTGATGCATACATTAAACTATCAGAATCCCAAACCTACGTTCCTACCTCTTGATCTTTATCCTTCTTCCTATATGTTGTTTCTCGATCTTTATCCTTCTTCTGATATGTGTTTTTGCGACTATAGAAGATCTTTGGAAGTGCTCCTCTCTCTTTGTCCTCCCCTCTTTCTTGGTTGTTATGTTTTTGTTTATAGCGTCAAATACAACATTATTCGCCTCTCTTTTCCTTTCCTTCCTTCTCTCTTGTCCTTTAAGATTTTTTGAATTTTTACAAATTCTCTTGTGATATTTGTAGTTTGCTATTATTGAGTAGTAAAATATTTGTTTATCACGTATTTCCAAAAGGTGGTACATACAGAAGGTGTATTAAGTGCATTAGGCAAATCAATTAATAACGATTTGCAAAAACGGTTTTTTCCTCATAACTTTCATTTGCAAAAGAAATACATAAATAAGTTTATTTATTTCAAGTGAAATTCTAATAGTTAAGTTAACAACTTTGATTCAAAACTTGTTGGTAACTTGGAGCTTTTGCGCGTGCCATTGGAGTGTTTTTAAAGCGAATCTACAATCTATTCTCGCAAGATATAGAGTATACTCCATTGCAGCACTCTGTTTATGAAAGTTAATGCTAACAGTGGGTAGTTGCACATAGAAACAAGGATGTGAACATGATGTTTTAACTGCGTGCCTACGTGCGCGCCACTCCGAAATAGCGTACTTATTCGAATTACGTTTGTTTCAATTAACAAGATGATTGTAAAGTAATTATTCCAAATGGGTACTTGTTGTTTTGAGTGCATGGGGCAAAGCACAAAAGTAAGGTGTACATCCACAATTAATTGGTGGTTGTTTGAAGTGCAATTTAAAAATTAAATGTAACAATTATAGAGAGTTCTCTAAACTGACACTTATTGCTTCGTTGTATTATTTCACATGTTTCTAAAGTGCTTTTGAATGGACCGTCAACCTACTCTCACAAAATTGATATAAGCTTCCATTGCATGATCCTATTTCTGACATCAAGGAGAAAAAAAAAGTATCACTCATAAGTTAAGTATATAGTAAGATTTGAGCGAACCTCTTGTTCTTCAACTGTCATTACAGCAATACAGTCTGGTGCAATGTTCTCAGATATTTGAATTTGCAGCCTCAAGGTAATGCTCATCATGAACTGGAGTTGGCTATCAGGAGAGCTCGTAGTACTAAGGATAGCAGTAAACTGTTTGTTATGATGTATACAGAGAGTTTGTATTCCATCTGGTTACAGAGAAATGCGAATTTTTTAGAGATTCAGATGTGAATCCTAATCAACTTGCTAGAAGTATCATTTTTAGAGTTGCAGTTAGATGTAGTGAGAAGCAAAAACAAATGTTAGTGTTGTAAACAGCTACTGTGGCTTGTATGGTGGGCATTAAGAGTAGTCTGTTACTCTAATGTTGTTGGTTGTACCCAATTTTTTTGGTTTTCAATAACAATTTTGAATTGCCAAAAAAAAAAAAAAAAAGATTTGAGCGAACCTATATAAGTAGACTATAACGAAATAGAACGTGTTTACATAGTACGACTTCATCGCACCTGAGATGCAGCATGTCCATCAAGACTCGTATCAAATAGCGTTTATGTCGTCGGTGGAAATAAAAACAGGAAGTATTACTCTAATCACAAAGCGTTCATGTTTAGCAAGAATTTAGATAATTGAAAATATAGTAATGTTCAATACTTAATTTTAAAATTTGTTAGGTGCATTTTGTCACTGCATAGTGTAATTGCGGTACTCATAATTTGTCAGATGCATTTTAGATTTCAATACTCTACGCGTACAACACCCCAAAATAGTGTAATTTCGGTATTCATAATTTATTAGGTGTAATTAGTACGATAACATTTTTTACAATTGGTTTCAAATAGGTGGTAAGCACGTAATGTGTTTAAATTGCATTAGCAAACCACGAAGAGTATGTGCTTGTACTAAAACTGGTTACTTGTCCATATAACGTTGAAAAAAATGCATGGTATTGGTTGTTTAAAGAACAATTTGAACGTAATATCTAGCAATTTCCAATAATAATAAAATGTTGAACTGGTTAACATGGAGGCTTCCATCATGTCTTTGAAGCATTTGTCAATGGAGCCTTGGCTTATTAACGTAAGATGTTTATAATTTCCCATCGTAGCACCCTATTTCTAGTATATGATGTATTTGGCGTGACTTGGATTAAAAAAATCATCATTTCAGTGAATGAAAGATGCTGGTAAATTCTTTGTGTAGAGAGTGCAAATCCACAAGGACTTAGAGACTTGAAATTTGGAAGACATTCCACTTTATAATTCACATAGTCATGATTGAGAGAAGTAGGAAAAAGTAATTCACATAAGACCAAACAAAGAACAAAGATAATTTGAAATTTAAAGACATTCCTACTTTTAAAATAAGTTGAATTCACCTAGACTATTCAGGTTCATTGTGAAAACTTAAGCAAATGTTGTTTTCTAACAAAGAAAGCATTGTACTCAACATGTACTTTAAAGGAAAAATAGTCTATTTGAAGCTTAAGATTACCAAAAACAATATTAAAAAGCAAAACCTTTCACGTGTAACTACATCGATGATATTTTCAAAATCTACAAAAGGAAAAAAATTAGACGTGTCCAACTCTACATTAAGATTACCAAAAACACTCAACATTGTATTGCTCCTCTAATCCTCTCCATTCTTCCCCTCCTTCAAATGAATACTTCAATAAAAAAAAAATCATCTAATCTGTGGTGATGAGAGGATCCTTGACAATGATGATCTCAACCTTATCCTTCAAAAGGATTCCTCTTGCGATCATATGACTGGTTCTCCCAAATCCTGTGTAATTTCAAAAAATCAAGATTGTTTGAGATGAAAGCATCAACACAAAAATATGTTTGAGTTCGAATTAGAGATTTTCAAGAAGAAAGAATCAACATTAGCTAGAATCCCTAGCCTTCTAAGCTTATGATGCAGGTATAAGCAGCAAAACAACTTTAAATCTAGCAACAGTAGATTAACTTGATCCCATTTGAATCACAATCACCTTTAGAAGATATACAAGCGAAATAGAACACCTCAAATATTTGTGTCCTTTTTTTTTTAATCATGGACTCATTATTAATTAACCAATCTAGAATTAATCAAGGTCTAACTCTTAACCAACCTAATGCAGAATCAATTGAAGAATTGTTCTAAATATCTAACTATTGATATTGGCTTACGTCCCAAGAATCATTTTATTAATCTAATACTCCCTAGTAGCATATCTTTTGCTAGTTAAGATGGACAAATAACATGATAGTTTATATAGGTACTGAAGACAACCAAATAGAGAAAGAAATATAATTGGGATAAGCATGACACTGAACAACAAAAGCTTAGAATCAAATGAGATTTTTCATTTGTTCTTCAATGACATGTTACAAACATTGAAGAAATAAGCTCTTCATTTTCTATCAATGCTTCAATGACAGGTTACAAAGATTTTGAAAGAAATGGAAGAGGGTGGTAGCGGGGAGGTTGTGGTGTTGGTTCTGATGGTGGTTTTAACATAGTGGTGGCGTGGTGGTGGTGGCGGCAAGGTGATTGTGACGGGTCTTTTCCAATTTAATAATTATTGTAGTTTTTCTAATAAGTTGTGTTTAGTTATTAAGATACAAGGTCAAAAATCTCCTCTGTGCACTTGACTCTTTATTTCTCCTTTTGTTATTCTGACCTCCTTTCTTGTTCAACCTCTAACATCTTTTATCTTCTCCATCACACTCAACCACTCTTCTTTCTACCATCTCCCTCTCTTCCCTCCCCTCCCCCACTCATAGACTAAGTGAATAGTAAGATTTCAACGATGCCATATAATTAAACTAATAAGATGAAAGAGAAAGTAATTAATAAGGCTAGATCCCCTTCTATATACTCTTATCATATTAGAGAGTCCCCTCTTACTCTCATCGTATTAGAAAGTCCCCTCTTACCCTCATATATACCCTCATTATATTAGTAAGGCTAATTCCTTCTTCAAATGAAAAAGTTTCCTTCTACATGGTCTCTCCATCCTCTTGCTTTTTTTCCCTCCTTGTCGAGGCTCCCTCCTTTCCTTTGCCCTATTTTCAATCATAAGCTAAGTAATTAGTAAGATTTCAATAAGTCCATATAATTACACTAAAATGGAAAGAAAAAGTATATAGTAAGACCGATTCCCCACTGATATCCTATTCATATGAGAATGACTTGTCCTACTAAAACTCTCCATCCTCTCGCTCTCTCCTCCTCTCACCTCTCACCTTTATCCTTTTATCACTCATAAGTAGATATTATTATTAAAGTGAGCCCATATAATTGGACTACAATGAAAGACAGTATTTAGTAAGATTAATTCTCCTATAGTACCCCTTGCAAGAGCTTGTTCACTCAAGCTAAGACGTCTAAGTTTGTCCAAACCATTTTGAAGTGCTTAGTCTCGGAACAGTACAACATTTCCCCAAATATTTCAGTAACCATCTAAAAGTAAAGTTAATAAGTCATCATGAAAAGATATAGACAAAAAGGTGTAGGAGACATAATTAAAATGTAAAAAGTTTACTCAAAAGCTACCTTAGCAACTTTAGCTTGAAGGTCAGAAGTAAGGTGGTCTTCCAAAGTTATTAATAATGGATAATGAGATGTTGCAAAAGCATGTTCTTTGATAGAATTCAAGCATTTGAGGATTGATACCGGAGCTGTTAAGGTCCTAAAAGTATAGACAAAGTTCAAAAGGTAAGCGCTAAGAAGGTTTAAAGACGTATTTACTCTGCTTCCTTTAACCACCAACACATGAAAACAAATATCACTATATCAGTATAGTTTAAAGAGGTATTTCCTCTGCTTCTATTTAACACCAAAAACACATGGAAACATTGATAGTCAAAGTTTTGTGCTGCCAAGCGCGATAACAAAGTGTAGCAATTGAAAAAGATACCGAAGGAAAAGTAAGTTAGGTGTTAAACAATAAACCATCATAAATATTAAATTTAGAGAAAGAACACAAGTCTACAACCTTCCATGAAGAACATTAACATCATCTTCGATGAATTAGGCCATATATCAAGTTCAATCACCTTGACTCCTCTATGCAACGCCTTGACGATTATTGGTACATCACTGCAGTCGCTACTTAGTTGAATCCCCGTTAAATAAGAACTGTGACCTGTAAATATGAAATAATGTTGCATTGGAGCAGTCATATCATTCTAAACCTGCGAATAGCATATGCACTATGTCAAGAGCAGAAGATAAATTGTTCCCACGTTAAAATTCATGCATTATGTGGCAATTAAGAAATAGAAACACAGTCAAGTTACAAGTTTCCAGATTTTTGCATCTTAGTTGCCAGGATATGAGAGCATTGCTAATAGTAGTAACCAGCACAAAAACGGTCTGATACATGTAACACAATAAACGCAAATATTGCTTTGATGCTACCTTCTTTCCCGGATGAGATATAACATTTAGTTAGCGCAAAAAAGTAAGAAAATGTTAACTTTGAGGAAAGACAACTGAGAATATTACCTTAGTTCAGAGAGAGAAAGAAGAACATTCTACGTAAACTACCATAATCTCTTAACTCATAAAGGTAGACAATAATAATCACTTCAAAAGGAAATAACAATTTCCTTTTAAATGCACAACTTCTTCAATAAGAGTATAAGACATAATTGCGTGTAGCACAACAAATATGGAGTAGTAGAGTATTAGGGAAAAAGAAGTAATTAAAGAGTGCAAATTCGTGCAGTTGAGAAAATTGACAGCACAGTTAATTACTGTAAGGTATACTTCAACAGGATGTCGATGTATATCTGTAAGCTATATCAATTGCCTAACTAAATCCACTTATTTCAATGCTTTAAAAGAAGTCATTGGATTCAACTAACATCTAGGGACTTCAATACAAAATAACATGATCTATTCTAAATTTAAAAGGCACAAAAACTAACATATCTTTTAGAGAATCCCAAGTCAATGAGTGATTGTAACTCCAAGCTCTTAGCAAGCTGATGACCAGCTGTTACAACCCTGTTGCATCATACATAATTAAACTTGAATTATTAACTCACACAAGAATTGAAGGGAACTCATAATTTTAATACAGAACATATATATTATCTCTTTCCTTATAAAAAAAAGCATCTGAACTATTCAGATTCAGGACAGACAATTGGTTTCAAAATCCATAAACATGTGTAGGGGCACGCACAATGCTCTACTGTTTGTAAACCTTCGGATAAAAGCTGACAAGGGATGGAACATGTCTTGCATTTCTAAGCATATTGGACTGTTAGACTCATTAATTTCCTTTAATTAAATATCAATAAACTCACATATTACTGTTTGTTTGTAGATCTTGTGAAGAAACTCCTTCAGATCCAACGTCAGCAAGCGTGCTTTGACATTTCTGTGCTACCTGAAGCAGCTGGTTTAGCTGCCAATATGTAAATACCTTCTTCAGTATAGGAGGCCAGAGATACTGCAACAATATACTTGCTAAAGATATTATTTCGCAGTGAAATAAAAAAAAGCATTCACCATAGAATATAAGATATAAGAAATAGTTAAGAAAATTACTAACTCCCTCCATCAGTGTATGATTTCACACTTTTTTTGTACAACAATAGAGTTCATATCGGAGCATCTCAAACAGAAAAGTGTGAAGATTATTCTTGGAGAAAAGATGACAAAGGAAACCATGACTTCTCTAATGGAGGGCAATTACAAAAGCATGTGTCAGGTGTTTTAATTACAAGGGGATACAGGCATACAGTAGCTAATAACCTAGAGCTATACCTATATGATTCAGCTGCTACTACATAGTATATGATTCAGCTTTAAGTATGCATACGTTATGTTATAGTTACATGACAATACAAATGAATATACATTGCATCAAATCTTTCAGTTAAGAATAACACATCAAAAATGGTACTCACAGAAGCCCAATGCAGACGCAAAGAAGACGCGTAAGCAACAAAACTGGCCACGATTCTCGGATACATGTGGTGACAGCAATTGCCTGCATATAAAGGGCATACAAACTTTAATATATATATAATAGTAACTGTCACTTGACTCCGACTCTTTGCAGCTTCGAAATAGCTAAGGTCTTGACTATAATACTATCTCCTATACAATTGTTCCCAGCAGACTTCTCGATATCCAAGATGAAATGATGATAATTAGTTCTTATAATTCTATCTTAAATCTTAATATACTCTTTAAAAATATGGAGATGCTTCCGTGAAAGTAATTTTTGAACTTCCTTTTTTGATTCTTCAAGATGAATTTCCTTTTTTGATAATCACCCATCTTATTATAAAACTTCTAACAATTCTACCAGAATTTTAAAACAAAAAAAGTAAATGAATTAATATATTCTGCAACTAAAGATAATGCAACTAATTAACTTGCACGTTTTACACCGGTTAGGACTCTAATAGCAAATCAAGAAAGAACCCTGGATCTACCTTTCGTCACCCATAACACTATAAAAGAAATAGTGTGGCTAATTCCCACTTTTAAAAGGTCTAAGATGAACAAAATAAGACAATTTTATACGTTTTGTGGTTAAAATAAAATACTCAACACACAAGTAGTATATGATTGAAGCTCTTTCTTTGTTGCAGATCTACCTTATTCTACTCTTAACCCAATTTACATCATACAAGTAAAATTTTGAAGAGAGAAATTAGTATTGATTTTTGAAGGTCTTTTACTCACAACTTCGTAAAAAGAAAACCCAGCAAAATCAGTATTTACCCAGGCCTTTTTTTTTCTTTGCGATTGTTAAATTTTTACCTCAATTTTCATTCCGCAATTGTATCGTTTGATTGTGTTATTGGGTAACTTTTAATTTTACGTATAATTTTATGTTTTGATGTGGATCTGTTTATTATTATTATCTTGTTTCCTTCGATGCTATGTTGTTGATTAGCTATCAAAAAACTCATAAATTGATGTCGAATTGAGCATTAAAAAGGTAAAATAAGAATAATTTTGGCGGCCTAGATCTAAACACAAACGATACAGTAAAATAAGAAAAGAGGAAGAGAGAGAAGAAGAAGAATTACCTTATCGTCATCCATGGAAGCTGGGCGAAGAACAGGAGAGAGAAAAGGCAACGACTAACCCAAAGGCTTTTCCTTTTCTCTGCTTTTATAATAGAAGAACTATCATATTCACTTAAAGCATAGAAAAGGGAATTTCTCGACAAATTGCAAAATAAAAAAAATACTAAATCAGACCTAACTCTAAATTCAAAATCAAACAACAAAGCAATTTGAAACCATAGAAGAATCGATGAAACCAACATACACAAATCCTACGAGGAGATTCAAGAAAACATACGAGAGAAAAAGCGGATGCGATGAGATTCATATTACCCTAAACGGCTAAACCAAAGCAAAACACAAATTAGAAAAAGCAAAGTTAGAGGGAAAAAACAAGGATCTGAAGAATACAAAAAGAACATATGATTTGAGAAGCCAAAAACCCAATTATATGAAAGAAATCTAAGTATCTAACCTGGTGTGGACGATGTGATTTTCATTTGGGCGCGAACAATTGTAAGAAAATGATTGTTCGAGAGTTGATGGATGATGGATTGATAGCAAGGTAGTCAAACCCTAAGTTATCGCCGGATTTTATAGTCGGGGTGTCATTCTCACCGTATTCTTCATCGTCTTCGCCTGAGAGGGATCAAAGCGACCAAAGAAGATGGCGAAGTAGAGGAATCGCCATTGGTGGAAGCGGAGTGCAGGTCTAGGGTTTCAGTTTCGAAGAGGAAAGGGGATGGATGGTAAGAGAGACAAGAATATTTTAGGCATTACCCCAAGACCACACCATTAATAACATTAAACACCAAAAACGGTGAAGATCCGCAAATTTCAGAAAACCCATCTGTGTTAATCGATGAAAATTAACAGCGAAGTACCACCGTAAGAACTCAACATATTCCATATCAAATCGTAACATATCCCAAAAACTAACTATCAATAAAACAAAATAGTTGACAAAATATAATACCAACAGAGATAAGTATGAAAGTGAGATTGAAAGAAAGAAACATTCAGTGTTCTGGACAAGACATGCTATGAAAGCAAGTTTATCGAAAGTGAGGCATTCAACACATTGATATTCTTGTAGATATAGAAATAAAGTATAGGTTACCAAATACATATAATCTAATTGGAGAAGCTAGAGTCAGGTTAGAGGAGACTCATCCATAATTATGTGCCTTTGTATTGAAGGACATTTCACTAATCTGTGAAAGCTTAATTTCTGTGTTTACCCACCAAAAACGTATTTAAATAAATGAAAAATTGTTTAATACATATGGTTAGATACTATCATATTATCTATTGTTTTGAAGTCTTCAAATTTTTCCGTGCTCCAGGATTAAACTCTAACCCATACCAATATCAATGCCTTTATCCAGTGACATAAGAATATAATACAGCCCACAATGCCGGATTCCGGCCAAGAAAGTCAATTCTCCAACTTAAAAAGCCAAGATTATAAGATCTAAAGAGAAAAACAAATGATAAGAAGATAAAAGAAGGAATAACATAATAAGCATAACACCTTTTTAAATGAATGAGTATAACTAATTTAAATTCAAAACGACCAATTGATTTGATAGTGGTTATGACCAAACCCAAAGAATTGTAATTCATGCTTTACACAAGTGTATGATTTTACCTCATATCAACTAAAAATGGAGAGTTAATAATCAACACCATATATTATGTGATATTCATGAGGTGCATTATCCTTAGACCCTAATCCATGAATATAATAGGCTAACCTGCAAGAATGAATGCCATCAAACTTGATGATATGACATAAGATAACATAGAGCCTATCCCAATGCTAACTGAAAAGGAACATCATGATGGGCTAACTCTAATAAGACAATTTTCTACAAGCTACCGTAAGCCAGTCTTTGAATATGAGTATTCCTGTCTGCATGTATTTGCTCATGCATCTAAGAGGGTTTGTCTTTGGTGCATCTATGATGCCTGTAAGTGTAATATACATTGTGCTTATTATAGGTTTCTTTGCTACAACATATGGGTTGTAGACTACCTCATTGCACAAAGATTAAAACATTGCACTGTTTCATACTAACAATAAAAATAAGATCTGTAACAAAAAGAAAAATGCTTACGTCTTTCACTGCGAGTAAATTTCAGCAGACGGGAGCTTGCATAGGGTTCTCACACTCTTCGCTAAATGATGTGAAAGCCATGTCCCCAGTTTCATCCAAGACATCTTGCTTGAATGTTACCCTATTTACGAGATAGCATAAGTAAGAGAAGAATGGACTATAGACCTAATTTAGATCCATGTATAAGATGAGATTATAACCATGTCATGATCCTCCTTTTAGTAAACTATAAAAATAGGTCTGAGAAGAAAGTGATGACACATAAAGCTTGCAAGTTTTCAGAGGCAAGGTATCAATGACCTCCTAATACACATGGACACCTACTGAGATAGCGGCAAAATTAAAGAAAGAACACCTTAACAGGTGATAGCATCAGTAAACCTTTGGCTAACTCAGCTACTATACTTGATGTCAACGTGCAACCAGTTGCATGAATATTATGGGTATTAATGTGTGTGAATTCAACTCATACAAACTTCTCATGTACTAATTTAAAAAAGGAAAAAAAGGCAAAGTTATACAACCTGTCTGAAAACACTTAAACAGGAAAGAAACAATGGCAAAATGGTGCTTAATAAACAGAACCAAAGAGCGCCTCAATTTCTATAAACCAAAGGGCACATAAGATTGTTTTCACATATACAAAACAATTACTGTAGATCACCTGATAAGTTTTCCATCTTTAGTAGTATACAGAAGAAAATCTCTGGACACTTTTTTTTCTTTTAAAAAACCTGATTATCACGTTAAACAAGAACAAACAAAAGCAACCAAAACAAAATCATCTTAAAATCGCCAACAAAAAGCTAATCTTACCCAGATCTATGAGTATCCATGAGAATTCATGTAATTTCTTCAAAGGCAAACTATACATTCCAGTTGAGAAATGCTTCCTTTACCCGCCAGAACAAACCCTATGAAATCGCAAATAAATATAACAGAAATTAAAATTTATCAACGAAAACTGAAATTCATCAAAATTATGGTTTCATTTCTGAAAATATCGAAGAAATTAAAGATTAAAATAGAGAAAACTACCACGCTTTGAGAAAAACGTTGGATTTGTGTGCCGTCTGTGAGTAGAGGTTTGGAAGCTGCAGCAAAATAGAACACGGGATTTTTTTTCTTAATCTACAGGGGAGTTCGGAAGAGAAGAGTGGATTAGAAAATCTAATTAGCTTTTTTCCCAAATTTATAGATTTATAGATTTATAGATTCAACATCAACACCAAACCCTGAAAAAAAAAATCGAATTCAATGAAATATATTACTTACAATTCAAAATACACTCTAAAACTTGTTATCTTCCTCATTATCTCCTCCGCCTTGACCGCGAACAATTGAGAGGAGCTATTAACTGACTGACGAATTTGGAATCGGAATTGGAAGATGATTCTCATTGGTGATTTTTCTGGGCGATCTTCTCAAGCGTTGATTTGGCCTTCGATTTCTGCGTGCAAAACCATAGCCAAAACCCTAAATTTTCTAGATCTAGAAAATCGCGAAACACAACAAAATATGATAAATTCAAGGAGAGAGAAATCGTGTTCACGAATTCTGACCTCACGAATTCAGAATCAGAAGTAGAAGAAGAAGAGTCGCATTGATGATCTTCTCTGGCGTTGATTCATCCTTGGATTCTCCGTGTTTTGCCATAGCTAAAACCCTAACTTTTGTAAACCTGGAGGAAAATATGAGGGAGAAGACAGAGAGATACGAGGAATAAGGGAGAAGGAACAAAAACTAATCGTGCGGTTTAGATGTTGCAACGATGGAAGGCTCAGATTTTCCCATTCTTATGAACAGTGAATTTCGCTTGTTTGTGACTCAGAACACTGTAGAAATGAATAGTTCCCATCTTCCAACTTTTTAAGGGTGTAAGATACGATCCATATAATTATGTTTTTCTAACCGTAAAAATCACAAAACATGGTAAAAGACAGTATGTAAATATGCAAAAGTCAAATCGTATCGTCGATATTGAAACATAGTTACATAGGTAGGATTATCAGTTTTCTTTCTGGCTAAAAAAAAAAAAAAAAAAAAACATAGGTAGGATTATCCAACCCAAATTCCCAACCCAAAAAAGGCCTATATTAGTGTACGTCACCTCACCCGCTTGCATTCTATCCTCTCGCTTATCTTCAAACTCTCCATTCTCCAATGGCTTCGCTCATTCTGGGAACCACTTCCATGGCTTCCTGCGCATTTTCTCTCTCCTTCTCTCAATCTCACTCCGTCGCCGGCGTTTCTCTCTCCTCTCCTCCCACTTTATCTCTCTCTACTTCCGTCGCCTCCACTTCTCCAGCACTCCCACTCAGTAAGTACTTTCATCTCTATTCATCCATTAATTTCACCTCCCAATTTCACAATTCAAAACCCTAATTTTCATTTCTTCTTCGATTTTAAGCTCAATTCGAATTTTCCCCCCTTTTTTATTCAACTATTTATATGATTCACCATTTTATTTCGTGTGTGTTAGTTTACTGCGGCAGAGGTGATAAGAAGACCGCTAAAGGCAAACGTTTCAATCACTCCTTTGGAAATGTGAGTTTCTTTTTTTTTGTTGGTTGATTTTCTCATCTTTATTTCAATTTTTCCATTTTTGTGATTATAGAAGTTTATTAGAACTTAGAAGTAGTATATGGGGCCGTTTTCTTCGACGTAAAACAACTGAATTGAACGGAAGTGAAATGAATTAAATTATAACTAATAGAAATAATAATTGGAGGGGAACTGAAGTGAATTGAACTGAAAATAAGTTGAGGAGAACAAATCCTTAGTGTATATTTATGGGGGAGAAAGTATATGTCCATGTCATGGATAATATGCAATAGAATGTACTTCCTCCCTAACATAATAAGTAGAACAAATGAATGTTTTATACATCACAAATAATACACATTTGTTGCAGTTATTATGTTACGGAGGAAATATTAAACATAAAACAGAACAAGAACTGTACTGTTGACTCTTATGATTTTATCAGCATTTTTGTATATAACATCTTTTTATGTAATTGTATAACCAAACTATAATCATCTTAATATAGCTAGTAGATGATGGTGATACCTTGGTTTTATGTACCGCATTTTTTATTCTATATATAACACTTATCATTCAAAACATTTGTTGTTGCATTAAAAGATGCTATGAACAAAAATGGTGTTTTTTACGACTATGAACTGGAAATTTCTTGTATAATTACCATATTGATTTCAAATTGGATCTTTATAGTGCATTGTGGAGATAAATCCATCATTATCTCATATTGAAAGTGATGGTTTAAGAGATGTATATGATTGTACACAAAGTTAATTTTCAACTTTCTATTTAATATTTCAATGTAATAAGGCAAATTCTTCAAGTTATATACAATATTGGCAATGTGAGACAAATGCACCAAGTTTAATAACACATAATCTAGGTTGTTCAGATGTAAGTACTTTTACCATTTCAAATGCAAACAAATACTACCTCCTGGCGCTTCATTGAGAATTTGCTGCATCGTTCACTTCCCCTAGTAAAAGAAGAAGAAGAAATTTATATTATATGAGTATAGCTTGTTATCACCTCTCACATCTTTAGTCTTTGGATTGTCACCGAGGCTGTTATTGTCAAGAGAAGCTTTTGACTCTTATTACGGATTAAAGTTAAAGCCTACAGGTTGTGGAATCTAGTTACTTGCAAGTGATTTTTCCTGAATTCTTAGATTGGCAAGTGATGGTAAGGAACAGATCAGCCAAAGGATTAGCACATCATAGATAGAGTACACAACAAGTTCTTTCAGTCGTTTTGATTTTGTTTACTTATATTGAACATAACAAAGCGTTAGTGCTGACATAGACTGTTTGGTTTGAAATTTTAGGCGCGACCTAGGAACAAGAACAAGGGAAGAGGTCCTCCTAAAGCTCCAATCTTTCCTAAGGAGGATCCATCTGAAAATCCAGTCAAGAAGGATTGATGATGATTAGTTTATGTTGCTTCTGAATAGAATTCTTCTTGAGGTAATCCTTTCCCCCATCCCCACCTGTATGTTAGAATCCAGGATGATACTTGAGTTGTCAATGTAATTGTTGTTTACTTTTCTATGATTTTTAGCTCTTGTCACAATGTAAACCTTATTGGTTTGGAAGAAATTGTGTTTTTTGCTCATCTGCATATTATATATGATGACTTATCACTTAAGTTGAAGACTTTGAACTTACTTCTGCTATGTAGCTGATAAGAGCACTAGTTTTCCTGCCACATTGATTCAGAAGGATGTTGCTGGTGTTGAATTTGGTTTTGTGAAAAACATCAAATACGATGGTGCTCTTTAAGCTGAATTCTCAACCATGATTATGAGGATAGAAACAGGCAATTCCATGATAAATTGTTAATGGCTGAAGTACACAAACTACCTCCATTTTTTCTTAGATCCGACTTTTGATAATTTTAATCACTCACCAAAAAGACAAATGTTGCATCTAAAAAAAAAAAAGACAGAGGTAGTATATTATAGAGGACAATTTGATCTCATCATATTGTATTGATTTGGTGATATATAATTATATATTATCAAGAGAATCACCATTGTTTTCACTTGTGTGGTCTGCATTTTCTGAAGAGAGAAAAGTTTATTCTTAGGCAGGCAACTTTGCAAATGCATATGCACTTTGCTATGTGCGAATGTAGGGGTCTGTGAATTTTTGGGGTGTGAGATTTGCTCATTGTTACATGGAACGTAGAATGTTCCGAAACGTGGTACGGAAACGGGAACGCAACGAGTAAACCAGATGAATTCCTAGATCACGTACCACGTTTCGGGACGCGTCCCCTGGAACGTGGCCATGTACCACGTTCCCGGTATCAATGGATTTGCTTGCCTGAATCCTGAGATCTTCATCTCTCAACTTTTGTGAAAGAGATGGGGGAGAAGATGGAGGAGAATGAAACAGAGAAACTGGCTCTTCTTGTAGAGGGGGTGGCAGCTGGGAGGGATAGTAAAGCTTTTTAGAAATCGGAAGTAAACTCGTGTTTTGGCTGCTAATTTTACTATCGTTCTCTCTAAACGCTCCTCTTAGCAGCGAATTTGAAACTAATGATTAGGATCCCATCGGCTAATTACCTGATGAGTGGATTGGATTCGTTTTTTGGACTGGCGAGTCTGCTAAATCTGCTAGCTAGCATCTTAGCAGCGAATGGGGCTTTAAGAGAGACAAGGCAGTACTTAGAGAACATTAGCTGTTACATAACAAACTTTAATCGTGTTCTATTCCAGAAATAGATCTTCATTAACTTCTTCCAACTAAATCTCTGTCAATGGCTGATCAGGAGATTAATAATGTCGTTAAAATATGTAAAAATCGGCAACCTTTCATGTGATCATTTTAGAATAGAGTTCTTTTGTTGAGCAAATTTTTTGATTGACACAGCTCGGAGTTTTCAATAAACTCCAAGTATTTGTTTCAGATACCCGCAGAATCTAACTTCAACTGAGTCCAACATTCTGACGATTCTTTTAGTACCCAGATAATACAGAATTTTGTAAACCAAGTTTAACATTTGGACAAGTTTAGAAGTACCAATTTCAGAAACAATATATTTTACAGAATTGACAATATCAAATTGTAAAAGAATCAAGGTGGTTTCTACGCATAATATGACAGTATAAATTTAAAGAAATTTGTTTCATAATTGCTTATGGAGAAGTAGTGAAATTTCCTAATGTAGGTATTTTCGTTCAAGTGAGCTATAATTTCAAATATTTATATTTATATTCTATTATTTAAATACATTGAAAACAATTAGTGTTGAGATACATCTAATAAAAATTTACAAAATTTAAATAATTAATCAACTTATGTAACTAGTTTTGCCAAACAATTAACTAATCAGGTACCTTATCAGTTTAAGTTATATCTCATCAATTTCAGTTACATTTCAGGTAATATTACCAAATAAAACCTAAATCAAACTAACCACAGGCAGCTGATCTCAAATTTCAAATTTTCTGATCTCGAAATGCGATAATTTTCTCCATTTATGGATCACATTAACCACAGATAGTACTCCAAGTTAGCTCAATCATCAATGTATCTTTAGTGATAGCAACTAGCAAGGAACCAAGGCATTTTCCACTACAATAGCTTTCCAAGCCATTCATGGTATACCAGTATTTCTAGAGAATCCTTCTACGAGCAAATCTTTACGAAATGTCATCATTAATCAGAATAGTAATTGAGTTGCATACAGATTTATTAACATCGTGGTAGGGACTATTGATTTGTAGGATCTTTCATATGAACTGTGCTAAATAGTTCAGACACCAAAGGTATTTGTCCATTGATTTAAACTTGGTGTTTGGAAAAACAATATTAGTCCAACCAAGAATCATTATTTCATGGTACTAGCTAGCTATCTAGCTCATGCATTATATGCGCCGTAGGCATCTTGAACTGTAATATCAATTCACAAGTTCCCTTACCATGAACATCTTTTCACTTGCAAGTTGCACCTACTCAGTGAATTTGATCAGTGTTACCTAATTCGCTATTTAATTCGCCTTTTGAAATCGTCAATTCGCACAAAATGAGCCAAAAATGAACCAAAACCGACCATAATTCGCTTTTCTCAATTCGCGATTCCCCGCGAATTAGGTAACACTGAATTTGATAACATCAAAATCAGAATCTATTCCGTTTCATCAGAAAGAACAGGAAAGAACAAGAATCAAATGCTCTAGTAAATTCTAAGACAACAATACCACAAGTTTTCTCAGACAAAATTCGGGAATTACGTCCCCTGGTAATAATTTTACTTATTATTATTACATGGAAAACATCAACCATAACAAGTAAAACCAATAATAATCATAAACAACCAATTAGTCATAAGTTCATAACTCATACAACCCAAAACCCCAGAATTCATCAGTAGTCACCAAAATTAGAATTCAGAAATTCAATTTCACAATAATACTGCAAAAATTAGCCAAAATACCCAAAATTCAATATGATCACTACAAAATTAACATCACAATACCATCAATCACATGACAGATCAGGCTATTTTTATCCTCACGAGACTATTTTTTTTTTACATTGCTCATCTTAAACATAATCACATAATAGGTAGACGAGCTAATGCACAAAAAAATAGCCTTATCAATGATATCTCGAGCGTATGATGATTTGATGAATGAACTTTGACAGATCACACTTTTTCAGTACCCAAATTCACTTTCGCATTAACAACACAAATTTCATATACAAAAAACACAACCCAGAAACTCAAAATCAAAAATCAAAACAACAACAACATTAGTTAATAAAGTCCCTCACCCAAAAACAAAACCTTAGCATGATACACCCGGGTATATGATGAATGAACTCCGGCAGATCACACCTTTTCAGTACCCAAATTCACTTTCGCATTAACAACACAAATTCCATATACAAAAAAAACAACCTAGAAACTCAAAATCAAAAATCAAAAACAACAACACAACATTAGTTAATAAATTCCCTCACCCAATAATTAAAACCTTAGCATGATACACTCGGGATACGATACACTCGGATGTATGATGAATGAACTTTGACGGATCACAAAAAATCACTTGTTATCATAGTCAACAATCTCTCGATCAGTAACAGACCTAGAATGTTGAACAATAGAACGGCCAATAGAATTAATCCAATCTTCTTTTTCCTTTTCAGAATCAGCAATAAAATACATAGTATCAGACCGGGTTGAAAGCTCAAAAGCAAATTGCCGGTTCAAAACATCTTCAGCACCTTTAACGGTTAAACAAGTAGAAACCGGGATAATACCACGCGGTTTAGAGGTCCGGTTCACAATAGATTCTTTAAACCAAAAGAGTTTACCTTGTTTTAATATGAACCAACGACGACGCCATGTTTTGATGTATTCACCTTGTTTGGTTAACCAACCGGCTCGTTCTGGTTCGGTCCAGAATTCGGTTCCGTCGTAGTCTGGACCGGGTGAGGTAGTTGATCCGGTTGTTTCGGTTCCTATGACTCGGTTTAGTGCTGCTCTCCATAAACTTGACATTGAGATGAGATGAGATGAGATGAGATGAGATGAGATGTTTGGGATGGGGTGGAGAGAAAAAGAGGAGAGAGAGTAGGGAGAGTGATTTGTGAATTTGGGGTTGTTTTGATAGGGTGGGTGAAATTCTCAAAGTGCACCCCCCATGTTACTCATTGTGTTGAATTTCATTCCATCGAACCGAATTGATCTGAACTAAACTGATAAAATGATAAGTAATAATTTCTATTATACTTAAGAGAAGGGGAGGAGATGGTGTTCCGTTTAAAAAAACTTAATTACCCTTAATAATTTAATAGAATAAAAAATTGCAAAATAAAAAAAATTAAGATTTTTTTCCATTTCAACTTTGCATTTTTAGTGGATATAAGACACTATTTTAAAATCAACGCACGCATCGCGTACATATAAGACTAGTTTACATGTATGTGAATATTATTCATCTGATGGAGTAAAACTTCAAAAATTAACCAAGAACGCCAGTTTGGTTTGCCCATCCATGCTATGTAAGTGCACGTCCAAGTAACTCTTCAGCAGTGGAAAATACTTGGGATCTCGTGGGATTTAAGACATATATAACAATCCTGAGAATCATTATGATATAACCATCATGGTGTAACAGGATTTTAGGTTTCTTATAATTTTCTTGAATGGAACAAACCGAGTTATGGAGTTTAGCTCATTTTGACCTCGTATTATAATATTGAGTTCAGAGTTGAGTCATTTATAAACAACTTGAATTGATGTTTTTAGTTGATTCAAGTACATAATATTTGTTAGTGACTCTATTCACGACCACCTTGATTTATGAATATTCGTTGGAGAAGATGATTCATGGAGAGACCAAGACAGCCACCCACGCCTTCTTTGAGTGCCCTCGTTTCAACGATTTATGGAGGGAAAGTGGATGCGAGGGGTTGAAAGTGGTGGATGCTAGCTCTAAATGTGTGATGTTTTTGAGAGTTGGAAACAGGTTGAGATGAAAGTGGGGATTGAAGGTGCCTACCTCATGTGGTGTACTTGGGGAGAAAGAAACAACAAAGTTTTCAATGATAAACCACTCCTAATCACGTGTTGTTGAAGAGGATTGAGAGATATGCGTAAGAGCAAGGCAAGTATGCCAAGGCTATTTACTCTCGCCCACAACAAGTTCGCACTACCTACCCGAAAGTTTGGTGCCTGCCGCTAGTACGAATGCACAAGATAATTTATAAATGTGGACACTTCACTTGCGGTGGATGGCAGGGTTGGTTAAGGAGATATTGTGCGTGATAGTCATGGTGGTGTGTTATTTGCTGCAACACATCGTGTTCGTGCAAGTTGGGCTCCAGAAGTTGCTGAAGCAAAAGCATTAGAGATCGGTGTGCGATTGTATCGAAGATTTGGTCTCCAAAACATCATCATCCTTGAGTCCAATTGTTAAACAGTCATCAATAGACTATCGAAGAATGTCATTTATCTTTTTGATATAAATAACATTTTGTCTAGTATTCTAGCTTCGTGTACTAGCCTTTCTTTCTTATTATGGTCTCATGTAAAATGAGACGGACCGAAACTTTATATCGCATCACCTAGCTAAGCTAACTCCTTTCGGACAACCATTCACCACCGACCAAAACAATAAAATAAATTTTTTGCGAACATTTCACATTCTCTGACACTCCCCTCAATTCGCATATCTTCAAAGCTCCTCCACTCGAAAATGTCTTCCTTCCCTGACTCGTTCGACGAACTCGGTCCCGACTCACATTCCGTCGCGCAAACTCACCCCTTCGACGATGACGACAATGGCTACGTTGCAGAAGGAGGCTACTCCAATTTCGCCGATTCCGACTCAGTCAGGGAATCGCAGCTCGAAGACTCGGATTTCTTTAACAACAATGGCGGTTTTGGATCTAACGGTATTCCACTGGATAATGACGTTTTCGTCGAATCGGACGGTGCAATTTTGCCGCCTCCTGATGAAATGCAGGAGGAAGGTTTTGCTCTTCGCGAATGGCGGAGGTGAGCGTGTTATCAATGGCGTCGAATTCTTTTCTTTTACTTTATTTCTTCAATTTTAGTCGTGATTTACTGGAATTTTGAGTGATTTTGTAAGATCTATTTGTTGATCTCACTAGTTAACTTCATTCCGTGTTAATTTCTCAAGATTTTGATTTGATTTGATCCAGGTGCGATCATTCTCTCTTCTGAATTAGGTTATTGCTATTAGATTATAGAATTCTGAAATTTAGGTCGAAGAAGGAATTGTAATTTCACGGTGTTTGCAAAATGAGTAGTGAGACGAGTTTTGGTGTGAATTATGAGTTATGACTTATATGATCTTGATTGACGTGAGGAACGGGCACCATTTTTGGCCTCTTGAATCGAATACGTGCTTTCGAGCATGTCTACTAGGTTTTCCTGAGTTAGAATATGTAAATGTATATAGGTGTGGAATTTGGATTACTAAAGCAGCCATGTAAAGCCTGTAAGTGAAGTAAGCGGCCGTGCGTGGTGGTTCTTATGGTTGTTATACTCTATCCATTTCAAAGTGGTAGCCCTAATTGGAAAAGTATACATGAGAAATAGAATACTGAGAATGGACAATTGGTTTTAGGTTCTAGTGTGAATAACTGAATATACATTAATTGATGACCAGGCAAAATAGAAAAATAGGATGGGCGTTTCAGAATTTCGTACACTATTTGTGATTATTAGCGCGATGATCTATCATAGGACTGAGTGAGTTACATTGATGATCAGTAAGCACTTGGGAAGAAAGAAAGTTTGAGAGAATTAGCTGCGCAACTAGAAAGTTCAAATAATATCTTTTTTTCCGAAAAATGTGTTGGGTTTAAGGATCTACTTCATATACCTAGATACCTTATAATGCGATGACAGGATGCATACTGACTTTGGACTCTATGCTATTGTTAGTTTGCTACTTGCATGGATGCTGTATTACTGTGCTGACAGCTATTAGTTGAAAGGCTTTTGATTCATTAAGTGCACAACCCTTAGGTTATAGCCTTTGATTCTTTCAGCTTCACACTCCATTTGTAATCTGAACATGACTCCATTTTAGCTTCTTTTTTTGATTTTTTTTATAGTAAAGACACTTATGATATTTGACACGAGTAGGCAAATTAATTGATGAACTCTTGCTTGTGATGATGGTTTTCATTGGTTTGTAAGGCAAAATGCTGTTCGACTGGAAGAGAAGGAGAAGAAAGAGAAAGAAATACTGAGCCAGATCATTGAGGAAGCAAATGACTACAAAGTTGCCTTTCATGAGAAGAGAAAGGTTACATGTGAGAACAATATAAGCAACAACAGAGAGAAGGAGAAGGTAAGAGTTCATTTTCGTGATCTTATGGAGCCTGTTTAAGGTACTACTGACAGTTACTTATTGAGTTCGGGAAGTCTACTTCATATTCTTTGTTTGGAAATGGATTGGTGGAAGTCTAAATTGATGATTGTTTGAAAGTCCAAATTTGTTGCTACTTTTGATGGGTGCTTTGCTGCTTACCGAGTAAGAATATATTTATCAAATTGGCCTCTGGACATGAAAGATGAAGATATATTCTAAATCCTATAAATCGTGGAGATTCTTTTAATTCCATTTAACTGTAAGTTATTACCAACAAGTTTGTCAACCCTTAAATAATATGGAGAATAATTGTCTACAATCAAACCTCAATGATATGAAATTTTAATAAAAGTACTACTCAAATAAAATGTTGACATAATTAATGATATGATTTGGGACATATTTACTTCACTTGCTATGGTTGTTGGATCATATTTCATGCACTTGAACAATTGATTAACCTTTGAATGGTTTTAGGCTTCTATCTATTATATACTCCACGATGCACTGAACATAACACAAGAGTCCATTAGTTTTTCTTCATTTCTTTTTTGTGATCCTTTTTTCTCTCCAAAGGCCCAATGAGCATTTTAATTCTTACCGCTGCAATCACAGTACAACTACACAAACAATGAACTCTCAACGAGATATGATCATTCAATTTCATATAGTAGAAACACATATGCTTTGATCTCTAGTGTTTAGCATGATTGGCATTATATCTTGCGGCTGAATTTATTGTGATATAGGGAGAAAACTTGATTTTATTAGGAGGGAAGTGGTTGATTTGATTCGGTGGGAGAAAAATAAGATTACAACGTGATTACAGGAAAGGGGGGATCTGTGAAGCGCTGGTCAGGCCAAACTATCAAGTAGAGTTTTTGTTTACAACTCTACTGGATCCAAACCGAAATTGGGTTTGTAGTTTTAAGGTTACATGTCAAGTCAAGTGATGTTCATGTTCATGTCAAATTTATACATGGGCTGTGAATTACTTAACAGTAACCAAACTTGTTTTTACGAACTGTTCGTGATACTTGACATGTTATTTACCTATTTTATGGTTCAATCATCTAGGCACTTTGGTAACTATGAAGTATGAACTAGATGAACCTTTCAAGAGGAATTAAACTGAAAGGACCTACAATTATTTCTATTTCACTTGTTTCGCGAACATAATTGTAAAACAAGCTAGAAACAAAGTAAAGCATAAATGAAGCAAACATCAAAAACTTCATGAGGAGACTTCCAGGACCCAAAGAGAGTAAGAATCTTCACATTGCGGGCCTTTATTTACTTCAGACTTCGCCAATTTGTTAACCTCTTTTATTGTGTACAATTTTTTAAGTGATTGATTTGATTTGATTTGACAACTCTTTGGCTTTTTATTGTGTTGAAATTGTAAAATTCTTTAATTATTCTAATTAAACGGGTTGCAGCATTTCATTTTGTATTTGTTAGTTCAACGCTAACCTGATCATTCAATTGGGTGACTTGTGTTAACTCAACAGGTTGAAAAATCGAAAGTACAGACTAGCGTATATCCGTCCATGTTGTGTTGTCAGTTGCATAGCTTTAATGATTTTTTTTTTTCATTTAGATAGTAGAATAATTAAAGTGATTTGTGTCCTGAATTGTGTCTTTTTCCTTGGCAGTTCTTTATGGCCAACCATGAGAAGTTTCACAAGGAGGCTGACAAGAATTACTGGAAGACAATTGCAGAGCTCATTCCTAATGAAGTCCCTACTATAGAGAAGAAAAGAGGGAAAAAGGAGCAGGAGAAGAAGCCTTCTATTGCTGTGATTCAAGGACCAAAGCCCGGGAAGCCTACTGACCTTGCAAGGATGAGGCAAATACTTGTGAAGCTGAAACACAATACTCCTATCCACCTTAAACTGGCCTCACCACCTGCAGATGCCAAAACCGATGGTACCACTCCTGAGGCCTCCCAGACCGCAGCTGTTGCTGTTACGCCACAGGCTGTAGCTGCTGCATGATTGGTGATTTACATTTGAAGGTCTCTGTATGTTATAGAAGTATATGAGGGTAGATGGTTGAGCCTTCACTGTGTTGCTTCAATGTAGAGTCAGTGACTTGCTACATTGACGGTGCATGATTTTCTAGTTCATTATGGCCTGGCTCATTACATACCTGTGGGACGAGTGTAATGTATGAAGTAAAATGTGAAGCCACCAGATTTTATTGGCATTAATGTACGTAGCATTTTGACATGGTTGGAGTCTGAAGGCTAAAGCTACATAATTCAAATTTTATTAGCTTTCTCTCTGATGACATCTTAGCTTATGCAGGGTGTCTTTTGTGGGATAGGAAGCAGGATAGATATTACCAATGCCAACTTCCCTTGTTTTTCGGGTTATTGAGCTTAACAAGTATCTAGCACGATTCAAGCACAATAGACTAGTTTTTGAATCGAGTCATGCAGGGTTATGCTCGCAATTGACTCACTTGATTAACACCCTAGTAGTCTCGTAAAGGAAGATGGAGGTGAGTCACTGAGATAAGGTTTATCACTGCTGATAAAAACTTAACCCTTCGTTAACAGTAGCATTTGAAATTTCTGCCGTGCTTGTAGTAGGTGGATTTAGTAGGCAGACAAATCTTAAATCTTGGCAAAAAAAACAGCTGTTGTGGTTAATCAATGATCTTCATAGTTAGCATACCAATATATCAGTAGTTGGCAAGATTTTTCCAAAAGTCAGCTAGAATGATAGTTCAGCTAATAAGTTCTAATAGTACACGGGCTGTTAATTATATAAACTTAAATACTTTGTGGATGCTCGATAACTTTACACACAACATCATAACAGCCTGCAACTCCGTGAAAAAAACCACCTTGTGTCCAAATACCCCCAGATTGCTGATAATATCAAAAACCAACAGACAAGCAAATGCATTAGAATTTTCTCGGAGCACACTGCCAAGTGTCACCTATGTACGGCGGTAGGTGAAGCTTGACAACCTCGTTCACTGGCGAGGTCGTCTTCCAATTCACTACCATGCCCGGCATGGTTATTAACACTGTGCTCGGAACTGGCACTGCTCGTCGCAAGGGGTGAATCAGAAACACTAGCTGTCCTGCTTCCCGTAGGCCCTGATCTCACACTGTACATGGAAGATGCTGGAATTTTTGTCATCAATGGTCGTAAGTTACCAGGGATACTTCGCCTTATATCCTACACAACAAACATACATGTAGCAATTATACACACAAACTAAAATGTGAAATATAACTTGACTGATAATAGTCCACAAGAGGCAAGGATCCATCACTGTGATATGGGGTCTCAGGAGGTCTGGGAAAGAGACAATAGGATCTCTTGGAAGTCGTCTCTTTAGAGTCTAAACTAGTCTAGGCTGCTTCGTAGTTACTGCAAGGCTAAATATGCCTTTTTCTTTTTGACATGAACATGTCTAGACCTCCCTGAACCCTCCACCAATGGCGAGATTCGACACTTGGACAAGGACCCAAGTCCAACACGAATACCCGAGTCTGAATGACATAGATTATTGCATTTCAAGGAGGCATCTAAGTGTTTATAGAAACATAAGATTCCAACATGAAAAGTGATTTACAATTAATGAAGCTGAGTTCAGAAGTCAAGTGAAAACATATTGGAGGATATGTGATACTGTAATACTATAGGCTTACGAAAACGGATCATGAAATTGAACAAAAAAGATGAGCAAGATTTTCCATCAAAAAGAAAGAAGATGAGCAAGATTAATGAACTCACCATATGCCGTATAGCCATATCCAAGGACTTCTTAGAAAGTGTTCGTCCAAAGCCAGAGCTATCAGGGGATGATGCCGATTTCCCTGATAAACTAGGAGAATGTTTGTCATCCTGTCTTGGTGGTCCCAATTTCCTCATGTTAATCACCCGCTCAACCATTTTTGTTCCAATAACTACAGGGCTCACGTCATCGTTTACTTTGGAATGCCCTCGACTCACTGCAGGCACAGAACTTCCACTAGAATGAATGCCACCATTAGGGGCCCGCCCTCTGGAAGGAGAACAAGACTGACGTTTATGTCTTCCATTACTGATAGGCTCCACAGAAGAAGATCGGGCAGAGGGGGCTGCAGGTCTACCACGTGTAGCTGAAAGTGGTCTATCAGGGAGGGTAGTTCTCAGATTTGGTGGAGCATCTAAAGAAAAACCAGGCATCTCAGATGGGTTCCACGGCCGCGATCTAACAGTTGGAGAGGTACCACGAGAAGGCACAGGGTTCCTAGATGGTGCTGAACCCACTGACTTGCTACTAATTGAAGAAGATGACTTGTTAAGAGATGCAGTGACATTAGAACCACTTGAGGGCATTGACGGACGACGAGTTGGAGTCGATGCCCTGGATGTGGGTCGGGATGTAGGAGCTGTAGGCCTAGCTGTTGGAGTTGAAGATCTTGCAGTAGGCCTTGTTGGTGTAGCTGATCTTGCAGTGGACCTAGTAGGAGTCGATGACCTTGATGGCCCAGCTGATTGAACTGTAGGTCTAGTAGTGGATCTTGTAGGGGTCGAGGACCTTGATGGACCTGCAGACCTGGTAGACGTCACAGAAGCTGTGGACCGAGCTGATGTCAATGAACCAGAGGGCTTGGGTGAAGAGGAGTGAAGTGTGGGCTTCGAAGAAGACATTGTACTCCGAGAAGTTGGAGTAGAGGATCTTGAAGGTTTAGAAGATGTAGACGTAGGGCGACCAGTAGGTGTTGCAGGTCTAGATCCACCCCCTGGTGTTGCTGGTCTTGACCCTGGACCCCCTGATGAGGGAGGCCTTGACCCTGGACCTCCTGATGAAGAAGGCCTCCGCATGCCTGAAATAGAAGAAGACAACCCAGCAGATGCAGTTGGCTGCCTTGGCATCAAGCTACTTCTCACAGTGGTCTCTGTCTGAGAGTTTGCCAACTGCACAACAGTTTTAAAGATGCTCTTAGAACAACCCAAGATCATATAAAGTATGCTACAAGGATAAGAAACATCATAGCCCACTACTCTCTCCCCCCCCCCCCCACCAAAAAAAATAGAATAAAAATATAGTCATTCTCTCTCTTTGTACGACTTATCAAACAACCTCTAACAATAAGATGCTAATAGCCAGCAATCACCATAAAAATAATTAAAACAAGCAGCTTGACCACTAACAAATCCTGCTGCATTGCTGGAATCATCTATGGACTATCAAATTTCGATAGACATGCAAAACTACAGACACATTTGTGACAATAGGAGGAAAATTAAAGCCACCATCCGAGACCAGCTACAGAGAGCAAAATTTAAGAACTTGGATAGCTTTCCACATAACATTTGTCACTAAATTACCCTCTTCACTGTACAAGTCATAAAAACATTTGGATAGAACAGATACTCTCTATTCTCTGGGGCTAATAAGTAAACAACCTCGTTTCTGTTAATTTTAGTGTGTTTTCTTACTCTTGATCTCAGTACAGTAGGTTGAGGTTTTGGAGCTTCTCCATCATCCATGTAGGTTTTCCTTGATTCCATCTCCAAAGAAGGAAACAGGGGAGTACCAGGAGGGGTCAGAAGCCTGAAACCAAAGAGAGAATGCCGGTAAGCACATCAGTAGAAAAAAAAAAGGAAGCATATACACATCCATCTTTAGATATTAGATAGACAACTTCCTGCCTGATACTAAGGCAATTCCAAAGAGAACTATCTATGATCAGGGTCCACATATCACCAGGATTCATTAATGGGAGCATCAATAGTACCAACTTCAAACACAAATGCCACCTCTAACTGCCCATGTTCAATTAAAAGAGATAGGATACGACAATTAAAGAAAAGAATTTTGCCAGATTGAAAAGGAAGGGAGAGGGAGATCAAGCTCAATGTGCACTACCTAGTAAATACATGTAAAGAGAACTAAGCTAAACCTAGTTGGTGGGCAATGTCAAATTCATAACATGGCAACAAAAAGCAGTATGTTAGTTTCGCAACTTTAGAAGACAAGTGTTTTATTACAAAATCAAACAACACCAGATTAACAGGGAGGAAAACCATGGCTGAACATAAAATTCCCACTTACATTTTGGGATCTCCAAGAATAATTATTATTTTTTCTTCTAGCATTTGATTGTTTCAAGTTGCAAATCTAACCTACATCAGATTATATTAAGAAATATCCATGACATCTGTACAATACATTGATTTAGGAAATGGGGGTAACACTTTGTTCGTATAGCAATCATGGAGGGAAAGGTAAGAGATGGAAGGGAAAGGAAAGAAGGGGGGAAAGTGAGCTTGGATTTTCCTTTCAAATCTTTCCAACAATGGAAGGATTTCGTTAATTAAGGGAAAGGAAAATGAATGCTTTCTATTCTCTATATCTCTTCTCTTTCCTTCCCTTTTCCCATGTTAGATCCAAGCAAGAAAATTGAATCTGCTTTATTTCCATCCCTCTCCTTTTCACTCTAAATCAATGCGCTACGGCCAAATTTGATTTTCGGTATGAATCACTCCCAACCGCATACAAGAAGATTATCTATTTGTTATTAAAAGAGAGTTCCACACGAGCATCTTCATAGCTCTTATTAAGTACAATACTGAAGTTGCTACCCTGAAAAAGGAGGAGGCTAATAATATGACACATGTATTTTTCCTAAAGATGACAATGGTACACCAATAGCCACAATGCCTTAAAATTTTCATCTTGCAGATAATTTGAACTCCATACTTTATCGTAGTCCGTCTTTGATGTAGTCTAAACCACTCTTTGTCATAAATTATTATAGATCAAAAAAGTGCACTAGCAACAACCTACAGAAAAGTGTATTAGGGTCTTAGCTTGGAAGATGGGCAATCTCTTTCAAATTTCCTTTTGGAAGGGAACTTATAATCATCATTGAGTTTTGCTTCAAATACAAGCAGCAACTCATAAGAGTAGTTAGATGCCATTTAAAGGTCTGTTAAGGAAGATAAAATCACTCAAACAAACCTAATAAAATTCAGGTGCAAACCATATCATCTTTCTTCCTTAACTACATGACGAGGATCATTCATTAATAACCTAAAAATTAAATACATCGAGACGAATAATGTTACAATATACCAGTCATAATCATTCTTTTCGCCTTCTCCGTTTAGAAAGTCATCCGTCTTCCTCGCCGGCGTGGCGGACGGAATATTAAACAGCGGCGAACTTCCAGGTTGCGACACTGCAATAACATTCAAATTCAAATTCATAGCAGATAGTGAATATATAAGCCGAATCATCAATAACTCCAAATATAATCAAATCAATCGATTAAATAGGAAAGATATGACCTAATAACGAGTCTTTCCTCATCAATCACAACAACTACTGAAGTCAACAAACACTAAAATACGCTATCAAAGATCAAATTAAACCAAAATAGCAAGAAATTTTCAAAAAATTTAGTTTAATACCTAAAGAATCATCCAATTCGTCTGCGTCTTGAAGAAGAAGAAGATCATTTTTATCTTTCTCGCGTTTTCGCATTTCGAGGAACAATGCGAGGTCATCTTCTTTCTCTCTCATCGTCGAAGAATGAAGACTCTTCAGCTGTGGAACTCTCGGTCTAATCGACGGCATTAGCGTTTCCGGACCTCTGAAACTCCGATTCATCGCAAAAATACCTTCAAAAACCCTAGCACAGTTTACGAAGCTCAACCACCAACAACCAAATCAAAAAATACCTAATTTCTCATCAATCTTACCAAAAAAACACAACGCTTAAACTCCAAAATCTAAACCTCAGCTTTCTTTAAACTGATTATATCAAGAAAAAGATCTACAACGAACTCCAAATTGCTGAAAATGGCGCAACTTACTCAATCAGCTCAAGAATAACTAAACAACCAGTATTTTTTCCAGCGAAATTTCAACAATATATCCTGAATCACATGAAAAAATTAAGAAGTTTCAGAAATCAATAAACGTCTAAAGATCGCAAAGTTTTTTGAATTTGAGTACTTCAGTTTGAATTAGCCACCATTGAAGAGAGAGAAAGATAGAGAGAGAGATCGAGAGATTTTGAAGAGGAGAGAGAAAGTTAGAGAGAGAGTGGCAAGGGTGTTAATAGATTTGAAAATGATGGATAAAATGGAGATAAAGAAAAATAAAAAGAGGGTAGGAAAGGATTGTTTGGATTTCAATTTAAGGAAAGAGAGAGATAGAGAAAAAAAAACAAGTAAAAGACGAATTTATGAGAAAGAAGGATAGGATAAAACGACAGATAATCAATTACGCTACTACAGAAGTTATTAATCAAGTGTATTATAAAATTGGCCCCAACCTCAAGTTCTCAGGTTTCTATGTGTGTCTCAAGTGATAAAAGACTTGGTCTTTTGTTGGACTCGAAAAATTATGGATTCTCATTTTAGTCCTCAGGGATATTGAGTACTTGTTACTTCAATAAGGGTGGGGGTTTGGGCCTACTATTATTGCTATTAATGATTTTTATGCTTTTATGGTTGAATTAATGTAAAAATGATCTCAACATTCTGAATTATAGATCGGGTACACCCAATACTACTAGCTACGACTAGTGTCTAAATAGTACCAACTATGTGGTGGGGGCGTGGGGCGTGCATTTTGTACCACAAAAAAGGATGGAAGCCTAAAATTTTGTTGAAGACGATGGGTTTTTATGGTACAGGCTGCACCTCACCCCGTAGCTGGTGGTGTTTAGGCTATTAGTCATAGTTGGTGGTGTTGGGTGCACCCGGACTATAATTCGGGACGTTGAGGTCAATTTTGTCTTGAATTAATTATATAGTTTAATAAATGTGGTAAATGTGATTCGATTTTAAGTTTTTGTTATGTCGATAAGTTACTTGAAATTGGATGAATGAGGTGTTAAAGATTGAGCCATAGAAGGTATGAGGGAAAGGGGGTGGACTGGGTATGGGGGGATTGAGATAATGATTCGAACTTAGTTGGCATGGTAATTTATGTGAGTAATTTATGATCTACTTAATTTATTTATTTTTTGCGTTGTCAGCTTGTTTTTTATTTCCAGCGTCACACGTTTAAGTGATTATGTGGCATTGTACATATGTACTTAACTATGTACTTCGTATATATCATCATCAATAACTCCATATGAGCTTATTTGTAATATCGTTACAACTTTAGTAATTTTTATCATTAATCCATATATATATATTTAAGATTAGTTAACAATTTATTAATTGAAATTTGAAACAAGGTCACTTAAATTACTATTTCAATTTTTCACTTTGACGGTTTGACCATCTTGTGTTATTTATAGGTAAGAAAAAACACAGTCATGTAGGATCTTGTTAGATTTGTCTCGATATATATATTTTCAAATAAACTTTTTTAAAATTTGTGCGTATGTATAATTCAATATATTGATGCTTGAAATTTTACTTTGGCAAACGGCAGAAATGGTAGAGCTGGAAAAATGGAGGAAGTTTAAAGGTAAGGCTAACCACCTAAAATTGAATTAAAAATTCATATGAAAATTACCCGTTATATATTTGTACCGTACTAATACACTAAGATTTTGCTAATGTCATTTATACCCTTAATAATTGTGTTATTTATTAGTAATACCTCTTTATCTATGTTAAATTAAGATTTGGGAACATAAGGGAATCTCATCATGCATCAATAGTATATATATCGATCAACATTATATATCATAAACAATAATTTTTAGGTCAAGAAAAGTTCTTCATAGTATGTAGTAGAGTTGATCATTTTGGTCGGCGGTCGGGTCCGGTCCAAATTTTTTTTGGCTTTGGACTAGTCAAAAAGGACTTTTCAGTCTTATTTTTTGGCCCGGCATAGCGGGATTTGGGCACAAAATTTTTACTCCACTAGTGGGCAATTTTTAAGGCGCAACCCGACCAGAATCCAGTCCATGATCACCTCTAATATGTAGATGTTCTTTGAAGTTATTGAAATGATAAGATTGGAAAATAAAGGACAATACAACCATCATTGTTTTTTTGAACTAAGATTGGTTTGTACGAACTATTATTATTTGTGTCCAAAACCTCATATATTGAGAGTCTCGATATGACTTATGATGAATCTTAAGTGGTCGGACCTATTACGTTGCCTTTAAACACCTCACACAACCTATTTTTTTTTATAATTTTATTTCAAAAAGTTCACCATATTTTCTTTATAAGGCATGAAACTGATTCAAAAGTCTTTTCATAACCGTTGCATCTTACTAGATTTGTTTTCAAGCACCAAAAATGTCCAAAACTTTGTACAATAACTTTCATTTTGTCATTTTTTTTTGTTTATCTTAGACTTTTTAAAGGTCGACCATTTTTCTAATCCAGGACTTCGCAAGGATACCGAATTACCTTCGAATAACTTTTGACGGATAGGATTATCCGAAATGAACGCACCTTACATTTAATATCGATACCGTGCCCATCATGCCTTCGATGCTTCGAGTGTAGCATTAATTACCAAGTGGAATTTTTTTTCTATTTATTTTAGACTTTTTGATGCCCGACCATTATTTTTATTCAGGACTTCATATAGGATGCCGAATTACCTTCGAAGGATTATCCGAAATGAACACACCTTATGTTCGATATCGATACCACGCCCATCACGCCTTCGAGGCTTCGAGTGTAGCATTACCAAGTGGAATTTTTTTTTAGACTTTGTGAAGCCCGATTATTTTTTTTATCCAGGACTTCAAATAGGGTACCGAACTACCTTTGAATGACTTTTGACGAATAGGATTATCGAAATGAACACACCTTACTTTCGATACCGATATCGCGCCCATCACGCATTGGAGTGTAGTATTACCAAGTGGAATTTTTTTCTATTTATTTTAGACTTTTTGAAGCCCAATCACTTTTTATTTATTTATTTTTATCCAGGACTTCAAATAAGATACCGAACTACCTTCGAATGATTTTTAAATTTTGACGAATAGAATTATCTGAAATGAACAAATCTTACGTTCGATACCGATATCGCGCCCACGACGCCTTCGAGTGTAGTAGCATTACCAAGTGGAATTTCTTTCTTTTCTAATTCCGGAATTCGTTTACTTTATTGTCCGCTCGAGTCTTTCTTTAATGTCAATCCTACAATTTAACCCAAACCTTATAATCAGTGACGATCTCTAAAATTCAACATCTCATCCTCCTCAATTTACTCGAATCAATAATTCAAAAACTGAGCTTAGCAAATTCTGCTAGAAATTCCGATTTGTTTCGGCAGTATTCCAACTTTTTCAGCTCTCAAAAAGACGAGAATCAAATCAATTAAAACTGTCGATTTTGTAGAATTTGAATCCTTTCAATTATTGAATTTCGATTTCTTGAACTAATTTGAAGGTGTAATTATAATTTATTGATTTACTCAAATGATGAGAAACGAATCGAGTAGCAGCAGCAGCAGCGGCGAAAGTGTCGTCGCCGATGTCGGGAGGCGTCGCTCTACCTGCGGTTACTGTAAATCTGGTCGTCGCTCCAGTATAACTCATGGTAAATTTATATTCCTTTGATTTGAATTTAGCTTCATCAATTTTTTTGACGATGATTTTTGATGTTATGAATGATGATCTCGGTTAATTTTGTGAATAATCATGAATATTTTAGTGTTAATGTTTGACGGTAAATAACAAAAGTATGAAAGATTGATGTGTCGTTGTGGATAAATGTGATGATCGGTGATGTTTTCTTTCTATTTTGTTTAAAATTACGACGTTTATGGAAATTTTCTGTTCCTAGATTTTCTTTGTGTTATGTGTTTGTTATTAATGTAAACTAAGATTTACTTTGGTATGTATGGTAATGTATTTTGGAATGTATCAAAGTAATGGTTTAATCATTGTGTATTTTCTGTATGATTCATGTGTTTATTCGATTTTTGATTGAAGTTATGTGATATTCTTGATTACTCTTTGGAAACTCAGCAAATTATTATACTAGTAGAGCGGTGGTTTCGTTGTACCTCAAAGTGAAATACAGTGAAAATGCTGTTGAAGACTTGAAGTTAGTCAGTTATCATGAAATTGAACAGATTAATGAGATCATATCCTTTAAACATGTGATGATTGTGTTGAAATTGTGAGATATAAATGAGATTGTTTGATAAATACTGCTTCTTTTAAGCTGATGAAGTTTCCTGAAATGTTAATACAAACATCAGTATAGTTTACGCTGTTGCATGATTGCATCATCATGCTTGTAACTTCAATTTCTTTTTCATTTACTTGACAAAGGGCTATGATTTATGTACTTATGTTTACGTTTGATTTTTGCAGGTTTATGGGCAAACAGCCTTACTGTTTATGATTATCAAGGTTGGTTTTTTTTGGGATCTCGTCAGATCACTACTATCCCTAGTGATAGAGATTTGTGCCTGTGTGAAATATTGATGAACTCCCTTATCTTTATCGTATTATATCTTGCATTATGGAGGTCTATGAGGCCTTGATTGACATGATTAAGTTAGTGCTTTATTCATTATACTGCTTAGCATCGTGGTCTTCATGAAATAGTTGTTCCTGTTTTGTGTCTCCTCCACGTATTGCTTCTTATCCACTTTCTTACCTGGTGACATGATTAAGTTAGTGCTTTATGCATTATACTGCTTAGCATCGTGGTCTTCATAAAATAGTTGTTCCTATTTTGCGTCTTCTCCACGTACTTACTTGGCAGAACCTTTCCCTCTTGCTTCTTATCCACTTTCTTACTGGTGACCCCTGAATTTAAGGCTTTCCTTCAGCAAGAGGAATAGGTTTTCTTGGTGCTGTGCCGGTTCTCGGGCATATTTGGAGTGAGGGCTTGGCTCTGAAACAGTAAAAGGAATAAGGATAGGTGAGCCCAGAGGGGAAATCCAGGCTTCTTCCATATTTGCTCTTTGCCTCTACTATACATCAGACTTATCCAAAAGAGACTTAGAATTTCTCTTGACCAAAGCTCAATTCACCACATGAAAGTTTGGCACTATAGTTAGCTCTGTGCTTTGACCTTTTAGCCACTTAGCCAGTGAAGAGAATTGCACATTCATCCCGGCTCTGTTTACTTCACCTTGAAACTTCTTATCCAAATAAGTTGTAATAAGTTTCAAGCTATTCAAACAAGTTCAGTTTAGTTCCAATAAGTGCTACTTTAAATTCACAACTACAATATCAATTTAGTTTAGATAAGTTAAGATAAGTCAAATTCAGGTGAAGAGAATACACCTCACTTTTCTAGGACCTTCTTTGATTAGATGATGGCAGAACTATGCAAAGTGGTGTTTTAAATTGACTAGCGAAGCAGAACTACTTATGGAGATTGAAGTGATAAGTCACAAAAAGGTTTGGTCTAAAAAAGGTAGTTTACCTGTTTTGTGCTTGCATCAAGAGCCTTTTTATGCCAAACCTTTTGTGACTTATCACTTCGATCTCCATAATAATATTTATGTTTATCCAAACAATTTGCCCATTAGTCGGGCCGGGCCGCGCCTAAAGAAATTTGCCCATTAGTTGGGCCGGACCAATATTTTGTTCCCCAAAACCCGCAATTTCGAGCAAAAACAACGAGCTTTTTGGGCCAAAATCAGACCGGGCCAAAAATTTGAACAAAAAAGTGATTTTTAGGTTGCCGAAAACCTATCACAAACCCAAAAAAAATTGGGCCCGGCCAGAATTCGGTCCCAAAAAAATGCCCAAGCCCGTGCATTTTGCGGGTCGGGCTCACTTTGATCAGGAAATGAACTCTAATGTTAAAATATCCTATTATTGTTATAGTTTCAAAACGGATGCTATTGTCACATAAGATCATATAATCTTTGGACAATGGACAGTATGCTCGTATAAAGGTGCTTTGAATCAATCTAATAGTGGCTATGACAATAGACTTACATGATTATAGTTTAAATCTCTAGTAGTAATCTTCAGGATGCTTATATTGTTATTGCAAGGATTTCTTCTCTATATGTGATACTAACTACTAGACTACTAATAAGAGGAACTACTAATGCTTGTCTAGGGCTACTGTGGCACATTTTGCCTACCATTACCCCGTATATAATCTTTTGCTCTCTCGACCAATTTGGAGTTGATTCATGGGATGAGAGGTAAAACCATCATGTCCGTATGGTGTCCCCTGGCTTATTGACAAGCCCGGCCATGAGCATGTGCATCATGGGCCTCGGCACAGGGCCTCAGGAAAATGAGAGCCCTATTAATTGTTATAGTAAGTATGTGTAAAGTTATATTTGTTTGAGTGGTTAAGGAATTAGTTTGCATCGTTGGCATCTTCTTTTAAGTTACTGTGAAGTTAGGAGTTCGAATCTTCGACGGCCCTTTACCACCTCTTATTTTCCTTTTTCAATATTGCTTTATCATTCATTGTTAGAAGGTTAAAAATAGAACTCAAAATATATGGATTATAACTTTAACAACATATCTATACTAATATATTAAAAGGTGTTCCTAAGCAAGGATATATGCCACGTGGCGCTATCTTTTAGTGTGTTTAATTTATATAAACACGCATATAATAAAAAATATAGAAAATGCATCTTATAAAATTTGATCCCATAACCTTATTTGGTGTTATATATATGAAGTAAAATGTTAATAAATGAAAATTTAAATTACTTGGGAGCCTAATAGTTGTTATTAAATAGTAGTTCATGTTCACCGACTAAGGCCTCGTTTAATGGTAGTCGTACAGGTCTCTGTAACGCTTGGGACGGCCCTGCTTATTCATCTAAACAAAGTTATGAGACCCTTAAAACTTGGTGGCCAATCTCTAATAGGATTGACCCTTTGTAGTAAATTCTCACCTTACTAAAGCTTCAAGTCCTATCTCTCCCTTTTGCCCACTTGGAGGATGATTTTCTGCGTGTTCAACACCTTACTTCACTAAGCGAGAATTAGGTGAAGTCTTCAGGAAGGGCTTGGCTTGTGATCAGGAGAGTTGCAGCTCAAACTATTTATATTGTGCGGTGGTTAAAAGTTCTCGCCTCAATGTGTTTAACTATCTTCAAAGTAGTTGAAGATCATAGTGTTGCCTACGGAGAAACTCAACTGATCTCTTGCCCCTGTCCTTTTATTTTGCATGTCTTTCTTGTGCTCGACATTGAATAGGGAAACACATGCGCTTACCTGGTTGCTTCTTCGAGCTTTATTTAAGGAGTGGTTGGAAAGAAATAAAAACCTTGACGATCACCTAGAGAGTCAGAGAACAATTTGATTGTCACATGTGACTTTACTGCAAAATTTGCAGCAATCCTTCTCAAGATAAAGTAATCCTGAGTGGACCGTGGCGTTAGAATAGACATCTGTAATCTAAAGAGATTTATCAGATGTTTCGATAATTTTTCCAATGGCTTCACATGTTCAGGGCGACATGCACTTTTTCCTCTTGTGGTATTAAGTTTAGTACACTCTTCATTGTACAACTCAGAGAAATGTTCTCATTGATTTTCAATAGCCAGCCTAATCATTGTGGGAATACCGACTTTCTAATGATTATATGTTTTCTTGGTAAACTACATTGGGTGCTTTTAATTTTGATGTTCCTTTCACAGATCTTCTGGACCGAGGTTGGAGAAGATCCGGTTGTTTCCTTTACAAACCTGAGATGGAAACGACATGCTGCCCTGCTTATACTATCAGACTGAGGGCAAATGATTTCTCACCTTCTAAAGAGCAACTTCGGGTGTCCAAGCGAATGCAAAGGTATGATCGAAGACTCTTGTTCTCAAATTTGGACTTTGAAATTTATGTTAATGCAACTTTGGTACTTGTCTTTACAGCAAAATATTCCTAGTTTTATATTGGTGTGAATCTTATGCTGCTGATTTCTAGATTTCTTTTTTCAAGTTTTTAATTAATTAATCGCTTTTTTCAACCCTTTATGAGAAAATGCTTTTGCACAAGAAAACTAGAAACTTTATGTTACATCAAAGGCAAAGAACTCATTTGATCTGGCACCCTTTTCTATCTTTTTTATTTACTTTCTCATCTGTGGATACCCTTTCTAGTGCACTGGTGAATGTGCCTTATCGAATCACCTGACACAGTATAATATCTGTTCTTCATTGCTTTGCCAATCTGCTAATTGTTTCTGTGATTAATGTCTAGGTACCTGGATGGAATATGGGATGGGAAAAAACAAGAACATGATGAAAAACCTGGGAACTCACAAGGACATGTTCATGATGATGAATTGTCCAACTCGTTTCGAATGGGATCTCTAGGAAGAAATGAACAGAAGACCAAGGAAGAAGAGTTATCGGATTATCTATCCAAACAGATTGATGATGCCATCCAGTTATTTGTTAAAAGCAAGGATTTACCATGTGATATTCAATATCCTAAAGGTATAGTAAAAATGGTTTCACAAACCAAAAAGAGACGGTTAGTTGAAGGATCAGAAGATCTCTTATATACAAGCAATATTTCATTTCAGATAGCGGCTATATTGAAACGGGAAAAGTCAGATGAAAATGATGTCCTGGTGTTAGAAGGAAAGAAAGATAGTTTGGTTGCAAATGGGTCTTCATATAATTTATCCTCCAAATACATTTCAGAAGAGTTAGCAAATGTTTTGCAGCATCTTGTAGAAGTTCCCGATTTATCGGTAAAAGCCTGCAATGGACACTTAAACTTCTACTCTGCAGTAAAGGAGGTCCATTCTGATAAAGATTCTCATCTAGTTGCTCTCTCCAAAGAATGTTCACTGCAAGAAAGTAAAGGACATGGTGTGAAACCCGAAAAGCCTCAGAGAAAGAAACGAAAACTGGAGATACTTTTGAATAGGTCCAGTTTTGATCCCGAAGAGTTTGCCCTGTATAAAAAATATCAAACAAAAGTTCATGATGATGAACCTGGTAGCATCACGCAGCACTCTTATAAGAGGTTTCTTGTTGATACTCCCTTGATATATGTTCCTCCAACTGGTGATGATAGTGTTCCTCCTTGTGGGCTTGGCTCCTTCCATCAACAGTATCGAATTGATGGCCGACTCATCGCAGTTGGGGTTATTGATATCCTTCCTCAGTGTGTATCAAGCAAATATTTATTCTGGGACCCTGATCTTGCTTTTCTATCACTTGGTAAATACTCTGTCCTACAAGAGATAAGTTGTGTAAAAGAGAACCAACATAATTGTTCAAGTCTTCAATACTACTATCTTGGCTATTACATTCACTCCTGCAGCAAGATGAGATATAAAGCAGCTTATCGTCCATCAGAACTTCTATGTCCTCTCCGTTACAAGTAAGTTCTCTTCTTGAATGTGATAACTAGCATAAGTGTGCGGTGCTTCCTTAGTGCCTTCCTGAGCATGTTATTATGCACATTATCAAATCTTCCCTTCCCTGTATTAAGGTCTTAGGGGAAGCTTGGTTCGCACAAGAGAAAGGAAACAAGAGAAGGAGCTCAATTCTTTTGTTTGGTTTAAGTAGGGAAAGAATACCAATTTCCTTTTATTCTCTTTGGTTTCTGAATTAAAATACAAAGCTCATCCTGAAGCTAACACCTCAAAACACTATTGTCAACTTGTCGTTCAATGGACCCCGAGAAACATCGTTGCTGTCACCATCTTCGTCCATTGTTGCCTTCATCATCTGACCATCTCCCACCACCTCAGTGTCAACCCACCCTCCAACTCTCTGCCAACTGATTTTATGAATTCACTGGACCTTGAGTTCAACTTGCCACTGCAAGTCAGTTGTAACTGAAATCTGGTCGGACCATGAATCGACCATCATTTTGTCTGGTTGAGTCCGAAACTCACTTAGCTGTTTGTCACGCACCACTGATTATTCCTTCCTTTTCCTTTTCTTGAAACCCCCAAACCAAAAAACCCCTTAGTTGTATTACTGGGAAGAGCAGGTAGGGCTTGCCACTTCTCCCTCTCTTTTTTCCTGTGTTTGTGTTGGGTGACAAGCTTGAGCTTTTGTAGCAAATATCACTTTGCGTTGATAGTTTGGCATATCAACTGGAAATCCTATCTGTGTCTGTATTCTTGCTTTGAAGAGTTTGTTTATAGTCTTAATTTCCTTTCTTTAACAGAAGCTGATCTTGTTGTAGGTGGATCACATTTGATGTCGCGAAATCGTTGCTTGACAGAGCGCGGTATGCCGTGCTGTCAGACTATGCTAATATGCAAAACGGGGACTCAGCATCGGACCAAGAATTGGGAAAGCTCTTGGATCAGCAGCATGATGACCCTGGTGATGGAGATTTGAATGACTCTCATGTAGGTGGAGATCAGAAGACACTCAACTCCGATTCTGATTCATCAGATGATGAACTGTTACCTGAAACCAATGATCATGCTGCTGTTACAATTGAGAATGGCGACATTGGCCGCATTTTTCTTGATTTGAGGGGAACTCGTCTTAGATATCAGGTATATTATAATTTACAGAACTATTGCGTGCTTCCAAGCAAAGTTTCTAAAGTTTTTACTTGGCCAATCTTGGAATGAGAACCAATATGAATTTACAATTGACGATGCCTCTCCTCTTTATTTTCCTTTTTAAATTGAAGGACTTGCAACTAGCTCTTCGTCCAGATGATCGAGCGCAAGTAGAAAAACAATTATTGAGATACATGAAGGTTGTTGGCCCACAGCTCTCAGAAAGAATGGTTTATTTGCTTGGTTAGTTTCGTTAATCTTTAAACATGGTTTGCGACATGGGAGTTCATGGTAACGTTGCTATGTAGGTGCCATGGTGACTGTTGGTCCTTTCATTGATTGTTATGCTAATGTTGAAACAATTATACGGCGTATTTGCATGTAAAGGGGTGCTCTTATGGATGGTTCAAGTTTCTTTCCGCTTTCTTCTTTTCCTCTCACTCACATAGGGAGGAGGTATGTCTTACGTGGAGTTCTTTGCTTCAGCAGGATTAGTAACTTTGTTGTTGTATTACTATTTGGGGGTTGTTTTCCTATGAGGCTGTGGACTATAACTAGACTCAAATTTGAACCCATTTGTTTGGTTCTATTGGTGATTATATTAGCTCCTTTTTTTTCAATCCCAACTTTGTGTCTTCCCTTTGTCGAACTGACTTATTTTTCAACTTATGCATATAGTTATAAATTGTTGAACAAATTTCTAGGCCGAGCCTTGTGCGGAGTGTTGATAGCTTGATGCTGCATCTACTTTCTTGATTTCTGATTAATCTAGGATTCAAACACATAACCTTTGAAATGTAATGTGAGAATTTAACCACTAATCTATTATAATTTGAATGTTTAATATTTTAAAGTAAAACATTATAAAGTCTTATAATTATATGTAATTATAAAAGCATGTAGACACGTTTTTTGATTTAAACCTTTTTATTAAAATTGTTATTTTTATCTCCAATCTCTTAGAAGTTTTTTTTTTTGAACAACTTATCATGCCATAGTGTCCATTTTTCAATTTCACACTAGAGAGAATATTACGAAAAACTAATATAATCAATTATGAAATTTATGAATAGTAAGTAATACATTCGTAACTAACCTTATCATTCGGATTAAAATATTAGTTTTTATTTGTTTCCTGATAAAAATATTATAAAGGCTATTTGATCAAAGATCGTTTTGTAATCTATGGAAATTTCCAAAAATAGGGGGAGTAATATCTGAGGAGTGGTTAGCTAATTTAGCTTATTTCCTTCTAAGACGAACACGTTTGACTCTGCAATTTCGAAGTGTCACGTAATAGTCAAAGTAATTGCAACATTAAGAAAAGCCCCTCTTTAATTAACATATTGAAGCTATGCGTTTCCTCCTCAAATGAACATAATAAATTATAGAGATTAATAAATGTAGTACAACTATATAATCCCAGAATTTGTGAAATAAGCGGTCATCAAAAATCTATGTAATCCCGTAAATATTTCTTCCCTCTAATCCTCAAATATTACATTGCTATATACTAATCTCAAAAAACTAAATACAAATAATACTGTTCTCCAAAAAAACTAAAAAAATTGATGTTGTTTATTTGATAAATTTGCTAGATTTATTACAATCTTTCTCTCTTCCCCTATTCATACCCTTCATTTTTGGGAGGATTTTTGATACCAACCTGGGATTTTACATGTAATTCGGGCAAAACAACTTTCATTTTGCATGAAACTTTAACGTTTCAGGGACATTGATCAACAGGTATTACATTTTTTCTCTTTTTTAATTTTTATCTTGGATTATCATTCATTGTTCAAATTCATAGTTTTTGCAGTTAAGCTAAATTATACTCCCTCCGTTTCGTTTTAATTGTTACACTTTGATATTTTACACTATTCACAAATTTCACTTTGACCATCATTTGTGATTTATACACGGATGAAAATAGTCATATGGGATCTTGTCAGATCATCATAACATGTATTTTATTAATATGTACATTTTATGATTTTTATAAATACAAAACTAAAGATATACGTCCGTAAAGTTTTGTATTGACATGTGTGAAAAGTGTAAGGGTGTAGATTTTAAAATGAAACGGACGGAGTATTGATCAATATGAGGTAAAATTTTAGCATTTACATTTTCCCCCTGATTATTCTAATATTTTGTTACAGGGTACATTTATCTGAAAAGACCCAGAAATTTTGATCACAAAAGAAGACACTTTTTCTTAGGAGAAAAGACCCAGAAAGAAAAAAAAAACAGATATCTAGAATTTGTACCCTTAAAAATTGGGTATAAAATGGAACACTTCAGGCAAATTGGAGAAGTTTTAGGAAGCATGAAAGCTTTAATGATATTACAAGACAATATTCAGATAAACAAGAGGCAGTGCAGTTTTTTGTTTGACATGTTTAATTTAGCCTTTGAGACATTGTCAGAAGAGATTAAGCAAAACCTTAGATTAGAAGAGAAGAACACAAAATGGAGAGCATTAGATCAACCTTTAAAGGAGCTTCATAGAGTATTTAAAGAAGCAGAATTGTATATGAAACAATGCATGGATTCTAATAAAAATTGGTGGGCGAAAGCGATTTACTTTCATAACAGTCAAGAGTGTATTGAATTTCATATGCATGACTTGCTGTGTTATTTTGCAATCGTTATCGAAGCGATTGAAACAGCTGGGGAGATATCAGGGCTTGACATAGATGAGATGAAGAAGAAGAGAATCATACTCTCTAACAAGTATGATATGACTTGGAATGATCCAAAACTATTCTCTTGGAAATATGGGAAACAATATTTGATTTCCAATGATATTTTAAGTAAAATGCATAATGCTCCGAAAGAGGATAAGTGGCTTCTGATAGGAATGATCAAGGAGAAGAAGGTTTCTGGTTCGTCTATCATGAGTAAACAACTCAGTGATTTACTTGTGAAGAAACTGAATGAGGAAGAATTGCTCTGCCATAGTACTTCGGTTTTAACTGGAGCAAGAGATTATCAAGTGAGAAGGCGGTTAGGTGGGGGAATAATGCAGTGTAAAGAGATACAATGGTTAGGGGAGAGTTTTGTTTTGAGACACTTTTTTGGAGAGTCTTCATTGTTAAATTCGGAAATTTCTTCATTGATGTCTCTTTCACACCCTAATGTAGGTCATTATCTTTGTGGATTTCATGACGAGGAAAAGAAAGAGTATTTCGTTGTGATGGAGTTGATGAGCAAAGATCTTAACTCCTATATTAAAGAGGTTTGTGGTTCAAAAAGGCGGATGCCCTTCTCTTTCCCAGCTGCAGTTGATATCATGCTCCAAATCGCGAGAGGTATGGAATATTTACACTCAAAGAAGATATATCATGGAGATTTGAACCCTTCGAATGTTCTTATCAAGCCTAGAAATTCATCTTCAGAGGGTTACTTTCATGCTAAAATCTCTGGTTTTGGTTTAAAGGGTGTTAAAACTGTGGCTTCTAGGACCTCCTCGCCGAACCAAAATGGAATACAACCATCTTTTATTTGGCATGCCCCTGAAGTCCTGATCGAGCAAGAAAAGGCAGGAAGTAGTAGTGGAAAAGACTTCAAGTACTACTCTGAGAAAGCTGATGTTTATAGCTTTGGGATGCTTTGTTTTGAGGTTTTGACAGGAAAAGTTCCTTTCGAAGATGGGCATCTTCAGGGAGATAAAATGAGTAGAAATATAAAGGCAGGAGAGCGGCCTTTATTTCCATTTGCTTTGCCAAAGTATTTTGCAAATCTGACTAAGAGGTGCTGGCAAACAGACCCAACTCAGAGACCAAATTTCTCATCAATTTGTAGGATACTACGCTATATCAAGAGATTGATTGTGATAAATCCTCATCTAGCTCACTCTGAAATTCCGTCGATAGTTCAAGTAGATTATTGTGATATAGAGGCCGGTTTCATGAAGAAGTTCGTGTCAGAGGCTAATGTTGCAGTAACTCCTGTATCACAGATACCATTTCAGTTGTTTTCTTATAGATTAGCTGAGAAAGAGAAGCTTAATGACGGGATCAGTAAAAAAAAGAGTTGGGAATCACATAGCGAGGTTGTTATGTCATCTCATATGGATGATATGGCTAATGGTATTTTTGAAGGCTCATTTTCACCAGCTCATGACACCAAGTCTATGTGCTTAGAGATTCCTGAGAAGAGACTTTCAGTTTTCAGGAGGATTAATGGCCTGACCACAACCACAAATAAGCAGTTCTTGCAAAGACGCAATACAATGTCCGTGTTTCAGGAAATCCCGGAGAATAATCTTCCGATCCTAAGGAAATCAAAAGGTGTAGCAGCTGGTGACTCGTCTTTGCTAGTGCACACTGCAAAGTCAGGCTGCTCAGAAATTCCTGAGAAGAAATCTTCACCTTTGAAGAAATGCAACACACTTTCTTCTCTCAAAGTTCCTGATGAGACACCACCACTACCTGAATGTAGTGAGATCCCTGCAAAGAAACTTCCAGATAAGAAGGTTTTGTTTCAGAGGAAATCTAATAGTGCCAGAACGAGCAAAGATCCAGGTCAGTACTGCGCAATAACATGGGTTGCTCATTTAGGTTCTTTTGTATATTACTGTCATATACTATACCAGAATGATCTATAATGCACTGCAATAACTTTCGTCTTTTTAAGGGAAGAAAGAAACTGTAGTCGATAGACCCCTCTTTTGATGCAAAATCGTCTTACTAATCGTAGAGTAATCATCTCATAGCTTAGTACTGGTAGATGTTACTTTCATGTTAAAAGCCAGTTCTTTGTAGGCCTTTCTCCTGGGGGCGGAGAGTCATGAAACTAGGGAAAATTTGCTTTCTGTTGTCATAAGAAAAAATTACACCCTAATAAGCCTAGAAATATCATACTGAATTATCTTCACTGAACCACAGCAAATTCTGCAGGGAAAGCTAAAGGCAGAATGAAAGGACCATCATTGTTTAGTCCGCGAGGTCATAGTACCCGGATGACTGCAGAGAGACCACAACAACAATCCACTCCGCTGAAGCCATTTAGATATCAACAGAAACAAGCTGGTCATTCACCAGATCACTCAAATCATTAGTTCATCGATCAGCACTGAAAATTACTTTCAACTCTTCCTACATTTTATGTTATGTGGTAATCACTGCTCCCCCTAGTTGGTGTGTAAGTGTGGAGGTTGATCATGATCCTTTGAGAGCGCATTGCGCCCTGAATTGCTTTGAGGACAGTGGGATTCTCTGGTCTTCCAAGTAGGAAGAAACATGGCTATTCACCTAATCGTTCTCAACTGAATAAAGACGTATCGACAATTTGATCCTTACTAGCTCTGTCATTCCTTAAAAAGGTAAGCTTTTCTAACAGTTACAGATACTCATAAACTCCTCTTTAATATAGACTTGTCCCTAACATGCCCAAAAACACCCCATGATTTTTCTTGCTCTCCCAAAATCCTCTATAATATCCCCTTTGTTCTCGAAAACTCTCGATTGTAAACAAATTCTATTTAGTTGTTAGGAACTGGGAATACCTCGTCTGCTCGTCATTCCTTTTTGTAAGGGGTAAGAATAGTGAGATACGTCCGTCTTATGTGGAGAACGATAAGGTGATCGTCTGTAATCGCAGAATTACAATTTACACAAATATTGTAATGCACTTGAGATTATCTTGTACTAATTTTAAGAAAGTTTTGGAGACATTAGGATTATGTTCTCTTATGCAGAGTTTTTTCTTGCACATTAGAAAAGAAGTTTGGACAAACATTTTTCTAAGTAATAGTAGTTCACATTTCTGATTTTGCAAGGTTTTTACTTTAAGAGCATACTTATGTGATCAAGAGATTTTTATTGTTCTCTTAACTTTTTTTGGATATAGATTACATGTTTTTTGTAGCTTTGATATGTTTTCTAGTAAGACGTTCATCTCATTGTTAGATATCTAAATGTTCCCCGAACAAAAAAAATTAATGCATCGATATCAACTAGTATAACTGGTAAAAGTTGGAAAACCAATCAAAAGAGCAATAATTTCGTGAACAATTACCTACTTGTTACTGAGAATAACTACTAATAATTTTTTTTTCTATCAAGAATTTTGGCATAGTGGCTAAGATTGAGGTACTGTGAACGATAAGTCACATGTTCGAATCCCCCTTCCCTTCTTATATTGTATACTGCCTTTGTGGCTCATATGAATAAATTTTTTTTTTTTTTTTCCTTTTGGAAAAGAAACTTCATAATCATGAGAATTTGTTCAACTCGCATCACCAACTAATATTTGCAATTAGTCGATCATGTCAAAAGAGGCTCATTTCTATTTCTCATAATTTTCCATTTTGAATTTTGTGTTGTTTCAAAACCCTCTAAAGTGCTCCATTGAAAATAGTTAGTAGGAAATTTTACAATCATATAAGGAAAATTTATTTTTGTTGATGTTGATATATTTTGATTACGGAAAAGCCAAACGTGGCCGACCTTTAAACGATATAGGCTACGTTTTCTGGATTGGAAGAAAATGGATTAAACTGCGAGAAAATGAATTGAACTACGAGAAAGTTGAACATGAGAGAGTGTATGAACTAAACTAAACTGTGATAAACTGAACAACGAGGAACCGAACTGAAAATAAGTCCAAAAAAACTGGCTTATGTGATGGATAACGTGTTAAAAGTTTGTGTGTTTTATTTAAATTTATTAGCCATTTGTTCTTGTTTTTATATAAACAATAGAAATCCTCATAATATTATATTCATTTGTTCTGTTATAAATAAAACGTTTGCTTTTTCACGCAACCCAACGCGCTTCTTTTATCATCAATATCTTTAGTTGTGTACACGTAAAAAAATATAAAAAAATTATAATTTGATAGTATGCATCGAGACGAATCTAACAAGATCCCACTTGACTATGTTTTTCTTTATATAATGACGATAAATTAGACTCGAAATTAATTAATAAATAGTGTCATTTTAACCAATATTTCATTTTAAATAAAACGGAGGAAGTAATTGTGAGAAGTATTCTGCCAAGACCTGCTCCACAATGTCTCCATCCACATCCCCTCAAAAAAAAAATGTCTCCATCCACATGCCTTATCTTAAAGGAATCAGAAAAATGCCAAAGTATCAACAAAGTGATGAGTTTCATCGACAATAATGGGCATATTATTGGTATTACTATCATCATTAGTAGTCTTTATCATCACTACATCACATTTATAGGTCTTGTCAACAACTATTCAAGAGTAACCGATGGTCATAGGTTATAATGTTTGAGATTTACATATGGAGCAAATGATTTATTACAAATCCTAAAAAGGGTATATATTTATAATTGCAAATGTGTGAGGTTTGCATATGGAGCAAATGATTTGATTTCTCCACTCATCTATATAGGCATATAAGTAGCATAGGAAGTTGCATTGCAAGTATTTGCAACGAGTAATTCGACTAATCTCTCACATTCAAAATTTCGAGTTAGAATGATCTTTGGTCATTGCAAACTTTTGATGTATGAAAGTAATCGAGAGGTACGGTTATGCAGATAAAACTTGGTTGACCCACTACTAATATAATTTAATGTAAGGTGAAATCTAACTCAACATTTAACAATTATTCTTTAATGATCTATTAGGAGTGGGTAATCTATCCAGTGAATAGATGTAGTTATGTCAAGATTAGGCTATCGATGTAATAGTACTCGAATAGTCTAATAGCATTAGCTTTATCGCTAGATTCCTGGGCTACTTTACTTCAATGTCTTGAAACATGTTGATATTATAACGACGGTATATTTGCAATTTGCAAATAGAATAAATGTCATTAACAATGGTTTCGGTCAAGGAAATACATAGAAGTAGTGCTAGGGGAATTTCATCACTTGGTGCACGACTAAGGTTTGATGCTCGACATGTAAATTAAAACAACTAGATATATGGATCTCTTTTAACCTCTAAGAATGAACGGTTGAAAAATGTAACATATTATGTTCAAGATAATTTTTGGTGATATATTCAACAAAAATAATAGTTTACTTATTACAAAAGGTTGTATATTTATACAAGTAGTAGGTAAAATCTAACATATAAATTGATAATAGGTATATTAGAAAAAAAAAATGATGTTTTTGGTTTCAATATAATCTTATAATGATTAAATGTGCAGTGTTTTTTTACTAGATACACTTTTTTTTATGATCTGAACAAAAATGTGTAGAACGATTCTGAATCGAGTAAAGCTCTCAGCAATTTTTCACTAGAGGTCCTATTCATAATTTATCCCTCACCAAAATCTTTAGTCATAAATGAATTCTTAACTGGGGATTTGGGGAAGTGCCATGTTTCAATTCTAGTTAGTTCTCATCAAAAGGATTTTTTTTGGGCCCCATTTGGGGATTCATGGTAAGATGAATTACCTCTGGGCTTGCCCTCGCACAGGGACACTCACCCAGAGGTCCAACAAGCCCCAACCCCCCTCTCCCCCTCCCCAACAATATTGAAATTTGCTTCCACCAAGATTCAAACCTTGGTCTCCCATGTGAGAGATAGGAAGCGATACTATTGGACCCAAGGGTTCTTGGTTCTCATCAAAAGGATTTATATCATCCTTTTTTTAACATAAATATGTAGTACTTCATACTGTTTTTTTTTTCTTTCAAGAAGTATTGAATTTTTTTGGGACCAATTTACAGTTAACCTTTATAGCAATAGTTATATCCTTGGATCCAACAAAGCATGTGACAATTAATTATAAAAGGTATGTGAGCCAAATCCAATCGTTTGATAGAAAGTACAAAGAAACACATAGTTTGAAGTAATTGCTTAACATTGAGAATTTGAGATAATTTACAAAGACAGTTTAAACAGAATACATGGTACATAAATTCAGAAACAATGGAGGGTTCCCAATTATGTCAATGTGGCCAACCATAAAGACAGCCAAGTTGATAAGCAAACAATTTTGGGAATCCACAAGTGCAATTGAAAGGTTTTTGGGGGTTAAATTATGTACAATTAGAGAATAAGAGGCAATCAGCCATCTATTTTTCATGCAATGTATCAAACATCATCAGCATCACTACTGCCAACATGTGCTTCATGAGTGACCCAATAGTTGCTACCATCAGGGCCAAACACCTTATACCTGCTTAACCAAAAAGACCCGTCACACGTCATAATTTTTCGATACTCACAAAGTAATAGATAGGTCTTGTTTCTCCTTGAAAAAAGGCTAAATGGAGAACAGGTTCATTGGTGAAGAAAAGAGCGGAAATGGTGTGCGGCCCATGCCAAGTGGGTTTACCAGATCGGCCATCTTTCACCTTGTTAAAGAACCGTTCTTCATTTAGCCTCGCTTTATCTCCTTGAACTTAACAAAGCTACTGACCGCTCAAGAACAGATTTTCCTTCTTTGTACTTCTGGCTCTTTTCATGGGCAGTCTCCTGAAAGAAGACATCCCACACCAGTAACTAACGGCAAACAATGTGTCCAAGCATACAGGAGAATTGATGTTTCATAGAATTTCAGCCTGCTAAGCTTACATATTTCCATCCCACAATTGATCCACATCCGACACAGAAAATATCAGCCACGCTATGCATCCCAGTCATCATCAATCTATCTTCTTTCTCTCCAAGAGTAACATTGACACTGCCAAACAAATTTGAGAAAATTTCTTCTAAGGAGCTAAATGGATAACGATTGGTTCTATCCATACATATCAAAGAACCAATGACACAGCCATAGACATGTGTATCTGATAATGTGAGTTTGTCCATAATAATTGATTATTCCATGACTCCTGTTTGACATATTTCATGTCTATGGATATCAAATTAGACATGAGGGATACCAATTTTTATATATATAGCTCATCCAAATGGCTAAGAATCAATACATTTCAACTCACACTGAAGAATGACTCAGCTATAGCTAGATAGTGTGAACTTAGAGAAGGCACAATTGCACAAGGAAAAAATGGAACAGGCAAATGCCTGAACAACTTCATTACATGAATACATAGCACAATTGTTTCTTTGACATGTCATATAAGCAATATCGTGAGGTTCTCTATCCAGGTGCTTCTAGAAAGCTCGTTATATTTAATAAAAGAAACAATTCAGATAGTTTGGATTTTGGAAACTTACACCCTGTTGAAGAGATAAGCCTTTCCATGCCTGCTATGAAAAGACTGAATCAACACATGTAAAGCTGTTGTCAGATAATGGATTACATCAAATTTTTTTCCTTTTAGCACCTATTCATCACATCAAATGCAACATCCACATATATCAAGCACACACTCCACGAGTACACGGGGCACACTAAGATGCACCGCTATGTTTTTCTTAACAATATACCTGCATATGTAGGGATTATTAAGAAGGAAAAATATGTTTAAATATAGATATATTTTATAAATCCACTTGTTTCTATGGTACCCTCATTTCAACAATCCTAAATCCTACACTGACAACAATGGTTCATAATTCAATATCTAGCTGTGCAGCACGATCCAATCAAGATGGTCTTACAACAGTCATCTTAATCTATACGACTATACAAGTATCACTTCTTATCTTCCCTATAGTGCACTTCTCACAGTTTAATCAGAGAGCCTTGTATTACCAAAAACCTTGATATGATCATCCAACACAATGGTCCTACAATACATTATCTCAATGCCAAGCAGACAGCTAGCACCCCATTCTTCCTAACAATTTATATCATATTTACATCCTTTTCTCATAGTCTTGTGCTGCACATCAGTATAAAAACAAAGACAGTCTAATAAAAGCCACTCCAAGTCAGAACTAGATGGTTTCCCACTTTCCCATGACTAGATGAAGCGGCTTGTTTATATGTTTAATCAAGAAAACACCAACTCCAGATATGACTTCTTAGAAGCAATCGAAAGGATAAGTTTGGCAAGAACAAAAATCAAAAGAAACATCCGAAAACCCACCACGAATCAATCAAGCAAAAGCAATCTTATGCACACTACACCCACAGGACAAGAACTACTTCCTCAAACCCAATAAAACTTGAGTTTCTGAATTGCAATATTCTAGTGAACCCATTTCTCTTATGAAGGTCATCATTCATTCAATAAGGCACTCCTAAACCATCCAGTTTCTGATAGTATAGATCTTATTAATAACAGGTAAGTAGAAAAAAGGGGGAAACTAGCAAACATAACAAAGTTCATTGATCACCAACTCCAGAAGATTGATTGCTTTGATTCATCAGTACCAAAAATAAGTAGCAGCAAAAACTAGTAATATACAAAATCAACAATCAGTAATCTCAAAGTCTAGTACATAGGAGTATAATCAAACTTCCAAAACCAACCCAAAAAAATTCTCCTCAAAATCATCAACTTATTCACCAAAAATATATCCAGCAAAAACTTATTTCTAATCAACAAATAATATTAATCCTCCAATATCATACCCACAATCACCAAAAAATTGATCAAGTCAACAAATCAAGATAAAAATCAACAGAATCATAACAAAATAATACATGATCATGAAAATCCAAAAAAACCCAATTCCAAAATCAACATGAAAAATCAAATTAACATAATTAATCATATTCAAAATAAAAATAAAGGGATGATTTTGATACCTTAGAAACAATATCTTCACTGACAGCAAGATGGGTCCTACAGTGCTTGCAACTATAGATCTTCCCTTCCAAATGCACCACAAACAACCTCCCCATCTCACCAATTTCAATTATACCCAATTTTAGCAAGCTTTTTCCAAAATCACAGGAAATACCCAGATGAGAAAAACAATCATAAACATAAACAAAAAACAAAAAAAAAAGTTAAAGATGATATCTTGCAAAAGTTGATAGAATGATTCCAGAAGTATACGCAAAGAATTTAAACAAAATGTGATGATAATATAAAGTAAGATACCCAATGAAATGAAACGTGCAAAAGTTGAAGAGAGAGAAAGAAGAACGGTTGAAATATTGTGTATTACCTGCGCAAAAACTGAAGTTGGAACAACCAAAGAATTAAAGAAATGTGAAGGGACAAATTACAAAAACAGTACTTTCATGAATTTTCACAGTTATTTATATTTCATCATAGCTTAAAAATCTTTCCTTTTTCTTTATTAATTTTTAAAAAGACTTTCTTTTTTGGGATGACCCCATTAAATTTTCTCACTTTCTTTTTGTGAAGTAAAAAACTGACAAGACGTGCAATTGTGATGGGAAGGTAGAACTACTAGGTTCCATTTTTAAATTTATTTTCAATGGGATGGTTTTGAAGCTTAAAGGTGAAGAAAAAATATAGGTGCAATGTGCAAAAGTAGGGTGATTCATTAAATATGAGATATGATATTATTGTTAATGAATCAAATACTAAAAATAACATTAATCTTTTCGTGTCAATGCATAATTTTCGTAAAAAAAAAGTTAGGAAAATTAAATTTAAAAAATAAGGTGAATTATAACGTTTTCTAATTCTTCATTTGAGGATGTCATTCATCTGTAATGAATGGTATTCAATTTCTTGATCTAATATACTCACCCCGTCCTGATCTTATATCAACATTTATTCGGTAATCACAGTTTAATTGGAATCCTTTTATATAAGGTATGAATCATTTTTTTTATTACTATACCCTAAATCTTTATGGTTATAACAATAATATGAAACTCATTCCACCTACCCATTCTTCATGGAAGGGCTCGCATAAATTACTTATAATATAAAACTAGTTTCATATGCAGGCGATGCGTGCATTGATGTGCAAAAAACATATTCCGTAATTGGTATACGTATATTGGGAATTTGAAAGGGACAACAAGGTACTAAGGGTTCCCTTATAGGATACTTCTATATCACTATCTTTTATATAATCACCCTTACAATAAAATTAGTATTTTGTCTTAGACGATGTTTCTGATCAGTTATAATTATCAAATAAATTATTGATACACAATATCATTTATTCTATCCTAAATACTTCTTATAATATTGTGATGGTTGCTTGGCTCACTACATTGGGCCAGTCGTCTCAAAATGGGCTGTTATCTTGGGAGTTGGGTCTAAATTTACAAACAAATATAAAAAAGCTCGATCTTTAGAAACAGCCCAACGTTACAAGCCCAATTATACGGGCCTGTTTATCAAGTGAAAATAGGTTGTACACAAACTCTAACGTGATACTTGAATCTCAAGTACAACGTGATTGGTTCATTCATAATTATAAACTAGTAGCCCACATTCCACAAGCTAGCTGGACTTTGAGTCAATATAGAACATAAAATATTTTAGATTTGATACTAGAGTTTTATTTCATTGAAGGTCATTTAAGGGGTGAATCATTTGTATTATAATTCCTCCGTTTAGAAATAGTTGCACCATTTACATATTATTTACTATTCACATTTTATACTTTGATTATCTTTGATGATTTATATTTTAGGAAAAATATAATCATATAAAATATTTGCTGGATTCGTTTCATTGTATATTTTTTTAATATTAACTTTTTATAATTTTTTACTCACTGATAATTGAAGATATTAACGTTTTAAACCAGACATCGGCAAGCGTGAAAACATGAAACGATGCAACTATTCCTAACGAAGGATGTATTTCAGTAGTGGATCTAGAAATTTCAATATGGGGTTTTAGAAGTGGCTGGTACAGTGGGTCGTGTCGCTGTGGGGTAAAGGGTTGAGGGGAAGGACTTTTGCCTTTTGGCATTTTGTCTATTGCATAATATAGCTAAGTTGGGCTTTTTATCTTTCGAGAGAGTAATAAATGGGCTTTTTATCTTTTCTACATAGATGGACTAATGAACTTCATATTTTTAGATAATAAGAATATGGGATGCAACTACTTCTCTATAGAGCTGAATATATCACCCCTTGTACTATTTTATTGGCATAGTAGCCTAGTAGGTATGAAATTAAGAAGAAAGGAAATATTGGCATTGTAACGTTAGCGGTTTGTTATTTTGATAAAAGCTAATTTAAATTAGTTTTTGAGATATATATAGTTTGTGAAATAGTTTCAGTGGTAGAAATGTAATTTTTTTTCTTTTACTTGTATCACGTAGGCTTTTTAACGGTTATAGGGGATATTTTTTTGAACAAAATCGATACCTATGTAATACCTTAATATTGATCAACAATTCTTTTCTACATTTGCTACATTATTATATTTACTAGTCTTACATGCACGCAATGCGTGCGATAATGTGTGACAACAAATGAAGTAGAAAATAAATTAATTGGGTAGAAAAATTGTTTTTATATTTTGTTTTCTAAAAAAACTAAGGTTCAGTTTAAATATCCTACTTTCCCCCTCTTTTCATTCAAATAAAATAGTTAGTTATCCTCTATTTTTTTCCCTTTTATTCATTTTTTCTATTTTTTGGTGTCTCCCATGTGTTGCCTTATATAATAGAGATACCGTAAATACTCCCTCCATCTGTATTACTTGTAATATTATGGTTTGGCGCAACATTTTTGTAGTTGATTATACCTCCTTGTATTCCTTACTATTGATCAAATTACTGCGTCAAGAATTGAACATTTTGACATCAAATCATGCTTCTATAATCAAAAGCGATAAAGGAGACAGAAGGGGTACAGGAGAAAAGTGAAAAGGAAACAAACTGCTTTTATCTTTTACACAAACTCTTATTATTGTACCTTTCTTTGTTAATGATGATTACTCTCATAATTAAATACCTCATCATGTTATAGAGCATCCATTTCTATTTCTAAGACAATTATCTGTTGATAGTAGTATCAAACCAAGACTCACTTTAGGCATTATTTTGTCGAGCTGTCGCAGTGATTCTTGCACTCTTACAAGAGAGTCACAACGTATCATGGGTACAATCAGTTAATCCGATATTGACCCTGCGACAGGGGCGAAGCCAGGCTTGAATGTGGAGAAGGGCTAATTTTATAGAGAATTCTAAACATGGTTGTTGAGGAAGACCAATTTATATAAAACAAGAGTCAAGATATAACCATTAATTACCATTGATTTTTTTTCAAAGTTATGTTGGGGTTGCAAGGGCCATGGGCCTCTTAAACCCCAACATAGCTTCTCCCCTACCCAACGGATAATTCACTCACTAGGTACATAGTATTGTTTTACTATCGATGCGTACATTGTGGAAAAATTTGCAATATTATAAACACTTAATACGATATTGACCCATTGAATAATTCAAGAACGTTAATAATTAAGATTTTAAAAAAATAATTAATAATGCTACAATTATAGCACATTCTATTTTTTAATCTATTACTACTATTTATTGATTAAAATTGGCTTAATAATTTCAATAAATAATAAGAAAATAAGGAAAATGAGAACAATATTTTAAAAAATTCAAAATAAAATACGATCGCTATAAAATGAGACGCTATAAAATGAGACGGAGAGGGTAATAATATGTAATGGTGTGACCGGGGTTGTTAAGTAGAACAGTTGCAGAAGATAAATGCCGAAAGGCAATGTTAATTAAGGTAACAATGTCTGGCTTTATGGAAGCAGGAAAGAAGCAAGTACTATTATATGTCTATCAAACTATCACTACAATAATTTATTTTCTTTTAAAATAGCAAATACTCCAAGTTAGTGTAACTGTGTAAGAGTTAGCTAATTAGTAGGTTATTAGTCAAAATAGTATGACTATTTATTTTGACTACTGTAAAGGGGAGCTTTAAGTAGTCAATACTTCCTTTGTTTGACTGTTTTTAGTGGAGTACTTGCTACTTTAACCATTAATTTTGGTATTTTCCTAATGGTATGACAATTTATTCACATGTAATCCAACCAAAAAAGTATTTGATTCAATCCGTTTCAAAATTTAGGATAATCTAAAATATCAGATCGTTTAGTTTGTATGTGAGTAGAAACAAATTGAATATATGATGTTTCATATATTCGGAATTTAGGATAATATCACCAAATATCATATTTGAAGTTTCTTCTACATATGGTTTAGTTGATATACAAAAACGAAAGTTCAAGTAATTGACAATTGAAAGTCTTGTGTAACCTATAAGAAGTGCTTTATGCAATGTAATCATACAAGGTTCTTCATAAATAAATGATTCCGTTATTGCAATATATACTCATGTTGTGTCATCAAAAGATGATCGAATAATCACTCGACATTTTTCAATATTTATATTATTCTTTGTAAAAGTTGCATATTTGTCAAAATGGGAAATTTCCAATATGTATTGATCTATTTTCCAGACATATACTATTCCAAAAGGATCTAAAACTTGAAAATTTGGGTCAAATAACCGTCCTTTGATCCTATCAACTTGATAGCGGTTTGAATCGATTTCGCTGAGCAAATTTAGAGTGCATGCATGTTGAATCTGATAGAGTATAGATATATTCCTGTGACCTCAACCATCAGCTTAAGCTTATGGTTGAGGCATCAAGAATTGATCTATACTCTATCATAAAATTGGTGATCACATTTCGGAAACTATGAAGAGCATGATGCTTATGCCTATAAAACAGTTTTTTTTTTTTTTTACTTATTTCTCATTGGTTAAGATATTAGCCCAAGAATTTATAGGAATTAAGGATCACGTAAAATTTTCTTGTAAAATGTGTTTTTTTTTTTTTTGAAGTGTAGAAAAATGTGTTTAGATAAGAAATAATTGCATGATCATAATCATTATAATTTATTGACTTGATTCCGACAAAATCATAATAATGATTGACTATACATCTTGTCCTCATCCTCCAATTTCAACTTTATAGCAATCAATGGCATGTTAGCTCCTGTTTATTTCACTACCTGCTTGCAATGAAACTGCGTTACAGACTACAAAGCCTGATGAGGTTGGATGGATGAACCATATCATCCCTATTATATGTACTCCCCCACAAGACAAGTTGCGACGATTTAAGAGAATTTCACCGTATATGTCAACTAATTTAGTTGGTTAAAGTTTTAAAAAGTGGCGTTCAAAATTTACTATTAAAACGGTCTGCAAATGGAAAAAAGTGTGGGTTATAGTCTAATCTCATTTCCAAACATATGATTATATATATCTTCACGAATTTTCCCTTCCCGCTCAATATCATATTTAAAGTAGTATTAGACACTAATAACGGAAATTTGTTAAAAAAGAAACACATATTTGTAAGGCCCTATTCTTTTAGACTTATTTTAGTTTCATTTCAATTCAGTTTATCTCACCTCAATTCGTCATATTACGATTTATAGTTTCCTACTAAACGATGCATGCATTTTTTTGGGGCTCCACTAGTGGTAAAATGAAGCTCGCCGCCAGACCGACACCTCTCGTAGGTTAACGCAATCTAAGTTTGCGGCCAAACACTTTGAAATTGAGAAAAATAATAAGAGGAGACTCTATTTCAAAATGCTGGAATCGAACCCTTAACTTTAAATTAGAAAGTTCTTTTATAGTTTTATTACCACTAAATAAAGCTTAACTTGATAACGAAGTATGCATTAGGGCTCATAAATATATGAAAGAACACGAAACACCTTCGTATTAGGGAAATCCCAAATTTCTCAGTCTCTCTCCTACATGTGTGAATAAAGTAGGTAAGAAGTCGTGAGCAGAAGAAGCACACGTGCATATACACAGACACTTACGTCTTCTCATTCGTGTGATGAGCAGCAGTAGTTTGCCAGAGCTGAAGCTTGACCCGCATCTCCATCTCATGACCCTTTGCCATTTTCTTGGTAAACGCACCTTATCTCTATCTCCACTTCACTACTCCGACTCCTACTCTCAACTTCTATTCATCGTTTTAAAATTATTTAGAATCATCCTAATTATTACGTAAATCGTCCTAAGATTAATTTGCTATTTTAGGAAAACTTACTTTTACTTATTTAAATTTATTAGTCATTTTGAGAGATCGTCCCATCTTGTTTTTCTGTTTATTTTTTGCAAGACTGGTGTTATCTAAATTTATTGGACTTTATTAATTCTATTGTGTAGTATATGTTAATTGTCCGGTATCGGAAAAAGTAAAGAGAAAAGTATCACATTGTGCCTGTTCTATTTATTTTTACTTATTTGAATTTATTAGTCATTATTAGATTTTATCTAACTTTATTAAACCTTATTCAACATATTAGATTTTATTCTATGAGAGTGTTAGAATTTATTTTATGAGAGTGTCAGACCTTATATTTGTTTATTTTTGCTGAACTGGTCAACTTATTATTAGAACTTATTATACCCATATGAACTTATCTAAACTTATTTTTTCTTATAAGAATTGAAAAGAAGATAAACTAAAAAGACTCATTATTATAATAGAGAAGCTACTCCTATACTATTGCCAATTGATTTTCAGTATGAACCCTCGTTTGGATTTATAATGTCTAAGTGGATCGAATTTTCTTCTTCCTTATTGGCTTATCCTAACCCATCTTCAGTTATATTAAATTTATCATGGTAATATTGAAACATGTAATTGATTATTTTTGAGGTGAAAATATTACAAAAAACATATACTATATTTTTTTTTACGGAAACTAGTAAGAGTTAAAGTCTTCCCTCCAAAAAAATATTTTATTTAGACCTTATATTTTGAACAGCGAAAATTAAATTGAACGGAAATGAAAATAAATCTAAAAGAACAGGATTTTAAGCAATGAAAAATATACAAGTGTGTGAAAAGAAAATGGTATTTCCTCCGTACTAAAATATAGTTCCTGTTACTTTTTGCACAATCTTCAAGACGTACTTTTGACCAACGATATCTTCTATTCTGTATTAGATAAAATATAAAAAATTGTTATTATGAATGTACACATTGTGACAAATCTAACAAGATTCCACATAAATATGTTCTTTTACATACATTAGTGAAAATATTTGATCAAAATTTTAAAGTTTGACTCTTAAAATAGAAACATGAACTATATTTTAAGACAGAAGAAATACTAAACTACTAGCCTAATAAGAGTAGCAAATATATGTTGGGTACAAAAATGCTTCTTGTCGCCTTCCAAGTTTCCACCCTCTCAAAATTGAAAATCTGGCGAAGTCAGTCCCACACGTGTGTCTCAGACCTCGTGTCTCGTGCACGTGAGCTGACCATGTCAGTTTGACTTCTACACACACTTCTATTTTAATTACTACTCCGCTACGTGCTCGTGGAGTCATGGGGGTAATTCAATAAACACACAACTGGTAGTGGAAGTGTGGAACTACGTAATGTTGTACTCCCTCCGTCCCAATTTATTTGCTACATTTTGCCATTTAGGGGTGTCTCAATTTATTTGCTACATTTGCAAATATTTTCATATATAGTACATAGGTCCCACACTTTATTTACAAATTTGTCATCACTCCCTTCTTGATTTTGTAAATGTTTCCATATATAATACATAGGTTCACAATTTACCTATTTGCTTTTTTGTTAATTCCATTTATGTCAATGGTCCCCACTCCCTCCTTGGTTTTTGTGAAAAAGTGTTTGTAGCAAATAAATTGGGACGGAGGGAGTAGTTTTTTTTTTTTGGATTACTAGGAACTAAATTAAACTGAATTTTGTTTAATTAAACTAAAGTGAATTATGATTGAACTAAGGTGAGTTGATTTCAATTGAACTAGTACCATATATACAGTTATTAAGCAATATCTTAACATTTTTTCATTATAATTTATAGTAATGAACTAGCTGAATGAACTGTTTATTTAGGTGCGAATAACATGATAATAATTTATACAAAATGAGATGCAGACTTAAGAATTACATATAAGAAAATGAAAGTGAAAATATTAAGCAATATCTTAGCATTTTTTCATTATAACTTATAATATACCATTTTAAGTAATATATATTGTCATAAACGAACGTATCTAACTAATTATTAAAATAAATAAGTGAATGAAAGGACATCAGAAGAAAGAAAAGCGTATATTGAATTTTCCACGCACATATATGACACATTATTCCCCTTTATTTTTTTGTCCTACTACAAGGAGTTTCCCATCGCCTTTGGTGAGTGGACTAATCTCCTGCTGGAAATTGCATGGGTATCTCAAAGGACAACATCCTTTCTAGATGGGATTTTTTCCATATCCAAAATTCGAACCCGAGACCTTAGTTAGAAAGCGAGAAGCCCTTAACCGCTCATGCTAACCCGTTGATATTATTCCTCCTTATCATTGTACACAAGATCAGCTATTAAACCAAAATAAATAGTATAACAAAAACATATTGATGAAGGACAGCTTTCGAGCAATATAACAAGAGAGGAAGGCGAGAAAAGACAAGTTGAGAAGAGCAAAAGTAGGCTTCAAATGGGATTTGAGACATGCATAATGTCGGCAAATCAAAGCACTATAACAAGTTAGGCAAGAGGCATATAATGTTTAAGGCCCTACATATCTATATGAACAACTTAGCCCCTCGTGTAATGGTATTATCCCATTATAAATATATATGTAACTTTTTATATAATGTCAATAAGAATAATAATTGAATTGTTGTTGATGGGAAGATGAGCTTTCATTCATTCAACTAATTCATTTATTCACAATTATTTCTTAAGAAATGACCAACTTTATTGTGTATATCAGAAAGAATGTGATGGATCAAGTAAAATTTGGCTTGTTTGGTCCCTATATAGAGATCTTATCATTTATGAAAGGCGCAGCTAATCCTGGCCTAGGTCAATTCAATGAATTTGAGTAGGGTATGCGTGCAATTTGAAGTGCACTATCTATCTACCCAATCTTAATAATAAGATTCACTTGAATATGAGCTATGAGAGATGACTAGGTTATTGGTATATATTAGTAATGCATTCACCTTTTGAATTCATAATACTTGAGTTATAGTGCAAGGGAAGCAAGGAAGGGTGGGTTGGGTCATGGGTGGAAGGGGAAGTCATACACTCATACTTGAGATTCCATGAAAAAGTCACGTCGATTATCGATCACTTGTTTGCATTTATGGGTAACAACCTTTATTTGGATATCTTGTTTGGGCTATGGGATTTATGTTCTTAATTTCGTAGCGTGGATAGTGGCATGAGTTGATTGAAACTTTAGCATGGGCTTATGAACATCTCGTACAACTCAAGCTGACACACCCAAATACTGATTCAAATTAAAAGGGATATCTAGGGAAATTTCACTTTGAAGGACTATTTCCTAGCTACACACGTCATGTTATTTCATGATTGAATCAATTTAAAAAAGACCTTATCAACTTAGATATTTAGTGTTCTTTGTTAAATTTTAGAGTTTTCCTTTATCGTTGTTTCTAATGTTTATGTTACAGGCTACGATATTGTTGTTTCAGAAAATTCATTTGGGTACCAGTCTAATCCTAATGCCCCGAATTTTGGATCAATTGTGCAAATTACTTTTTTTTTGTGGAAATTTGTTTTAAAATTCTAAATTAAGAGAAATGCTTATATTTGCTTGTTAGAGGAGTGTTAGGTAATACTGAAATTGCGTGAGACATTCACATTTTTATTTTTGTTTGACAATTTAGTTCACTTCATTAAAACTCTTAAAAGTTCTGAAGGCATACATCGAAATGTCAAGACTACGACACCTTGAACTGAAAGACAAATACAAAAGCGCCAAAATCAAAACGCTCTAAAACACAACAAGAACCCCTCAACAATATCACCACTAGAACAACCTAGAAAAAAACACAACTACCACATCAAAAAAAAATAAAGAAACACCCAGGCTCACCAACTGAAAAAACTGCAAACTAAGACAACTTCAAGCAAAACAACAATGGAACGCATGAACTCCTTGAGACGATTTTGAAGCAATGACACCATATCAACCATTGGGATAACCCTCACTACACCTTCTATTTGAAACTTGAATCTCATTTTTCTTCTCCATATTATGACTGAAACCAAGGTGATTAAGCAATTGACATTGATTTTTCTTTGTTGATCTTCGAAAATGAGAACTTGGCACAACATTGCTCATAGATGAATTAGGCGAGAAAACTGAACCCTCGCTACCGGACATTCACATAAATATACATGTACATGTTTTTAAATTATTTATGATAAAAGGACAATCCCTAAGATTGTGTGAGAATGAATAAAGTCTATCTAGATGACTAGATTTCACCTTTCAAATTTTGTGATGAGAGTTTCTGACTTTTGACTCTCATATCTCAAAATCGCATAATAATTGGGTGCAAAAAAAGAGGAGATGACCAAATTAATTAAACCAAATAAAGAATTGCAATTTTCATGGAAAATGTTTTCCATCAAATTAAAAGGACCCTTAGGGGTAAAACAAGTTCGCTCCTATTCTTCTCAACCTTTTAGAATGCGATGCACTTTTTGATTAGCTATATTTTACTTACTCCATTTTGAAATAAGTAAAACATTTATGTCATAAAGCTCTCACATAGATGAGATAAGTGTTTCATTTATTTTAAAACGAGTAAATATAAAAAATAAGTGGATTCAAATTTCATTTATATCTATATCATCTTCCAATTTCATTTAGTCTAGTTAAATAATTAGCTAAAGACACAATGAAGCGTTTTACATAGATTTGTTCGATTCCCATAAATCATGGATATATAGCATTTTGTCTCAAAACCACAAACCTACCTATAGCCTAATTTTTATATAGACAACATGTAATCAATCTGAAAAAACTTTATGTGAGTGGATTTGAACTATATGTATCTTTTTCTAATAAACAAAATTTCTGTTTAAAAAAATATAATTTCTTTAGAGGAAAAAAGGTTGATTATTTGATTCAACACCACTATCTACAAAATTTAAGGAATAATGAATGGTACGATTTTTTTACAGCTTAAGTGAGCTAAAAAGTAATTAGAGAAGATCAAGACTCAAGAGAGAATGTGTAATGTGGGCATGCACAAGCTAAGCACAAGTTGAGATTCCTGAATGGCTCAAAAAAGTTCATTCTAACGTGACAAATACAGGAAAATGCACTTTAATTTGCTCTCTAAAGATTAATAATTCTAAAAAATATAGTATGGGACTCTAATAAAGATAGCAAGTACTAATAAGTAGGGCAACTTCTCAGTTCTCATATATAACCACTAGACACGTGCTAGCTAGTCTTTTTCAATTTTCTTATTTTTCAGAAAATTTGGTAAGAAAAAGTTCTCTGGCCTGTCCTCGCATAGGGTCCTTATCCAGCGGCTCATTACAAGCCACACATATCCGAAACCTCCCTCTTTTCTTAAATCCCAAGCAAATATTTGAGGTAGGAATTAAACCCTAGATTTTGCTACGTAAGATGAGTAAACTCACCACTTGAACCAATCCTAATTAATTTTTGTAAAAATTTCAAAAAATTACCTTTTATAACCAACTTTTTTTAAAAGAAAAAAACTACCTTTTGGAAATTTTCTTTCAAAAAACTACCTTATAGAAAATATTCATTTCAATATACTATCCTTTTACTTTTATATTTAATAGTATTCAATAAATGACAATCGCCCTAAGTGTTGCTTCCGATGGAGTAGCGACAAAAGAAGAGAGAAACGATAAGGAGGAAAGAATAACAATTTAATCTGACTCAATTATTAGTGATTAAACCCCATTTATAGGTAAAATGGTAGTATATTGAAACAAATTTGTTATATAAGGTAGTTTTCTGAAAGAAAATTTTAAAAAGGTAATTTTTTTTTAAAAATAATTAAAGAATATAGTTTTATGAAATTTTCGATTTTTTTTTCGATTTTTTTGTTTAGGGTTTTTTTAGTTTGTGTACTAAGGGTACGTAGAAAGGTGCTTAGGTGCATACACGAGGAAAAGTTTTTACTTTTCTTAGCTTGATGTATTACTCTTACCATTTCTGTGGGTAATGAGATTATGAGATGTAAGGTGCCTTTGCCCTAAGGAAAGGGGCATATGCAACTTCCGATTCTAGTACTTAAAGGTTGTGTATATTATGTCATACAAGTCCCATTTTCTAAAAAGATTGTATAAATCTTTAATGGACCTACAAACAATCCTATATCATAGGAGACTTTGATCATCATAAAATGAAGTCTCATCCTTAAGCTACATCGCATTAGGATGAATATATTTCTCTCCTCCTTTTCATAGTAAGACCAATTACAGTCATTAATCAAATTTATTTCAATAGGCACTATAGAATGAGATTTTTCGTCGTTAATAAGATGTTTCTCATCGCAAATGTGCTATTTTCTTGTAATGAGGCTTATTTGGTGTAGCTGGTGTAATACATTCCTTGTACATATCCTAGCTTAATATATGTTCAATTTATGATAATTACATTTTGGATGTTGAGTGTTTTATCGAGAGGCTATTATGCAAATTAAACTAAATTGAGTTGATCATGGATAATCTGATCACTAAGTAACTAAGATTATATATCTTTGTATTTTTGTAATTATATATAGCGCTTAATAAACACTTTGATGATAATATAGATGATCGGTGAAAAATGATGGTATGTGATACTTTTCATGGCAAAGCATTATAGAAGGACTAGTCTTATTAAGTATGTAACTAGGATTTTCCACAATCCTCCTAATTATTGTATGAAGTACTATAATTCGGTTTAGCTATGTTTTAAATTTCATATCAATGTGTAATATATATCTCGACTTGAATTCAATGGTAATCCTATTCCATTTCACGAAAAAAAAACTAATCTGTATAATTTATTGGAAAAAGCTAAAAATGAAAAAAAAAACAAGCATTAACTAATCATCTATTACATAGTTTAATGCAAACTTTTGTTATAAATTTACAACTAAATTCTATTTTAATCAATGTATTTATGTCTTATATGCAACCCTTAAGGCTGCATATAGCATAACCCTAATTTATTTTGCACCGATCAAATTAAAGAATGCAAAAATCACATTAAAATGTGAGCCAATTTAAACATTTAATAATCATGATGCAATGACCAATGAGAATGCTTTTTAGGGTAATACATATATATAGAAAGTAATAAAAAAAAAGGCTGGACGACTTATGAAATTAATATGCATAGTTGCATACACATGCATGTTTAACTTCTAATTGCTATTGACAAAAACCAATCACATGGATTAATCATTTCTTCTTTAAGAAAATTAAACGGCCAGTTTCTTAATTGATACGAGTGGCTAGTTAGGCCCCTCCTAGGTGAAGGGGGAAGATAAAAAAAACCAAAAGAGGAAACACAGGAATTAATTCTTTTTCTCATATATGACTGCTCTCCTCATAAGTTAGAGGAGGATACATGTACTAAATCCAGACTTTTTGTAGAAAATTAAGACATAGAAGAAGTAGCTTACACTTTGAATGCAAGGCATACTTGCTACACAGACTTTTTATTTATTATAGCCCGTCCATAATTAATAGATACTTCATCCGTTTAGAAATAGTTGGATCGTTTTATACTTCACACTTGTCGATGTACGGTTTCAAACGTTAATATCTTCAATTATCAATAAGAAAATATCTTCAAATGTTAATTTCTTACTCCCTCCGTTATTAGTTTTTGTTTTTCTTCATATTTTGACTTCTTTTGCCTATCAAAAAGCTTCTAAATAGAAAGAATACATAAAAACGCACGGAGTATTGATTTTTAACTTTTTAGACCCCTAATCCATAACTAACAGGCATAATATTGTAAGTATATTACGCTGAAAATTTTGTAAGTAAAAATTTAAAAATAAATCATATACGTAAGCATATTTTTTTAATTTTTAGTTAACAAAATAGTATTCTCTGTAAAGGCTTTTGGCAATATATTATCATAATATTATGTCGTCTATGAGCAATCCCAATAATTTATACCAAATAGTACAATTCGTATTATTTCCACATATGAGCAAAGGTTCATATTATTTTTAGGATTTTTTGTCCCAAACTACCTTTAACTTTCAAGTTTTTGCGAGAAACTACCTTATAAAAAAATTGTTGTCCTAAACTACCTTACTTTACAATTTTGTTGTTGGCAGCTACCTTATGCCGGTTTCCGACATTGACTTTTGTTTTTTCAGTTCAAAATTGTGGGAAAAACAAAATTACCCTTGTGGGAATTGAGGAGGGTGATTGTTTCAATTTTAGTTTAAGTAGAAGAGGAATTTAATGGTGGATTGGTGGTATAAAGTGTCACATAGATATGAGGGAGAGAGCGCGCGCACAACGGAAAAGGAGGAAATTAGGGTGGGGAAAATTAAAAAAAGGGTTTGAAGAGGTCAAGTGATATAATGTGACAATAAAAAAGCGAAAAAAACAAAAGTCAACGTCGGAAATCGGCCTAAGGTAGTTGTCAACAACAAAATGGTAAAAGTAAGGTAGTTTGGTACAACAATTTTTTTATAAGGTAGTTTCTCGCAAAAACATAAAAGTTAAAGGTAGTTTGGGACAAAAAACCCTTATTTTTAGCTAAGAAATAAAATAGAACCACGAATTTCAAGGTGTTTTTATTCCTTTATTTCTTTTCATTAAATTATACAATTTGACTTTCATGTTTGTCAACACTAAATTTGACCAAAATTTTTATCATACACTAGGCAATACTGTGAGCATAGTACATAAAAAGCTATTTTTTACTCATTGTTCATTTGAAATGGATTTCAAATGAACAAAATGTACTAAAAAAGAAGAATTTCAAATGAGCAAAATTAGTCTTGAATGCACCATGCTCATAGTATATCCGAGTGTATGATGAATGAACTCAATATTGATCATTACTATTTATAAGTAAAAACTATAAAAAACGTATACTCCTATTTTTTTTTCCACTTTTTTTATAGTCTACATACAATAATTGAATAATTCGATACATAGAGAGTAGTTTAAGTCAAAATACAAATAAAACATCATTTGTGCTTTGTTCAAACAGTTGAATGGTAGGAGTAGAATGCACCATATATTAATGAATAGAGTTAGGCATAAGAATAGGTTAGTTATCCTCCATTAAAAGATAAAGCCAAAAATTGCCACTATTTTATATTATAGTTGCTAATTGTAGTAGGTTTGCTACTTATAAGTTACAATTCCTTTACTAGTTATAGCAACTAGTATCCTATATCTTGCTCTCTCTCTTTTTTAAAAATTTGAAAAAGCTACAACAAGCATCATGTAGTATCAAAGCTCAAGATTCCATTGGACTTATATTCTCACAGCGTTTGAACGGTATTTCATGTTGGGCTTGTGATTCAAGTGCAAATTCCCGGTCTAATACCTTACAATGTTCAGTGTACTTCAATTAAGCTTTGTAAGTTGTTCCATGCTGAAAATAAACTCAGCAACTTTGTGTTTCTTAAAAAAACTCCTCTCTAGTGGAAATTTTGTTTGATTTATTACCAATTGATTGGTTTTATATAAAAAAAAAAACTACTAGATGAACTAAGTTTATGTCACCTTGTTTTTTTTATCCATATGAGCTACAAAGGCAGTGGAAAGTACAAAAAAAAAGGGGGATTTGAACTTGTGACCTATCATTCACAGCACTTCAATCTTAACCATTAAGCAAAGACATCCTTGGTAGTTTAGGTCACAAGTTAGTTCAATTTAGAACACATAATACCTGTTTCATTCCTTGTAATTACCACCGTTTGATTTCACATTTATTGATTGATCACAACATACTATTTTTCATTCTATAGGTAAAATTTAGATAAAGAATGATATTTTGAAATATACATTGACAAAAATCCAACATATTATATATACTACTAGCAATTGTTTTTTATGATCCATCTAAATTTATTGATCCTTAGCATATTTGGTTATAATAAAGTATGTAAATAGTGTAAAAGTAAAATTATTATAATTAAATGAGGAAATAGGTGGACTAGTTTATGATAAACCCCCTTGCCTTTTCAAATTCAAAGTTCTTTAAGGGGGCGTTTGGTTCATATAATGGTATGGGTTTGGAATCAGGAATGAAACCAAGGTGGTATGGGTTTGGAACTTGATACTTAATACCTTGTGTTTGGTTTCATTTAAGAATGAAAAATCTTCTTTTATTTGATACATAGAGGTAAGGTATGAGCCATACCCACATCCCCCATAGCTTTCTAAACCCCATACCTTATGGGTTTGAGGTATGGGTTTAAAATTTAGAAATAAGTTAAACAAACACTAGGTATGGGTTTTGTTCATTCCAAACCCATACCTCATACCTAAAACTAGTGAACCAAACACCCCCTAACTTTTACAATAATTTTTCCAATACTGTATAAAACCACCAATGTAATATCCTCATACGAGAATAATCAAGATGAATTTAAAAAATACATATAAGATTAATGTCCTACTCCTCCTATTACAAATTACTTTTATGATAAAAACTCTACTCGACTTATATATGGTCAAACTCTCTTCCACCGTAACTCCCAAGCTTGTGTGTTGATGATCATTCTAGCTCTTTATTACATATATCTAGTATATATGTGAACTCTTGAGGATTTTAATGTCCATTTTTTTTATCAATATAACCCTAACTAGAAAAGAAAACTACTACCATTAACTTACCACCTTATTAGTTTAAAAATAAGAATAAAAAACCTAAAAATCGATCAAACAAAATGCAAATTATTTACCACTCAATTTTCGACTTCACACGCATAACGTATATATAAGACTAGTATATATTCACATCCACGAAGATATGTTCGCATTAAGCTCATCCCCACCTTAATCCAATAACTATCAGCAAAGCACCATTCAAGCTTTGTTCTTTTGAATATATTTTTCAGTTCAATTCAATTTAGTAATTTTCTCTCACAGTTTTCATTCAGTTCAATTCAATCCAATCCAATTCAATCCAAAAGAACACGAAGTCACTCATCCACCCACCCGTGTGCTTGTGCAGTTGTGCTCTCTCTTCCCCACATTTACCCACCTTTCCCCTCCTTTAAATTCTTTCCCTCTTACTATAAACACTTATATAACTCCCTCTCTTACTTTCTCTCTCCTCAAACTCAACTTTCCCCTTAAACCATAAAACCATAAAACCATAAACCAAAAAATAAAATAATGGACCTCATCCTAACACTCACACTCACTTTCACCACCATTTTCTCTCTCCTCCTCCTCATCTACCTCCACCGCATTCGGGCCCGACAATCCCTCCCACCGGGCCAAACGGGCCTTCCCCTAATAGGGGAAACTCTTCAACTCATATCCGCCTATAAAACTGAAAACCCGGAACCGTTTATAGACTATCGGGTGAAGAAATTCGGGCCGATTTTTACTACTCATGTTTTCGGCGAAGCGACTATATTTAGCGTCGATCCTGATGTTAATCGGTTTATACTTCAAAATGAAGGGAAATTGTTTGAGTGTAGTTACCCGGGTTCGATCTCGAATCTACTTGGAAAATACTCACTACTTTTAATGAAAGGAAATTTGCATAAAAGGATGCATTCTCTTACTATGAGTTTTACTAATTCTGCTATTATTCGTGACCATCTTTTGCTTGATATTGATCGATTGATCAGCTTTAATTTGAACTCTTGGCCATCCAAAGTTTTGCTTATGGAAGAAGCTAAGAAGGTATTTTTTTTTTTTTCTTACAACGAAGTTTTTTAATTTTTTTCATTCATATAAGCCACGAAAGTAGTACAAAGTACAAAAACGGGAGGGAATTTCGAACCTGCCACCTATAGTTCACAGTACATCAATCTTAATCACTAGGCTAATACATCCTTCGTTGAATTTTTATTTGTTGTTTATTAAAGGATTAGTTATGTTTCTTTTAATGTTTGATACAATGATGATTAGGATAATCTTCTCTTATGGCATCATATCGTGATTGATTTTTTTTTTTTTTTTAGAAACAAAATAATACTACCTCCGATTTACTTCATCCGTTTCAATTTAGTTTTCACACTTTTATTTTGAATAATAACTTCTCTATCTCTCTCGTGTCACATACAACCATTTTAATTATTTTCTTTTTCTATCTATCTCCTCTACAAAAATTACCTAGGAGCTCATGATTTTTAAAGCGTCACAACTAAATTGAAACAGAAGAAATATATTATTATTGCAATGATTTGACATAAAGTGTGAATAAGAAAATGTCTAATCTATACTAATATATTAAAAGGCGTGCGTAAATCAGGAACGGTGCCACGTGGCGCTCTCCCTAGGGAGTTTTAGTTCATGTAAAAACATGTAAAATGAAAAAAATGAGAAATTGCATAGCATAGGTTTTGATCCCGTGACCTCAAGTTCATATACTAAAGTTTTAACCACTAGACCAAGTTGTATTTAGTGATATCATATCAAAGTACAATATTAATAAATGAAAATTTTCTTACCCGGGGCATAGCCCGGGCCTAATAACTAGTTATATAATATAAAACAAAGGTAGTATATGAGTTATTATAAATTTTTATGGTACGTGTTTTTGTCATAAATTTTTAAACCAACAACTAATTAAAGAAGAATACACACTTCTAAAAACCATTTTTCATTTGAATACTATTTATCAATCAGTTTTGACAATATTTTTCTCACTATTATTTAAGATAAAACATAATTAAGTGGGATGTTGTTCGTCAATGCGAAAAATTTCAAATATCGAATTTTTTATAGAACACTATTTATCAATCAGTTTTGACAATATTTTTCTCACTATTATTTAAGATAAAACATAATTAAGTGGGATGTTGTTCGTCAATGCGAAAAATTTCAAATATCGAATTTTTTATAATTTTTTATTATACGTAATTATAGATATTAATGTTCAAAGAAATGTGTGTATTGTGCTAGGATAAGGTTGAAGAATTGAGGTTGAACACTTAATATAAAAAAATTGATGAATATTTTTCCTAATTAGAATGCATATTTTTCTTTTCCTTTTCTCTGACTTCGATGTTTGACCTCCTTTTATCTCAAATTTTTGTTTGACCTTTTAACTTTTATTAATTTAGGGGGGAGGAAGGATTAGTTAAAGTTTAGGACAAGATTCAAGAAACAATGATAGTATGAAGTTGGAAATTTCGAGTACTCAATACTTAAAAAGGAAAATAACACACCACTAATATTTATTTTATAGCAACTTTATAACTAAATGTGGGGGCCATTTTCCCTCGTGAAAGAAGTATGACTGTGTTAGCAAACTCTTTAATTGTTTTTGCAATTTGTTTTCCTCCTATGTTTAATTTCGTAGTACTAGTCCTGTTTTTTTCTATTTTTATTAGATGGAAAAGATTACTAAACTCAGTACTATGGAATTGTGATTTTTGTTTTGATGCTATTGAATTGTGATAGCTACTAGTGCTAATTTTACGTGTAACATTTGATATACATCGGACCACATGCCACTTTGTGACTGTCCCTATCATTCGAGGAAATATTAATTATAAGGCGGTCTAAGATCACTACGTCATTTAATCATCTTATCGTTAAGCAATTAGCCGAACTATTTAGAGACAATCAAATGATTTTGCATTATATATAAGGAGTTGATCTAGGTTTACGGTTAGTTTTTTTTTTTTTTACTCAGTTCTTAACATGTTATATGTTACACGATCCTTGTATATTAGAAGGCAATATAGGGATTAACGAAATTAGCCGAACTATTTAGAGACAATCAAATGATTTTGCATTATATATAAGGAGTTGCTTTAGGTTTACGATTTTTTTTTTTACTCAGTTCTTAACATGTTATATGTTACACGATCCTTGTATATTAAAAGGAAATATAGGGATTAGATGTCGACCTACTAGGAAACCTCAGTCATTTAAACGAACACCCGAAAAAAATTGTAATACCCAACTTATGTTTGATGAGAAGCAAACCTTAAATTTCATGGTCGGAAGGTGCGAGCTCTAATATAAAAGTAGAGTAGTGTAGTCTTTAAGTACTAATCTTGAATTTTGGTAACTTAAATAATACTACTTCACTAGAGTATATATGTAGTGTTGTTAAAGTTAAAGGGAGAAATCATTGTGATTTCCGGCAACAATAAGTATATGCACATTTTTGATGATCTGTTTATTCTCCAACTTTTTTGTGTTGCTCAATGTAATACTAGTATATTTAATGTACTATAAAGTAACACTATATTTTATAGAAAAGTTTGAAGTTTGATTAAGAATATGATTTGATGTATAATAAAGGTAATTAAGCTAAATCTTTTTTTGATTACGTGTGAATGCAGATTACATTTGCATTAACAATGAAGCAGCTACTGAGCTTTGATCCTTGTGAGTGGACGGAGAGCGTTAGAAAAGAGTACCTACTTGTCATTGATGGCTTCTTCAGCATTCCCCTGCCTTTCTTCTCAACCACCTATAATCGGGCTATTAAAGTAATTTTACCTAGTTTATTTTTCTCTACTTCATTCATCATTAACACTTTTTTTCTTCTTTTTTACATCATTAATATGTTGCACTTGGTCATTACCCTACTGTTAATTTATCCGTAATGATGCTTCAGGGTGGCCAAATTTTGGAGATCTACCCTAGTTGTTTCTTTCCTTTTTTAAAAAAAAATTACGCAACTGTTAATATTGTTCGTTGTGGCCGACCACATCTGTTAATCGGCCATCTATTATTAATCGCGACTTGCCACTAATATTTAAGCAAGAACATTATAATGTGCTTCCGCCGTTTAGAAATAGTTGCATCATTTCTATTTTGTGCACTATTCACATCTTACACTTAGATTGTCTTTGGTGATTTATATTTTAGGAAAAACATAGTCATGTGGAATCTTGTTAGATTTGTCTCGATGTAATTTTTTTTAAAATAATTTTTTTATAATTTTTACTTATTGATAATTAATGGTTGAAATCATACATCGGTATGCGTGAAAGTTAGAAACGGTGCAACTATTTCTGAACGGATGAAGTATATTTTTACAATGTCAATTTTATTCATAATTTTTAAATATATATATTTATTTAAAACAATCATATAATTTCCTCTTGTTAGCTTAGAGACCATAAAAAAGACGAGGACAAAATTTTGGGATAAGGGAGCACATGCATGTATTTATTTAAATTTTGTAGGGAACTAGAACTAGTACTCCTTCATAATTGATATTTCACCCAATTTTTTTTATATGAACCATATATTATTATCCTTTATCATTTTAGATATTTATTCAATATTTTTTTTAGTAATTATGCGATGCTAATAGTGAAGCAAGCAATATGATTATAAGAGAAACATATAAAGGAAACATATTGGACATAGAGGGAACATCTATGGGGCCTATATCATGTATGGAACCCCATCTTTTCTTCGACTATTTGAGTAAAAGTGTTCCAACTTTCCTATGAAAATGTGTATATGTGAATGTTAGGAACTTTTTCTATAAGCATGTAACGAACTTTACTATTGCAGTACACATTTCATAACTATGCCTTGTTATTTTGTTCACATGATAACTTGCATTTTGTCCTTTTATATATGTATTGTGTAAAGAAATTTGTTTTTAAGATTTTTGCTTTAGACGTGAGGATTATACGTTTGCGCTAATTAAATTTAGATTGAACTATGAAAATCCCATCATATTAACTAATGGAGTAATAATTATTGTGTTTTCAAGGCTAGGACGAAAGTGGCCGAGGCACTTGGCTTGGTGGTAAAGGAGAGAAGACGAGAGAAGGAGCGAGGGGAGAGAAAAAACGACATGTTAGGGGCAATGCTCGAGGAGGAAGCCGGTGGCGGACTTTCCGACGAGATGATAGTGGATTTCCTAGTGTCTTTATTGGTGGCAGGCTATGAAACCACCTCC